>NC_073709.1:1974855-2663451 GCF_023634085.1 Falco cherrug
TTTTCAACATCCATTTCATAACTCCAAGTTTTGAACATGTAACAAGACAACACATAGAACAAACAAGACAGAGAGCGCTATTGCAGTTGTTACATTCTAGGAATTCCCCAATTCTTAAGACAACCTAAAGGAAGTTTTTAGCTTCCTTTTTTTTTTTTTTTTTTTTTTTCCTACGCAAAAGTTTCCCTTTACTTTTGCTATGAGGTCCCTCTTGTTACTGTGAGGTTCCGCCTTATTCCGTCCCGCCCCCCGCTTTCCGTCACGAGGCCTCCGGGCTTTTAGGAATGGCAGTAACCTCGGGTTTGCTCGATCTGCCCTCAAGATCGCTAGCGGCCACCCCTTGGTCAGCAAACCCCCTCCCAAGGTACCTTTCCTCCTGGGGACTATGCTGCGCGCCGGATGTCTCCGTGCGTCTCACCAGCCGCCCCGTTTCTAAACATACCGTTTTATCCGTGGATCCAGGGGTTTCTCTTCTGCTCCCGGGTGAACAGCTGAGAAGAGGAGGCTCCTCCGAGGAAATCTCCCGGGGCGCGCCTAGGAGCGTCCGCTCCACAGCTGGTCCCTCAGCCGAGCAGAAATCCTCCTGCCTGGCTCGCCAAACTGATGTACGGAATTAGACTCTATAACTCGAAAGTTATAAAGCAGGTATGTTTATTGCGCGCAGATGCACGGGGGATCGCTCCTCCACAAGCGTGCATGCCCAAAGTGACAAACCATCTCACATTTATACAATAAAACAAATGAATATTCAATTAACGCCTATACATATTCGTTACCTAAACCTGCTTACTCTCGCTTCGTATGTTAATTAGCTTATCAGTCCTTTGCCTGGAATGTGGTGGTCTTGCAGGTTTGTAGGTGATTCATGTCCTTGTGACCATCTGAACTTCCCCAGCAAGGAGACTTAGCACTCCCTCCCTCTAGATAGCATTGGAATTATCTCTCATCCTTTTCTCATTCTTTTTTAAAATAGCCCCTTTGTTAGAGGAGGAAGGGCAGGCGTCTCCTCAAAACTGTAGGGGTCTCCTCAAGGCTGTGTGCCTATGTGACCAGACACCGCACCCATGACTAGTCACCATACCCACATTCCTGAGAAGTCATATACAATCACGATCGATGTCCATTGTCCCCATTTCACACTATTTCTCCATATCAGAGTCAGGGGGCCCTTTGGGGTTCTGCCGGCTCAGTTAGGAGGTGGGGGGGTGGTCCAGTCCACTTGCTAGCCTATCGTCGAGTCTGGGGGCCCTTGGGGGCCTTGATGGCTCGGGTAGAGGGTGGTGGTGGGGGGCGGTCCGGTCCCCTTTCTAGGGCCAGCAGGCCAGCGTCGAATCGGGGGGTGGGGGGGTGCCCTGCTGGCTCGGGTACAGGGTGGAGGGGAGCGGTCCGGTCCCCTTGCAGGGCCGGCAGGTAGGCGTCAAGTTGGGGGGCCTTTGGGGTCCCTGCCGGCTCCGGTAGGGGGTGCGGGGGTGTGGTCCCGTCCCCTTTCTCGGGTTGGCAGGCCGGGGTCGAGTAGGGGGCCCTTTGGGGGCCCTGCCAGCTCAGGAACGGGGGGTAGGGGTGGTCCAGTCCCCTTTCTAGGGCCGGCAGGCCGGGGTCGAGTAGGGGGCCCTTTGGGGGCCCTGCTGGCTCGGGAACGGGGGGGTAGGGGTGGTCCGATCCCCTTGCTAGGGCCAGCAGGCCGGCGTTGAGTTGGGGGTCCGGGGGGGGGCCCTGCCGGCTCAGGAACAGCGCGGGGGGTGGGTGGGTCCAGTACCCTTGCTAGGCCGGCAGGCCGGCATCGAGTCTGGGGGGCCATTGGGGGCTCTGCCGGCTCGGGTAGGGGGTGGGGCTGATACTCCGCTCCCCTTGCTTAACCGTCAGGCCACCATCAAGTCAGGGGGCCTTTAGGGGCCCTGCCGACTAAGGTACAGGTTGGGGGGGGGGTCCGGTCCCCTTGCTAGGCCAGCAGGCCAGCGACGAGTCGGGGGGCCCTTGGGGGCGCTGCCTGCTCGGGTACGGGGTAGGGGGGGCGGTCCAGTCCCCTTGCTAGGCCGGCAGACTGGCGTCAAATCGGGGGGCCCTTGGGGGCCCTGATTCTCGGGTAGGGGGTGAGGGGGGGCGGTCCGGTCCCCTTTCTAGGGCCGGCAGGCTGGCGTTGAATCGGGGGGCCGGGGGGGCCCTGCTGGCTCAGGTACGGCGGTGTAGGGGGGGTCCAGTTCCCTTATTAGACTGGAGACTGGCGTCAAGTTGGGGGCCCTTTGGGGGTCCTGCCGGCTCGGGTACGGGCGGGGGGGGTGGGTGGGTCCACTTGCTAGGCTGGCAGGCCAGCATTGACTCAGGGGGCCTTTGGGGGCCCTGGTGGCTCTGGTAGGGGGTGCGGGGAAGTGGTCTGGTTCCCTTTATTGGGCCGGCAGGCCGGTGTCGAGTCAGGGGGCCTTTAGGGGCCCTGCTGACTCGGGTACGGGGCGGTAGGGGGGGTCCGGTCCCTTTTCTAGGGCCGGCAGGCCGGGGTCGAGTCAGTGGGCCTTTGGGGGCCCTGCCGGCTCGGGAACTGGGGGGGTAGGGGGGGTTTCAGTCTCCTGGCTAGGCTGGCAGGCCAGCGTCAAGTCGGGGGGCCTTTGGGGGCCCTGCCAGCTCGGCTAGGGGGTGGGGTGGGGCAGCCTGGTCCCCTTGCTAGACTGACAGGCCGGCATCGAGTCGGGGGGCCTTTGGGGGCCCTGCCGACTCGGGAATGGGGTAGTAGGGGGGGCACTCCGGTCCCCTTGCTAGGCCAGCAGGCCGGCGTCGAGTAGGGGGGCCGGTGGCAGCCCTGACGGCTCGGGTATGGGGTGGGGGATGCGGTCCAGTCCCCTTGCTAGGCCGGCAGGCCGGCAACGAGTCAGGGGGCCCTTGGGGGCCCTGCTGCCTCGGGTATGGGGGTGTAGGGTTGGTCGGGTCCCCTTTCTAGGGCCAGCAGGCCGGGGTCGAGTCAGGGGGCCAGGGGGCCCCTGCCGGCTCGGGTACAGGGTGGAGGGGGGCAGTCCAGTCCCCTTGCTGGGCTGGCAGGCTGGCGTCGAGTCAGGGGGCCGGTGGGCACTCTGCCGGCTTGGGTACGGGATGGAGGGGGGTGGTCCGGTCCCCTTGCTGGGCCAGCAGGCTGGCGTCGAGTCAGGGGGCCGGTGGGCACTCTGCCGGCTCGGGTACGGGGGGGTAGGAGGGGTTTCAGTCTCCTTGCTAGGCTGGCAGGCCAGCATCAAGTCGGGGGGCTGGTGTAGGCCCTGCCGACTCGGGTAGGGGGTGGGGGGGGGGCAGTCCGGTCCCCTTGCTAGACCAACAGGCTGGCGTCAAGTCGGGGGGCTGGTGGTGGCCCTGCCGGCTCGGTTAGGGGGTGGGGGGTGTGGTCCGGTCCCTTTTATAGGCCAGCAGGCAGGTGTCGAGTTGGGGGGCTGGGGGGGGTCCTGCTGGCTCGGGTACAGGGTGGAGGGGGGCGGTCGGGTCCCCTTTCTAGGGCCGGCAGGACGGCGTCGAGTCGGGGGGCCTTTGGGGGTCCTGCCAGCTCGGGTATGGGCGGGGTAGTGGGTGGGTCCACTTGCTAGGCCGGCAGGCCGGCATCAAGTCACAGGGCCTTTGGGGGCCCTGCTGGCTCGGGTACAAGGTGGGGGGGGCGGTTCGGTCCCCTTGCTAGGCCATCAGGCCGGCGTCGAGTCGGGAGGCCTTTGGGGGCCCTGCCGGCTCAGGTACGGGGTAGGGGGGCAGTCCGGTTCCCTTGCTAGGCCGGCAGGCTGGCGTCAAGTCGTGAGGTCTTTGGGGGCCCTGCCAGCTCCAGTACGGGGTAGAGGGGGGCAGTCCAGTCCCCTTGCTAGGCCAGCAGGCTGGTGTCGAGTCAGGGGGCCGGTGGGGGCTCCGCCACCTTGGGTACGGGGGGGGGTGGGGGGGGATCCGTTCCCCTTGCTAGGCCGGCAGGCCAGCGTCAAATCAGGGGGACCGGTGGGAACCCTGCCGGCTCAGGCACGGGGCCGGGGGGGGGTGTCGGTCCCCTTGCTAGGCCAGCAGGCCGGCTTCGAGTTGGGGGGCCGGTGGGAGGCCTTCCAGCTCAGGTACAGGGTGGGGGGAGGGGGTCGGTCCCCTTGCTAGGCCGGCAGGCCGGCGTTGATTTGGGGGGCCTTTGGGTGCCCTGCCGGCTCGGGTACGGGGCAGGGGGGTGGGTGGGTACCTTTGCTAGGCCGGCAGGCCAGCGTCAAGGCAGGGGCCGGTGGGGGCCCTGCCGGCTCGGGTATGGGGTGGGGGGGGCAGTGTCGGTCCTCCATCTAGACCAGCAGGCCAGCGTCAAGTCGGGGGGGCCGGTGGGGGCTCCGCCAATTTGGGTATGGGGTACGGGGCGGGGGGGCCGGTCCCTTTGCTAGGCCTGCAGGCTGGCGTCGAGTTGGGGGGGCCAGTGGGGACCCTGTCAGCTCAGGTACGGGGTGGGGGTCGGGGGTCGGTCCGCTTGCTAGGCCTGCAGGCCAGCGTCAAGTTGGGGGGCCAGGGGGGGCCCTACCGGCTCAGGTACGGGGTGGGGGGAGCGGGGTTGGTCCTCTTGCTAGGCCAGCAGGCCGGCGTCGAGTCGGGGGCCGGTGGGGGCCCTGCCAGCTCAGGTACGGGGTGGGGTGTGTCTTTCCCCTTGCTAGGCTGGAAGGCGAGCGTCAAGTCGGAGGCCGGTGGGGGCCCCATCTGCTCGGGCACGGGGTAGGGGGTGGGGGTTGGTCTTCTTGCTAGGCCGGCAGGCCGGTGTCAAGTCGCGGGACCTTTGGGTGCCCTGCCGGCTCGGATATGGGGAGGCTGGGGGGTCGGTCCCCTTGCTAGGCCGGCAGGCCGGGATCAAGTCGGGGGGCCGGTGGGTTCCGTGCTGGTGGCGGGGGGCCTTGCTAGGCCGGCAGGCCTTGGTCGAGTCAGGGGGCTGGTGGGTGCCATGCCGGTGGGGGGGGCGGTGGGGGGTGTGTGTGGAGGGTGTGGGGGTGGTGTCCACCCTCCTACTTGACACCACCCCCCCCCTCAATGCAATCCCCCAACTCGACCCCACCTCCCAACTGGACTGCACCCCCTGACTCAACCCCACCCCCATTCGACCTTACTCCCCGAGTCAACCCGACCCGCTGACTCGACCCCACCCCCTCAATCGACCCCAATCCCCTACTCGACCCCACCTCCCAACCCGACCCCACCCCACACTTGACCCCATCCCCCGGCTCGACCCCAAACCCCCACTCAACCCCACACCCCAAATCAATGTCACCCCCTCACTTGACTCCACACCCCCACTTGACACCACCCCCGCAGTCAACCCCACTCCTTGACTCGACCTCACACCTGAACTCGACCCCAATCCCAGAACTGACCCCACCCCCAAACTCGACAACACCCCTCGACTGGACCCCACCCCTTCACTTGACCCCACCATCCCATTTGACCCCAATCCCCCACTCTACCCCATTCCCTGACTTGCACCACCCCCCCACTCGACCCCACCCCCCCACTCGACCCCACCCCCCGACTCGACACCACCCCCCCACTCGACACCACCCCCCGACTCGACACCACCCCCCGACTCGACCCTACCCACAAACTCGAAACCACTCCCTGACTCAACCGCACCCCCCGACTCGACCCCTCACCCCTCAACTCGACCCAACCCCCCCACTCGACTCCAACCCTTCACTCGACCCCATCCCCCAATTCGATACCACACCCCGACTCGAACCCACCACAACTTGACCCCATCCCCCACTTGACCCAACCCGCCACGTGACCCCACCCCCCCACTCGACTCCACCCTCCGACTCGACCCCTCCTCTTCTAGAACCCTCCCCACTAGACCCCAAACCCCCACTCGACCCCACACCCCCAATCGACGCCACCCCCGCACTCGACCCCACCCCTCGACTCGACCCCACCCCCTCACTCGACCCAAACCTCTGACTCGACCTGACCAACCCACTCAACCCCACCTTCCCAATCGATCCCACCCTCCGACTCAACCCCACCCCCCCATCAACCCCACCCTCCCACTTGACCCCACCTTCCCAACTGACCCCATCCTCCAACTCGACCCCACCTGCACATTTGACCCCACCCCCTCATTCGACCCCACGACCCGACTCGACCCCTCTCCCCCACTCGATGCCACCCCCACACAACCTTACCCCCCGACTCAACCCCACCACCTGACTCGACCCCACCCTCCCACTCGACCCCACTCCCCCATTAGACACCACCCCCCAATCGACCTCACTCCCCGACCCTGCTCCACCCCCCTACTCAACCCCACCCCCTCACTCAACCCCACGACCCAACTCGACCCCACTCCCCACTCAACCCCAACACTTGACTCAACCCCACTCCCCTACTCGACCCCACCCCACACTCTACTCGATCCCCCGACTTGACCCCAAACCCCCACTCGACCCCACAACCCCAATCGACGCCACCCTGTCACTTGGCTCCACACCCCCACTCAACCCTATGCCCCCACTCAACACCACCCCTGCATTCAACCCCACCCCCAAACTCGACCCCAATCCCGGAATCAACCCCACCCCTGAACTCGACACCACCACCACAGTCGACCCCACCCCTTCACTTGACCCCACCACCCCATTCGACCCCACTCCCCCACTCCACCCCATTCCCCGACTCGACCCCACCCCCCCGACTCGACCCGACCCCCCCACTCGACCCCACCTGCCGACTTGACCCCACCCTCCCACTTCACACCACCCCCCCTCTCGATGCAATCCCCCGACTCAACCCCACCCCCCGACTCGACCCTACCCTCCGAATCGACCCCTCCCCTTCGCAACCCAACCCTCCGACTCGACCCCAACCCCCAATTCGACCCCACTCCCTGGCTCAAGTCCACATCCACACTTGACCCCACCCCCTGACTCGACCCCACCCCACCTCTCCACCCCACATCCCCACTCGTCCCCAACCCCTACTTGAACCCACGCACCCACTCAACCCCACACACCAACTCGATCCCACCCCCCGACTCAACCCCACCACCCCACTCAACCCCACCCCCCGACTCGACCCCACCACCCCACTCGACCCCAACCCCAACACGACCCCAAACCCTCCCTCGACACCACACCCCCATCGACCCCACCCCCCAAATAGACTGCACCTCCCCACTCGAACCCACCCCCCCCACTCAACACCACCACTGCACTGGACATAACGTGCCAAACTGACCGCCCCCGACTCAACCCGGCCGCCCCACTCGACCCCACCACCCGATTTGACCCCAAACCCACACTCGACACCACCCCCCCACTCAACCCCACCCTCGAATCGACTCAAGCCCCCTACTCAACCCCACACTCCCAATCGCCAACACCCCCCCACTCGACCCCACCCCCCGACTTGACCCCACCCCCTGAGTTGACCCCACACCCTGGCTCGAGTCCACACCCACACTCGACCCCACCCTCCGACTTGACACCACCCCCGACTCGACACCACCCCCCCACTCAACCCCACATCCCCACACAACCCCAATCCCTACTTGAACCCACGTGCCCACTCAACCCCACACACCAACTCGACCCCACCCGCCGACATGACCCCAACCCCCCAATCGAACCCACCCTCCCACTCGACCCCACCCTCCGACTTAACCCCACCCCCGACTAGAACCCACACCCCCTATCGACCTCACTCTCCGATTCTACTCCATCCCCCACTCGACCCCACCCCCTCACTCGACCCCACCCCCTCACTCGACACCACCACCCCGTCTCGACACTACCCTCCCCGTCTCGACCCCCCCCCCCCCCGTCTCGACCCCACCCCCCATCTCAACCCCAATCCCTCACTCGACACCACCCCCAGTCTTGAACCCACCCTCCTACTCAACTCACCTCCCTACTTGTCCTCACCCTCTGAATCGACCCCTCCCCTTCTCGACCCCACCTCCACCTGGAACCCACCACCCCCCTCAACCCCACACCCCCAATCCACTCCACCCCCTCACTCGACCCCGCCCCCCACTCGACCCCACCTCCTGACTCGACCTAACCCCCACACTCGACCCCACCACCACACTCGACCCAAACCTCTGACTCGACTCCTCCCCACTCGACCCCACCCCCCGACTTGACACCAAACCCCTACTCAACCTCACACCCCCAATTGACCCAACCCCCCGAATCAACTCCACTCCCTCACTCGACACACCTCCAATCGATCCCACCCCCCAACTCGACCCCACACCCCCACTTGACACCACCCTCCGACTCGACCCCACACCCCGACTCGACCTCACACCCACACTTGACCCCACACCCACACTTGACACCACCCCACGACTCGATGCCAACCCCCACTCTACACCACCCTCTGACTCAACCCCCCCCGAGTCAACCCCACACCCCAGCTCAAGTCCACACCCACACTCGACCCCACCCTCCAACTCGACCCCACCCCCAACTCTACCCCACCCCCCCACTCGACCCCACATCTCCACAGGACCCCAACCCCTACTCGAACCTACACGCCCACTCAACCTCACACACCAACTCAATCCCACCCCTCAACTCGAACCCCCCCCCCCCCGACATGACCCCAACCCCCCAATCGAACCCACCCCCTCACTCGACCCCACCCTACGACTCAACCCCACCCCCCCACTAGAACCCACACCCCCAATCGTCCTCACTCCCCGATTCTACTCCACCCCCCCTCGACCCCAATCCCTCACTCAACACCACCCCCCGTCTTGACCCCACCCTCCTACTCGACTCTCCCCCCACTCGACCTCACCTCCCCACTTGTCCTCACCCTCTGAATCGACCCCTCCCGTTCTCGACCCACCTCCACCTGGAACCCACCACCCCACTCAACCCCACACCCCCAATGCACTCCACCCCCTCACTCGACTCCACACCCCAACTTGACCCCACACCTCAACTCGACCCCACCCCCCACTTGACCCCACCCTCTGAATCAACCCCACCTCCCAACTCAACCTAACCCCCACACTCGACCCCACCCCCTCACTCGACCCAAACCTCTGACTCGACTCCCCCCGACTCGACCGGACCCCCTGACTCGACACCAAACCCCCACTCAACGTCACACCCCCAATCGACCCAACCCCCTGAATCGAATCCACACCCAGACTCGACCCCACACCTCCAATCGACCCCACCTCCCAAATCGACCCAACACCCCATTCAACCCCACCCCCTGGACTCGACCCCACCCCCCTGCTCGACCCCATCCCCAGACTCGAACCCACTCCCCCACTTGACCCCACACTAACCCTAATCCTAACCAAGACACTAACCCCTAAACCTAACTCTAACCCTAAATACCAACAAAAATCCTTCCTAGCACCTTCTCTGGTTGAGCTGTGCATGGCATGTACCTAACCGTAACCCTAACCCTGACTATGACCCTAACACTAACTTAACCCTAACCCGAACCCTAACCCTAACCATCTAAACCTAACCATAACCCTAACCTAAAGATAACCCTAACCCTATACTCTAACTTAAACCTAACCCTAACCTGAACCCTAACCCGAACCCGAACCCGAACCTAAACCTAAATCTAACCCTAACCCTAACCCTAACATTAAAACCTAAATCTAACCCTAAACCTAACCTTAAACCTAACCCTAACACTAGCCCTAAACAGCAACCCTAACCCTAACCCCTAACCCTATCCCTTTCAGCTGGCTACCGGGGCAGTGTGAGAACTACCAACAGAAATCCTTCCTGGCACCTTCTCTGGTCAAGCTGTGCATGGCATGTACCTAACCCTAACCTAAACCCTGACCATGACCTTAACCCTAACCCTGACCCTAAAACTAACCCTAACCCGAACCCTAACCCGAACCCAAATACAAACCATAACCCTAACCCGAAACTGAATACAAACCCTAACCCTAAATTGAACCCGAACCCGAACCCTAACCCGATCTCGAAACAAACCCGAACCCTAACTCGAACCCTAACCCTAACCATAACCCTAAGTACCCGAACCCTAACCCTAAACCGAACCCAAACACTAACCCAAACCCTAAACCCTAACCCTAAGAAACCTAACCCAAACACTAAGCCGAACCCTAACCCTAAATCGAACCCTAAACCTAACCCAAAGCTAACCCGAACCCTAAACCCTAACACTAACCCTAAGAACCCTAACTCTAACCATAAACCTAACCCGAACCCAAACACTAACCCAAACCCCAACCCGAACCCTAACCCTAACCCAGCCCTAACGATAAACCTAACCTGAACCCGAACCCAAACCCAAACCTGAACCCTAACCCGATCCCAAAACCTAAGCCTCACCCGAACCCTAACCCTAACCCGAACCCTAAACCTAACCCGAACCCGAACACTAACCCTAACTCTAACCCGAACCCAAAACCTAACCCTAACCCGAACCGAATCCAAACCTGAACCCTAACCCGAATACAAACCCTAACCCTAACACCAAACCCTAACCCTAACCATAACCCTAACCCAAACCCTAACCCTAAGAACCCTAACCATAAACCTAACCTGAACCCGAACTTGAATCCGAGCTCGAACACTAACCCGAACGCTAACCTGAACCCTAACCCAAACCCTAACCCTAAATACCTGAACCCAAACCCTAAGTACCCGAACCCCAACCCTAACCTGAACCTGAACTTAACCCGCACCCTAACCCGAATCCCAAACCTTAACTCGCACCCAACCCGAACCGAACCCCTAACCCGCACCCCTAACCTTAACCCGCACCCAACCCGAACCCCGAACCCGAACCCCTAACCCCAACCCCAAATCCCTAACCCGATCCCTACCCTTGATCCCCTGACCCGATCCCCTAACCCTAAGAACCCCAACGATAAACCTAACCCGAACCCAAACCTAACAAGGACCCGAACGCGAACCCTAACCCAAACCGAAACCCAACCCAAACCCGAACCCTAAGAACCCGAACCCTAACCCTAACCATAAACCTAACCCGAACCCGAACATAACCCGAACTTGAATCCTAACCCGAACACTAACCCAAACCCTAACCCAAACCCCAAGTACCTGAAACCGAACCCGAACTCTAACCTGAAACCTAACCTGAAACCTAACGCAAAACCTAACACAAACCCGAACCCCTAAACCCTAACCCTAAGAAACCTAACCCAAACCCCAACCCCAACACTAACCCCTAACCCTAACCCGAACCCCTAACCCGAACCAAACCCTAACTCTAACCATAGCCCGTACCCGAACCTTAACCCAAACCCTAACCCAAACATGAACCCTAATCGAACCCTAACCCAAACCCAACCCCGAACCTTAACTCGAAACCTAATCCAAGCCCTAACCCACACCCAACCCGAACCCTAACCCTAACCCCTAACCCTAACCTAACGCGAACCCGAACCCCAAACCTAACCCTAACCCCGAACCCAAACCCAAATGCTAACCCTTAACCGGAACCCTATAACCCGAACCCAATCCTAACCTGAACTCTAACCCCTAACCCTAAGAACCCTAACCCGAACCCTCACCTCTAACCCGAACCCTAACCCCTAACCTGAACCCGAACCCTAACCTGAACCCTAACCCAAACCATAACCTGTACCCAAACCCTAACCCTAACCCGAAACCTACCCTAACCCGAAACCTAACCTTAACCCGAAACCTAACCTGAACCCTAACGCACACCCAACCCAAAACTGAACCCCTAACTTTAACCCGAACCCTAAACCTAACCCCTAACCCTAACCTAAACTGAACCCTACCCCGATCCCTAAACCGAAACTTAACCCTAAACCCTAACCATAACACATACCCAAAACTGAACCCTTACCCGAACCTGAACGCAAACCCGAACCTGAACCCTAAGTACCTGAACCCTAACGCAAACCCTAACGCGAAACTGAACCCCTATCCCTAACCCGAACCCGAACCCAACCTGAACCTGAACCGGAACCCTAACCATAACCCTAAGAACCCTATCCCTATCCTTAACCCTAACCTAACCCTAACCATAACCCTAAGAACCCTATCCCTATCCTTAACCCTAACCTAACCCTAACCATAACCCTAAGAACCCTATCCCTATCCTTAACCCTAACCTAACCCTAACCATAACCCTAAGAACCCTATCCCTATCCTTAACCCTAACCTAACCCTAACCATAACCCTAAGAACCCTATCCCTATCCTTAACCCTAACCTAACCCTAACCATAACCCTAAGAACCCTATCCCTATCCTTAACCCTAACCTAACCCTAACCATAACCCTAAGAACCCGAACCCTATCCCTAACCCTAACCCTAACCCAAAGAACCTGAACCCTAACCCTATCCCTAACCCTATCCCTAACCATAACCCTATCCCTAACCCTATCCCTAACCCGAAGAACCCGAACCCTAACCCTATCCCTAACCCTAACCATAACCCTATCCCTAACCCAAAGAACCCGAACCCTAACTCTAACCCTATCCCTAACCCTAACCGTAACCATAACCCTAAGAACCCGAACCCTATCCCTAAACCCTAACCCTAACCCAAACCCTAACCCTAACCATAACCCTAAGAACCCTAACCCAAACCCTAACCCTAAGAACCCTAACCATAAACCTAACCCGAACATAACCCGAACTTGAATCCGAACCCGAACACTAACCCGAACCCGAACGCAAACCTGAACCCTAACCCAAACCCTAACCCTAAATACCTGAACCCAAACCCTAAGTACCCGAAACCAAACCCTAAGCTGAACCCGAACTTAACCTGCACCCAACCCGAACCCCAAACCTTAACCCGCACCCAACCTGAACCCGAACCCCTAACACGAACCCTAATCCCTAACCCCTAACCCTACCCCCTTACCCGATCCCTACCCCCAGTCCCCTAACCCGATCCCCTAACCCTAAGAACCCCAACCATAAACCTAACCCGAACCCAAACCTAACCCGAACCCTAACGCAAACCCTACCCGAAACCGAAACCTAACCCAAACCCGAACCCTAAGAACCTGAACCCTAACCTAACCCTAACCATAAACCTAACCCGAACCCGAACACTAACCCGAACCCTAACCCGAACCCAAACCTGAACCCAAACCCTAAGTACCTGAACCCGAACCCGAAATCTAACCCTAAACCTAATGCGAACCTGAACCCCTAAACCCTAACCCTAAGAAACCTAACCCAAACCCCAACCCCAACACTAACCCCTAACCCGAACCCTAACCCTAACCCGAACCGAACCCTAACTCTAACCATAGCCCGTACCCGAACCTTAACCCAAACCCTAACCCAAACATGAACCCTAATCGAACCCTAACCCAAACCCAACCCCGAACCTTAACTCGAAACCTAATCCAAGCCCTAACCCACACCCAACCCGAACCCTAACCCTAACCCCTAACCCTAACCTAACGCGAACCCGAACCCTAAACCCAAACCCTAACCCTTAACCCTTAACCGGAACCCTATAACCCGAACTGGAACCCTATAACCCAAACCCAGTCCTAACTCGAACCCTAACCCCTAACCCTAAGAAACATAACCCGAACCCGAACCCTAACCCTAACCCAACCCTAACCCTAAGCTGAACCAGAACCCAAACGCGAACCCTAACCCTAAGAACCCTAACCTGAACCCAACGCCGAACCCTAACCCACACCGAACCGGAAACCAAACCCCTAACTTTAACCCGAACCCTAACCCCTAACCCTAACCTAACCTGAACCCTACCCCGATCCCTAAACCGAACCCTAACCCGAACCTGAACCCTTAACCCCTAACCCTAAACCCCTAACCATAACCCGTACCCAAACCTGAACCCTAACCCGAACCTGAACGCAAACCCGAACCCCTAAACCCTAACCCTAAGAAACCTAACCCGAACCCGAACTTGAATCCGAACCCGAACGCAAACCCGAACCCTAAGTACCCGCACCCTAACCATAACCCTAAGAACCCTAACCGTAAACCTAATCCAAACCCGAACCCTAAGTACCTGAACCCTAACGCGGACCCGAAACCTAAACCCTAACGTGAACCCGAACCCCTAAACCCTAATGTGAACTGGAACCCGAACCCTAACCCTAAGAACCCTAACCATAAACACCCTAACCATAAACACCCTAACGCGAACCCTAACACTAACCCCTAAACCTAACCCTAACCCCAAACCGAACCCTAACTCTAACCCTAACCCGTACCCGAACCCCTACCCCTAACCTAATGCAAACCCTAACACTTAACCCTTAACCCGAACTTGCAACCCGAACCCGCAACCCTAAACCCTAACCCTAAGAAACCTAACCGTAACCCTAACCCAAACCCAACCCTAACCCCTAACTTTAACCCGAACCCTAACCCCTAACCCTAACCATAACCCAAACCCGAACCCAACCCCGAACCCTAACCCACACCCCTAACCTACCCCGATCCCTACCCTGAACCCTGTCCAACCTGACCTTGAATGTTCCCAGGCACGGGGCATCATCCACCTCTCCGGGCAACCTCTCCCAGTGTTTCACTACCCTCATCATAAAAAATTTCTTCTATCTAGTCTGAAGCTACCTTCTTTCAGTTTAAAACCACTAAGCCTTGTCCTATTGCTACAGGCCGCACTAAAACGTTTGCCACCACCTTTCTTATAAGCCCCCTCTAAGTACTGAAAGGCCACAATAACATCTCCCCAGCGCCTTTTCTCCAGGCTGAACAACCCCAGTTCCCTCAGCCTGGCTTAGGAGAGGTGCTCCAGCCCTCTGACCATTTTTGTGGCTCCCTTCTGGACCTGCTTTGCCAAGGACTCCGGAGCTGGATGCAGTACTCCAGGTGGGTATCATGAGATCAGAGGGGCAGAATCGCTTCCCTCGACCTGCTGGTCATGCTTCGTTGGATGCAGCCCAGGATGGTCAGCTTTCTGCCCTACAAGCACAGCTTGCTGCCTTGTGTCCGTTTTTTGACCCGCCGGTACCCGCCCCGTCCCCCTCTGCAGGCCCGCTGTGGCTGCCCTCACCCCGCAGCGGCGTTGGCGCATGCGCTGTGGCGGTACTGGCAGCTCAGGGCGGCGCATGCGCATACGGGGCTTTAGCCCTGCCCGCGCAGAGGCGGCCCGGCGCAGGGGCGTGCGGCTGCCAGGCCCGCAGGGGCAGAACCGTGGCGTTGCCAAGCGCGGGGGAATTGAAACCGTGCAGGGGCGCAGCCGCTCCGCGCCCCCGCGGTCCCCAGGTGGGGGCTTGTCGCCAGGGGCGGGACCGCTGCAGCAGCGAGCACCCGCGGGCTGCTTTTGTCCCCGGGCTGCAGCGGCGCTGCAGTTCCGTACTCCCGTGCTGAGGGCGCGCTGGCAACATGCTCGGGAGACGGCAGCGGTGGCTCCTTACCGGGAGGCAGCAGCGGGCGCCGCGGCACCATCCCGCAGGCAGCGCGGGACCGCGATGCCGTTAACGGCGGCCTGCAGCGCCGAGGGGCGAGGCGCCACTGCGCATGCGCGGCGCCAGGGCTGCAGAACCGACACGTGCCCACCAGGTGGCAGCAGCGACCCACCAGCCCTGCGCTGAGCACTGGCCGGGCGAGTACGGGCCGGGATCTCAGCCCAGTTCACACCGCCCGGCCACGGGAATGCTCGCTGCGGCTGCCCTTTCGCTCTGCCCTTTGCCCACTCGCAGCCCAGCCACTATTACCCCTTGCCTCTGTACCAAAAAGCACCCGCGTGGCTCGAGCAGTTAAATCCTTCGCATCCGACAGCTTTAATAGTCAGGTGGTTCTTTCCGTCCCTGCCCCCACCCCATTACCGAGGGAGAGAACCCATGGCACAAGGCACGCGGGTGGGGGGGCGCTGGATGGTGGGGTCCTATAGATAAGCCCCAGCGATTGCTGTTGTTAAAGGAGAAATTCACACACATGTGGGTACCACTGGGTTTGCTTCAATCACAACTCAGAGCTGGGCCACCACCCCAGTGAGTGGCAGAGAACCAAGCGATACAGCACAGCTTATATACGCTTATCAAATCATTAGTCAACATCTGAAATTTTTAGGAGTTTCCTTTGGTCCTGTCAGTTCTGCAAATCCATTAACTGACTCTGTCACAGGCGATTCATCTCCTCGGTTCCAGGCTCCTCCTCAGATCTTAATCTTCTTTCTCCCTGCTTTAACTCACAGATCTGTAAGTTCTTGGGGGCTTTGGGGAGAAGGAAACTGACACTCTTACTAGGTTTACAGAACTGAGAATCACAGTTTACAGTTACTCAGTGTCTTCTGGTCTCACAGGATGAGACAGAGGTATAATTGATTTCTTCTCTGTATCTCTGGAAAGAGCTTTCCTCGCATCTATGGCAAAAGAAAATAATGCTATTATAGAAGACAGTCATTGCACAAAGCCACATTAAGATCATTTTTCAAGAAGATTTCCTAGAATCCTAGAATATCTTGAGTTGCAAGTGACCCATAAGGATCATCAAGTCCAACTCCATGCTCCTCGCGGCACTACCTGAAACTAAACCATATGACTAAAAGCATCATCCAAATGCTCCCTGAGCTCTTGGACAGGTTTGGTGCCCTGATCAAACGCCCTTTCAGTGGATTTTTCCTAACATCCAACCTGAACTTCCCCTGACACAGATTCATTCCGTTTCCTGCAATCAAGTTTCATAACTGATGTACAATTCAGTAGGAAAAGCTATCTAAAGCAGTATACAGAATCCCATTCATCAACAACTATCTGAACTCGTTTCATGTTAAAAAAAAAAAATACAAACAGGCCCAGGAACCCTCAACACAAGAACCCTTCCATTCAACGTAAGGCACAACAACCACTTACTGTAAGCATCTTCATCTGGCTCTCCACTGCTAGCAGAGTAGCGCTCCAATACTGTCCGGTACACACTGTAGCCGAGCTGCTTATATGTATTTACTGCAACCCAATTTGATACTCTCACAAAGAGATCGACGAAAAATCCACCCTTTCTTTGGAAACATAAACCCCCCAAAACTGCCACAGTAAGGAATAGCAGGTGAATGTACTGCTAAATAACCCATAACTTGTATTCAGACCAAGAGCAGGTCTGATGATGTCATATGCTAATCAAACATCTTTCACGCTGCAGTAACAGATGCACTCCTTTCCCAATGGACAAATCCGGTATAAGCTCAGATTTTATTCTATTTTTGTCACATAACCATTCTTTTATACCAGCCCGTGGGTTCAGAATTATGAACAGAAAGAACAGGGCAAGCTAAGCACTCACACAGGTCTCATATACACGTAGGAAATCTTTTATTTAAAAAAAATATCTAAAAATCCACATTTTCGATTGCATTGGCTTAGGACTGCCTCCTTCAACGTGCGTGGCAGGGGGCAGCTGCAGAACAGGTCACAAAGCTCAGTTGCCTAACACAAGGCAGCCCTTCTCCTCACAAGGCAAATTCTTTGAAAGGTACAATTTCACCAATTACAATGGGGTTGCCCTACCACAGGACATTTCCCTGTGGGCTCATTTGATGCTCAATTAAATTTTCAGCAGGTACAAGCAGCCAAGCCTGACATAGAAAGTAAGCTAAACTACTGTCTACCATACAGAACTGGTTCCAAGGCTGCCTGCAGGAACTGCAAAAAGCCCACGATTACTGAACAAGCACGCTGGAGGCCCTACGGGAAAGTGTTGACGTTCCATGAAACTCTTTTGCTGTCAAGACAAGGACCTTTTTTTATACAGTATCTCTATTGGAATTCAGGCTACATCCTACTCATTCTAGCAAAATAGCTTTCACAGAAACCCTGAGATCTTACACTGCCACACAACATTTTTAGTCTTGTTCTCCAATTACAGGGAATCCTCAGCGAATCAGAACACTATCTTAAAGCAAAATTCTGGGTCTCTTTCATGCAAGTCAAATATCTAAGCCATGTCAGTTGAAAGATTACTTTTAGAAGATTAAAGATAAGCCTGGTACTCGCTTTTCTGAAATTTCTCCCAGTAGTTCCATAAATTTAGCAGCCAAACCCAGCCGTCAAAATTCTGGTGCAACAGCGAGAGCAGTAACACGTCCATGCCGCTTTTCCCCAGCCACAGAGCCTTCCACTTTACCCAGTGCTGCGAACATACAGAACATCAGAGCACTAAGGAGCACCTTGGGAATAATGCACCACACGCAGCTACACGGCTTTACAAAAAACCAAGCAGTCTACAAACAAACATTGCAATGATTGTGGTAAAGGCTTAAGCAGTGATTCTACGCTATTACTCAGTGATTCAGCAGCCACTGTTTCATTTTGATGCAGTATTACAGTTTTTCCTTCGTTAATGTAAATAAATAAATGGATTTCCACAAATTCATTGTTTGAGGCGGGACTTCCAAATGCAAGTTTTAAGCAATTCTCGTGAGTCTTTAACCGAGTGGAATTCACGACTGAAGGAATGGAGGACTAGGAGCCCAAAACTCACTCACCATCCCAGCAATTACTGAAGACTTTTCGTGACTGTGGGGGAATAGAGCTTGGGAAGTTTTGCCAATGTGGCAAGAGAAAGCAAAGGCCCCGGAAACACTGGACGTTTAAGGAAAAATAAAAAATAAAAGCAGGATGGGTGTGTATTCTTCATAGTTCCTCTCCTTTCTACACAGAGCCAAGCTACTGTTAGCTCATTAATGAATATGCAGACTTCCACAGGGCACTCTTATAAACATCAGGCACTGCTAAATAAGCAGCTGATGTGGTTGGTACAGAGAAAACTTCTGTACAGCAAACGCTTTAAGCTTTACTGTTAAACACTTCATTTCCTGGGTCCCCACAAAGACTCTCATTCTGTGCCCACCTTCCCAAACCCCCCAAAAGGGGGAAAAAAACAATTGGAAAGAACAAACAAACCAACAGTTCTGCTCGGAATGAGCTCTGAAAAACAAGAATGTCCCACAGCAAATAAGCAACTGACATCCAGACCCAGGGCACTCCCTTACAGGACAAGGCAAAACCCACGCCCAGCATTTTCACTTACTGATGATCGGGCAGCATATGAGATCAGTGCTGAGCACGGGCACCTCATTCCGGGAGCACAGAAGCACTCGTACTTACACATTCACCCGCGTAACACCTGGGCGGGCGTTACCGCAGCCGAGCCTCCTTGCCGCGCTTGGAACGCCACACCGAAAACTACTGCCACGAGCCCTATACAACACCCTTAGACACTTGTGGAATAGGAAGACGCTGCGTAACGTTTCTCCTCCCTGGGGAGTATCTGGAGAACACAAAGGCTAAAAAAACCTCCAGCCTTACAGCCCGCCCCCCACCGGCAAGGCGGCGGCCGCGCCACTCACTGTAGCCCATCAGCTCGCCGCCGGGCGCCTCGGCCACGATGAAGTACTCGGGCCAGTGGGCCAGGTACTGCCGGTAGAAGGGTTTCCCGCACCGGGGCGCGCAGCTAAGGAGCAAGCTGCTGCCGCCCGCGCTGGGCTCCACGCCTCCTCCCCGGCGGCAGCGGGAAGGATACGGTCTCCGTCAGCGGGTCCAGGTTGCTGTGGGGGCAGAGCGACGCTCACCACGGGCCCGAGCCCCGCCACCGGCCGGGGGAGCCCCGAGCTCCCGCGGGGAGAGGGGGAGCCCCGCGTGCGCCCACAGCCCGAGCATGGCGGAGAGCGGGCGGGGGGGTCGAGGCAGGGGGGAGCGGGCGGGAGGAGGCGGACGGCGCTCACACGGTGTTGAAGCGGAAGAGGTCGTCGCTGGGGAAGGCGCGGAGCACCGTCCTGCTGCAGCTGCTGGCGCCGGCCCGCCGCCCCGGAAGCGCTCCCGCGGCCCGAGAGCCGCTTCCCTCCCGCCCTGGCGGGGAGGCGTCGGCGCGGCGCGGCCCCGCTGGGAGAGCGGCACCCGCGGGCCCCGAGAGCGGCAGGCGGGCAGCTGGGAACGCCGCGCCTGCTGCGGCGGGACTGGGCCGGCAGTGCCGGGGGGGGCTGGGCGCCTGGCTCCGGGGGCAGGTCGCGCATGCGCAGCGCCCAAGGGCGGCCCCGCGGCGAGCCCCGGGAGGCACACACCGGCAGCTGCCTAGACCTGGGTTCCTCTTGGCTTTATCTTACCTTCTGTAAGGGACAGTCTCAGGGCAACTCTTGTAACAAACAGAGTTTTGCGACAAATACAGCCCCCTGCCTGCTTGGGCAGCTTGATTTGGTTCGCTTTCCCTTACACGTGTGCGCAGCCCTTGCTGCCTCTCGAGTGGTGGCAAGAGCCAGGAAAACAGCACAGTACTTTAATTTTTTTTTTTTTTTAATCCGGCTCACGTACCTGCCAGTCCTCACCCAGTTCAGACTTTGTGCACTCTTAATTTTGTGGAATTAAGACAAATGGCCTCTCCCTACTGTGATACAGAATCCTCACCCAGTTTGTGGTGCTGCAGCTCCAGCAGAGAAAGAATGATCTGCTGAACTTAAGGCTTGCCTGGAAGGCTGAGGCTGCAAGGATGACAGCCTTTAAGATGAAAAATAAAAAAAAACATCATGGGGAGATGACAACAAAAAGATTTGATTTCTTACCCTTTTGCAGTCAGTACTTTCTGTGAATTCACAAATAAGCCCCTAATGTAATAGTAACTTTTTGATTAAAGTTCTCTTATTTCTTCTGTTAGTAAGATTTAGGGATTTATTACCTCCAGCTATTTCCATTAGCCTTTCCAGTTACTTCTATATTTCAAAAAGAGGGACTACCTCAACTATAAGCTTTTTCTTGCTTTTCAGCATTTTATAACATGAAACATCTCGCATTGGAGAAGATAGGGTAGCTTATTTTTGCAAGTCCAAATTCCTTCCTAGGTTTACATATCATCTGTTTCCTGGCATTATGAGAAGTGAGAAGTGTTTTGCATGGCACAGTGAATACAATGTTCTAATTTTTAAAAGAAACAATTGCACAAGAATAGACAGCGGAATCACGTTGAGGTGGTTTGGGTGCACGTTTCCCTTTTTGCACTCTTTGCTTTCCTTAGTTTCATGCCTGAAATTCTGAGTTTGCCTCTCTGCTCTACTCCTTCCCTCCCCTAGCAAAGCTGCCATCATATGCAAATAGTGGAATTTTCTTTAGCACCAAAGGTCAGTCTTAATTTCGAAAGAAATGGTTCAGCAGTTCAAGATACCTGCCTGCTGCTTTTACTGCTGTTCAGGTCAAGCACAATAACTAGACTGATAATGTTATTGCATCCTTCCTTTGCAAAGAGTTTAAAGTGGGCCGAGCACGATGAAAGGCTGCAGCATCAGAGTCTAATGATACACAAACCATTCGAGTGTGAACCATTTCTTAAATCCAAACAAACAAACCAGAACACAGCACCCAACATTTCAAATTATCGTTCAGTATTACAATGTATTATGTGCAAAACTCACCTTTTACAAAATGAGATACAAACATGTGCCAGGGGTTTCAGATACATGGCAAACTGATGAAAACACTATAACCTCTGTATGTACAACACACATGCTGCTCATAACATTTTTGTAATCATCTGCCTCACATTACACTGCTCAAAGCAGGCCTGGGGAGAATCCCATGTCCCTCTAAAAAGACTAGCCCAAATTGACTTAAGTAGGGTCCTATCTTGGACAAATCTATAGAACACATACATTTAATACCATTTTATCTTTGCATATGTAGGATTGCCTTTCACATCTCACCTACTAAGTAACTTAGAACCATGAAATGCTGTAACATTCTTCAGTTCAAGACAAGTTGATGTTGGTGACGTACTATACAAACCAGTTAGTGTTCTCCTTTACCTTACTGATCTATTTAATCTTCTGCTAACACAAACAGTATCTGGAATAAACACTGTCAAATCCCTCCGCAAATCTACAACACTGCTTACATAAAAGTTCCTTACCAACCTCCTCTGCTTATTTCCTGCAAGGAGCCTGAACCAGCAGACATAACATGTTTTAATTGTAAATTAAGTTCTCTACATTCTTTCTCTGCCCCTTCTCTACAACCTTTCCTTCCAATTTCCTCTTCCAACCCCCTAGTTCTGTCTGAAGCAATGCATATAAACAATAATCCAGATAACAGTACATGACATTCAGATAAAGGCATCAAAATTGCCAGTGCCAATGTTACAATCTTCTTACAAGTAACACAAGTTTCACGAGAACTCTCCTGTAACAGGGAAAGAAGAGAACCCACAGAGGCTTTTAATGCAATACTCTAAAACCAGCAAGAGATTTATTCTTGTATATGAAATGTTAAAAATCACATGCATAATTATAGAATACTTTATCGTTAAAAAAATATTTTAAAAAACCCTGACAGTTTACCTGCAACTGCTATAGAATTTCTATTCTTTTTTTAATATATATATAAAACCCATGGTGATTCTCTGTAATTAAAAAAATTAGGAAAGGATGCAATCATCCAAGTAATGATGAGTTAACTGATGCCCTGCATCGGACAGTCTTGTCAAACTCATGCTGGTGAAACTGAGCTCATACCAGCCAGTTTACTTAAATACTTGTCTTAGCATACATATACTTGAATCAAAATGACATTTGGCTATAGGATGAGTGCAAGAAAATACATTTTGCATGCTACAGCAAGAGACCTGCAAAGGGCCACGGTATAATATGCTTCAAAAGAGTCTGTGATACAAAAAAATTCAGCCTCATGGGCTGTTGACTCAAACACACTGGGTGGAACACTGTATAACTGGCCATATGCACGGTTTACATGGGGTATTGTATGCAATGCGTGTGTTTAACCAGGTGTTTATGGTTTAAGACTTGTTTTAACTCTTAAGGCAGGCAGCCAACAAAGACGTTTTCAACAGTTAACAAGGAACAGAAATTAAACGAGTGGCTGGTTTAAGAAGCTGACTCATCATTGTTTTGAAAAATGGCACCATATGGATTGCTGTTAATGCGCTTGTAGACAAAGTGAAAGACCTGGGGTTGTGGACGGCTGTGCAACTCTGCCTTAATTTTCTGAGGGTAGGTATCTTCTGTCAGTTGCTGCCAGGTGTCATCAACAAAAAGAAACAGGCTATATTCTTCTGGATTGTCCACTCTAAACTTTTCAGCACAAAGCTGACATACATCTTCGGTAGTGATATAGGGTCTTACTAGTAAGGTCTTTCCTGTACATCCACTGTTAACTTCCTGGAATGCAACACGAAGGTAGTTCTGTAGAATGAGAAAACAGACATCAGAAACAAAACCCAAACACCTCACGCTCTGAAAACTGAAAGCTCAGCAACAAACAGCAAGCCTCTCTATGTTCTAGTTGTGAAACACACACCAGTGATTCCTGTACATTACGGCCACCTTGCGAATTGATGATGGTGGTAAGACTGTGGCAGGCACAACAAGTTCATAAGCTGACATCCTCCTTTCCTTGGCTTACATTCTAACCCTGCAATTACAAATGAACAGATACAGTCTTAAAGCCACATTGAAAACACCAGTGGTTTTAATGGGACTTGGTGTTTGGCTTTACTAGGAAACTAAATGCTGTGAAGCAAAATAAAACCTCGAAGGCAGCACGCCCAAGAGATGCTGCTGCAACTGCTGGGTCAATACTATAGAAGAGATGCTTCACCCAGTATGTTTGTCAGAAGGAAAAAAAAAAACCAAACCAACCCTCTGCCAGCAACATACAAGGGTGTTGATCCAGAGGTTGCTGCACGATAAACCATTCAACACTCTTAATGCTGCAGCATGCAAACGGCAATCCATTTTCATGCAGGACATTTTCATCATGTTAACCGATGGCAATTTGGTGTCTGAGCCTGATGCAACCAAGTTTCATGTAACAGCTTTTTTTTTTTTTCCTCCAAAAAATAAAAAGGCTTAGAAGGAGGTAGAAGGAAAATTTACTCTGCAACATTAAAGTAACTCCACATGATCATGAGGTAAAAGCTGGATTTTTTTTTTCTGCTGAAATTCACACGTGTACAACTGATAACATAGATGAATTCTAAACATGCCCTACAAGGAAACATAATTATACCTTTCAAAAAGTAAAATAAAAACTAACTGGAAAAAAAACCCCAACCACAAAACACTTTTGGACACATGAACAAAGCAGCCTGCCATCATGTGCTTTTTTAAAAATAAATTAACTGCAATCAGAAACTAAGAGCAGTAAAATGAAAGGAGATGGAAAAATGACAGTAAGAATGACCTGTTTGTTTATTGAGCTGGTACTTATGTTTGTAAGCTGAATAAATTAAGCATGCTAAATCACAATGGCAAAAATTTATGTTTCATAAGAACAAGCTAGGACTGAGAAGAATGCTCATATGACTTCAGTTCCAAAGAGCACTCTCGGTTTTTAATAAACTTCTGATAGCTTGCAGACTGAAACACTGGAACTTTGCAACAGCTTTTAAACCATTAGGACTGACCTGAACTAATCCATTTTTGTTACCTGGTGTGAAGAAATAAATAAAAATAAAATAAAATCAGCCCTAAATAAGGCAAAGGACACTACAGTTTTAATTTCTAATGCAGTTAACACACAGAAGACTTGTTTTTCAGTGCTTCTAGACGGACAGGATTGCTTCAAGGAGAGGCTGAGGTTTGTGCAAGTGCCTGTAACTCATATACTAAGTATCAAAATTATGCAGTATCAGAAAGTTGTATTTCATCATCATCAAAATATGGGATTTTTTGCTTTTCCATCCTTTTGAGGGAGGGAGGATGAAGGCCTTTCCAGGACCCAAAAGCTGGTGCTAAGGCTGTGAGACAGCATCGCAGACGTGCAGCAATCACATCCTGGTTCAATGTGGGAAAGATAAGTTGAGCTGAAGCTGTTACACGTTTGTTGTAGGGAAGGCGCTTTGTTTCAGGACTGCAGATGTGGAGAAAGGAGATGGAAAACTGGCATTCTGGGAAGGCAGCAAAATACTTGAATTTGTGCCAAGCATAGCCTGGAAGTGGAGCGATTTTACTGGTTTGAGGCTCTCTTTGAAAGAGACAACAAAAGGAGCAGCCCTGGACACACCTGGTGCCAGCTCTTCCTGTGCTCCCCTGCATCTTCCAACATCCAGCATGGCATCCAGCTCTACAGTTAGCTTGGCTGAAGTTCAGTTGCTGAGGAAGAGAATGTGAAACTGAATACAAGATCCTGCTGAAAAAAATCTTCTGTTATTTAGTCATCCAACAGAAATACAAGGGTGATGAATTTTCCTATTAAGTGTAATGTTTTGCTCGAAAAGAACAAAGCCTCAAGCTACTTGAATGTGACATCTAACTACTTGTACAAGTAAGCAGAATATAAAATGGATCCCAGTAAGATGGACTAGCTTTGTGCACTGGCCATAGTTTCGAATTTCTGTTCATCAGCTCTCCTCTTCCTAAGAGAAGCAAATTGTGGGAGACTGGTGCTTTTCCCAGCTCCTTCCTGTTCAGTGATGTGCTGTGGTTGTTTGCATGCACGCTGATAAAGCAGAAGGAGCCACAACTGAAAGGTTTAATTACCTCCTGGTGACCCCATACCTTCATTTATCAAGCTCTTAGCTACATCGTATCTAATTGACAGTTGACGTTAGCCTCTCCAGCAACGTTGCACTGTGACATGAACTGTAAACAACCGTACACAAAGGAGTAAATCCTTTCTTCTTGATTCCAACATCCTCCTTGCTTCAGTTTGCAAAACTGATGCATCTGAACAGACAACAGCATGTTTATCTATGTAACAATCTTTTCCTATATGAAAGGCATGCAGACCTGGTTTTAAAAGATGAAGTAATCCCGACTGTTTTGTTATTCTTCAGTTGAAGTTACTGCCCCACTCTGAAAGGGCAGTAACAAATGGGAGGTGGGGAGAAAAAAAAACAAACAAACACAAAGCAAACATGAAGTCATCCACAGTATAGAATTCTACTCCTTGCTTAAACTTTAAAATTGTAAGCTTTTCTCCCAAGTCTCCTCTCTATTACCTGCGGTAAGCCACCGATCATTACTGGGGAGTTGTGCCGGTTTATACCACTGGAAATCTGCCATTGTTCTTTTTAACAGCAAAGCATACAAAGAAGCCAAATCTGAAATACGATTCACTCTGTCCTTGCTCTGCACGACTTAAATACAAAGTACAGTGGGAAAGCTCCATTTTTTAGTGTTTCCTTTATACCATCATTACCACACATAATCACACTCTGTTATGAAGTGCAAAGACTTTGAAACAGAGTCAAATTTGCCAGCCATATTCTCAGCAGTGCTTCACACACTTGTGGCCCCAAGGAAATCATTATGAATCATACTTCTCAAATGGAGATTTCCAACAAAACAATCATCCCCTGGGTGGTTTTTTTTCCCTTCAGCCCTAAGCTCTACCTGAAAATCATCAACTGAAGGTATTGTTCTGTTAGTTGTCCTCCTCTTGTGCCATTGCCGGAGAGTATCTCTAGCTTCTGAACTCAGCAGTTGGGCAGCCTGTTCTTCCTGGAAGTTCTTGATAAGCGAAAGTGCGCCATAAGCACTTGTCAAGTAATAGCCTCCTGTGAAGGACAGCAAGGGAAGAACTTCTCAGAGTGGTCACAAACACCATGCCAGTTCCAACTGGTCACAGTCAAAAGTACAAACGATTATATATATATTTTTTAATAAATATACACACACATATATGAAAGTCCCTGCATTCTATGGCCAAAATATTTATACATAAAGAAAAACAGCTTACTGGCCTGCAAAATACTGGACGGTGTGTTCTCAGCTGCTAAGAGACATGCAGTGGTTGCCTGGGCTCCATATTATCAAAGTGGTGCAACAGTATCTAACTCTGGGTCCGCTAGTGCTGGGGGTGGCCGTTTATTTAAATGACCAGTGTCATTGCTTTACTCCTGAGTGTTTTTACAAAGTTGGAACATGAGTTTTCTTCTGAACAATTTCCAAACAGTGATTTATTCTCTTCATGACCTTCAAGTGGGGATCAAATAAAAACAGCTGTTCTAACGACATAAAAGACAATCTACACTGTTCAGGAACTTAAAAGCAACTCCCTTGGTGGCAACAAAGCAATGACCGAGTGTGTGCGATTTGTACCTGGAAGCATCCCAAAGGTTTTGCTTTTGTTTTTAAAAGGCAGACTGTGTTTGTTCACCTATGTCCAACTAGTTCAGGAGGCAGTGTCTACAGCTCTCCAGACTTCACCTTTATTACATGAGTGGAGAACAAATTACAGCCACAACAGAGTTGCCGATGTACAAAAGGAGCTGCAGGTCACAAAGGAAAAGGAGCCTCAACAGGAGGCAACAGTCCTCAGCAACCAGGAGAAACAAAAGACAGGCTATCATTTATTTCTCTTGCTCTTTAAGTAAACTACTTGAGTGGGAGCGTTCAATTAAGAGGCAGCACAGTCTATTTGTGAGGTCATTCAGAGACACATTCTATGCTCACAGTAGTGTTTTCTGTATTACCAAGAGCATCCTCTCGCTTTCAGCTCTGCAACAAGTTCAATAGGTAGAAGACACGCAAGACCCACGAGACAAATTGGACAATACATTACATTTGAACCGCACAACCCCAAAGCACTAAACAATTTTTCCTGCACCGTACAGTTTAGCTAGTGCCACAGAGAGGGCCAGCCAAGAGATGAACAGCTGTTTCTATATTAAAACCAACACGACTTAACAGTCCAGTAAGTATTTCTGTCTTTCAAGCATGTTAATGATCTCCAGCTTCACATCTCAAGTATTTTCTGTCCTAAGATTCCTGAACGATGCACTCTGCACACAAAGCAGGGAACAGACTAGTACTGAACCGGAGAAAACCTGGCACAGTTCTGTCATGCATATCGGCATGTAAAAGGATACAGCAATTTCAGCATCCCAAGAGATAGCAGAAATGGGACATATACACATATACCTAAAACTCACAGCTGAGCTTGGTCACAAAAACCTTTAAAATTTCCTCATAAACCAACAGATTCTGGGGCCTATCAAAAGCTTGCAGAATACATCTTTGTTAAAACCACCACGGTGAAAACAGAAAGGAGGAAGATTTCCTTGTCTCTAGCAGACTTCAGCCATCGTTCAAGAGCGCCTTAAGAAACATATTCCTAGGCCTCATAAAAATACTCTGAGAAGTATTGGACATAAGCCAGGATCATTAAGGGGGGCAACATTCTCAAAAGCACTTTCCCCAGAGGGGCAGAGAATTCCCCCAGAAGTTTTTACAAAGCACCTAACCTGGGTCCCATTCCAGGTCTCACAACTCAATTGGATGCTGCAGACCCATACATACTCTCATCTCAGGACATTTTCAAGCACAGAAGGATAACCACATTTGGCACCTGCACAGCATATGGTTGCTTGCTAAGTCATGATGCCTCCTCCTTCTTGGCTGAAAACAACATACTCCCTTCTAAAGGCAGTATATACATCAGTAGATTCCCAGGTCACTTGGGGCTGTAACTCTGCAAGCTAACCAGCCTTCTCTTATTTTAAGGTGGAAATAATTACGAGGTTCTCTTGTTACACTACTGACATTGCCGACTATAGGACTCCATCAAAAGGGTTTCTACTTAAACGAGGTGAGGAAGAATCCCCCTTCCCCAGCCCTCCACTCAGTTCTAATAGAAATAAGTTGATTACCTTCTCCATGCAGCAAAGATGGGTCCAGCAATTCCATCATGTACTCAATTTCAGTATCCAGCTCCAGCATATCACACTGGGCCAGCACATATGTCAACACAGGCAAGAAGTCATCAGCTCCATACAGCCTCCCTGGGTGAAAGAGAACACAGGCAGTGATAGACAAATCACACCCTTTTACCAGTTTCAGTGTTTGAAAGGAAATCATTATTTTGCTGCCTTTACCGACCAGTACGTTTGTATTACTCTAGAGCCTCTTGTTACAGATGTGCAGCAAAGAGAACATCATCTGACACTTGGTGGGCAGCGTCCAGCTTCATCCTGTACTTCTAACGAGCACAAATCGGATGATGCAGACCTTGAGGCACACAAGGGAATTTAAAGACTGGGCTCACCTTGGCGTCAGCTCAACTGGTGAGCTCACAAAAGCCAGCCATGCCAGTCTGGCCTGACCTCCACCCGCACTTCTGTCACTGGCTAAGAGATAATCAATGGGCATTTTCTTTATACATGCACAGACGATGTCCCCTTTCTGGAAGGATCCAGCCACAAGTACCAGTTTCTGAGTCTGAAACCCAGCAGAAAAGCCTGCATATAAAAGCCTATTAGATTTTACAGGAAAACTCTGCACATTTCCTTGACAGAGCATGGTTAAAAACACCAGTGAGCAAAGCCTCACATAATTCCCAACTAGCTGGTGAAGCATCATCGGTAATGGCAGCACGCAAGTTAACACACAGAGGCTCTGCTGTACCTAGGTCTGTAGGTGTTCCTTTCGCTTTTATTGCATTTAAACTTTCTCTTTAGAAAATGCTATGCGGCTAGATCTCTGGGTCCGGCCAAACTGTGCTCATTGCAGAAGTGGTGTGATGGTCACTTGAAACATCAAGATCGGGAGCCAATTTAAACTGTGGTGAAACTCCAGAGGACTGAAGGGGTGATTATTGAATGTCAGACCAGCTACGGCATACCCTCCAGGTATTACACTATTATCTATCTGGCTGAGACTGCAGGACAAAGCAGGTACCAGAAACAGGTGCTGGCTTGATGCCATGTTTTAAAACTTTACGTGACAAAGCAAGACAACCCAAGGAGCATTTGCTGCATCTTAGCCCAAGCCTCTCAGTATTTTTCTTTTGCTGCATCTTAGCCCAAGCCTCTCAGTATTTTTCTTTTGCATGTTTGGAAATACCTTACTCAATGTGATAATACAGTATGGAGAAAAAAAGTTTACAGCGCTTTGGGCAAAGATTCCTAGATCCATTGTAAAATGCAGGATTTTGCACAGAAATAAGCCAGGTCTAAGCTCCTTGCCAAAGTGCCTGGGGGTCTTTTACAGCCACAAGCTTTCACCATTCACCTCACATCTCAAAAGAAAGCAAGCATCCTGATCAGCACAGGGCCCAGCTACAGATTCAGCGCTCGAATGAAAGCTGCCAACCACCTGCAGCAGCTTGTACTTGCTTAGGGGAAAACAATCTCCCACTACCACCAGCATTGCTTCACCTTAGCTTAGGACCTACCACAACAGTGCATGGTAAGACATCAGGCAACAAAGTTGCACCTATGAATTCATGCCATCCCGCACAGCATTTTAATTGTGCCACTGACTAATCAAGCAGGTCTTAACTGGTCTGTGGTTCCATTTCACCATCTAGGTTCAAGGTCACTTTTGGACTCTTGCTACAGTGTAGAAATAGATGTTATTTCTCTTGTGAAAAGACAAAGTGTCCAAATGAGAACATTCAGAGGCACAGCAAGCCAAAAATACTGGATAAGGGGCTGCTTTCCTCCAGCCATTAACACAGAGCCCTTGTAGTTGTCTTATTGCGTACACACTGCTGAATTACTATAGCTAAATACTGAGTGTATCCTTTATTACAATTTCCAGGAAAATACTAATTTAGAACCAGTGTCAAATTCTAGGCTTATAGGACAGCCTTTCTGATAGCCAACTTCAAAAGCCTACAGTTAAGCAAAGCTGGTGGTTTGGCTTTTTTTTTTAAGCTGCTTCACACTAGATTTGTAAGAATGCGTGCCAGATGCAGAGATATCAGGAAGGAAGCAGAGAGGAAGAATCCCTCTCAAAAGGGCAAGGAGATGCTACAAGAGCTCCAGGAGAAGGAGACACAGCTGCAGAATCAGGTGGTCTCATTTCCTCCACCAAAACACAACCCCAGGTTTAGAAAAACAGTGACCTTGAACCACAAGAAGCACCATACCTGAGTTATTCTCCATAACAGTATAAATCAATTTGCAAACTCTCAGCAGCAGCGTGACTTTCTTTTCAGGTGAATACATTTTCTGCATGGTCACAAACTTGACTTTAATCTTTTCAACATCCACAAAGTCTGGTGTTGGAACAAACACACCCAGTTCCTGAGGATTCCTCTGCCGCACCAACTGAAGGTTTTCCTTCAGCTGTTTCCAAGAACCATCTGCAGTATGAAACTCTTTCAACATCGCTTCAATATGGCTCTTCAATGGCTTCAGAATGCACTTATGCATGGCCTTCTCCAGGACAACATCTGCAAGAGGAAAACACAAGTTGAGCTGACTTCCACCTCTAAAGCAGAGCCAGTATTAATATAACCATTCCCAAGAGACACCGTAGAGCAAGACCTACTTGCTAAGGCTTATTTATTATAGAAGCCGAGTCTCCAGATGTTTGTTAACAAGAAAACAAAAGGCAGAAGAGAATCTGTATTCCATTTTCATTTGTGACAACATGGTAAACACAAAAAAACCCACAAAAGGCAGACTACAGACTGTCACAAAAAAAAAACAAACTAAAAAACCCAAAACCAAAAAGCAAGCAAGCAGCGGCTCCAGTTAGCTTTTTCTTTTGTTGGCCAGAAGTCTCTGAGTTTTATTTTACTTTGAGCTTAGACTTTATTTCCCAAACTTTAAGCATAACACAGTCAAAACCATAACTTTTGTCTGCTTTGGCATGAAAGCCCATCCCTTTTTGCATAGTTTCCATCAGAAACTATAACTCACCCACGGTCTCATAAAACTTGGCTCAACTTTAAGATCTTTATGATGCTGGACAGATTACAGGCATTAAACTATAAATGAAAACCAAGCTGTGTTTATCCAGCTTCGGATTTCATCATGCAAGCTTACATACAGCTTTGTCATCAAGTTTGAAGTTCTTTGTTTGGCAATAGTATGCACATGGCACAGTAACCACTTAGTTGTTTTTCTCTTATTCTTGTTTTACTCAAGTTTTTCTTTAACAGTCATTCTCCATTTCCAAGGTATGGAACACATCAACAGCGAAAGCTCTTTGATAAATATTTTCTTTGAAAACCTTTACTTTATAAGTCAATTTCCTCTCCTACTCAGTGTCCCTATGACAACATAGGTACATTAATAATTAGCTTATATTCATTATTTGTACTATAGTGAACCGCCACAAGCACAATAGAAACTAAGGACCCTTCAGCCCGGCCACAGCACAAACACCCTGGCGATGGGGCAGGACCAGAGCCCAGACTAGGCAGATGTATTAGGGGAGCACAGGGACCGAGAGGAGAAAGAGGAGAGGCCGTGTCACTACTAGATCACACATTTATACAGGCTAGTAGTGGGACATCCCTGCTGCTAGTAGCAACTCAAAGTTTTGTTAAACCTCATCCCCTTTCAAGGTTCTTTCCCTGCTCTTACGTGTTTCTCCTAGACCACAGTCTCTTTTTTTCTCCCCCCCAGCATGCCCTTTTTGGGGGTGTTTTTTTAGAAACTGCAGGCTATTCCTAAGGCTTGGGATTTACACACACATACTCCCCTCCAAATAAACATTACCTACTTTTGTTTTCTTGCTTTTGCTTTATGCTTTCATTTATCTTATCCTTGTGTTCAACCATTTTTCCTTTTGTGCCTTCAGACTGCTCTTTCCCATACAAACACGCCCTTCACACACTCCTCACCTTACGGTGCCTTTGCTTCACATGTAGCATTTATTCTGTACTTGTCTGGCACGCAATTCCCAAATGTCCAGCTCTATCGGGAGCTCCCCTGTCCCAATTCTGCTGGGGCTTTGGTAGCTTCTCTTACTATTTTCCCCTTCTGAGATCCTGACGGAGGTGGCAAAGCCATGTCTGCTTCATTCCCAGATGCTTCAAACACATCTAGGTGCTCCCTCACAGAGCCTGCAAAAACTACTGGAAGGTGGAAAGAGTGCATGTGAGGAGCAGCACTCGTCCTCTGAATTTCTGTTTCTGTCTACAGCCACCAGTAAAGGCATAACCAGTCTGACACATGGTCTTGATGGCCTGTCACATGGCGTGAAGGGCAGATCTAGCTTCCCACCAGACCAGAGCCACCAATTATACGTAACAAGTGGCAACATTTCAAGTGATTGATCTTGGTAGAGCCACACAATCACCACTGACAGCACCACCCAGCCAGGAAAGCAGAAGCATCACCCTCCTGCGCAGTGACAGAAACTGCCTCTCGCTGCTATCAGAGCCATCCTCAGGGCTCACAGGGCAGAAATATTTTTCCACCAAGAAAAAATGCACGAATCTCACCTATTGGTATGTTAGCTAGCTGAATTTCTAGAAGGTACACATAGTTCCTTGACAGCTTCACTGATGTGTGGTTTTTTGGGGTTTTTTTTTGTTTTGTTTGTTTGTTGTTTTTTTGTTTTTTTTTTTTTTTTTTTTTTTTACAATTCAGCTTGCTTTATTTATACTGCCTGTTCAGGTTTTTTAAAAAGCGAAAACACCAAATGCTTTGCTTGTAAGCGGAACATCTCTGCAGTTTGCATTCCAAGTGCCTGGTCTCATTTAAGTCAAAATTAAAGCAGTTGGTGCCACCAAGCATTGGACTGAAGAACTCTCTATGCCCATGTTAACTCCCACAGGCTTCCATTGGGCATGACTAGTTAGCATCAGCCATCCTTTGTCCCAATAAACCAGGGTCATCACCACGTTTGATCACAGGAGGCTCGATAAACTGTAAAGAGTCCAGCACAGACCCTCAGAGCCCTTGGTCCAAGAAAAGGGAGCACCTAGCTTGGGATGGGACATCGGAAAACTCAGTATGCTTCTCTGATCCTCTTTATAGGCTCCAGGCCAGGGCTGGTTCAGCTGCTGCCTGCAGTGTCAGCACACAGGGAGCTGCGGAGGCCGTCGTCCCTCCCCAGAGGCTACGGGAACTGGACGCGGCAGGCAGGGAAAATTCCACAGAGCCCCAGTCCCTGATTGGGGCCAGGCTTCTTACCTGTAGGCAAGAAGTGGAAGCCTCAAGCCTTCTGCTCTCAACCCTCACTATAGTGCTGCTCCCACAGCTTCCCGTGCAGATGAGTGGCGCAGGAGGCGTTATTTCACATTTGCAGCTCCTCACGGGCTCCAAAAGCAGTGCCTGCAAATTGCTCTGAAATGTACTTGATCACACTCCACAATTACTCTGAAAAATTTCATTTGAAGCAGCACAGAGGAACACAGTGGTTACCTCACGTGAATGAGCTCAAAGCTCTGAACAGGGTCTAAGTACTTATTGCTGAAGGCTGTTCCTAATGGTTTCTGTACCGTTAAGGCAATCAGGTAAATAAAAATAGGACAGGATATTTAGTAAAGCATCCTTCAGTGCTGTCCAGTGACTATGCTACAGCTAATACGAAACAAATGAAATAAAGGACATAGCCACTCTTTGGAATCACAGCCGTAACTGCCTTGGCTCCATAAGGGCAGGCCGAGAGAGACTGTCATTTTAATGCAGCATGTTTGCACAGAACTAGCCAGCAAATGAGGAGGTGACTAAGACATGACAGTGTGTCTGAAGCAGTTGCTGTTTTAAAATAACAAAATGAAAAAATCACAACCAAAAAAGCCCATCAAACCAAACCAAACCCACCCCAAAACAACACACAAGCTTTTATCCTCCCTCGTGAATTCTTGGAATAGTTAGAAGAACCACGGAGTTCTGCCCTCAAATTAAAAGTGGCAACTTCTAGCAAGCTGAAGCGGCCAACAACACAGCAAGATTGATAAACACTGGACTTTTTTCTCAATGGTCAATAAACACCCCTACATATCCTAATTAATAGAAAACCTATAGAAACTTTTAGAATATTATTAAAGCCTGAAAGGACAGCATTTCTAGTAATCTGCATCTTAGACCAATATTCAGTGTCAGAAGACACCTATAAGCATGCTCAGGATCAACCATCCAGCTGTTTATCCTTTCTACTGAACTGCTCATACTGCTGCCTTTCAGAGAAAGGTGTTTCCGGATACAATCCCCCAAATCAATTCCCAGCTAGCAGTTTTCACTGATTAAATACAAAAAAGTATAGGAGGGTGTCCCCCCCGGCAAGTTAGCATCGAAGTTCTGAACTGAGGACTGATTTGTTGCATGAACATCTCTGTATACTCCCCAAATCCAAACTGGCAACAAAAACTCTTGTTTACTTCGGCATATGCAAAGTGTTTCCAGCTGTCCTCCCAGGTTGCTTAATACTCTTCAAGCCAAAACAGACACTCTTCAGGTTTTGTGGGGGTGGGGTTTTTTTGTTTGGTTGGTTTGTGTTTTAATTGAATATCATTTGAGCTGAGCACCATGTAGTGTTCCTGAAGTGATACTTAAAATTAGCCTCTAGCCTCAAAATGGGAACTGGAAATGCTTTGATAAATGAATTGTAAAGGCAAGCCAGCTTGTTTCGTCATGACTTGTGGAAACGCATCTGTATCCTGTGCTGACGTGCTGTTTTGTTTTGCGGCAAACCACACAAGTCTGCATCTAGAGAGGACAACGTATTAGTCATCACCAGTGTCCTTACACAGCCTCTTTACAGCCTCACTGCCTGGAACTGCCAGCGTGCTCTTGCCTTTTCCTGGCTTCAGTTTACCTGTTACCCACTACTGTTGGGCTACTGAGATTACCTGTCAAACCCCAGATTTACATACAAGCCCTGTTTATCACCTATGACAGAAAAACCATCCATCCATAAAAGAAGGGCTCGGTAAGAGACTGAACGAGCCTGGGAACCATCACAAAAAGGCACAGTCCTGTACAAGTAATGTTGCCTGGGAGGCTGAAAGCAGAAGGCTGCTTTAGAACACCACGGTGTGTGGTGTGTATGTGCAGAATACACGACTACGCTGCATTTGCTTTCTTATAGTTCTTCCTAATACCTTGCACATGTATAGACTGGCATGACTGATACGGATCTATTTCAAGACACCTCATGTCAGGATGGCCAGGTGTCCAGCTCTTGGTGGAGGTCTACAGTGACACATGCCTCACCCCTTGTGCAGACAAGGGCATCTCCTCCAAAGAAGCAAGGCTCGAAAATAAAGACCTCACACAACCTATATGCCTTGATAATCTGCACAACCCTGAGAAGAAAGGTAGGACTGAGGTGGGCGATGGATAGGTGGTGGTTCCAGAGGCTAAACAACTAGCGAAGAAAGGTCTCTGGGGTAGACCTCCTCTCATTTTACCTGCCTAAAGGATGCCAGTGAATGACAGAACTATCTGTGCTAGGTCTGTTCTGCTTTGTTCAGCTATAGGTTAATTAAAATTCACATTATGGCAGTGTGGTAAATATGTATCTTTTCTTAAAGAAGAGGTAATAAAGGAGCAGGGAGTAAGTCACAAAGCAAACCAAAGGGATGGCTGGGAACTGGAGAACCAAATCCTCTGCTCGGCACTTTTACCGCTGCTTCTTACTTGCCCTATCTGCCTGCTCCTATAGTGAAAGGAGCAGTGGTGCAGGACACATTGGTCGGCCTCAACTCAATATGAAAAGGTACTAGGATGAACCACAGGGTAGGGGAATGGGACACCAAAACAGATGTACAAGCACCTAAAAAGTAACACAGCACTAGAAAACAGCAGGTGGTTTTTTTTCAAGAGCCAGTAGTGGCATACCATTCCAATTCCTTTAAGAGGATAATTGGATCAGTGTAGACAAGGGAAGCCGGGGATGGGCTGTATCCTAACCTTTTTAAGACCCATAACCCTATTCCATGCAACTTTCCTATAAGCAAACAAGGGAAATACTGTCATGCTGTAATTACCATAAGGCAGGTGGCTTGAACGGGTGTATAAAATACTGCACTTGGAGCACAATTCTCGACAGTTGACTGTCACACAAGACAGGTATTTGAACAGGGGTCAGCCCTGGGCTTTAGTCTGCTTAGTATCTTCATTCAAAATCTGGATGACAGAGCAGAGACTTCACATACAAATTCTGCATGTGACATCATGGCAGGGGTGAGAGAAGGGCATTCCCAGTCCTTCGCAGGCCAGGTTTAATTAATAAGTGGGAAACAGGCCTAAAGCTGACGTGAAAAAATCTCATGAGAACAAAAGTAAAACATTGCCTCTCGGTAAGAGGAATACGAAAGCAAGAGCCCTGCTCAAAGCAGCCTCCCCGGAGCAGCCGGCAGAGTGACTCAGCGGGGGACGGGCTGCGCCCCTGCACACCGCAGCTCTGCCCGCCCGCAGACCCCAGCCCCTGCCACAGGGCACGGCCTGCTGGCCAGGGACCAACACAGCCTCTCCAAGCCTCCTGCAACACCCAACGTTTAAGCATCCATTACAGATCAGACATACCAAAGCAAAGAACAGACAGTATTGTTTAGGCACCTTCCCACACAACCAGTTAATACCTTATGGCCAAATTATTTAAGCAGCCAGTCACTTCTTGGGCTGGGCCCAGGCTTGGGCATTGAGACCAAAGCTGTTCAGGTGTCCACCCTGCCTGGTGGAACAGCGACAGTCGGCTTGATTCCCTTCTGTTCACAGACAAGAAAAGACTATACACAAACAAAAACCCCGGAACATTTGCTGTCCAGGCAGCTACGGACTGTACGGGTCTCCTCTGACCAGTCCATGTCTTTATTCTATGGATACATATTCAGGCATGGACAACCTTTTACAGTACTTTGCACTCATCCTTGGTCAACTAAAAGTGGTGCACCTTAGTCTTGATTCTGCCCCAACACTGGGAATCCCATTTTTTCAGGAAGGGTTAACAGCCTACAGTGCTAAGATTAGGACGCACCAGTCAGGAATAACTAGAAATGCTGATGCACATTCTCCCAACGATTTGCTAGAAGTTAAACAATTTGATATGCCCCCTGCCTGGCAAGCTTAGGAGATCACCCACAGAAGTCTTCTGCTTGCAAGAGCATGGGAAGCCTGTGATGCAGCTACGAGGTCACAAAGACCATCACACAGACAAGGGAAAGAACCCCAAACACCTGCAGCTTCACTAAGCCTGGGGGTGCTGCTCCAGCACTTACCCAAATTCAGGAGACTGCCTGGCCGCTGCCAAGCAGGGACCTGCAGCAGTTCAGCAGGGCGGCAGCGGGAGGCAAGGGCTGGCCCCAGCGCCTGTGCGCAGTGGCAGGACGGGCCCGGGGCGCTGGGAGGGCCGGCGCGTTCCCGGCGGCAGGCTCCCTCCCAGGCCGCTGGCAGGACCCCAGTGATGCGGCCCACTGCACCTCAGCGTTCACTGGGCCTGGCTGGAGCCTCTGAGCCCCAGCACCGACTGGCCACTGCCATGGGACAAGTGGAAAGGAGTATTGCCCCAGCAGCAGACATCCAGCCCTAGGCTGACAGGTCAAGAGGAAAAACCTGCACCACGAGAGCAGGAACTGACATGAGGAGTTAAAATTTGAGCTGCAATTCCATATTGAAATAGCCAAGCAAAAGGACGGATAATAGGCAGGGATGCGTGGTAAGGAGTTCTCTATAGGGCTAACTAAATCTTGCTGTCACATAGTTATCTGCTTAGATCAGCAACATCTGATGCTCCTGAACCCATTGTGGTTGTTTGCAGGCTCCAGCCATAGGCAGCAGATGATTCAAAAGTTCGTTCTTCCTTTGTTTAAACTATCCTGCTTTATAAATTAATTTCATTTAATCATATGTTCAATGCCCGACTTTCTGTCACTGAAGAAAAGCAGTGTAGTTCTTACATTTCATAGCTTGCACGACTCCAAACTACTGAAACATTTAAAAGCAGATGGCATTTTGCCTGTCTTCAGAGACCCACAGTCCAATTTTAACCACACCCTTACGATGAAAAGGGCAAGTCAAACCAAGCTTTCACAAACAAGCTTCATCTGTATTTTGTTGTCAAATATCCAGTGGTCTGCAGAAATCCAGGCAAAGATGTGCCTGCACCACTGTTCTATTTGCCATTTTTCCTTCTACGTAACACCCACATAACATTCCTTATTATTCCAGTGAGAACATTATGCATCTTTGAAAGAGTCTCTATTTCGACAACACTCCTCATGGTGTTCTATTTGCTTTAGCAGCGCTTGCTATTTTTGCTTGACTTTATGTAAATGAAGTTGAGGTTATGTGAGACTACTTCCTCTTGGCCAAGGACAGACAGAAATGTCACATAAAATCGTCCTCTAGTCCCAGAGAAAGAGCCATCTGTCAATTTTGCACCAGGCCAACTGCTGGGACACTGGAGTACAGGAGAAAAACAAGCAAGTTAGGACTGAAGTGAGCTCACAAGGAAAGTATTCTGCCCTGAGGGATGTTTACCTCCTCAGTGTGCTTACAGGCTCTTTTACAAATACTGCTCAGACTTGGCAAGATAGAGGGGCTGTGAGATTTTATCCAGCAACAACGATTTCACTTTTGTGGATACACATCTGTCTCTGCTGTTAAAACATGTATTCAAACATACAGCTCATCTGCAGCTACTTATAAACACGTACAAGTATCACAGAAGTATAGAAAACCTGAGATGAGCAGCCCCCTTCTCTTGCATACATTTCTTTGTTTTTAAAAACTCTTATGTATCTTTGTGTTTAATTTCAGGTACAGGGACAGCGCAGCTTTGCTAGGAGTGAATGAAAACATTTGGAAGAATGAGATTTATTTCATAAGTTGCTATGAAACATCTCTCTGCTCTGTCACTGGTTTCAAATAAATTCTAGTTTTACAGCTACAATCCATGTGATTAAAATTGGCACAGTTTTGCTCCGAGCATCAGGAACTATTTAGCCCAATTCAGGAAAAAATACATGTGTGCCAGCAAATAAAGGGTTCTGTAATTATTAACAGTACAGCAGAAAGAAAGAAAGGAAGGGCAAAAAAATCACTGGTAAAAAGTCCACACTTTGCAGCTATTCAAGGATAACTTTTTAGGAATAGCTTTGTAGCAAGGCTCTTCTCAGCTGGTAGGGTAATTCGGGGCAGGGTGTGTGTGTGGATGGTGGTTTTGTTTTAAGACTCTGCTAGCAAAGTCACCCCCACCTTTTCAAACTGGCACAAAGACTATCACTATAAACGCAGATTACACATTTTCACCTTCCCCCAAAACACAGGACAGTGTTCCTTACCTATTTGGTCCTCGGGAATCAGCGATTCGATTGGGGGATCAAGTTCGGAGCTTTGGGACAAATAGTTCTTAACTTGCGTCATGAACTGCCGAATGGTTTGCAGCATATCCGTGCTCGAAACATGGCACTCCTTGTTTTCCTGGAGAAAGCTGACATAGTCCTGTACTAGGCATCCAAAATAAGTGCGTTTGTCCTGGGACATCTCTGCAATTTTCTTAATCATTCTCTTTTCAGGGGTCATGAAGGAACTGAAAACTCCACTGACTTTCCGTAGCTGAGATTTCACAATCTTGGGGAGAACGAACGAACTGTTTCTCTTCTTCTTGGGCTTCAAAGGGGGTGCCATGCTCTCTTGGTCACTTTCCCCCTCAAAATCTTCCAGGCTGCTGTTAGTGTCCCCCTCGTAGCCAAACAGTGGCATGCTCCGATCAAAGTCCAGCGAGTCAGATGAGGAGGTGGAAATGCTCATGTCGCTCAGTCTCTGCCTGCCTCCATTCCACGGTATGTGTGACTCAGAGCTGGTAGCTACTGTCTTTTTGGCAGCTGCTGAAGCTGGCTCAGGCAGGGTTTCACCTGGAAGGCCAGCAGCTTCGGGCACACATACCGAGCTGCGGCCAGGTCGAATTCCTGCTACCGTCTTTGAGCTACCTTCCACCTCTGTGCAAACAGCCTGCTTTTTCAGCCGAGGGGGCGGAATAGGGGTTGGTTTGTTCTGCAGCAAATCCAAGCCTCTCTCCTTCTTATGGTTGACCGTTTCTGGCATGCTTGCCTGCTTTATAGTCCTGGAAAGCTGTGGACTCATGAGGATGCTATTAATAGAAGGAGGTGGTGGCCGGGGCGGGGGGGAACGAGGCCTCGCTGTGCCATTCACATCTTGAGTTTTCAGGCTCTGCCTTTTCAGACTTCCACTGACATCCTGGCTGTGCACTTTTAAGAAGAGGGGATTAATGAAACACAGTGCTCCGTTGGTCTGGCTGCACTCCAGCTCCGAGGGCGTTCTGGTTCGTATAGAATGCACTCCATTTATAAGGCAGAGCTGACGTGAGTCTTTACAAGCACCGTCCAAAGGTACAGGCCTACGGGGAGTTGAAGGATCCAGGGTGTTGCTGTTAGCCGGGGAGCTCCAAAAGTCTGAAAATCATCATTGTGTTAATGTAAGAATGCAAAAGAGCATGCAGATGGCTTTCAGAACATTCAGCTTAATATCACAGTTTCAAATATTCAGAGGTGTAGACGAGCTTTTATTAATTCAAGGGGGAAGACAAAAATTCCAAGTAAACCTCTTAAAGCACTACCAGACATAACCACATGCTGCACTCCTGGGTCTGCTTTTACTCGTTTATAAATATCACAATCAATGCATAGCTTCAAATCAGCCCACTGAGCTAAGCTTAAAAATAGACTGATGATCACCAAAAGGAACGGAGACTGTAACACAGTAATTCTTACCAGTGCGAGACTGAAGTGAACATAAACTACACCTTAGCATCTCACTCAGGAGAAATAAGCCTAGACTCTCAGCTGGTATTAATAAACTCACTCCATTAAAGGCTGTTTTACATCAGCTGACAGCCACTCATGGCAACTCAACAAAAAATTTGGTTTGGTTTTTTTTGATAGCGAACAAATGAAACTACACATGAAAAGGCAGTACACGTTTTGCTGTGATGGGTGCATGCATAATCTTTAGCTATGCAGACCAAATCCTTGTGTCTCCAAGAGCACTGGCCTGCAGCCCTGCCTTTGCAACAGTGACACAGTCTGCCTGATGTTTTAGACACTCAGCAGCACATAAATAAGCTAAATGTGCAGCCCCACACCAGCAGTGTGGAAAACCTGTGCTAGACCAGCAAGTTTCAGCTGCAGCCTCTGCACTTGTCCCAGCAAAGCATCAGCATGTTTGGAAAACTGAGTCCATGGTAAAGTCCATCGGCTCCTGAAACCATGAAGACTGAAACCAGACAGGCCCTTGAGGACAGCAATCAGACTGAAATAAGGGAGGAATACTAGAGGAGGGAGATTTTGCTAATATTTGCCAATCTTGACACGGCTGCTTTTCCAGTAGTTGTGAAGATGCCTCATCTGGGCTGTCAGCAGTGACACCTGAGCCCAGCTGCAGGAATGCCAAGCACTCCACAACAGGGTCTGTATCCAACAGCTGTCTCACCGAAGGGGCACAGGACAGGAAATGGCTTGTGGTGACAGGCCACTGCCAGAGAACACATGCAGGCACAGACATACTTCTCTACATAGTCATGCCGTGCTGCTGGTTTTTTTCCATCTCTGTTAACTTCACATTCTGCCTGCAGATCCCTCACCAGACCAGCCAGTGTGCCTGGCACATGGGCTGTCACAAACACCCATGACATAAGCACTGCTGCAGGTGAAACACAAGAGACCAAGAGAGGGAATCTTGCATTCAGCACAATGAAACCTTACAGGCTGGCAACAGCCTTGAGACCTTTACCACCAGTTCTTCCTGATGTGGTTTTTGCTGGGCTACATGCTGTTGACCTACCTTGTGTAGTTCCCCCTCCGAGCTTAGAGCAAAACAGAGCTCTGGCAGAAGCTACAACCCTCCAGGTTCAGACCAGGGTGTTATAGTGCCTACATGTTGCCTAAGGAAAGCTCATGCTTAGCAGGAAGGGCTCTTGGGAGTTTTTAAGCATCTCTTGGGTCTAGAGCATTGAAGGGCTGACTTCCTGTGTGCCCTTTTGCACATGAACACCTACGACTTCATCAAAATCTTAACTTTGTTGTCTGATTTTTGCTCACAGAAACTGTGATCTTAATCTGGTGTATAGTAGCTAACTGATCCCAAATACACCAACCACACAGACACTGATCCATCAGTCTCCTCCTCAGCTTTCAAATGCATTAGCTTAACAAAACAACACACACAATGAGGACAAAGACTGTTCCAAGAGCAAGACTAACTCTGCAGCAAGTAGGCCACAGCGCTCTCGGGTACTGAGGACAAAGACAGTATGGTTAGTCTGGAGAGTTTGCTCGACACCACCATTAACATCTCCTATGGAAAAACTCACCTAACGTTACTTGAAAAATCCATGCTTTTTTGTGTGTATTTGTTGAAAATATATTGGAAAATACATATATAATTCCCTAAACTTGCAAATAAGCAGTGCAGAAGTCATTAATCTCCTCTCTAAAACTAATCCTTTAATTGCATTGCTACTGCAGCAAAACAAAATGCAAAGCAGTGCAATACTTCCCTGCATATGGCTTTGCTGCAAAGTCCCACCAAATGGTTCTAGAGAGCCTCATACCAACACTCAGATTTAGCAAGGATCTGTTCATAAATCAAAGATTATTCAAATGTCTACTGCGACAGAGACTGCTGACAGTCAACCCTCCCTTCCTGCAAAAGGAAATGAGGCCATTCAGCACTTTGCAGGAGTTGCTCAACAACTCATCAGGGTGGAGCCCATGTTTCACATCCAGCCAGACTCTGTCTCTCCCGCAAGCTCAAGGCATATTTTCCAATGAGCCTGTGTTTGGTTGTACCAGCCAAGCTATGCAAGTGCATTTTCTTTTATTATTTAAAAAACGTCAAACCAATGCACATGGATACATTCTGCGTATCTTAGGTATGCACTCCTCCTCCCATCAACATGCTACTGCACTGAACTACTGATCTCAAAACCCACCATTCTAAGATCATACCTCAATCTGAACAGAAGTTTTATTAACAGTGAACCTCAATTCATACACTCTCCTTGCAACTCCAGGAGATTATCAAGCTAGTGCCTGCTACGCAAGCCAGCAGCCAACATGAGCTCTTGGAGGAGAAGCTACATCAAATACTTGTCTGGGGATTGTTAAGATTTGCTTTGCCCAGAGGCTGCCCATAGAGGAAAGAAGAGAAGAAAGGAAGGAAGGAAACAGCACTAACAAAAAAATGTCACAGAAGGCACAGAAAGAAGGAAGAGCACCAAGGTCACCATTGGGCAAGTGCAAGGTTTGGCCTTCTCAACAGGAGAAGCTGTTTTTCTAAATGAAATCTGTATCATCACTGACCAATGCAAGCTACTTACTGATACAGACTATTTCTTCAAGCTTACAGCAATGCTACACAGAATAACATCTTTAAAGACAACTACTTACTCAGTCCAAGCTGAGCAATCTCTTCAAGTTCAGCTTCTGTCTTTGTAGCAGCTATAGCATGAGGCAACTTCAGGGTGAATGGAAGAACATCCCTGTTGTCAAAAACAATCGTGGTTTTCATAACAACATCCACAGCTTTAAAAGCATTTGTTTTCAACACTGGCAGTGGTCAAGTTCTGATTCTTATTTTCTTCTTGAGCTGTGGCAGGTAGCAAGAACCTTAAACACACAGCACACAGTGAAAACATTACCAGCCCCAGGGCTCCTTTACATTGGAAAGTGGTGTGAAGTGCAAATGGCAGTTGGGTCCCCAGGACTCTCTTCAGGCTCGTTTCCACAGAACTATCCAGTATTTTCTGCTAGTACAGCAGAAGCTTTTACACCTGGTCTTTTACAAGCATACTGGTGAGAAGCAAAAGTTTTATCTGCCCTCAACCCTTTATCAAAGCTTCTTATTTTCTGAATATGCTGTGGACTGCTCTTAAAGCCAAATTCCAGTTCTCAGAAAAAATATTTAAATGAGTACTTGGGCAGCTACTCTAAACATTTCTAAGCTAGGAATTAGTTAGTGCTACTCTGTACTAGACTGAAAACACAACTTAAGAAAGTCTTTATGATTTATTCTCATATGTGGTTTCTCTTCACTGCATACTAGATGTTCAACAGATGTCTACAAAGGGAGATAAATACATGAACAACAACATAAGCCAAATACAGTGTAAAAAGCTTTTGGGCAGAGATTTTAAGGGACAAAACGACTTAACCATATGTACATTGTATGAATGCTGCCATCAACCAGTACTATACCACTTGCCTGCTCAATTGGTACTGATACACCCTCAAACAACAGTGTATGCTAGACTGCAAAATGTGTAGTAGAAGTACCTATGTAATGAAAAGTAAATGAGAACAAATGGAGCACCAGAATCCTACATACAATAGGTGTCAGCATTATTGGTTTTTTAAGGTTGTGAACAAGCCAATCTGTTGTAACAGAGACAGATAGTGGGCTTTAATCCCATAAATATTCTCTACATTGTATGTTACCTTGTTGAAAAAACAGGATCTCAGAACACCACTCAAATTCAAATCAAGCATATGCACAAGACGTGTTACCTAAAAAGTATCTGAAAAGACACTTCCAATATGTACAGCATGACAAAAGGGAGGCCTGTAACAAAGGGGGTCTGGACAATTCACCACAAACAAAAACAGCAGACAGCAACCCAGGTATATCCCAGTGAGCTTTTCCCACACCACAAATCACCACTGTTGGCACTAATTGGCAACCTCACTGTAGTAAAAGAACCAAGGCCATCAAAGTTGCCTCTCCCCACCCACCCCTCCTTCAGAAAATGTGCAGATGTGCAGTCTGGCCACGTCCTGTCTGTGGATAAATGTAAGGCTTGAGTATCAGTCTGGGAGTTTTCACCAGTAAACTAAAGTCAAATTGAAAAGCACTTAAAAGAGATAAAAAGACTAGCTATTTTTTCTCTGCCTACTACCTGTAAAACAAGTTGGGCAACCATAAATTGGAAAGCTGATGAGGCAGTTCTTGTTGTTCACAATTTACATTCGCATCTCTCAGTTGCTATGTTCTACAGTGTAATCTTGACATTTTTCCACTAAGCTCCAAAAATGCTTTTTGCTAGTAACTCCAAGAAATGCATGTTGCAAGACAGTTTATGGTGCTTATTGAGTTACAGAGCCGTTAAGAAAGCATTACAAGATATCAGCTAAAGTTCAACTTGGCAGCACCTCACAGCTGGGTGTGTAATGTAACACTAGCCTTCCAATAATCAGTACCAAATAAGACAAAGAGACTTGCTTCCAATCCTCATCTCTTATTTATCCCATCACTTTCTAAGACTACCCAGGAGGATTGGCAACATAAAAATGCTGAGTCATATCCTTGAGACACTTTTTCAAGACAGTCTAGCAAATGTGACTAAGAACATAACACCATCCTACCTGCTAATACAGTAGAAAGCAACGAGCCTGAATAGATCAGCAAAACTTATGCCAGACCCCTCCAAGGAAAACGCTGTGAAGAAAGTTACGAAAGGGAATCACACATCTATTCATCATTTGTTAGAAAAGCTTAATAAAATGCATCTCAAATTTTTGCACAGAATTAATAAGTTTGCACCTAGCTACTGTTTGGTTAAGAGACGACAACAGCACAGAAGAGTACACATCTCTGCTAAGGCATCTTCAAGCATAATCTTGGCAGTGATTTTGCATTTTCGGTTCCAAACATACGGTCCAATTCCCAAGAAACAGATAAGAGCATGATGAGAATTGCACATTTTGCTAATACACAATAATCAATAACTGAGGCTCTGTTTGCCCAGTGTACTAATACACCTAATTTTAAATCTCTTATTTCCTCCTCTTGCATTCCATTCTGCTCACTTCTCTTCCACCCAGATGTGTTAGCACCTAATGGAAGATGATAAATTTTCATCCATGTCAAGAAAACCATTTAACCTAAAAATCCCTTAATCTCAGATGATACTGCTTCATGCTTTTGCCTTGCACCATGGGGGAGGAAGACACAAGCAGTGCCTTTCAACTTTTTCCACTCCATACCATTGTTTCTTACTGATAGAAATACTTGTTTACAGTAATAATCACATAGAAGTGATTGCCACCTCACTTAAACTCTCTCTGATTCCAGCAGCATACCTCACCCAATGACTACAAAGATCAAGTGGAAGAAACTCCTAGAGCAAAATGGTCTAGATTTTTTGCCTCTGGGCATAACCAAAACCAGAACAGAAGGAATAGCATTTATGAAACATAAAGGCAGCATAAGGCAGTTCCTGAAGTACACAAACACTGGTCTCTTGCAGCCTCAGCCAAGTTCTATATAGGGGTGAATGTGAAGTCTGTGATTGCTTCAGCCCACCCCCAAGCTAAAAAAGCCAGACCATGGGGGCAAATCTCCAGCTGGCATGCGCACACTGTCGCTTTTTCACCAGAAGAAGAATGCTTTTGAAATTCATCTCCCAAGGAGAGTACTTCCATTACTGCAGACGCTTCAGACATCTGAGCTGAAACAAGGCAGACTCCTGGCCTTGGTGGGGAAAGCCAGAAGCCACGCAGCAGCTGTGGATACCTCAGAAATGCCTCTCAGGGAGCAGCAAAGGTGTAATTTTGTCAGTACTCCATGCTATAAAGCCAGGTCCCCCATACCAAACTTCCAGTGCTACTGACTATAACGTCTGCACATGAAGCAGAGGAGAACCTGAAGTCAGGTACTGATCTTTTAGCCAGCCTTTACACTGAAGGACAGGTCAACCTGGTCATTTTATGTGCCCAGATAAAGGGATTTCTTTAAGAGACACACTAACTATGCAGATGGTAAGCAGGCAGGTGATCTGGGGGCAGGCTAAGAGAAGATGAGTGTTCAGATCCCCAATTACAATTAAAACCTCAACTATGACTGGTGAGTAAAAACGTCAATAGATACCTCCCCCTTGTGGTAAAATTTTGTTCATGAAAGGAAATACATTATTATTTTATTTTCTAGGTGGGAGAGAGGTAATTCACTAGTTTAACAAGCCTACAAACACAGCTTTAGATCACACTTCGACCAACTGTCACTGATAGCTTTTTCTTCTCTTTGCCATGCCTCGTTTCTAACAGGAACCAAAACCAGACATGCAGATTTAACTTTTTGTTGCTGTGAGCACGGAAGGGAGAGGTAAAAAGGAAAAACTCAACAAAATGATCTCAGTTTGCTAACAGAAGTTAACTACAGACCCTCTGCTGCAGGGAAGTTCAACTTAAATTGCTGCAACTTTTCTACAGTTTTCATTTTTTGTTGGAATGAACCATTTGCTCCATTTGCAGTTTCTGCACCATGTACACTCAACAGCTGCAGCTTCTCTTTTTCATTCCTATATCTCTCAAACAATTTTCACACCCACCCTCTCAAGAGATGAGGGCAGTATTGTTTTAAAGATGACTTGGAACTCTCACATTTTCTCATTTCAATTAGAAAACAGGGAATAAACACAGTTGGAATTAAAAAACAAAAACCATCGATCTCGCATCAGAAACAGTTCCAAAGGGTTAAAATCCATCTAGTTACTACTTTTTTTTAAAGGGCAAAAAAAACCAACCACACCCAACTTTTTAGACAGAGAGCACTCATGACAGAGTTGCATTCAAGAACACCCCTGAGCACAAGAAAATGCACATTCCGTGGCCAGCAGACAGGACTATAGACTATAGTCTGTCTATAGACTATAGACAGAAGGTAACTAAGTTTCTACAGAGGATAACTACCCATAATAAGCAATGAATCCTGGATTCAGCAAGGTGCTTGAAAAAAATTTTTCCAGTTGTGTCCAGGACAGACTTAGGTGTTTCTGTGTATCTTCCTTTCTCCAGGACGTGGCCTGACCCACTCAAAGAGCCCTCCTCAGAGAGCACCGAAGGCAGCTGGTGACACTATTTGCATGACTTTGGGTATCCTCTGCTGTGAGCTTCACCAATGCAGAGTGCTCCAGGCTCATGCAGGGTGCCAAATAGCTGAAAGGAACGTAACTCACAACTTACTGTATGTGCTTTCTTTTATTGCAAATTCTTTTAGGCAGGACCCACACTCACTGGGCAGACAGAGAGAGAGGACTTTCTTCTGCAATCTTGCAGATTTCCTAACCAGAAATATCTGTTGTGGAGAAGGCAAAAGGACATGGGTTTAGCTTCATCACAGATGCCTTAATAGAGAAATATTATAGGCAACAGGAACTAAAACAACTTCATGATCTCTGATCTACATAAAATGTCTTACAATTTTACTCTGTTGTTACTGTATCAGGTCAAACAGCTTGGTGTAAAATGACAGCAGAATATTTAGAAAAGCATCTCAACCTCGTATAACACAGACACATGACACCAAGTTCATTATGCCCTTCTCTGAGCTCTCCAGTTTAACACACGGCAAATCCCAAGTCTTGAGTCAAGTTACAGTGTCTGGAGGAGACAGACGGAGGAATGCTCCTGTATAACACCAGCCTGTTCACACAATCCTGCTGCACCAGGATGGAGCAGCATCAGACACATGCCAAAAGCCTCATCCAAGCAGACAGGACCTGGTTTCCATCACAGCAACTGTAGTGCAGGCACCAGTAAAGGATAAAATACTGACATATCCCATTTATCTATTGCTTTCTCATTTTGGGGAAAATACACCTGTTACATACAGCCTTGGTTTAGCAAGGCCCAGCTTTGGAGCTGTACTTGCAGCAGTCTGGTTCTCAGCTCCAGAGGACCTCAAACTCATCCTCCAATGTATTAGCCTGGGTAGTGGGTCACACTGCAACTGGTCCAGCTGCCAAGTGCTCAGGAAACCCTCACTCGGATTATCTAAAGCACTGAAGAAATGGGGGTGGGATGTTAGTTGCTTAGGGTTTTTTGGGGTTTTTTTTTTGTTTGGTTTGTTGTTTGTTTGGGGGGATTAATTTTTTTAAAACACTTGCATCAAATAAATAGAAACACAATTTCTTACCCCAGGAGGCTGGGCCTGCAGAATTTCCATGGCTTCAGTATCGTTCAGACCAAGCTGCAGCCACACAGGGTGAGTATGGAGGAGCTTGTCCAATATGCTTAGCTTGTTGGATAGGCTGTCATATCCAGAGTCCCGGACGCAGCTTTTTACATCATTTTTCTCAGGAGAGACATTATCCATGTCCTTTACTAGGCTGTGAAAATTTTTTTTAAAAAATTAAATTAGACATGGCAACCTCCCATAAACAATCACTCATTTAAGCAAACAGAGTTATCACAAAGCTATTAGCACTGCTGGCACTCTGGACTGGTACTTCTACTGAGAATTCATATAATTAGTATACACAGAAATTATCTTATCCACAAGATTTCTTTCTTTCACTTGTCCTCAAGTTAAAAGCTAGCTTTGAGATAAGCCTTAGCATTCTTCAATTAGCTTGTTGAAATCCAGCAATCACTTCAGATACAGGTTTATGTGCCTACATGACCAACTGACTATTTCACATCCTTTCCTTGTTATGTTCACATTTTGAAGAGAAGTTTTTCCAAGGTATTTATGCAATTCAGATATTTTTATTCCGAGACAGGCTGCAAAAGCTGCAACTCACAGAAATCTTACTCTGTCCCACCTGCCAGAAAAATCTGTTCAATACTCTGGCAATGGAGCAACCCACTGCCTGTTGACAAATGCTGCAAATGCAAGCACTTTCTCTGCCTGTAGGGACTACTTCCACAACAGAAGCCTATGAACTAGCATCTCTCCATCTTAACCCTCAGACTACTGTCCTGCCTGTCCTGCTCTACCACCCCTGTCATCTCTGCAGCTGCATACCCATCTTTGTTCCCCTCTGCAAACAAGTGGTCAGAGACCTCAGTCAGGAGAAGGGAGGGGAAGAGGGGGGAGAGGAAGGGGTTAAATCCCCCACATAACCCCGCCCCCCAAGGCACAGCTTCATTAAGAAATCATATTAAGTGGCAGTAATTTTTTAATGGTCCATGCTCTGAATTCTCCAAATATTTACGTTTTTGCCATTTTGCTGTGAAAGGTCCTTACCTCACATTTTAGTACTACCATTCCCAGGATCATAAGAAAGTATGGAATTGTATATTTATGCTCCTAATTCCTTTGGCTCTGGATCGACTCCTATGCAAGGAATAAAGGTTAAGCTAAGTGTGAATGTGGCAAAATAAAGTTAAAACTTATTTGGGGCAGGCAAATTATTGCTAAATGCAGTAATGAAGTACAGTTCTTGGAGGCTACAGACACTTGTTATGCATGAAAAACCCAGATAAATTGAATACTTTGAGAATTCCTTTTGTTACGCAAAGCTTTGCCATCATTCAGATAACACAGAACACCCGGTACGATTGTACATGTGTTGCTGGTTCAAATTCCCCATTTTTGAGCTAAAAGTACATCCTGTGATTCTTCCAGCGCTAGAAATCACTACAGAATAGTTACTCCGGTAACTTCCTGATGACAGTATTTGAGCACAGACAAAAAAACACCCTGCAAACTCAAGATCTGACTCACTAAGACTCAGGCACAGAGGCTGCGTTCCCCTTAACAGACTTTTTCTGGTGGCAGAAGAGGCCCTGAGCAGCAGAGGGCAACGCAGCTGCATTTCTCCACTGCAAACCGTCTTGCAGTTCTTATAATCTTTGCTTTTTGGGTAGGCTGTAAGCATCATGAACAGCATTTACCACCTTCATTAGGCCAGCTACTGTACCCAGAGCAACTGGGTAAAGACTTCAACAAACACAGGAGCCACTGAATACTTAAAACCAACCAAACAAAAATCACACCCCCCTGGCCCCACAAGAAGTGCACAACCCTGAAACAAAACCCATCCCACCAACCAACCAACAAAAAACCCCAGAACAACCAAACTGCTTTTTTTGTAGCTTTGGTCAGCAACTTGCAGCATCTCTGGACGGGTCTAAAAAGGAAAAGAAATGGTGTAGAGAACTTTCACTGCATGCTCAGATAAGAACTGGCACACCATTCAAACTTTTCATTTCCTGGATCAATTATCAGTACCGGATCACCTGCATGCCTCTCCCTTCCTTTTCATCCTCTTATCTTTTTATTTAGGATATTATGCCTTTTAGATTTGTAAGGCATCTAAAATGCAGCTGATCTTCCCTCCTCAAGCATCAAAGGCTGTTGGTAACTACCAATATGCCTTCAAGGGGCACAAAATGCACAGAAGCATGAGGTGTGCGGAAGGGAAGTTGTGTTTACATCAGTTACGACAGGGCTCTGAGACTGTGACAATAGGACTCCTGTGTTCCCCTGTCATACACTGAAACACTAGGTTTTGCTGGGACCATGGCTGAATGTCCACAGAAGTAGACCCATGAATCACAAAAGTGTTTTCATGAGCTATACCTCCAGTAAATATTGCTCAAAAGCTTTCCACTCACCTTTGGAGCCAGTTAGCAATACAAACCAAAGACAGCTGTGGCAAAGTACATGTTACACACTGACACTGGGTGTGGGTTTATCTAGATATAACTTCTTTCCATTCCTTGCTGAAGAGGTGGAAACTAAACATGTTGCAGAGGGAATACGCCTGTGAGGGAAAAATATTTTGCCTACAAAAAAAAGAGTTACATCACGTGCAAAAAAGGTGCATGACCGATATCAACTAAAAGGCCTGGCACTGCTCGCTACCACTAAACAATCTAAAGCCAGTAAGAGTTTGCACATGTACGTAGGGTCAACAGTGTCCCTCTTAGGTATGGCTGGCTTAATGTTGTCAAACTGTTATAAATCAGAAGATTAATTTGAATAGGGAGCTGACGGGTTTTTGGAACCTCGAGGTACATAGATGCACAATCCTTCCCACATGGCTGAGATCCAAGGAGGAACCTTACTAACCTAGATACACATGCACCTCCTTGTTGCAGCTGCTTCTGCTCCCCTCAAGAAATAAGCCAAAGATTATGAGTATCTGATCATGACAAGACTTTCTGGCGCTCCTAAACACCACTAGTTCAAACCACCCCAACGCACCTCAGCTAGATCAGTACTAGTATGTTATTGTAATCCACAGGAAGGTAAACTGGGAACAAACAACACTTTAAAAAAAATACTTCCTACCCAAATAATAAAGAAAGAGGCAGTGAGAAAGATCAGACCTGTTGAACTCTGGCAAGAGCACAGCTTGGAAAAACCACATCTAGCAAGCCACATAGAATCCATCAGGAAGCTGCTTCCCAAGGTCCAGGAGTTATGTGCAGTCAGAAATCCACTGGTCTGCTCTGACCGCCTATTTGCAATGGCTGAGCACAACTGAGCATCACAGGCTCAAGTTTATTTTTTATTCTTAAATTTATTTTGATTAATGATCCAGTCACTAAACGTACAGTCAAACCCTGACACACAGGAGTTCTTGAAATCTGGGACTGGGATATGTGTGTGTAGCTTCACTGGAAACAACAGCATGGAAAGAAGAGCCATGTTAGTTCCTCACAACCGCCTGATTAATTCAAGTCTATAGAATAAGAAGTTGCCATAACCTAAATGCCAGCAAAATATGCTGTACATTATGCAACAAATAAACTTATTTCCTGCTTTTTACTTTTGAGGTTTTGCGGGGTTTTTTTGGCTTTGGGATTTTTGGTTGTTTTTTTTTGTTGTTGGTTTTGTTGTTTTTTTTTTTTGTTTTTTTTTTTTTTTTACAGTGACTCCCAATAAAAAACAATCTGACTACATCACATTAAACAAAAAAATCAAAACATAAGTCGACCTCCGTGGATGGTCTACATTAATGCAGGGGTACTACAATGGTTCCTCTGTAGTGGGAGAGGAGTTTAATGCAACTTGCAGTGAATTAAAGAAAACACATGATTCATGGAAGTTTCCTTAGATTTGAGAAAACCCATAAGCATGTAGGAAGTAAACAGAGGTTACTGCCAAGATTAAACAATGCTGTGCTGCCTCCTGGTTAGACCTAGCTTACAGTAAAAAGGGCAAGGAACAGGTTGAAACCTGTAACCAGAATGATCCTCTCCCTCTTACCCACAGGACTGTAACATACACCTTGACCACATATCCATGAAGCAAATGCTCCTGCCCTCCCACTGTTTTCTACAGCGATTTTTCTTTTTGGTGTCTCAAATCCTACCTATGCTTCTTGCTCTAGTCTTATAAACTCTAAACTTGTAACATTTCTCCCATTTTTTTGGTGGGACTCGGGACAATGAGCCTATCTGCTCTCTGAAGCTACTGTCAACCTCCCCAACATCCTGCACAGACAAACCGTAGACTGAGAAATGGACTTTTTTTCTCTCTTTGGGATTACGGGCACAGCAAAGGTGCATCCAGCTTGCATGCACATCCTATGGGGATGACCAATGCTGTTCCATGGGTTTTCTGTGTTGAATTAAGCTAAGGCAGCTTCTGTAGGATTTACACAAACACACGTACACACCTCTCTGTGGAAGAACGTACTCACCGTTCTGAGGGCATGAAAGGAGTTGTAGGAAGGACCTAGATGACCATCAGCACTTGAGCGATTCAGTCTGCTCCTGCACCATGGAGGAGGCTGGGGTTATCAGCCCAAATGAAAGGGCAACCCTGGATTTCGGCCATCATCCCAGATGCACTTACTAGCCAGGAGGAGGGTCATAGTGAGAGACCGGCTTTGATGCTATAATTAAGATAAGAACTCTTAACTTGCACTTGAATGTGTCCACATTTCCTTACTCCATTTTTTTCCCTGGACTGACCTCTGTTTTTAGGGTACCGCACACCAGGATCATGTTAAGGGGGGGGGGTGGGGGGTGGAGTGGGGAGCTGGGGGGTGGGGAAGAGGGAGAAGGTCTGCTCTTTGCCCATGGCAGCAGGATGCTCAGCATCTCCCCAGCGATGCAGCTTAGCCAGCTTTGCTACCAAGTCTTTGCTGTGTTGCGAAGGTTTGCAAAACACAGCTGTGTGTCCAGGTTAATTGTTCTCTCACTCCACCGTTATTCAGCAGCAAGGAATATTCCTCTTGTTTCCTACCCAATCACAAGGGCCAAGACAACAGCAACAGGCAGGTAGAGTGAATCTAAATTGCAGATGAGCATGAACCTTGCTCCAGTCCCACCAAAGACTCCCCACAGTTAACCCTGTTTGCTCCCCACTGCAAAAGTGCCTGGATTTCTGTAAATCCTACAAGTCTAACAGGCTTTAATCCCACCAGCCTAGCCTATAGAGTTATGCTGAGCAGCAGCTGGGAGGGGGTGTAAGACCACTGCTGAGCATTATCTCCACTCCTCAGCACTGAAGGGACAGGAGAAAGCTGCTGGGGAAAAGGCTGTTGGATACTTGCCTACCCAACAACAGAAGCAATTCACCTGCCTGGTGACACAGAAGACAATTCTACTTAAGTTAATAACTATTGCAGGAAAATGCCAAAGACACCAACATGAGGGCTGTCCAGCACAAAACATGAGGAAGGGAGCAAAGTTCTGCCTTGATAAAGGAGCAGGGAGGGAGTAAGCTGCAGCAGCTGCCACCACCAGCAAAGCATCCCTGAACCACCTCACAGGCACCAAATGCTCCAGAAAGACCACAGCTTTCAGAGGGTCAGCTTCTTACTCTGCAGAGCCATTCACAAAGGCAATGCAGGGAACCCAAGTGCCTTCTAAAAGACCATCTGGATGCAACTAGCTACATCATGTTGCTCCCTCATCCTACATGGACCTGGGCTGCCATTCCACACAGAAACTCTCTACTTAACCATTTCAAACCAGTACAGTGCAGGTCAGAAATTTATCCCATTTATGCCCTTTTCTGACAACTCCATTCATTTGCATTACTGAGATACGTGTCTGCACTGGGAAAGAGTCCAGGCTTTAAAACACCATGGAATATTGAAACAGGTGGCATGAGCATCTCACTTAAAACAATTTTTACAAGCCTCTTTTTCGCCTGGCTTTTCCATGCTTACAAGCCAAAGCTGTAGGCCCAGTTACTTTGAATCATTCTCAATACTGACTTGGCCCACAGATGTAGAAAGGGGAGACGAGTCCAAAGTCTGACTTGGAGGAGGAGTATAAATCTGAAAGTCACCACACAACCACAAAAAAAACGCACACCAAAAAAGCCAAACCAAAACTAACACACCAACAAAACCAAACAAAACTCACACACTGCAACGCTGAAGCTGCAGACACACGATTTTGTGTACTTCTTTTTCTGAATACAGTTGAGAGCTCTTGGAACTGCTGCTTTTCTAAAACTGTCATGGGTGCATGTGAATATATGCCGAGGTGAAAAAGGAGCAAGGAAGATCAGACATCCCTTTTAGCTCAAATTTCTTTAGATGCAAATCCAAATGCCACATCAACATATCAACTTCTAAACAGCAGAAAGCACAATAATAAAAGCAACCTACATTCATTGCAAAGTTTTAAGCTAACTACAAAGAAAAAAAGTTACGATAGTAAACACATCTTTGTGGGGAGTCTAGTTTCAACATGAACCTGGAAAACATCCGTTGCAATTACTGTAATCTTGCTCTGTAGTTCTATATTAACAAAAGGTATGGGTGCACAACTAGTTATATAATTTATACCAACTTCAACAACTTCTTCCTCACACAGAAGCACGTAGTTGTAGTCATACAAAAATTGATGTTAATTCATAGAATCCTAGAATCCTTCACATTGGAAAAGACCTTTAAGATAATCAGATTTCATATTTTTTTTTCATTTATCATCTTAAAAGTGACAGAAAAGAATTATTTTCTTTTTTCTTGGATGGCTATTATTTCAACTTGAAGTCAGTTATGTAGTCATGGAAATTGCATTACTTGCTTTGTTAGGTCAGCTTTACTTACATGTTTTAATTAATCAAAATATGTTTTGAACTCAAAATTAACAAATTCAGTTAAAAAAATCCCTTTAAAAAAATCAGTTAAACACACCCCCCCCCGTGTCTGTAAAATGGGGAGACAATTGACTGTTTCTAGCTAAGCATTTCCACCAAGGTTTTAGTACAGATAGATGTTAGTCTTTCATGCATATACTGTGTTCAAAGATACCAGAGGCCTTTTTTTCCCTGAAAAGTAGCTAATGATCATTGAAATTAATTAGCTGAATCCACCTAGATGGAGAAAGTACCCTTTCTGCTCCATAAAAGAACTGTGCTTTCAAAAGCTTTAGAACTTGAATAATGTGCAACCGGGGGCAGCATAGCCAAGGATTTTAGTTAGCTGTCTAATGTTCTTTACCACTTGGGCAATAAAGGTGCTGTTCAATGTTTTATTTAAAATAATTAAATTTATATTGTACTAAGTTTTAGCCCATCTCAAAAGCTACTATAAAAAGAATAAAAGCTAAAACCCATACATGGAATTCTAAATAACAAACTATTACCCACTTCATTAACTCACTGACTTGAAAAAAGCCCACCAGCTCCAGAACTGGCAGACAGATAAAACAGGACACCAGCACTGGTTGCTTTCCTCTTGCAACAAAGATTTCAACAATAAGTAAAAAAAAAAAGTGTTCTCTGGTTAACACAATGGTTCAAGTATTGACTGTCCTCCAGATGTCAGTTTAACAGACATTTACCCATTAAGCACAATAGCCACAGCAAAGCCAGAAAGCTGGGGTCCTGCTATGCCCGCTTAAAAGGTACAAGTTTAACCTTACAAATTTCTTAAGTCCACACCTATGTGGCATGATCTATTTTAAAAGGCCAGAACTTTTATCTGTGCTGTAATATGCACCTCAATTTTAAGGTTAAGGAAATGCCCCCATCTACTTAATTATTTTTTTTTTATGTGCAAGTTACTCCCATAAAAATGAACCTTATGAACACACAACCCACATATAGCATCAGCTAGTAATAGCCAAAATTTTACTTCCTAACTTGAGAACATAAATCATGTTATTGTACGTGGAATCTTCACAAAGCCACTTGAAGCAATGGATATTTTCAGTCTTTACAGCATGAAACCAAAGCTCATTGCCATAGACAATGGGAATAACATTAGTAGTTTCCTGCTTTACATGTTCATCATTATCCGAAGTTTGTAACAAGGAACTGAAGTCCAGTTGCTTTTGCAAGATATTAAGGCAAATACACAGAACAACTGAATCTCTCGGAACTCTTCCTGCACAAAGGCAAATTCCTTTAATCAAAAGCAAGATTATCCACACGCTTATGCTGCTAGGATGAAAAATGCTAGGACATAAGCTACTCAAGAAGAATGCACAAGGATAACATTCCTGTCACAGTACACTTCCAGTAACTATGAAAATAAACATTTTAATCACCTTCGCAAATCAGCAGATTTTTCTTCCACTGTGAGATCTGTCTGTACCATCTCCTGTTTCAGTTCTCCGATTTCTGATGCAATTGTGTCAATGAGCTAGAAAGGAACAAAAACAGTATGACATCAAGTGAGTGGAAGAGGCATGGAAAAGAAGTCTGGGCAAGTTAGCACCAGAGATTACAAACTTTTTGGTTTTGGCTTGGTTGTTTTTTAAATCGCATCCTATTTGGACTTCCCCTTGAAAAGGAAAAAGTAAGGGTTGCGGCCTCTTAAAATCATTCTCAGAGGAAGAATAATTCCTGGTTTATGCCAGTACAAAACCTTCCAGGTTGGCTAGCTTTTTTATTTAAATATATTAAATCTGCAGCCTCAACATATTGTACAACAGCTTAGAACAACAGGGGGCCTCAACTTTTTGAACAGAGGGGCCGGCGTGCGGATGAAGTAGCAGGACGTCATCTGCGGCTGCTTGGTTTCCCCGCCCAACACCCAGCGGGGCGGGGGGGGGGGGTGTTCTGTAAATACTGAGGGCCCGATTGAGGACCCTGGGGGGCCATAGTTTGAGGACCCCTGGGTTAGAGGAACTTAATGATTTGATTGTTTGTAGCATTCACTTTCTCAAAAATATAATTAGAAGGGTTCCATCTGCAAGAGTTGTTTCAGAAGGGACACTAAGCCAGCATTACAATATTGTGGAGGATGAAAAGTAACAAGGCAAGAAAGAAATGGGTGGCTGCTTTTCACAACTGCACTTGAACAGACTGATTCAAGTAAAAGAGAACTGCCTTGTAACACTTCAGCTAAGGTGGAACACAATCCTAATTTTGGATACGAGGGCAAGAACTCATTTTAAAGTGGGTGAGATCAGCACCAGGGCTGTATCCCAAGTAGTACAGCATTTTCTAGCCAGAAGTCAGGAATTCATTTTGCTGAGCAAAAACCAAGTATGAAGTTTGCAAGACACACCACCTTGGGCATTCTTTGCTGCAACGGCATCCAGTTTGCTTGACATAACATGCCACAACAGTATATAAACCCCGGCAGCATTCCCTCTCTGCTGCCCTTAGTGAAACCTAATGAAAAGGTTTGCAGCGAGGCCATCTCCACTACCACCACCACTGCATCTCGGAGCAAGCAAACAAAAATCTTGGCAGATGAAGAAAAGACCGCTTTCCAGTCCAAGTTCAAAGAGTCTCCAGTTGCCCGGAAGACATGACCCCGAGTCCCACTCGCATTATGCAGCTGAGTACAGCAGCCATCTCAAAGAATTGCAGGCAACATTTCCCTATGCTGTTTTATCAGCATTCCTCTACCTCAGACACTCACACACTCCTTTGCTATGCAGCATTATCCTGATCAATTCAAAAGAAGTTTCAATCCCCGTTTACAACAGGCCAACTCCACCAAGTATATCTTAAGCAAGAAGCAGTTACAATGTGCTACGTCCATCCCATAGGCTCCTTTCTGCCAAGGACATTCCTTCTTTCTGCCCCAGCCGTACTGTACGACTGGCATTACAGTTTACAAAGATCTTCCTCCTGCTGACTCTCAAACAGCCCCTGAGTCACTGCAGGAAGACGTGAGCAATGCCTTCCCGACCATGAGAAAGAGCAGCAGGAAGAACCCGCGCCATCCTGGCCAAGCAGCCTCACAACTTACCACAGCACTCAGCACCCCCATGGAACCGCACCTCCGAGAAAAAGCCACTGAGCACCTTGCTAGGCACAGGTAAATTCGCTCCTCCTTTTGCATATGGGGTGAAGCCACAGCCCCCACGTTTGCTTTACACAGTGAAAACAGCAAGTGCCACTGCTGTCAGCTGAGCCTCACTAGAAAGCCAGCACAGTCACCAGGCAGGTCTGACACAGGTCACAGGCAGCAGCATCGCCTGCAGGGGAAGCTCTAAGCTGAGGGAGTGTGAAGCAGTGCCAGGCTCTAGCCAGTACGCAGCCAACTGCATCGTACAGATCAGACTGCATTGGTTTTTCTCTTCGAAAGCCTCTACCCGTTAGTATTATCATCCTTTATGGATTTATTCTTGTAATCCTCTGAAAAAACACACAACTGCAATGCTTACTGACCTGATGGAGGGGGAGTCTCATGCTATGGTGTACTGGCACCTAACAGGGAGGTTCCACTTCTGCCCTCGAACTGGCTTGGCTGTTCATCTAGCCCTGTTAGCTGGTTCAGCTCCCTAAAAGGTTGGAAAACTTTTTCTCTTCATATTTTGGTTAGTTTTCTGCCGGTTTAGTGACCTGGACCTATGCTCTGAGGGGGTCAGACAAGCTCCAGAGCAGACACCAGGAAAACAGAGGACAGCACCAGGCTGGGAGTACACCTGCCTCTGCCAGCAAACCAGTAGATCCCGTCAGCCCCAATGTGAAACTATGCCTGGTTGGTCAGCCGCCCCAGCAAACAGCCCAGGGTTTTTTGTTGTTTGTGCTGACCTTGGAACAGAGAACCTGTGCCTAATAATTTAGGCACCCCAAACCAGCCACCTAGAACTCTGCAATCTGACCAGGAACTTCTGGAATTCAGATCACTTGGGTCTTCCAGCCATCTGCTCAGTAGCAGGGAACAGGCTTTTGGGCCGATGCTTACTAATGAAAAAAAAAAACCCAAACAAAAAAACCCCACAACTGCCAGACTCCACAGGGAATAAAAAGCTGCACAGCCCTATCTTGCACTGTATTCAGAGCAGGTGTCTGCATGTGACCATCTAAGAAACAACTCCAAGGATATTTAAATAAAATATTTTCCTTTTTAAAGTAACACCTGACATTATGACAAGCCATGCCAAGGTTTCAAGTCAACCATTAAAAGAATGAAATTTAAATAATTTTTTTTAGTCATGTGGATTCGTGTTCGGGTTTTAAAGAAAAAGAAAGCAATTATCTATGGAAAGTCTCTGGCTACAAACCCAAACTACAGCTGATGTACTTAGCAGATTTTTTTTAACAGCAATCCTTCTGTACCTGTAAAGGGGGGGAGGGGGGTGGAGAAGGGGCAGAGGGAGACAGGTCCACTAATTCGATTCAATAGTCAATTCAAAACAGAGAAGCTGACAAGTGTAAAAAGACAGAAAAATTGTATTTCTCTTTCAAGCTGTGACTAAGTAGTAGAAATGGGAAGGTCGGCTCCATTAGGCCTAAATCTCTAATGAGCAACCTATTGCAGTCTCTAGATATAATAATCACTTTTAAACCATTCAGTTTCAAATATGAATGTGCCTTCTTAAAGTCAGTTCTAAATAACTACTGGCATTCTAAAATACTGACAGAATGGATTTCTTGTTATTTGTATCAAGATGTCAAAATGCAAGTCAAAAAACGCTAATAAATGTATGTTCAGAAAGAAAAAGGTAATTTGCTAATTTTTTTTATAAAGGAGTGTGACAAGTATATGGAAAACACAGAGCATACCTTCGGTGAGCAAAATCCATTCCCGGTTTAATTCCAGCCTATCTATTACTTACGTTAGCATTTCCTCTTACTGGATTAAAATCACATTTCCTAACTGATGGCACATCACAGTGAACACACAGCCAAAGGGCTTTCTTCACCAAGAAGTTCCAGTGTCAAAACAGAAGGAAAAAATACTCAGTTTTAAGTACCTGCTAAATTTCCTCAGTCTTCATCCATTATTAGGTTTGGTAAATCCAACGAGATTGTCAAACACAACCATACATGTCATTATTGCTAAGTAAGATACACTCTGCTGACACAGGTCTTGCTAAGTCTCTACAGCTTTTGTAGCCTTCTTATCCTTATCTGCAGCACTGCATCCAGCTCCAGGCCCCCATCATCAGGGGGACACAGACCTGGTGGAGTGAGCCCAGAGGAGGCCACGAAGGTGACCAGAGGGCTGGAGCCCCTCTCCTGTGAGGACAGGCTGAGGGAGCTGGGGCTGTTCAGCCTGGGGCAGAGAAGGCTTCGGGGAGACCTGGGAGCAGCTCCCGGTGCCTAAAGGGGGCTACAGGACAGCTGGAGAGGGGCTTCTTACAAGGGCATGTAGCGACAGGGCAAGGGGGAACGGCTTCAGCCTGAAAGACGGGAGATTCGGGTTAGATGTTGGGAAGAAATTCTTCACGGAGAGGGTGGTGAGGCACTGGCACAGGCTGCCTGGAGAGGCTGTGGGTGCCCCATCCCTGGAAGTTCAAGGCCAGGCTGGATGGGGTGTGGAGCAACCTGGGCTGGTGGAAGGTGTCCCTGCCCAAGGAGGGGGTTGGAACGAAGTGGTCTTCAAGGTCCCTTCCAACCCAAACCATTCTGTGATCCTTTCTCATTCTGCTGACACTTTTGATTTCTGTTCCTTAAAACAGTGTGTAATTGCTCAGCACAGTAACCTGTTCACTTTTTTTACTCCCTTATCCTTCACATCTTTACCTACATATCTTGGCACACATCTCACCACCTCCCTGCCCCTTAGCCCCTTTTTCAAGTCTGCAAACACAAGACTTACAAATTTTAATTGACTTCACTGTGAGAGTGTGAAGTTTTTCAAGCACCAAATAGTCATGAATATGAGCAATTTAGGCAACTGTGAATATGTTATGGCTTCCTGTCACAGGTTACCTGGAGCCATCTCTGAAGGAAGGCACTGGCTGGCTACCAGCACACGTGTCAGCACCTGGAGCATTATTATAGATGGCAACGGATTCACAATGATCTGCAACTACATTTGATTGTTAAAAATATGAATTCACGATTGAAACCACTACCTGAAGCTCTACATATTATTAAACACTATTCAGGGATTTAGTCTGATAATGAAACAGATCTATTGCAGGTAACAGGTCTGCCGCCTGCAATATTGAATAGTCAGCAAAACAGCCTTTTCACTGAATTACCAGTGTAACTCTACTCCAGTGCTACATGCACTGCCTCACCACGCCACACCACCCTCCCCATCTGCTCTGCCACTGCAGGGGCTGACGGGGGCATCGCAAAGGGCCCTGGGAGGACCTGAAACCAGAGGAACACCACCCTGCCCACCCCCCCAGCTCCTACCATTGCAGGGAGCACAGAAAAACCTAAGGCCAATCACGCAAGCACCTAAATGACAGTCAATTGCAGAATAATCAAGCTGGGACTGGCCACCTATTACTTTTCAAGGGACTAACATCAAACCACTGAAAGCAATTGTCAGTTCTGCCTGGCAAAGAGATGTTTCAACAGTCTTCCTTCCAGCATCAGCCGTTTGCTTGAGATTCAAGCAGAGCAGGAGACACACTGCCTGGCAGTCCCTGCCTTCTCCAAAGAGATCAACCGCCCATGCAGGGAAGCTGATCAGGAGCAAGGGGAGGGCAAGCCCGTGCTCCACCCAGCTCTTGGCCTCTGCCTGGCGGTCAGGGCCCTGGAGCTGTGCCCGAGGCGAGGCAGGGGCCGAGGTGCCACAGGAGCAGGTGCAGGGGGCAGCCCGGCGCTTGCCGCACACCCACCTCAGCAGTGCCTGGTGCCTTCAAGCGCAGTAACTCACAGGAGCTGTAAAGATGGCAAGGGGAAGATTTTGGCAGCTGCTCAGAGGCACGAGGCACCAGGTATCACAAGAAGTGGTGTGGGAAGCACATGCTTCTGCTTCAAAGACAGAAAGGGGAAACTGGAAGCGGAGCAACCCTCTCTTACATGTGCAGCTGCTTTTGAGTCATAAGCTGCCAGCATTGCAGCCCACACTTCTATCTCTACAAAACTTTCTACACCAGCAACTGTATGAAACCTAAGCTGCTGCTCCCCACAAACCAGCTGCTAGATGCAAGGACACGATGAATCGGCTCTGTGTAGCTCCTCTTCCCGGGCAAACATCACCTCAGTCTTTACTCCCACAAGACCAACTGCGGCCATAAAGAACCATCACAGCAGTGAGTGAGCCCTGTTCTCCGACACATCTAGAAGAGTAACTGGCTCACAGGGCAGCAGTTTATACAACAAGAAGAGTTTTTTGGCATCTTTCCTTGAAAAGTACACAATGCAAGGAGCTCTCCACAGAAGCATCCATGAGCTGTCAGTGCCTCAACACCTGCTTGCTGTGTTGCTATCTGGTCATTAACTGGCCTAACTGTGTTAACTAGCTTTGACCGAAGTTAAAAAAGAAAAAAAAAAAAAAGGAAAAGAAAAAACCCCGACAACAACTAAAACATACTCACTGAACAACTCCCTCCCAGAAAACAAAATCTCTGGGCACTACAGCAAAGAATTCTAACCCAACTGGTACTACCAGCACAGTAACATGCTCACAAATTCAGGCTGTCACTCCACACTTCATTTCTTATATCGGTTTGACCCCAGAAGATAGGATGGATCTACAATGCAAAGGAGTTGAAGCACTGTATAACCTTCCTACACTGCAGTTCCTTGGTTACTCTTTTGTTTACTTGTACCTAAAAACTAACCATGGCCGCGTGTTTTCTGATGCTTTCCAATATCCAATTTATCTTTGGCAGCCATACAAAATTAACTACAAGAAACTTCCATGCTCAGCCACTTTAACACAACTGCTTTTTACATTTTTGCCTGGGAAGGGTACTTGCTTATGTAAGATTAAAGGTCTTGAAAACAAATATTTCAAAAGGTTGGTTTTTTTTTAACATTTTAAATCAGAATAGCATAAGGCAAGTGCTGCAAGAAAGTTTTACCTTGAAGACATTGTAATCTTAACACTTCTTAATTTGTGTGTCTGCCTTGAAGGGAACTTGTCAGAAACTGTCGTTCCTGAAAGGAATTTTCCTGTGTTTAGCAATTTTATTTTTTTCTTTTTCTAATGAAAACTTATAATGGCATGTTTCAAGCAGTCTTATGCTCACATTCTCTTCTACAGGCTACAGGCCAGGTTTCTTGGGTGTGCTACATATGCCCCATAACAGAAGGCAGTCTTTCCTTAGTCTATGAAAAGTCAGAACAACCTGGACAAGGAAACTAGGTCAAGAGCCTAGCATCAAACCTGAACCTGGCTTAGAGTCCCCCAGGATGGAACACACTCCACCATTAAACTACAACTCATCAGCTACCAGAAGCTATTGCACCTGAACTAAAACATTTATCTGTAGTAATTAAAACTTTTTATTTTTTTAAATAAATTGCCAATATTTTCTGCAAACAACAACTAATTTTCCTTAAAATCTTCTTAATGTGAAAAGAAGTCACTCTTCTCCTGATTTAAAAAGTCTTTTGGAGTTGCATCATTCAGGTATGTCTTGCAATTAACTGACACACACTGTCACAAAAGCACCTGACATAATTTTCTATCAAATAACATAAGGCGTACTCATGATTTTATGATATAATTTCCAAAGTCTTTAGAATCAGTGACATTTCTGGTCATTATACAGTGCATGTGATGTCTGTATGATTAGCATTATACAAGATGAGCTGTTAATAATATGTTTCCACAAAATGCAGGAAGGATCCTGGGTGTGTACTATATTAGATCCAACCCTAGAAAACAAGCAGCAGTGCAAGGCTGCCGCCTTCTTACCAGAGGGTTCAGAATATTTGAATTCTTTGAACAGATTTCTCTATTTGCAAAGAGTGTCATTCCTTTTTTGCTGGAGATAATGGGAAAATTCACTCATTGGTTTCAACAGACTTGAAATCAAGATGGTAATCGGCAGCTTCCAAAGGAAAATACAACTGAAGCGGATGGATATATTTGTCAGAAGACCCTATTAGTGTAAAGCAACATACATGAACCCCAAGACTTAAGAAGCAACCTGAAGATATCTGTCACAGATTATTTAGGACTATGAAATATGTATTATCCTGCTATGCTACAGAAAGAGGTTTACGTGAAAATAAACTTATTTCAAAGTATGACATATCTCAGGTGGTAGATTATTTAACATTAAAAAAAATCCCAAATCAAAAGCAGACCTTATATAACATAAGCCACTTTTGTGTCTAATATGTTTCCTTTGAAGTTTATGTCTAATAAAGCACTGTTCTCTAAGTTTAAAATAAATTAAAATATAAGCACTCTAAACCCAAATAATAATTGTGACTCTGCATGAATTCACAGAGCAGCCCAGTACAGCATTACCTAACCAAACCTATCCCAAACATTAGATTGCCACAAATACCCATGTAATAACTATTTACATTCCTAAAATCCATAAATGAAAAAATGCAAACATCTCAAACCACAATGTTTCCTTTCACAATGTGTCATGCTATGCTTATTGTCAACTGATTCTTTGTTCAACAAGACTGATCTCAGCTTCCAGAAGCTGGCCAGGCAGGGGTGACAATGTAATTCCTACAGACAAACCACAAACTCCTCAGCTCTCCAGCACTCTCTCACCAGCATACATATATTCCATCTTTATGTTTTACATCTCTCAGGATGTCATGAACAGCAAAAATCAAAGCAAATGTGTTCACCAGAAGCAACACAATCCCAAGGTGCTACAGTCACCCCTCTGAAGCTGCTCTGCCTACACATGCATCACTGCTGTGCATCAGGGAAAGGACATGCCCAGGACCAGGCACAGCCTGGTGCCTCTGTCAGAAGCCCAGCATAGCTACAGGTCTGCTTACTCATTCAACTCATGAAGAGTTTCCCAGTCCCAAGAGGAAGACAGATGGATTTGACTTGAAGTGTGTTTCAGGATATTTTTAGGAAAAAAAAAAAAAAAAATCACTCATCCATAGCTGCATGACAACTGAATTCCTGTTTTCTGTGTTAAAATGTAAATAAGCTTGTACAGGGAATTAACAAAGCTGCCATCTTTCTGAGACCAGAAGTCAGCCAAGGTGACCACTGCAGAACATTTCCAAGCCCCGAGATTTACAACAGCTAAAGAGGAAAAGGTAAGATCAGTGCTTCTAATCTGGTAAGGGAACACAGGCTGAAGACACCAAGGATCAGTATCAGACTGGACAAATGAGCCTCAGCACTTACCACCCCACCTTCCTGCCAGCATCTCATTTTTCATTCTTTCTGGAGACCTGCATCCTTTTTGGTGTCACTTCTTATTCCTTCCTGTTTTGATAAGCAGAGCATAGTTGCCCTCAAAGAGCACCCTGTGTGACGAGGTGGTGAAGTGCCAGATGCAAGCCAAACTAGGAATGCTATTTCTGGACTTGTCCAAACATCTGAATACAATCTAATATTTTGATACATGGCTGCAATTTCTGGTTATTTTGCACAGTGAACTATCAATTCTCAAGACCACTAACATTATTCAGTGTCTTGTTCATCAGCAAGGAACAAAATTTTACCTGATGTTTGATTTTGGGATGGAAAAGCTTTATTGCTGTAAAAATCTCTGATGCTAGTTCAATAAAGACTGGAACATTTTGGTGAGGAAGATGGTTCAGTAAAAAGGATGCTTCTCAGAGACATGTATTTGGTAACCACAGACTCCATCTGTAACCACTGGCAAGCTATTCAGCCTCAGAATTACCCAAGCCTAACTTCATCTTTGCTTCATTTTTACTGCTTGCTGGCTCTGAGCCTTCATCAATTGCAAGGTATGAAGACTCCGCAGAATTTAGCCTATAAAACTACAGGCCTGTGCTCTTTGTAAAAAGTGGACAATACAGTTTTCCTGCTGTACTAACAGTCAAAAGAATGAACATGAGAAAACTAAGATGGTTAGAAGATACAGCAATGGGAACTGTTTATGAACCAGAAAGAAAAGTTGAAATTTCCCACTGGTATCTGTCAATGAATTTTCTCATAAATGTTTCTGAGAACAGCAAGATACTCATTATGAGGATTTAAGTGCCCTGAGAAACTGCATGCCAGCGTGCCAAAGGTTTCTTGGGCAACTGTAAAGTAACAAGCATAATACCAGAACCATATACAGAAGTACACAGTGTGCATCTGGGAGAGCATTCTGACAGGTCAGCATGGGTAAGAGGCTGTATCTTAATTACTAGGTCTCTTAAACACAGACAAGGCAAATTAAAATAATGTAAACTGAAAAGATCTGATGAGCCAAATGTTTTCTTCACTCACTCATCCAGCTGTAGCAAGTGTAACCATTGTCATAATTCTACAAATGTGAAGGAGGGAAAGGAGAAGGTAATTTCACTGCACATGCAAATGCGCATGCACAGACACCGGCACAGTGTATGTGCACAGGCTGGGGACACTGCCCACCTGCGGTTTCCAATTCAGCACTTTTTTTTTCATTCAATCAGCATTCCAATTTAGAATGGTGGTCCAACGGTGCAACTTCCCAGGGATGGTGAGAGGTCTGAAAAGGTAGCTTTGAGGCATCTTTTATCCCCACTATTCTTCAGGCCATTCCCCTGCCAGACTGTCTTCGCCAAATTTAGGACAACCTTAGTTTCTTAATTGACAATGTTTCTTACGGCCTTAGGAGTCTGGTGTCCTGAAGTTGCTCAGGCATACTGCATTCCTAATCATTTTGAGTAGCTACAACCATAACATCATAAACATAAGGTGCACAAAACAGCTATTCCAGCATCTATTCTCCACACAAGAATTACTTACACAGGCAGATACCAAAGGACTGCAGAAAATGACATAGGCACTTGCTTACAGTCCCACTGACATCACAATTCCTTCAGCACACGCCTAAGTGACAACCTAAAAACATTCCTCATGACCAACACCATTTCTTGCTACGATTTGAATAGATGACCATTCTCCCTATGTGGCTATGGACTGCCAATTCAAGGCTAATGTTTGTGCTAATGAGGTATGAGACACAGCAGAAGTGTTCTGCAAAACTGAGAAGCAGTTCCTGTCAGCAGGAGACCTCATTTATTGCTGATCATATGAAGCTCTGAGTGAGCCGAAGAGGAAGACATGCTGTCACTGCAGTGCTGATCATTCATTTCCTAACAACTGGCCTTGTAAGACTGCCTTAAGATGAAGAAAACACACAAGTCACAAAACAAACGTGTTTACATGTCACTATGAACAGTACTATGAAGCTGCAGAGAAACTGGTCCTGCACACTACAGCAGCGCTCATTATAGCTCTCCATGCGCTAAAGGCACCTGCCACCACTTACTTGGTTGCCCTTTGCCTGTACCCTATCATGAGTGTATTTATCATCTGCTAGAACACCCACCCCCCTACCCCTTCAAGGGTCAGATTCAGGCAGCAAAAGAAGGGCATTTCTGTCCCAGAGGAAAGGGAAACAGCAACGCTTGAAATGTGCAGCATGGGACCTGTGAGGACAGCAGAGGAGCAGCAGAGCAGGCAGGAGTCAGTAAAGCAGCAGCTGCTTGTCACTACTTAAGAGCTTTGGCTGGTCAATCACATTTGCTGCAATACCAGAAAAATAAAAAGGCAGTATGCTTTTTCTTACTATAAGCTGAGATGTCAGCAAGTATTGGCATCTTTCACTAGAAGAAACTACAGCAGGCAATGAATATTCTAAGGGAAGCTAATTCAGTGCTCAGAATCATCCGTAAATTTTGCTTGCTCCTTAGAGCAAAACCTTGTCCAGCAAGACAGCTACTGTGACCCCAGCATTACAGCAAAATCCTAGTGCAGAACAGACAAGTTCAACTCTTGTATTGAACCCTGATCCCAAGCTGGTCCATGTGACAGTTCACTCTGTTCCTCACATCACGAAAAATACATATATCTTCCTGGCCAGTGGTAGGACCAGAATCTGGTAGGTCAGCATATTTTCAATACAGTAGCACTGCCTGGACACTACTGTCCCTGTCCTGCTCTCTAGAAGTATATGGTGTCCACAGCTGTACTCACACAGTGCACACGAAGACTTTGTTAACTACATTTCATATCAACTAGTTCTTTTCTCTCGAAGAAAATGTTAAGTACCGCCTGCCCTACAATAAACACTGCCTTCAGACCCCCTCCATTACATATAAATATACAGTCAGTAGGATTTGGTTGTCTTTTGAAAACCATGCTGGTAACTCCTACTGCACCTCCACTTTTTGTCATGCCAACCTGAAAGATGACTGTTCTCCAAAATCTCTGCACTGCTTAAAGTCTCTCTCTGTCACATAAAAAATACCAAAACACATCCCCACGTTCCCCTAGAAAATAGTAAGCTCACGGCAGCCCCTAAAGCCTTAAGAAAACCTCATTTGGAACAGGAGGCGGAAGAGAGGACATGGTGATCCATGCTTGGTTTTGCAGTGCATGGCCAAACTAACTTACTGCTGCTGAGCAAATCTGGAGCCAATCATGCAAGTTAACACTGCAGGAAATACTGGGAAAAAGCAAAATTAAGTCATCAGGTTCAATCCTTGACATAAGAACCTGGACACAGAAGGGATTTATAACTGTGTAGAAGTGAAAATGATCACAGAAGATGCACAAAATCTAATAACTGCAGGCAGCCAATCTGAAGTACATCCTTTCTTGTGCAGTTCCTCAAGGTTCCATTTTCCAGCTGTAATAAGGTTAGTGGGGCAGAAAAAAATAATAAAAATCAGGTGTTCACACCCAGGGAATAAAGCATTTCTAAAGAGTTCCAGGGAATATTTGAAGGTGCTTCAACCTCCCTGCAGCTCTGAGTACCACCTCAAGCCTGGAGAGGCCTCCACCTGTGCCTGTGCTCCCAGGTGCTTCCCATAGGCACAAGGGGAGCACGTGTTGCATCCTGCCTTCCCGGCCCTTTTCGTGCATTGCCATACATCAGCTCTATTCTGTGATGGAATCGAACTGGTAAAAGACAGAAGAGCTCTCACCTGAAACGTATTTCTCAATGGAACATACTGTATTAGGTGTTCTGTAAGCCACACGGCATCTCAAAACAGGTCCCATAACACAAATACTAAACTTCATTATTTCTGTTTTCTCTCTGCAAGCACGCCCATGCCAGACAGAACCAGTAGCTTTCTGTGCCTGTATCATCCAGGAGACTGGGCTGAGTATCTCAAAGGAGAAAGCGCTAGACTCCTTTAAGGTATGTAGGCACCTGAAGATGCAGACATCTGCCTTTCTGGATTTTTAAGAGTATGGCAGTGAGCTAAGGACCAGCTTCTTGTGTATTTCAAACAAGATGCACTTAGACTTTAAAAAAAGAAAACAAACAAAACCCAAAAGAAAAGCAAAACAAAATCAACAAAGTAAAAACACCAAAACACAAAAAGGACTGAAAGACACATTGAGAATACAAATATAGGAGTTTTGTGAGTGTTCAGACTACAAACAAACAAGGAGCCCTGTCGCAGCACTCTCCAAACCAGCCAGCTGCAACAAGGTCTTTTACCATCACATACCAACATACTCTTCAGGCCAGTCCCTCTGCTGCCTTCTCCTGTCTCTCCTCCCTCCCCCAGGGCACGCTCTCCCTCTTCTCTCTGCTTCTCCCTCCTCCCTCTTCCTTGGCTGCTCCCTCTTCCTTGGCTGTCCAACCACTTAACGGAACCAGCCACAGCTGCACCTTGTCTACAACAGCCAACCCACCGCCCCTGAAGCCAGCCCACATGCTGTACATTATCAAGATTAATTAACCCAGCTTCATTCCTCTACAAAGCCCCTGCCAAATCTTCTTAAAATAGGCAAGGAAAAAAAAACAATTTTCAACCCAGTAAGGGAAAACATAAACCTGTACTGCAACTTTAAATTACATAAATCCAGTATATGAAAGATCTAATAATCTTATGCCTATGCATAATAAAGCTTATGTTCTCAGCATTAGCAGCAAAGAAAGTCACAAGCTGTTTTACACCAAATACTCTATTCCACGTATAGGAAAACAATATACACATGAAATAACTGGGTGGCAATCTAACCACAAATACCACCTGTAAAAAAGAGATGCTCAGTGAAACACTTCCCATTTTACAGAAAAGATTTGCTACATAACATGGACTGTACTGCACATTCCGCAGCACTCATTTCACATAAAACATGCTCTTTGTCCTGTATAAATATCCCATTTACCTTAAAGAAGCTTCCTCTTTTGTCCAGACAATGGGCTTTCATTGTCAAAGATGACATCTTCCCCGGGAAGACTCCACTGTGTGCCTTGAACTCCTAGAAGCAGGGACATTTTTTAATGGTTAGTCCAGTCTGTAGGAATTTCCTTTCTAAGTCACAGAAACAGTCACAACAAGACTTATGCCAAAACCCTTTCCGTCAACACCACTGTGCCACTTATTTCTTACCAGGGTCCTGACATACCCCTTCAGTCTATTTTTTTTCCATAAATAGCTCCAAAAAGACAGTGCTACTCACAGTACCATGTTTCTCCCTTCTCTTCACAGCTGATCCTGTAGCTGTGAGCAGATTTTAATATGCTCATTAGAAAAAGAATGCTACAACATAACAATCGCTTTGTTTGCTTGACCTCAGCCTGAAGTACAAATATAGCTAAATGTTAGATGTCACTACTATCAGCTCAAATATTACAGTACTAATGAGGCTGACCAGGAGGGAAAATATTTTAAAAAAATCACACAAGAGGGAGAAAATACATTACTATGAATGTAAAAAGCCAATCCCCCAAACCCCCCACAAAAAAAAACCCCAAACAAAAAAACCCCTGAACATTCCCAAAAAAATCCTGCTTGAATTTCCTAAAATGCAATTAAGTCTTCCAAGAGACAAGTCCAAGTGAGAAACTGAAGATGCAGTTAGGAAGAAGTTGTATTTCCCACTCTCAGGTAAACCAAATGAACAGTTTTAAACACCCAGAAGAATATACTACAGCGTAACTAGAATATATGGACATAATAGGAAATATGATGGAGGTGGTCTGCAGCTGATTAGGTTAGTTCCTCTCAAGTCACAAGGACTTCACACCAGTAATCTGGTGAACAAACTTCTGAACTAAACAGGAGCCAAGTTCCACTGATAATAAGTCCTAGGATTTTTAACAGTGAGCTTATAATTCCATGTAAATAGCCTAACTCTTCTCATCACTCATATTTACTGACCACATAGCAGGTAGTTATGTTGGAAGTTCAGTTAACAAGCGAAAACCAAATTTAATGGCATGGCTGCAGATGGAGCTTGAGCAAAAGAAAGCAGCTGGCACTGAGAATGCCAACAATAAAAAAAAACCAATTACATACACACTCTCTCCCTCTCTTCTTCTCCCCTCTAAATGCCTTTTGAGAGGGCATCACAAGGGTAAATAGAGCCAAGGAGGAAGGAGGAGCTTAACAGAAAAAAGGGTTAAATGAAAAGCCTTGGTAAGCACAAGTAATAGACAAGGGTGAGAGGTAGAAGCAGGAACAAAGAAACATTTTATCTTGGTTTTAAAGCATAGCAGGAGGTTTTAAATTGTTCACCCTGCTGCCAGGAGTCATACCACAACAGCTCCAGAAAAGGCTACATTTTTCTACTTAGGGTCTGGTTAAAAAGCAGCCACGCCAGGAAGCTCAGGAACCAGCCTGTTTTCCAGGCAGTTTGCAGACTTTGAGGGTTTAAGGAAAAACCCTGAATTCTGCATTCTTGTGAAAGCCAAACACTAGAGGACAACCAAGGGAAGACAAAAATCAGTGCTGTGGGGGAAAAAAACCCACCAAACAACAACAAAACCCCCAAACCTTCTTTGTAAATCAGCGTATTTAAAGGAATACGTTCTTGATGGGGCTCTAAAGCATTGGGATCTGTGTTGCTTTATTTACAGTCTTTCTAAATAACTTGATTGCACCAGTCCTCTAAGTGGCTGAAGTCCAGTGAAGTAGGTGTGTTTGCAGGTGCCATTAAATCAGTTGAGCTCCATGTCCTCATTTGGCATATGCACAAGGGTACAGAACAGTTGTTCTACTCTGGGGAGCATCAGACATCTTAAAGACTTTTATTATTTGATATTAGCTGTCCTAAACAATCTGAAAGTTGCCATATAACAACAGTTTTTTAATTATAAATATGTTTTCTTTCAATGAATTCTGAAAAAGGAACTTGCACCTGAAAGACTTGAGGTGGATGGAGACCCAATAAACCCAAAAAGAAATTAGAATAAAAGTTTAATTTTCCAAGTTGATGCTATCCTCTTAATGGCTACACCAAATTCAATTCTATGGAAAGAACACACAGATTTTAAATGAGTTACATCAGGGGTTCATAAGCAAGTTTACACAGTTGTACATGCATCTCCAGTCTCTAGTTATTAATCATTCAATTGGCAAACAATGACCCCCTCACAGGAAATCTAATGTTTTTAAATATATTGTTTAATTTAACCACAAGGATGCCCGCATGCAATCCTATTATCAAAATGAGACCATGCCACGATTTTTACATTCATCTTTTTACAAAACAGAAGTTTGTAAACGTCCACACTCAAACATACAGAACGCAAACGTACAATTTGCCCTTCAAAAAGCAGTATGACTAAAAGTCAGAAGAAAGCCTCAAACAAGACACCAATTATTTTGCTTGTAACAGGTTCTGAAGCTCTAAAGTTTTCCATAGCTGTTATTATTTATGTAATATTATTGCTGTCTGTATGACCACAACTGTGAGCCTCAGCTGAGCTCAGGTCCTTGCTCGTGTCTGCTCTCCACACGGCCAGTGAATCAATCCACGCTACCCTTGGCGGTTACAGTGTAATTTCAAACTCACTCAGGGTAACCTAAATACTATTAGATATTTGATGAGGTTTTAGCATTTCTGATTAAATCAGCACAGTTGGAAACAATGCTGTTCGGAGGGGTTTTTTGCATTTGTTGGGTTTTTCTGGTGCATATGCCATCCAATATGCAAATAGACATTATGATCTGCTGATAAAACCAGATGGCCAGGGCATGGGTAAAACACTCCAAAAGCTAAGAGCGGGCCCCTATGCATGTCCCACCTTGGCACTTGGAGGTACCTCCACACCGTGCACAGAAACTACTGCAAAAACCAAACCTGTTGTCAGGTCTTGTTTCTCTGCATAGCTGTCCACACCTGATGCTTGTTCAGAGCCAAAACAGGCTGACAAACCACTGTTCTGAAGTTGTCTGTGTTGAGTTTGGACAGTGCAAAGCTGTCAGAACCAAAACCTCTCCTTCCTTTGATTAGGAAGCTGGGCTGAGAAAGACAGCAAAGCATTTTGTTTTCTGTATGTACCTTGCAGATGAGCATTTTCTCCTTCCTCTGTGTTTTAAGGACTGAGGCAGAGTCTCGGCAGATGTACTTAGACATTGCCTGGGTGACTCCTCAGAAACCCATTTGAAAATGCCATCAAGCTGCAGGAGCCAACTCATTGTATAATTCATGTGAACTTCTGCCTAGCCATCTGGAAGGTAGCCTCTTCCCTGTTTAAGTGGACAGTACTTCACCTACATAGCAGTTTCCACAGCTCTCCACTCACAAAGGGCAGCAGGTTCTAGACCACTGTCTGCCACCCTGATACGTGGGTGGCTCACTTCCAGCAGCACGAGTCTGTCCTGTACACAGCACCATCTCCCCACAACTCCTCAAACCCCAGACAAAGCTCGTGTGTGTCAAGGACAGAACAGAGTAAGGAAAAGGAATTGTTTGTCTGCTTGGCAAGTTTCTCTGAAATGCAATGCTACTCCGTGGATGCTGACATCCACACAAGCAGTATGTTTCAAAAAAACTGGTGCTTTGCATCTTCTTTCTTCCATTCCCCCCTCCTCCTGGCTTTCATTTACACAGAAACACCAAACCACCATTCAGGTACCTGGATGTAAATGAGGCTTCTGACATCTTCTCAAAATAGCTCCTACTTTCCACCCCCTCCCCATCCTGCAATTTTATTTAGCGTTTCATATGGTCGTATACTTAACTACAGTAGTGCCAATCACTGTCTTCCTGGACTTCTCAGGATCCTTCCCTTTAATCCTCTCATTCCAGTCTTGCTTTTACAAAGCAAAACACCCCATTTTCTCTAGCTAGAAGTCCTAGCAAAGATGAGACAGTCTGCATTCCTCCCCTGAGCTGGAAAGCAAAGGCCACAGCAATCCGGGGAACTTAAGAATTCCCTGCCCACAATCCTTCTTAACCCACCTCTGCTCCGTTTCCTAAGGAACCGATGCTATACAGCTGCACCGGCTTTCTGTTCCCTAGCTCCTATGATATTAATCTCTTTGTCAACATAACAAGATCTGACTGAGGAAAAGAGTCTCTCTTTACAGATACTGACAAAAGGATAGATGCAAGACTCCATTAATGCTGTCACTAAAGGAAGAGATTGGCAGCCTTCCTTCTGCTGGCCAATCAACAGAATCAGAAGAACCCACTTTTTTGTATTTTAAGCATAAATTATCCCACTGAAGAAACCATCTGTCCTCTTTCATCCTCAGTCTGTAAAGACCACGCAACCACTGAGCATAGACATTCACAGACACTACTTTAGGCAAACAAAAAATGGTTTTACTATTCTGCAGCCAAGGAAGAACAGGAGAAAATACCAGTCCAGGTCTTAAGTATAAACTGGCAAAGGTCAGCTGATGTCAGAAGACTAACACAGATTGATACCTGTCAACGTAGCCCTTAGGCCATCCACTTTGCCAGTAGCAGAGTACAGTAAAGAGCTGAAATACAGTCACTACGGTCTCATAAAAAGCAATGTACGGAAGCTGCGTAGAGCCTACTAGGTACGTGCTTGAAACCCCATGGAATAGCACCATATTGTAATCAAAATATAATAGCAGTTTATAGCATAAAAGCATTACAATTAATTCAGTGAACTCATTTTATGGTGGGTTAAACTGGAAACTAGACAAAGGAAAGATAAATACATTTTATTTTATTTTTTTTAATGTGAAAAAAACCTTAAAATGCAATCCTACGCTTGAAAATATGCTAAGAGATTTATACAGAACTTCAGATTCTCAGCAAATTTAAGCATCCTCATGCATTTCATTTTCCTGCTCTCCAGCACATTTGCACTACCTCATAGAGAGGGTTAGGTTCCTATCTAACCTACAAAGCTCTGGTTTGTCTAATTATTCTGACCTTATTTGATTCTTGGCAAAATTTAGCTTTTCCTTTTGAAAGTATTTCCTCTGAGAAATTAATTGAAAAGCTACTTCCAGGGACACAGACACTACTAAGCACAGTATCACTTTGAAAGATCTATCAAATAAGAGCCTCAGTCTGAAAACTATCATTGGTGCCAGGCAGAACTCTCAACTCAAACGTTGTATTGTGTTAGCACAGCTGTATCTACAACCGAAAAAGCAAAGGGATGATGCACAAAGGATTCTAACTTCCATCATTCTTCTGGCTGCAGAAAGCATTTACAGTCTTTTTTTTAGTATTTATTCAAATAATGCAAGGGCACATTACTTGTAGAAAATAAGTAATGCATACAGCAGAAATGAGAAGTCACTCTTCACAGTGTCATATTTCTATATTTTATTGTTTTTAATTAAAGCATTTGAAAAAGCTTAGAAATAACAAACATTCCCTCATCAACCTCCTTTTTCTTCAAATGCTGTTTTTACTTTTATATCTGCTACCTGAACACGAGTTTCTGTGAGCTACCCCCCTGAAGAAAGCATGGTTGCCACCAGTATGATGTCAGTGAGCAACAGTATTTCTGCCCATAACAAGCTTAAAAAACAAAAAAATTCTTACAAAGATAGACACTCATTACAGATGTAGGCAGAAGGGCCATGAAAGACTGTTCACAAACCTTTTCAGGAAACAATACTCTTTTGAAAAACTTAAGAAGGAAGCAGAAATATGTGACTAACTTTTCAAAAACAATGAGGAGATCACAGGTGAACTGTGCTTACTACTCCCCCAATGTGCCTCTTAATGCATCTTGCAAAATTAGAAATTGAATACCATTTAATTTACCACCAGTTACAGACCTCTCACCAATTCCTTCAAGGAAATTTTTACTCTTCCCATTAAGAAGATAGGAGGTGAAGGCAATAAGCAGAATTAAATGATGTGCAAATATGCTGAACAGCAAAACAAGGTTCAGTTACACCCCAGCTGCTGACATACCATTTCATGCATCTAAGTTTTTTCAGTTGCTACATTTGTCACATCAGGCACCATCAGTTTTAAGGCCTCATTTCATGGTATGGGTAGAACAACGCACTGCCTTTGCCCATAGCAATAGCTGTTCCTCTTGGGCCATGGCAGCAGCCAGCAGACTCAGGGCACCAAGCTCCCTCCGTGGGGCTGCCTTGCCTCATGCTCCATTTTGTTCAAACCCTGCCCCAGCACAGTCACTCAGTCAGCCGGAGTATTAAACAGGAGTTACAGAAAAGCAGCCAGGTCATGGACTGCACTATAGTCCTGTCTTTCAGGCAAATCCTTGCCTCTCATTGCACTCTCAGTGCTAATTCGAGACCTGGGTTTCCATAGGTTGGGAGAGGACAGGTCAAGTACAGTCCCTGGCTCTGAACATCACCTGTGCAGAGACCCACTGGTGGACAGGAGAGCAGGTGTTCACAGAGGGTCACTGCCCTATGGCTTGCAGTAGGAACAAGCAGCCAGTGCCATGCAGGCCTGCTCTGCTCAGCACAGGGACTGCCTGGAGGGAGCCCTAGCAGCCACCTGGAAGGCAGAGAGCACAGCAAAACGGTTGACATGAGAGAGGAATGTCTGAGTCTTGAGACCTGGCCATGGGATCCAGACACTTTGCACCTCAGAGGCTTCCCCCAAGCCAAGACACAAAGGCAGCACCCTTTACACCTTTCCTACTGATGCCTTCTCAAGGGGGTGCAGGAGATGTGGCCCCTAGAGCATCCTTGCCCCTGGGACCTACCCTGCATGCCTGCAGCTGGGGCAGCTTAAAGAATAAGGGTGCTGAGCACTTGCCCACTCCTGGGCTGGCAGTCCCAGCCACCTGTGCTTTCCTGAACTTCTTGGAAACCTGCACAGAAGAGGCCAGAGCCTGGCCAGCAGCGCAAGCCCAGAGCCTGCAGAACTTTCTGATGTCCTCCAGCAGGTGAGCTTTTGCAGCCCCTAGCACCAGCACCCACCTCCCTGGGTACAGCCAGAACCTAGCCAGAGCCCAGCACAGCCCTGGCTCACATGGGTGCGAGGGGAAAGGGTGGTGTATTTGTGGATCCAGGGGCAGAAACAATGCCTTAAGAACAGGCAAATGAGCTTGAGAAGCAAGGCATAGTATCTGGAGGTCGGGGTCATAAACTCATTTCCTTGTCATAACGAGGAGGATAACAGGCTGGGTGGACCCTCTCGTGTGCAGTATGGCTGCTCTTTTCCTAGTAGTCCTTACTAAAACAGCTGGCAAACTGCCCTCCCCATTCGTAGCTTTGACTTACAGAGTGACATTCTCCTAGACAACACACCATAGATACCATGCCATGCAAAGGTTACTCTTCAGCTCTCAACATTGTCAACCTGCTTACGTGCTACAGGTCACAGCTGTTTTCAGCAACCTTGGCTGATTGTATCTGATACACGTATTTACATCCTTATAGTATTGATGCTCCTCATCCTGGTTAACAAAACAATGCTGTTAAAATCACAGCCATCCTTCCAAAGACTCCACCTCACAGTGCATTAAGCCATAGAAGATCAGCAACTGCTTAAGGAACTACTACCCAAATAGACTCAGATCTTCAAGAGCTGTGAATCAGTCCATGCATCAGGCATGGTGTATTTATTTGACTTAATCTAAAGTGGGAACATAACCACCAGACTTACACACTCATCTTTCTACATCTGGTTTCAGCTAGTCACCACTCTTGCCTCAACCAACATTTTGCCTGCAGTCTTACTTTCCCCCCCTTGATTCCAGATCCTACTCACTTTTGGCAGCCTTTTAAGAGACTAAAGGATAAAGAGGAATTACTTTGAACTTCTTTCAGCATGGTGCTCTCAGGAAAGATTTTAAGTCCCATTAGATTTTGGTTAGATCTGCTGCGTCGCAGCTGTCTACCCACTTCTTTCATCTATGCTGAAGTCATAAATGCAGAAATGAAAGTATCTGAAAACACCATCTGAAAAGCGTGCAAGCGTTGGCCTGACTGTTACCACTGACACATCAGACATCGTATCACTCTTTCCAATGGGAGCACACAGTTAGGCAAACAGCAAGTGCCTCAGAAAATCCAGTCCTTAAGCTTTGCTGAACATGGCACAGTACCAAGAGGGTTACGTTTGCTGCTAGTGCCGTCTCTCTGCACCCCTTCCAAACAGTTTCTTCTTCCTTTTGTCCACTAAACAACCTCTTCCTGCTTGCTCCCATGGCATACTTTCCAGATTACTGAGAAGAAATAAAAACCCAAGTCATTTCCTTTGGCACAGCATTTAATCTTGAAGAATACTACCACATTTCTTATAAGAGAATGATTGTACATTGATACATTCATGTCTAGTTTTGCCTCTAGGCATGTCAGAGAAATAAATTTCTAAGACTGGCTTTCATTTGGATAACCTTTCAGAAGTTTCATATTCTTTCCAAACTCCATGGCCTGGGTATCTCACAAAACTAGAACTTCTTGCAGTATTTCAGTAATCTCCATTTGTTATTCCTGCCAAACCAGTGAATAATAAAAGTTAAAACATTCAGAAATATGTTTTCAAACCTCTTCAAAAAGATTAAACATTGAGCTGAAGGTCCTGAAGAAGTAAGCAAAGGTGATCACTTGAATTACAATATAGCTTTGAGGTCCAGAGAAGCTTCAGGATTCATAGAGAAGCATTAAGTCAAATGCAGACAGAAGAAGGTTACAGCACCTGCATCTAGATGGAGATGCGCAAGATAACCTGCAATCAGGCCCAGCACGTGGTTATTTTAGGCACCTGGAAACAGCATCTCTCTGTCTCCTGCACCATCAAGTCCAGAGGATGAGAGTTTCAGTGTTCATGTCATAATTCCTACCTTCTTGCCCAACAGAGGCACCAAGCAAAGCTCCAGCTGTACCACTACAAGAGATAACATTCCTTATGCAGCAAGGGGGAAAGCAGAGACCTAACCTACTGCTGACCTACTCAAATACTTCCACAACCTAGGGTTATATGATTAGATATGCTTATTCTGGTATTCGTTGCAATCAGAGCAGCATCTTGTTCTACAATTTACTCTTCTGCACCTAACAATTATTGATATACACCATAACTTCTATTTCATCAAGTTTGGGGGGAAAAAAATAATACAGGCATTCTGACTCTACCGAAAGCCAGGTAAGGACACTACAGTATGCTTTTCAAAATCAGCACCTTAAGTATATGCCATCGTTTATTAAATGCACATACAGTATCTGTAGATGTGGAAAACTTCAGAAGACAGGGGAGAAAGTACAAGATTCTCCTGCTAAAATAAACGTGATAGAAGGAAAGGGAAACCTTCACCTACATTTTTGAAGGACTTGCCAAAATGTACACCAGCATTCTCAAAACTATTATGTGGTATTTGTCTGTTCTCCAGATCTGTAAATTTTTAGGACTAGTTCATTATCAACATGCTCCATTATACCATTCTGTGCATCTGTAATATTCCGGAAAAGAAATCCTGCAACACCATAATACAGCAGATTCAACTTCAACTTCTACCCGTACTATGGCAAGAGGGTTCTTGCATACAAGGTATCTTTACCTAAGAGTAAAGATGTTTGAAGCAATGATGAATTCAGTAGTACACATAGAAAGATGCCTTGTAGTTTGCCACTTATTTGTCAAGAATTTGTGGGTCTTTCCTCTGATGGATTAATCCCATACACACTCTATTTTTTCTTTTGTTTGTTTGCAGAGTGTTACATCGCACCAGTAGACAATAACAAGGACTATCTTTATTTCAGAGAGGGCCAGACTTGCTTGCATGCCCCTCAGTCAGCGGAGAAAGGCTAATTCTGGAGAGAAGGACACCTAATGGACACTTAACAGAGGTCTTTTAAATCTGCCTCTACCCTCCCTGGCTACAGGGAGGGCCTAGGGACAGAAGTTGTCCTAGCTGAAGTCAATCATTGCCAGTTCTTACATTAAACCACAAAGATGCTCTTTAGAAAGACTACCAGGTACGTATAAAACCTTTTCAAATTCAACAGAATAAGCCAGGCCAACCACACATAAAAGGCAGGCAGGATCATGTGGCTAATGCTCTGTGCTTATGATAGCTGTTTTTAAAACAAAATTTACTTCTGGTACCTTTAAATTCAATGGGCAACTTGGAAACTCACAAAACACATCTGAAATGTCACAGTGTTCACCTGCCTCAAGGAAAAAAACCCTCAAGCAAAAACCAAAACACTGCAACACATTCCTCTAACATTGGACGTCAGTAATTCACACGCAAAATATTCTTTAGTTAATTTCTATCTCAAACTCCCCACATGCTGCTGAAGTATCTCAGAGACTTACAAACAACAGCCAGGAATTAGTTTTATCCATTTTCTTATTCTGGTAACAGGAACAACTTCTCTACACAGTCAAGCACGCTATTCATAGCATTCTGCACTTGCACAACTTCCTCTCAGGTCCATCAAGTGCTGATACATACCTTTAGCGCATGGCACCAGAGGCAGTGAAAAAAGGCACCAGACACGTATAGTCCTGTAACATTACTCAGGTTAGCCTAAACAGTAAAGATTGCACTTCTAGCACTCCTCATTGGGTCCAAACTGTTTCATAAATGCCAGATGCATTTAGATGCAACTCTAAAACATGCATGACTCCCATTTCAAAACATTTCTCCAGTGTGGCAGAGTCACGTACATCAAAGCTCTTGCTCACTTTGCTTGGTATTTTCAGAAATACTGAGCAGGAAGTTTCAGCTGATTTCCAGTGAAAACAATTCTCTTTTCACAGATAGGGCAAAACAAAATGCTTATGAAAAATTCTTCTTCATATATTCATTGAAAAGGATTCAATTATATTTTCCCAAAGCAGCTCACAGAAAGGGAAGAAAAAAGAAGAAAAAATTTAAAAAGGAGGGGGGGGGGGGGGGGGGAGGCACATAACAGTAAAAATTGTGTGTTTGACCTTGAAACTAAATACTAGCCACAGATTGCAAGACAGAAAAGTGACGTTAAGAGAATTGCAAAAGCTGCATTTCCCCCCCCATTAATAGATAACCCTAAATATCTTTTAGGTTCTTCACTATTAAAAAATTAATAAAATAAAATGTTAAATAGCCTGTACCCCACTGAACAATGACAAAATATAGTTTCTTTCAATTATAATGCAATAGCACTTTCGAGCTGTGTTTCCTGCATCACTCATCTGCTTAATATGTATCTCCCTGTGAGAAAATAACTATTTTACAATTGCAAGCAACTATTTCATTATTCCCTATGACAAGTTTTGCTAAGACTACTCTTCATTCAGCTCTGTAGTTATAAGTAGTAAACTACTGTTCAGGAGTTAGCCAATGCCTAAGAAACTACATCCTTTGTTTCACAGAAATCAATAGAAAGATTTCCATCGATGTCTGCAAGTATGTAAATGAAGTTCAGTATAGAGCACACTAAACAGCATGCAAGAAGAGTCTATAAGAAACCCATAAGGCACCGACCATATCAGTTATTCCAAGCTTTACTTAAAAGCTTGTACCACTCAGCCTGACACCACTGAATACAAAGGCCAAAAGTGCCATTTGCTGCACACCTCAACTTCTGCACAGCACCAAATGTCAAGGCAATGATTAACTAGGGAACAAACAGCATTTTTCTTATTCTGGTGTTGACCTTAGGCTCATCTTCTATGTGACACATTGGAAAGAAAATATGTAAATTGTGCCACTGGACCCCCACTGATCTACTGTTCTACCTATTAGTATGAAATCAGGTCATCAAAAACATACTACGCTTGACATCATCTTTTTCAGATAGCTCTGAGTGACAGGAACTGCTACTCTTCAGTACACAGGTTGATCTTCCAATGAGCGGAGTAAGTTAAGGCAGTTAAATACACAGTAGCTATCTTTCAGCCGAGTCCATGGTAAGGGCTGTATACTTTAACTTCTTGGTAAAAACTGTCAAGACATGTAACCAGCTGGGCCACTTCTCAATTTAACCCTTAGTATTAGTTAGGAACAATGTCACTCATTATTATTAGTAGTATATTATTATTATTATTTGAAATGGGAGTCATGCATGTTTTAGAGTTGCATCTAAATATTAAAAATATTATTATATGTATATTAGCATATTACATGAAATAGTAATTTTGTGAACCATATAAGCTCAGGCTGTATACCAAAAACTATGTTCACAGTATCAAGGAGCTGCACAATAACACATCCCAAGACATACAGCCTACAGGAAACTATAGCTGTGCGAGCCTATGCTCAACACAAGTGTCCTCACAATGTGATTACCTATCAGCCAGCAGGCGATCTTAACAACACAAAAGTAGCATTGGCACAGAAATGACAGCCTTCACTGCTTGCCGTGATGGAGAAAGTCGCCATCGTGTTCTGTAGCACCAGCTAGTGTTGACACTCATCCTGCCAGCACCCTGGCTTGGCTTGCTTTTGCAAATCCTGCTGATATCTCATCCTCCAGCCACTTTTAAAAGAATCAGTCCAACAGCAAGTTGAGCATTTGAATCACTTTTTGGATTACACATGTATCTAAAATGAGACAAATCTAAACAGCGTGGCATCATCTTTTAAAGAGAAAGATGTTTTCATATTTCAGGAAGTGTAGGTGCCCTCTGACCACGTGCATGGTTCCATTAAGCCAAAACTATCCCTGTGGTTAATGCACTCTCCAAGATTTAAGAAACTGGTCTCGGATTCAGCAAGAACTTTGATATATAATTAATCTTCATTTCCCATTAAAATTGTCCTGCCTCACAGGGTTTTTTTCCAAGGAGTAACCACTTAGCACTGACAGAGTCTCAGATACTGTAGTGATGGGGGTGACATATGATAACTCTTTTCTGTCCTCAGTGCATATACATAGCAAAGAAAGGTATGATTAGAAGTCGGACATACCACAAAGAAACCACATAAAAAATATATCAAGTGTGTGTCAAGGTAACTCATTTCCACCAAGACACACACACACACACACATTATCCCCAAACTACAAAGAAATGCTGTGCCCCCATTTGTCTCATTTCAGTGATGTTTTCTTTGTTCAGTAATGCTCTGCTAGGAGAGCCCTTAATGCTATCTACTACTCCCTAACAGGAGGGTGTAGAGGGCCACGCTCTTCTCAGAAGCACGTTACTAGAAGGACAAGAGACAAAGGACAAAGTGGAACACAGGAAGCTCTCAATGTAAAGAGAAGGGAAAAAAGAAAAGAAAAAAAAAAAGATTTTCACCACCAGTGTGTTCAAACACTGGAACAGGGCCCTAGAGAGGCACAGGTGTCTCCACCTTTGGAGATACTGAAAACTCAGTGGGCCAAGGTCACAAGCACCCTGACTTGACTGGGAGGAGGGCTGGGCTGGCTGACCTCTGGAAGCCCCTTCTAATCTCCAGTTTTTGCCAACACTTCACAAAAGTGTGTATGCTCCCCTTCACCACTGGAATATTTTCTTGAATTCCTATCTAATAGACAACAAGTAATAAAATCAAGCACAAGACCTCATGTCCCAGATTGCTTCATTTTGAAAACCTCTTTTTTGGCTTTTTTTGCAAGAAGTTATCACGGGAAAATCATTATTTCTTTCTCAGTTTCTCATAGAGGTGGGAGCCCCCCACCCTTCCAAAACCTGTTTTTACTTTTCATCACAGGGGAATTACTACATTTGCATAACCCAACAGAAAGCAGAAAATCAAAAAGCATCATATCAGCTTAAATAATATGACTTCTAGCTTTGTATTTATTAGCAAGTGACACCCACCTGGGTATACAAACACCATAGGCTGGGTTTTAAAATATCTCCAGGTGCAGAAAGCTCTGAACTCCAAGCAAACAATTTAATGTGGTATTGGAGCTATGTATCAGCAGGAGCAAGAAGATTTTGGATGTCCATTTTCTACAGGGACAACCTGACTAAACAAACCACAACTATTATTTATCTACTACTGGAAAACACGTACAAAAAAATGGCAGCTCACCTAGTGATATGCAAACATTCAACCAAGTTTAAATAAATGGAAAAAAGTTAGAGCAATTGCACTTTATTTTTCCATCTTAAAATAAAACATGCCTGTTTAAGAGTGCAAAGCTTCCTACATACTGAATTACACCAGGTCAGCACCAAGTGACTAACTGGAGCCAACTCAAGCTATGCAGTTGTGGATCTGCTTTTTGTTCAAGAATAACTGTATCTGCATGTCATTAGCTACGTTTCCACTATTGCTTTCTGACCAAGAGGTTAATTTAATCAAACAACCTATATGAGGAAAATCACACGCAAACACGTTTTTGTAGTTGTGCTGTTCATTTTAAACAGCTACACGTTACAGACATTACAGTTTGCTTCTTTATTCACACAGTGCTCACTGCTTGTTTTTGCACAGCGTTATTGATTGCTTTAAGCACTGCTTTTTATAGCACACTTCCAAAGCTGTTACCAACTGTTCTTGTGGAATCAGTGCACAAACACAGCAAACCATGAAGCTGAGTACCAAGTAAAAACCATATTTCTCAATTAAGAAAATATTTTCATTAGAAAAATCTTTAAAAGAACAGTGCTCATGTCTTGATCCATTTACTTTGTTCTGTGCACAGAAAAGACCGCAAGAAAGCCTTCCACTTAATTAAACCTAACTCACTGCTCTCCATACAAAGACCTCCCATGTAAACATACTGGACAGCAACATACCAATGCCTACACCAGAGAGAGTTTTCACTGACCTAACCCAGTTAGGATCCACTAGCAATGAACAGGTAAGCTACTCAATGTAAGTAGCTTGCATCATTGTTTGTCTTGGCTTTAGAGAGACAGACTGATGAACTGGGTTAGCCCCACTGGAGATTTCACACCTTCTGCACTACTAAAACACAGCACTGCTAACCTGTATTATTGGGAGGGAAAGCTACCATCAAGTTCAGAACGTATAATTTGTTCCTGAACCACAATGATTATACACATTGGAAAAAACAGATGGAACAGTGTCCGTGAGTCAGCTCACTGTCATACAAGTCTGTTAATAGAGCAAGGACAATCCCAAAGCACATCGTTCTCAATGCTCAGACTTATTTCATAATGTTACTAGCAGTAAAAAAACCCCAAAACAACCAACAAACAAACCAACCACACAACATCCCAGGGAGAAAACCAACTATTTGAACAGTCTTTACTTCTTGCCTATCTGAGGACCTAGTTGGGGGCAGCGGCGAGGCATAAATAGGGCAATCCAACAGTTCTTCAGAGCAAAGTCTGTAGGTAACATAACACAAGGTTTTGGCCCATACTTGACTTATTTGGAAAAAATTGGGAATGAAGTTTAAATCCTCAAAATCATGAGACACTTGTATATGTCCCATAAGGATCAAGACTATATAAGAGTGAACGTATTATGATAAGATTCACCTACAACTTTGACCAATTATGCTTCGAAATATTATTTTAATTACTTTTTTTTTCACATAACCAAACTACTACTTATTTAGGGGCTGGGGGGAATTCATTGGGAGATGTTTTCTTGAGGGACAAGGGAGTTCCAGGTACTCAAATATTTAGAATCCACAATGTAGTTTCTAAATACACTTCCAGCAAATAAATGAGAAGCCAAACATGACATACTATTCTGATAAACACTATTTTTTTATTTCTTCTTCCATCCTATTTTTTTATATAAAAAATTAAATAGTGAAACCAAAAAGGTTACAACACATGCCAATAAAACCCAGGAAACTCAGAGCTGAAGGCTGTTGAAATATCTGTTCCAAGTTAATTCCACTCCTCTTCCTGTTTTTTATATATACACCATGGGAGTGACAATGTTAGCCTCAACCAAGCTTCCTGGCTTGGGTCTCAATCTGTGTAACTTCGAAGTGATGTAAACACAGGTCATCCTTCCTGTCCTCATGTTGCCGTTCTTGATCCTCCTTCAGAGGACCACTGTTCCCTCTGACCTCTCCCTTTAACTTTTCCCTCTGATAACCATCTCTGGTACCTCCAGCAACTTCTGTCACTGCTGACTTGCAATTCATCAACAATGCAAAGGTCACTGCTACTTTCCTGGCCCTGTTCCCTTTTTCCGTCAGGCTGTCCATCACTAGCTCTCTCCTCTCACTCTGCTTATCCTGGCCAGCCCCTACACTCATCTTGCCCTCACCCTTGCAGCTTAACCCCTGGGGATGAAATCCCATGACTGCCAGCTTTCTTCCCTATACCTGTAAGTTTTCCATCTGCCATCCCAATTCTCTTCACATTTTGCAGTTTTCACTATTGTCTACTTCCTGCTAACTTTTCCCCTTTTCTACATCTTTCTCCCTAGCCAGCTGCATAATGGAAATACAGATGTATTTCATATTACATGACATCTCCAAGATCTGGGATTTTATACAGGTTTGAGCAGCCTTCTCAGTCCTACTCCTTCTTCCAACATCACATTTTATTTAAGAAGGTGGTCCAAGATCATCACCTCAGTAACTCACTGTCCTGGTTTCAGCTGGAATGGAGTTAAGTTTAGGAGTTAGTACAGTGCTGAGTTTTGGCTCTGATATGAGACTTTTCAGTTCCTCAGGCCTTGTGAGCAAAAGACTGCAGGGGCACAGCCAGGTTAGCTGACTCGAACTAGCCAAAGAGGTATTACATACCATGGGACATCATGACTGGTATATATACCTGGGGGGTTGGCCAGGCAGAAAGAACATTGCTTGGGGACTGGCTGGGCATTGGTCAGCAAGCGGTGAGCAGCTGCATTGTGCCCCACATATCCCTTTCTTCCTTTCCCTCTGGATTTTATTATTTCTTCCACCTTTTCATTATAACTATTTCAATTATTAAATTGTTCTTAACTCAACCCTTGAGTTTTACATTCCTTTCCAACTCTCCTCCCCACTGCTTTGGGTGAGGGGGTAGTGAGCAAGTGGCTGTGTGGTACTTAATTAACAGCTGGGATTACACCACAACACTCACCTACCTGCTTCCTTCATCAAGTCCCTCAAAAGACCAGGACATACACTCCCATCTAGAAAGAGGGAGATATTGGTCCAATAGTCACCAACTGGCTCTTACAGTAAAAAGGCAGGCTTAAAGCCTCTCCTAGGCTGTCACCATCCAGGCAAGGAAGAAAGAAGGTTCTCCCCCTCCCTAGATTTTGGGATGAGCAGTTTTCCCTTTCCTGTCCAACCTATTTTTGACCCTCCAGTGATACAGGGAACATCATCATCACCAATCTCTGCTTGCTCAACAGCATCAGCAGTCGCATCAAGCCCCATTTGATTACTATTAAAAGCTTCTCTTTCGTTGCTGGATTTATGAGTTCATAGAAACTACTAGCAGGGGAACTCCTGAAGAAGGAAGTGTGGGTGTTTAATTCTCCACTACTAGTTTGCTTGTGTAAACAATTTGTTTTCTCTCTCCTGGGACAAAATGTTTCAAAAGAAGTGTTTTAGAAGAAAGTAAGCCTCGTTTATCGAAATGGTGAAACTGACTCAAAGTGCTGACAACTGCAGACAACTCTGAAGTAAAATGCATTGGCAACTCCACATGTTTACTGTATTGGGGGGTTACATTATATACATAGGTCAGATAAAGAGTTTGTTAGTCTCTCTTTTGTTCTTTCTGATCTGGACCAAATCCAATCAAGCCCAGAAAGTGAGGTAGGAGTCAGACGACAAGGTATTTCCTAGGTTTAATTCTTGCTGACACACTGGTACCAGAAGATTCCCATGACTGCTAGCAACAAACACTGGCAATCATTGTTTATAGGGAACCAGGACTAAGCATACTGGGATACAAGTTCACTTGGTCCTTTTACAAATGAAAAGTTAAATTAACAGCAAACAAATTCCATCATTCTCTTTCTGCAGACAAAGAGAAAGCTGACAATGGGTAAAAATAATTCTTGTGGTTACATACCACAGTTTCAAGACTTAACATGACATTATTTTATTGCTTCTACATCTGGTGCCAGTTATTTTTACACAGCTTCTTTGTATAAATTCAGCAACATGAAAAACACCTCCAAAATCTATCAACCACTCTTAAAATAAACACCAACAAGTTCACTTATTCTTCTGTACATCAGCAATGAAGTATCCCTTGCACAAACACAAACCCATGTCTCTGAGGAGTCACAAATCTCTCTAGTAGCTTGACCTGCTGTGACCGAGCCAAGGGGAACTGAATCCACCCCTAAAACTTATTTCTTCCCCATTCTGCATTCCTTCCAAAACCATAGCACCAAAAGGCAAACCAAGGAGGAAATAAACAGCAGTCTTTCACAGTCAGTGGACCATGACCTCATGTGGGCAGGATCACTGCCCTGTGTCTTCTCCTACTTGCAAAGCCCCAACCCAGCCCTACTGGAGAAGGTGAACAGGAACAATATCCAGCAAGGAGCTGTTATCAGCTTTCTCTGAAAGACAGAAATTAAGCATACTCCATTATTTCCCCAGAGCCTGCACACAGGACATCTGGAGCTGCCCAGAAAGACCCTGCTGAGGCCATTGCCCCTCTCACCCCAAGTAATCTGCTGGCATTTGATGCTGAATACCCCTTGACAGCCCAGACAGCATAAGCCTAGAGGGACTGCTAGTCCACCCTTCCCATCCCCTCCTTCACCAGCCCAGAGCAGCTATTACTATCAGCCGAGCTTCCTAATGCCACTATGGGTTCAAGCAGGACCAAAGCTCTTTCACTGCCTTTACAGCCTGAAGTGTAGCAGAAGCAGCTGCTGTCAGCTGCCAGTCTGACTGCATTCAGCTCATGTTTCCCACATTTATTCTTAGCTGGAAGGGTAAGAACCATGTTCCTCCCCCACCCCTTTCCCCCCATCAGATGAAAGTTATATTTGTCAAAATATAACTGCAGTGGTCCATCTCCTGTCCAGGGATTCTACTGTTTGGCAGTGATTAGTGGAAAAAGACCCAAACTGTAATCCAGCTTTAAAAACATCTAAATCACTCTGCAATCCCATTTTGCCTTCCATGCTTTGCCCATCCTGTTAATGTTAGTTTAAGCCAGGGGTCCTCAAACTTTTTAACCAGGGGGCCAGCACGCGGATGAAGTGGCAGGCAGTCATCTGCGGCTGCTTGGTTTCCCCCCACAACCCCTGGCAGGGGTGGGTGTGTGTGGTGTGTGTCTGTAAATACCGGGGGCTGGATTGAGGACCCTGGGGGGCCGTATCCAGCCGTAGTTTGAGGACCCCTGGTTTAAGCTTTCTGCCACTACTTCTTTGTACACCAAACACCGACTACTCCATGCTACCAGCACCACAGAATTCAGCAGCAATAGCTACTTGTTTGAAGCCTGCATGTTCAGTGAACTTCTGATGGCTTCTGCTCTCTTGGTCAGAAATGCATCCCAAGCCCATGAGCACCTTTAAACAGCTGCCATGGTTCTTAGCAGCATGCCACAAAAAAGCATCTCTCTCCAGTCTCCTCAGATGTGTACATTCACACAGAAACATACCTATCCTTGTACTCACACATTTCACACCTACATACAAATTACACTAACAACACTATCATATTCAGGCCTGGAACAGTAACAGTTTAATTGGCCATTTCATGACCACCAAGGCTGGAACTTAGGAGACTGGCCCTGGAAATAACAACTTTGCCACTTTCCAACAGCAAAAGACATTTATGTGTAGCCTTGGGAGGTCTAGCATTTAAATGACGATCACCTTATGTGCAATTTGGAGTTAGCCTACACATTCACAACAAAGATCCAAGGACTCAACACACTAGAGTGGCACTGACTCCAGGTACTTTGCTGAACTGGATCTGAAAGAGGAAGGTCTAAGACCTTGCTGGGGTTAGTGACTGAAAGGCAAAGAAAAGATGCTAGCCTAGAAATGGCTTTAAGTAGCCAAGTAAATAACAACATTGCCTTCAGTTAAAAGCTGGCAAGCTTGAGACAAGAAGCTTTAAACTGACAATGAGTATATTTCTATGCTAGTCAGTGGATGAATTAAAAGCAAGGGATTCCATAAAACACTGGAAGAGTCACCCTACAGGCATCACACACAATGAACTTTCCCAAAACTCTACATGACTTAGCTTTCTTTGGAGATGGTACACTCAGACTAAATGTGGTTTTACAGATGTCAGGGACAGTGTATGCAACCTGCAAGTCACTAGACTTGGTGTTTTATTTCTGTCAGGACCCTTGCAATAGTTTCAAGAGGTAAATGCCATTTCTTGGCCTGTGCTGCATTAGTGCTCGTTTAACAAGGTGCATCAATTAGGAAAAGCAAGAACAGAGAAAAACTGACTGACCATTCAAAGCTAAAACTATACATAATATAAACACCTTACCGAATGGAAAGCTTACTGAGCACAAACTGAACCTATGATCTACTTTTCTTCAATTCATTGTCCTTTTAATGCACCAGAATCCAGTAAAGCATTCTATAGCCCCCCAGGCTGTGACACTAGAAAAAGAAAAAAAAAAATGCCTCCAGCTCACTGTGGGGTAGAAAATGCAATGGCTTTCAAGTCTAGACTATGGCATGGCAAACAGAAGACTACCAGCAGCAAAGATACCTTGTACGTCTGCCAAAACGGCATGCACATGCTAGTGTACTTCTTTAGCAAGGAACAAGACATGCAGGAGAGAGCTAACTTCTTTGGCTCCCAGAGCTGCTGTTAACCGTATGGGAAATACACTATAAGTGATAGCTGACATATGCCCAGTCAATCATGAAATACCAAGGGATGAAATAATGTTTTTCATACAGAAATCAAAAAATGAATCTGCAGCATAACAAGCCAAGGATTTATCTTGACAGATCATACCTTCCAGAAAAAAAGTTTAAATACTTTAAGAGACATTCTACAAAACAAATGCTGAGAATATCTCTGTAGGGAATTCCTGCCAAAATGGACGAACTGTGCATTTATCAGTGCAACAAACATGAATTAAGAATTTTTATGGAGGCACTAAACAGAAAGTCTGAATTAACCAAAGGAAAGCTAACTTCTCACTTGATAGTGAGTCTTCATTTTTTCCTCTGATCAAATCAGCCCAAGCAATGCAGTTTGCAAAGTGTATACTACACAAAAACGAAGACCACTGACACAAGTTAGAACTGAGACTTTCTGCATAACTCCTCATTATAAGTTGGTAAGACTCAAACATTGCTGCTGTGCAGTATCTCTTAGTCAGTGTTTTTATTGTATTAAAAGTTCCTGGATTCTAGCCCACACTTTGAAATAGAGCCACAGTCTATTTCTCACACAGCAGGCAAGGATAGCATCTTTCTGGGACACAGGAGAGTGGCCATTAAGACTTGTGACCCACATGTGTAATTGACCTAACAGTTTTACAAGTCCAACATACTAGTGGAAAAGTTTACTTATGGCTCAAAGATCATTTTCTAAAATTTCAATTATTTAAAAGCAGTTTACAAAGCAGCAATTGTCTAACACACATTCAGAGAAACACTTCAGGACATGAGTTTTACTGCAGCTACTATTTAAGTCAATCAAGTTCAAACTACTAGCACTAAGCATCACAGGACTGAAAATTCACATTTTCTACTCACACCTCACAGAACTACTGAACTCCTGTCAACTTCAATGTTGTCTCTAAATAGATGCTAGAAAAGCCTAGGTACAAAGTTGGGGTTATACTGTGGTGCACAGGCAGACACAAGCTAAGTAATCTAGAGCACCCTGAAGGTTCCTGGACAGGCAAAACAAACAGGTGTGGCACTTACCAAACACACTGCATGAAGCCCGGCTTCCTTCTCCCAAGCTATTCAAAGGTTCAAATTATGATTTTTCATCTTGCATTAACTACCGTGAACATTCTGAAAAAAATTACTATTTTTTAAATCCCCAGCTGTAGCTAAAATAGCTTATTACAACAATTTACTGAGTGTTGGCATCTCATAGTTGCCAATATCTGTTTTCCTAAGAAATTACAGTCTCAGCAAGTTATGCATCATAAAGCATGCCATGGCCCCAGCTGGCAAAAAGATGCATGTTTATTTTTGCAAAGGTTAAAAGAGACAAGTTCAGTTTCAAAAGTTAACTTCTTTGCAAAAAGTGGTGAGCAGTTTCCCACACAAGCAGATCCAAAACCAGCAGCAGGCAGACCCCAGACCTCAGTCTGGGCCTTATTTAAAATTCCTAATTTAAAAGTTATGACAAGGGTCACTTACAGAATCAGCATGAAGCTTAAGCAAAAGGCAGCACCTTACAACATTGGCTGAGGGGCACCGGTTCAGCTGGAAAACAACAACTGGCAATTCTGTCCACTGCTCCACACAGGAGAAACCACCCCACGCCAGATGATTTGGCTTTTGCCTTAAGCACCTCATGAGGCATCTGCAGGACAGGAAGAGAAGATGAAAGAGGGTACTCTTCTATAAAGAAGACTTCTCTGTGCACTGACTCAATGTGCTGCTCTGATCACTCATTCAGACCTGCCTTCTGCCATCCTCACGTGCTCAACAGCTCCGAGTCTTCACCTGAACCAGTAAGCTCAGTGAGGAACACAGTCAAGTCAGTCAGGCATTTCCATTGCTTTCCACACAGTCATTCTCAAATGTATTTAAATACACGTTTTGGCACACGCTCAAAAAGCATCATCCATTAAGAGACTATTCAGCAAAGGATTAAGAGGAAAACAAGGCTACTGATCTGCAGGGAGGTTAAAAAAGGGAATGTCAGCATATGTAATAGGCATCATGTGTGAAAGGAAAACTTTTAATAGTTTGGGTTATTTTCATGTTGGAAGTGTGTTTCAGCAAAATCGGGGTCAAAGAGCCCTAAAGGTAATTACTGGAAAGCATGGATTTGTATATAACAAAGTAGGAGCCAAAGACATCATTTTGGATGCAAAAAAAGTAAGAGAACCATTTAAAAGTCCAAAAAGTTTTTGTTCTCTCTTTTCCATTACAAACCACTTGTGAGACCATGTTTAGAGCACTGTGTTTAGTCCTGGGCATTTAGCCAGCTGACATTCACATTCTGGAGCTGATGGAATGAAGAGCAAGAATAACTGCCTTTTTTTTTTCCCCTGTCTTTTTTTTTTTTTTTTTTTGAGAAAAGCCCCTCAGAATAAAGTTTTTTCTGCCTTTAAGCCCATACACATGAGACTGGGGAAGAAGATTGTTAGCATCCCTCCCCAGAGTCAATTTGCAGTGCTCCACTGGTTGTAATGGAGCAACATTAATTTGCAGCTAAGGATCTGTCCCTTAGCTTTTAAATACCACACAAAAAGATTCAGTGCTTTCAGACTTTTCAGAACTCTGAAAGACAACACCTCCATATGTGCAAAGCAGGGCTTTTACTCAGAAAAAAAGTCACTGGTAAGAAATCTTCCAAGAACTTTCACTTACAAGGCTAGCTTAGAAACCCTGCTCCAAGATCGGGAGAAAAAATGCACTTCCTTTGTCTCATCCTACCCTCTTGTTATAAATCATCTTCACAGACTGAGAATCCTCCATGGTGCAGCACCATAGTGTCTTTTCACGCAACACCCAACACAAACAGGTTCACTAATTCCAACTCATATATGATAATTCTGTATCACAAAATACTGTTAATCCTGTCAGAGGACTGGCAGGACTCCAGTAACTGTTTGCTACTTCCACTCTACCATGGCAATATCTTCATACTCCTCTCCCATATTCACACTGACAGTAGAATCCCTACCAGTTTCCAAGAGAACAATGTAGCTTTAATGCTCAGAATTTTTCAACTAAGCTAATTGTTTAGAACAGCATTTCCAAAAAAATCCAGAATTAACCTCCTGAGAAAGCTCAGTCACCTGCAGCTCCCCAGTTACATTTCTTTATGTGTAATTTCTTGATGTCAAAGCAGAAAAACAAAATCACCAAAAATCCACACCTGCTTTATCAGCCAGCTTCTTTTGGAAGCATTGCAACAGGCAGATGACTACTTTCAAATAACTGGAAATCAAACTAACTTAAGACTGAATAGCAGACAAAAAGAAAAACATTCCCCAACTTCTCCTAAGCACACAATGAATGGATATACTATCAGTCTTACAAGTCAATCAACTTTAGTCACTTTTCTTAGAGAACACATTTAAATATTTCTGCAAACTTTCAATAAGTACGTGAGGAAAAAACCCCAAATGGACAGAAACATGGCTTTAGCCGTGCTACAAAATTTTCAGTTCTACTTAAGAGTTAAGCATGGGCTTTACATACGTAGGCTCATAAAAACTACAAAAGGCAACAAAAAGTTACAAGGATAAACCCAAGCTCTTGGGCCTGGTTCAGCATTCACAACTAATGTCATAAATTCCAACTCCCTTGGAGCTAACTGAGCAAGTACAAAACTGAAATGTCAAGAGAGGAGAACCAGGCCTACCCTCCTGCGACCAAAAGACGTTCCTTACAAACAACAGACTTCCCAAGCCTCAGAGATCCTGGGAGCATTATGCTACATTATTCCGATTTTTGTTTTGCCTGAAAACTTTAGGCAACGACACCTGGCTGAGAAGATGCAGCTGCCAACGCTCCCGCTCTGTGTCCTGCCCTGCTGCCTCGTGCAGGTTTCGGAGTAGCCCCAGTTCATCGCCAAGCCAAATGGCTCCTCTCTCGGCCACCAGGCCCCTCCTCCCCGCCCAGTGGTCCCTCTCAGCAAGGCACCCTACCGACTCACAGGCAAAGCGGCCCTGCTTCCTCAGGCAGGGCACCAAAGGGGAGGCTGGGCTGGAGCCGCTGGAGCCAGGGGCGAGCCCAGGGCACACCATGCCTGCCCTCACCCCAGCGGCTGCCGCGGGTACCAGCGCTGCCCCAAGAGAGGGAGGCCCTCACCGAGCCCACTGCCCACCCATCTGGATAATGTCGGCTGCTGAATGAGCCAGCCCTTATCCTTCCCGACAAAGCGCCACAGGCCATGGGGCGACACCCCACAGAAGGGCCTGTGCTGCCGCCAGCCCGCAGGACAGCCCCAGCTGCTCACAGGGCTGCGGAGGAGGCCCTGGCTGGGCCAAGCAGTGCAGAGTCCGGATGAGGGAAGGACTCATGCCGCGCCACACAAACCTTCATCTTGCCAACCACGTCATCGGCTGGGAAGTGGCAGCTTTTGAGGGCAAGAGGTCCAGCATGGGGGCAGTCACAGGCTGAGACTTGCTGTGGTATCTGGCAGGTCTTCATCACCTTCTATTTCTGCAGCAGCACTGCAGAACAAGGCGGCAGAGGAAAGACTGTACGCTTTTGCCTTGGTCCATCTACAAAAGACCGTCTAAGTCAAATGAAAACAGGCTGGATCATCAAATGGAGTGTGCTCCCTGCAAGGCAAGCACCACACAGGGCCCAGACCAAAAGCAGGATCAGACCACGTAAGCGCTTCAGACTCTACAGCCAAGAGCACGAAGCGGTAGCAGCTGCCCTCCCACAGAAAAAAAAGCCTTGCCGCTCACAGCAGCTGAGAGACAAAGTAAATTCCAAGTCTGTGCCAACCCTTTCTCTCCTTGTCCTGCTCAAACTGCAAATGCTCAGGCTCCTGAACAACTACAGTCAGCTGAACAGCATGCCTTAAGACTGGGTAAAGTGCAGGTGGTGGAGTATCAGATAAAAGTAATGACCATAAGTAGCCCTGTTCCAGGTCATAAGCACCATAAATGCTAAGAAATGGATGTGACATTCTTTCTAGCTCTCAGTTATATGCTGCATAAGAAGATACGGGATAACTGTGTTGAACCAAGTCTCCTGCTATAGCATTTTATGTGTCAGGAATAATTCTTTTTTCAGTGTTCAAAACACATCTGTGAAATTATGGGAAATTAGAGCCTCATATCCATCCAACTCCTACTACATCACCTCTGTGTTTTGTTATATAATGACTCAGTTTAACACAGTGTGCCAAATACTTAAGACTTCCATCCCCTCTCCTGATACACACTATCAATTGAATAAGTGACTTGAACAAAACTAACTGGCAACACTTGCCTCTGTTTAGCATGCTCCCCAAGCAAGTCTTAATTAAGAAATTTTAGAGGTGTTTTGTGAGACATCCCAAGAAATCTCCAATTACAGATTAGAGGTATGTAAACCTCTTATTTTTCAGATCTGTATGGTATGCCAAGTAGTTAGAGCCACAGGCAAGTCCCACACAACCACAGAACCAGTTTTTTTCTGTACGTTGCTTCATTCTGTGCTTGTAGTCACTATGTCTGGAAGATAAGACCATGACACTGCTGTTGAGCCCCTTTCAGCTCCTGATCCAGAATGCTCCTCAGTGATCCTAGAGGGCTAACACGCTGTGACTGCAGTCTGGTAACGTGTGTTAATGTGGTGGCTTGACCTTGACTGGACACCAGGTGCCCATCAAGCCACTCTATTACTCCCCTCCTCAGCAGAATGAGGAGGGGGGGGCAGGGGGTGGGTGGGTGAGTGGGAAATAAGATGAGAAAAAAAACCCCACCAAAACACAAAAAAAGAACCTCGTGGGTCAAGACAAAGGCCATTTAATGAAGCAATAGTAAAAGTCACACTGACAAAAGCAAAGAAAAACAACAGATGTTATTCTCTACTTCCCATCAGCAGGCAATGTTCGGCCACTTCCAGGGAAGCAGGGCTTCAGTACACATAGCAGTTGCTCCAGAAGACAAATGTTATAAATAATGAACATCCCCTCTCCCTCCTAGTTTTTATATCTGAGCAGACATTATATGGTATGGAATACCCCATTGGTCACTTCGGGTCAGCTGTCCCAGCAACATCCCCTCCCAAGATCTTGCCCATCCCCAGTCTACTGGAGGGGGGGGGAGGGGGAAGACTGGAAAGACAGCCTTGATGCTGTGCAAGCACTGCTCAGCTGTAGTCAAAATACTGCGGTGTTGTCACCACCTTTCTAGCTACCAGTACAAGCACAGCACTATGAGTGCTGCTATGGGGCTCAGGCAGACCCAATAACAGTTAAGCAAAGGACTGAGGCCGTATCTATTTCATAGATACTCTATCAGTTCCCTTCTGCTAACAGAGATGAATTACATTACTTATAGCTACAATGCGACGGCTGCATTATTCTAGTACATAACAGTAGCTCTAACTGCTATATTGACAGCACTGTTTTTTTTTTTAAAGCAGTAGGTCACTTGCGAAATATTCAATCACCCTACTGTTCATTCAGTGCCTTAGTAACTACTATGTTTCATGTATCTTTAGAAACAATCCGAAAGTGCCCCCGAGCCTTACCTAAAAGAGCTAGTCATCTTCTACATTAGACATACCTGAGAGAAACAGGAGCCAACTCTCCTGGTCCTCTTAGCCACGCACCAAAACCCTCACACAGCCTATCACACACTATACGCTTCAGTGAGCTAGGGAGGGGGGCACTGGAGCAGAGCTTCACACAGTGAACACAACCACACTTCCCAGTGGGGCCTCCGAGCCAAAGGGAGGGACACCAAACTGAGTGTAACAGGGTGATAGAGCAACCAGAAGTCAGACACAGGAGCCCCCGACACACCTTATCCAGACGTGCCAAGAGCACGGGCTTCCAGCAGACTCCTGGCCAGCGCAGCCTCATACCACTCATGCAGCATTGCCCCAACACAAGAGAATTTATTTCCTGGGGGAAAAAAAACCCGAGACAATGAACCATAGTTGGGCCACCTGTGCTTCAAATAGCAGAGATCATGCATTCCTGGGTTTGCACCTTCTTCAGCACAAAAATTTCTCAAGCCACCAGAAGTTCTTCAAGCAACCTCAAAATCCTGAAGCTTAACAGGATCAACCTCTCAGCACACACTAATATTTACACTAGCTGTTATTTTAAAGAATTAGCTGGAGAGTACACTTACAGCTACTGCACAACCAAGTCTTGACAAACTGATCTACCAGGGATACCTTAACCTGGAAGCCCATTTCTAACAGTACTGTCTGACCCCTGTTTACCAAATATAAACTGACTGAAGCCTGCAAATATTCCTTGAAGAAAAAAGCCTGCCTCAAAACCTATCTGGTGAATGCATTCCTAGCAACATAGAGGAATCTTGTTCCACACAGCCGTTCCATCATATTTTCAGAAGAGTCGATATTGCTTATATTCTTAGTAGTTACTACTTATTTTATGTTTTTAATTAACACAAAGAGTGAGGCAGAGGATTGAATGCAAATCCTCTCAATGAAATTAAATGCATCCTATGATTACATATGGTAGAAAACAGGGGACTGTTCCATGTAAACATCTTCAGAATCACAACACAATATTCTTGTGTAGCTGTGTAACAGACAACTGTACCATAGTCTTTCCACTCATCCAATTAAATACTCAGGTACCAAGCAAGCTATTAACAATTACATATTTTTAGAGGTAAATAGATCTAAAATTAATGAAACTTAACATGGATCTGGCCCAAGGAAAGGTAAGAGCTTGGTTCCATGGCTATACTGGCATATTTTATCCCAGCAAAACATGGAATTACTCAGTCTGCACAGACACAGCTGAACTGAAGACGGAGTGGCAGAGTCTAAAGCTCGGAGTACCTGCCCTTCTAAGCAGTGCTTTATCAGCCTTCATAGCCCGCCCCTGGGCAAACCTGCACTGCTGCAAATACAATTAACTTCAGTCACTTGACAAGCCCCTCCACCGTTGAGGAACAAGCTGTGTTCTAATGGAAAAAAGGCACTCCCACAAGCACCATCTCCTGCTTACCCCCTAGGGCTTCTGCCCGCACAGAAATGCCAGGTAGAAACCGTGTTTTTCTCAATCCTCATCAACACAGCTATGCTGGCAAAGGCACACCGAGATGTTCTTTACTTGAAAAGGCTTAAGGGTTGCACTTTAGGAAATAAGCAAATAAACCCAACGTGAGCCAAACAGCTTGGAAGAATGAAAAGACAAAGGGATCATGCTAGCAGAGGAAAGTACACCTTCTGCTTTTCTACAGCTATCACACCAGACTTATGCGAGTTAAAAACAACCTTTAACCATAACATTCATAAAGAAATGCATAAGAGGAACCAGCGAGACATACGCTGTATCCCCCATAGCCCCAGAAACCCCTATCCCGATCAGGGCAGGGGCGCCGATGCCCAGACTGAGGAGCCTTCGCCAGGCCCAGCCAAAGCACCCTCTGCAGCAGGCGCTGCGGGAGCTGCCGGCGGGCCCCGCGCGGGCCGCAGCACCGAGCGGCTCCTTCCAGCGTGCGTGTGCCAGCCGCACGGACGGGGCGCGCAGCAGGAGGGGCTGCGGGGCGCGGCAGGGCGCAGGCGCCGATGCTCCCCAGCCGGCCGGGCAGGCAGCGGCCCGAGCCCCGCGCGGAGGCCCAGCGCCGAGCGGCGGAACGCAGCGCAGGGTGCGTCGGCCCTGGCGCACCGCCGCCGGAGCCGCCGCGGGGAGACGGTCCCGACCTCCCCTCGGCGGCGGCAGTGCGGCCCAGCCACGGAAGGGGGCCAGGCAGCGAGCACCGGCTGCCGCCCGGCTCCTCACCTGCGACCCCGGCGGGGCAGAGCGCGAGGCACCGCGGTACCGGCGGCTGTCGGGGTTCAGCCCGCGGCCCACAGCGCCGCGGCCCGCGCCTGCCCCCACCCGCCCCCGGCCGCCCGCTCCGACGGCTCGTCTCAAACGGCCGCTGCAGCTCCGGCCCCGCGGGACCTACCACCCGGCCCTCCGCCTCGCCGCCCCTCACCTCGCGCCGCCGGGCAGCACCGGCGGGAGCCACCCCCGGCCGGCCGGGCCGGGCCGAGGCGCGGGGAGGAGCCGCGGCTTCGTGCCCGCCGCCCCGCTCGACTCGGGCCGCCCCGCCCTTTCCCCCGGAGCCGGGTCCCCCCCGGGGCCAGGCGCCTGCGCCGTGCGCCGGCCGCGCTCCGGCCCCGCCTCCGCGGGCCCGGGGCAGGCCGGGGCTGCGGCGGGGAGATCCACGGCCCCGGCGGCCTCTCCGCCCTCCCAGCGGGTAACGGCACCGGGGACGCGCCGAGGTGCCGGGGTGGGCTCCGGCCGGGCCCCGGGCCGCGCAGGGGGTGGTGTGCCGCGCCCCCGTCCCGGGCAGCGGGGGCTGCGGGCCGCGGCACCGCGCCAGCCCCGGCACCTTCTGGCGGGGCAGGGCCCGCCCGCTCTCCGCGGGCCCCCGCTAACGCACCGGGGCAGGCGAGGCGCAGCGCCAGTGCCCTGCGGATGTGCGCGCTCCGCAGCTCATCCCAGGATCCTAACGCACCGTGTTTCTCAAGTTTATTAGGGGCGGCGTCTCGGTGCAAGTTATTTCAATAAAAGGACGACGAGAGCAAGATCTTCCTTCCCGTCTGGCAGCTGCTTTCTCCGTACATAGAGTACACGTTAAAAATGCTAGCAACCACACTGAAGACAGCAGCTGATATGTCAAATGTGGTTAGGAACATACTCAAAGACACGCAGCTGTAGAAAAATCTACTGAAGGAGGGTATGGCAATTCCAAAATTCTGACCGTAAAAATCAAAGGTGGCTACCTACCTAGCTTTGAGGAAGTAGGACAAGGCAATTATGTCTTACTTACAAGGCGGCGACATTTACATTAACCCATGGCTTCCATGAAAGTGGCCATTAGTCTTTAGGTGTAAGAGACCTGTTTTGCCCATGGATGCACTAAACGCATCAGAGCAGGCAGCTTCTGTTGCTGCAACTTTCGTGTCATTTGTAGCTGTTTTTGACAGAGGGCTGTGAAACTTGCCTGGTGCGAGCTTGCCGGTTCCGAAAGCGGCAGCGAGTTCTGCAAGCTGTCTCAAGGGTCACTGAAACCTTTCTGCTCCACCTGCCATGCATACCACACAGAGCTTTGATATTAAAAAGCATTTATCACAAGGGATACTGTGACTGACTTCTCAGTCCTGCTACCTCTGGAAACTGCTGCCATTTGTTCCTGTAGCCTAAAAGACGGTACTAGAGTCCAGTTTTGCAGTGCCTGGCTCAGCACAGCTATCAGAGCCCCTGGCTACCCTTAGAGGGAGAGGGTAGGCACTGCTGCCCCTCAAAAGCAGTTGGGAGCAGTTCAGTAAGGAGCCTGCTAGCCACAGAGGAAAACAAGAGCAAATCAGAGGCAGTAAATGAGAGACAGGACATAGCCAGCCCTGCTGAACTCGAGCAGAACTGAGCTCTAAAGACTGGAGGAAACCTACTGGAGAAGACTTTGCTGCATACAGCCTTTCAAGTATGAGATATTGTGTGAAGTTTCATGGCCTGTGTTTCATATTTACCCTTATTAAGACCCCTCTCAATCCATCTGTGAGCATGGGCTTGGTGTGATTTTCTATACATACAGTAATCCTGCAGAAAAGCAAAATTTTCCAAGCCCTGTATGGCTTGGCCTGTATTTGTCATCATATGGGTGTGAGGCAGAGACTAGCATGTCAGCAGAAGGCTTTAAACACTGGTGGGACGCCCTAGAGGACTTAACTAGTCTGAACAAGAAATGGCATTTAGCCTCCCCCAAGCTGCTGCACTGGTGTATTATGCGCCGTGGCATAGTGAGGTGAGGGAGGCTTTCCCATGTAATTTGGTTTTGATTGGGCCTAGGCTCCAAAAATCAAAACACCCATTTCTTGTTTCCATCCAAAGTACAGAAGAAAATGGCATTACCAGGATATTCTGTGTCCTGAGTAGGTACTGGGGGGATAGAAAACAGACTGGCTTATCTGTCATCACACCCTGGCAACTGCAGCAATGGGCAGCAACTATTAATTCCTTCAAACCAGCTTCTCTCATGGTAGCCATGACTCCTACATCAAGAGACTTTCTTCTTCCACTGGCTCCTATCCTAGAAGCCTGCCACATTGCCATGAACTCTGCAGGAGGGAGAAGAGAAACTGCAGCACTTTTTCACAGGAAAGACAGATGAGGCACTGGAATCTATCTCCCGCATGCTGAAGATGTTGCTGCTGCACCACAGGAAGACCTGTGTGTCTCTCAGCCATGGAGCTGCATCCTCGCAGCCCTGCAAAGCCTAGTGGTCATGTCCACTGACGACTTCAGAGTGGTTTTTTCTCACCTTAAAACATGTCTGTTTCAGTTTATAGCACATGACAGCAATTACTTCAGTACATTCAAAATCTTATCCCTTGGCAGTATTGTGTGCATTACCCTTTTAAGTCAGATTTCTTGTTCTGATTTGCAAAACAACATTGGCACTCAGCTATGTTTGGTAACAAATCAAACTGCATGAAGGAGGCACAGCAAAAACTGCTTAAGAGCAAAACAGACCTTTGTTTTGTTTTCCTAATGACTTTTTCATACAGTGAGCAGAGGCAACATGTAAGCTGTAACAAGGCTGGTATTCGGATCCTGAGTTATTCTGGGCTCAGACATGACCTGCCATGTACAGTGAGGCACAATCTATCCTTGTTCCATCTCTTCATTTTCCAGATCCAGGGGATATTCCATCTTCATCAAAATTTCAGTGTCACAGTGAAAAGGCACAAAAGAGGCACCATGAATCTCAAAAAGCTGAGTAGAAGGAGAGTGCCTAGAGAAGTTCCAGGCATCTGGGAGCTCTGGCTCCCCAGGGCTGTGAGACAGAGCTGGTGCAGATGTGCAGCTGGATCCCAGACCAGGGCAATCCACACTTGCTATATCCCACCTCTGGGGATTCCCCAAAAGCAGCCTTTCCCAACATAGCCATAGTAGTGCTGTTCAGGCCGGCTATCTGTCAGCATCACTTGCTCTACTGCTAATGCACGGCTTCCTGGTACATATGGCAGAGCCGTCTTGCCTCCTCTCCCCCTGAAAAAATAATTTCCCCTTCAAGAGAAACCTCCTGGTCATGTTACACTGCTCAATGTGAATGAGGCAAACATCTAGTATCACTGTAGGTTCCCAGCATCTAGATAGGACAATGATCCTGGTCCTTTCAGACAGCCTAGGCTGAGTGATCCTGCCAATATGAGAATAAAATAGAGCTGATCATTGATTTGCTGGGGCTTGAAATTGGTGAGATGAGATGCTGACATCCTGCAAATAAGAAGGTGGTTCATCTTGTTGCTGTCTGGCAATGTCTGGATTGTCACACAGACAGAGCCACCATTTGAATGAATGTAGCAGGCAAAGGGATGCGACTTAATCTCTGAGGGTGGGTTTTGAGAAGGTTAAAGGCTGAGGCCTTTAACTTCTGGCTGATGGCTGCCTCTTGCCATTTCCATGAGCACAGACACTGGTATCAGGCAAAGAAATAGCTTCAAAACTGGGACTTAAGTCTTGTCAGTTCTCCCTTATGAGGAAATACAGCAGTTCCCCAGCACTTTGGTTCACATCCTCATTACCATATTTTGATAAAGTTCTTATTGCACAACAAACTTGCCCCGGTACTCAGATGAGCCTAGCATATTCACCCACAGCATGTTTGATTGCTACCTGCTTGTACTCAGTGAAAAGCTCGACAACAATACTGGAGAATATTTCTTGAAAGAGACAATGTCATGTGGATTAACCTCATTTTCAAGAGATGTTAGTTCCCTTCCCAGCTCTGCCTGCGTAATCCTGAACAAGTAGCTCTTTTTACTGGTCATCCCACTAACTGCAGGGCATTAGCATCTGTTTATTATACAGCACTCTTGTATTTATTGAACTAAAGGCTACACAAACAGGATAAATATCAGGCTGGGTAAACATAAAAAAAGCCCCAGGTCACTTCTGCTTCTTCATATGGCCTCTCCAATCTGGAAAGGGAAAATGTGTGTCTTCTATTTTCTGTACTCATCTCAGAGCCACTCTTTTTGCTACTTCATTATTTTTTCTTTCTTTAAGGCTGATAGCAAAGTACTGGAATCAAGTTGTTTATGATCATTAGTCACTATGTCCATGGGAAGAAATTACTCTTTATTATTTCATGGTGCTGTGCCTGTAAGTTCAACTCTCTCAGCCTTGTCCCATGAATGGAGATCTGGCCAACAGCTTTTCAGCACTCCCCCACATCAAGACAGATTTCCATCATGGGGTTCTGATGAGAGATCCGACAGCAGCTAGTCTTCATGTATCTTCCCGACAGCCAGGAAATGAATAAGTGGAAATACTGCATAACTGCATTTCCAGCTCATTAGCACTTATTATTTTTTAGCTTCTCTCTCTTTAATTTGAAGTATTTTTTAAGAAGAGTATTCAAATGTGTATCTGTATAGGGATGTGGGAGCACTTCGACATCCCAGCTCTCAAAGAGCACGTGCACCAGAACCACAAGTTTCTCGGAAAGCCCCTGCAGAGTACAGGCCGAGAACAACCCTGGGGCACCATGCATTGTCCTACCTGCTCTGAACACCACATAAGCAAGACTCAAGAGTTATGGCACCTGATACCATTTCCTCACCAGCAGCCTCATTAGATCAGGGAGTGAGAAGGGAAGGCACAATGACAAGCCTCCAGCTGCCAATGAGAGCTCGTTCCAGCTGCATATGTGCCAAAAGCTATTCCTTTCTCTACGCCTGAGCCAAAGCGACATGAGAGCAATGATGAGATCTCTGCCCAGGCAAACACTGACTGCCAGACGCTAGCTGTGAGTAATCCTCAGGAACTCGGGAAGAATCAGAGCCATCGTCTGATCCCACTGCTGAACACGTATTTTATGTGGGGAGGAGGGAAGGAGTAGTAGGACCCCTATTTGAGTAATTGCTTCCTCACTCCACCTGAATCTGTATCACGGATGCTGTCTCAGACCCACCGCTGAAGCACAGCGTCTTGGGTTGATTCAAGTTTGGACATCAGTTTTGAAGTACTCAGAATTACCAGCTGCTGAGTAAACTAGCCTCTGCCTTCATTATGGTGGCTGTGGTACCACAACTAGCAAATGAGAACACACTGTCATTGTCTTCCAAAAAACACAGGCTGGCATTTCCAGTCCTTCTGTTGCAACTGTCTTAACTTGCAGGAAAGTAATGATTGTGAGTCATCCTTTCATCTTTACAACACTACTGAAGAAACAAAAAAGTGGGGGGGGGAGGGGGAAAGACAGTGTTTGTAGCGTGGCCATAAAATTGTTTCCTAAGCAAAATCAACTGTGCTTCACATTTCCAGTTACAAGAAGTGACATACACCACACCAATTTATGGGAAAACAGATCACTAGGAAGAACTGTGATCAACTAATTATTTGTCACTTCAGCATGATGTTTTAACAGTGTGCTGTTTAACCAGACCCAACAAAAATATAATTACTAATGTAATTTCTGCTTCTTAATTAATACTGTTAACATCTACCCATTGCTTCCCCAGACTTCCACTGCTTCACTATGCCTGCATGTATGTGCATTTCTGTGCCCATAGGCAATGCCATTTGAAGGTGGCAGCAGGCATTTGCTTTATTATCTCTTGGCAGCCAAACCAGACCACTGCAAACCTGGAGGAGAATCAGGCCCTGCCTTTGCTAGGAGAGCAACAAGACTGCCATTATTCAAGGGGAGGGGAAAAAAATGCCTGTAGCCATGTTAAAAGCTCTTGTCTTTATTAGTGGAAGTATTAACCTTTCCCAGTGCTTTCAAGTTATAGTCAAGCATTTTGCCTTCAGGTTGGAGCTGCTTAGAAAAATAGCTAAACCGTGTGAGGCCAATACCCTGAGGACAATCAGCTCTGAGCATAACTCCTACAGAAGTGGGCAGAAGCTGGCTGCTCTAGAAGCTGGTGTACAGCCTTGGAGTTTGAAGCATCTCCTGAGATTGATTGGAGAGTTAAAGCCCTTGCTTTTCCCCAGTAGGGAGCAAATTTGTATATGTAGAACAAGAAAACCTACTGCAGAGATAAACAACATTGGTCTAAAGTGCCATTAAATGTTGTTACCATTCTTTAGAAAGACCAAGCATTGCAAAGTCAACTGGTAGGAAGCAAGAGGACAAGAGAGTACCTAAACCGTAATACTCGTGAGTGCAGGTTTGTAACTAGTTATTGCCAAAGATCTCCACTGAACCCAGTAGACTGCTACCTCCTCTTTGGTCCTTAATCTTCAGCCTGGAGAGAGCTGTGACAGCCAGGAGTGAGGAGAGAGCTACAACCAGGCCAGGTTCTTGAGATATTTTCAGTTAATGCAGACCCATATTCTACAGGCAGCTTGGTTTGAACAGGATCTCCATAAGTAGCTTTTTGAATAAGGATGCCAAGATCTGGCCTGTTAGGTTTAATATTTTAATCTGCTAAGTGTATAGCTGCTCTACTCACTGCCACAGTGGAGTCCTTTAGTAGCTAAAGATTAGAGAGACCATCAACAATCCCTGCTTTACTGCACAGATGAAAGCTATCAAGTGGATTTATGGAGGAAATAAGGTGTGTGTATATACTGAAGCTCATTACTTTCCAGTGGAGGCAAAACTATCCATTAATATCTGACACAGAGCATACTCCTGAAAACTGGAAGCAGATACTGAAAAGGAGCAAGTCCCAACAAGCCTAATGCATGTGTGATGAATCAGTTATTAATATTCAATCCAGAGAGCTCTGTCAGTAAGGATGGATAGCATTCCTGTTGGTATTTGTAAATCTATATGCCCTAGATGGCATTGCTCTGCAACATTAAAATCCAAGTTCTCGCTGCAGTCAACACAAAAGAATTTTAGGCAGACAAGTGTTGATTTACGTTCACACAGAAAGATAATGGCAGAGTTCTCTTTAATGTTACTTGTTTGAGACATTTTCACTGCAGCTGATACATTAATTATGCCACTTGTTTGGGGTTTTTTCCCCCTCTCATTCATTCTTTAAAGGCTCAGTTATAAAATCTTGTGTGAGCAGTTGCAATAAGCAACTGCTCTTGTTTGAAGTGGTTTCATTGCACCTGCTCTCTCCAGCCTGTGGTATTTAATTGTTTTTGTTTATTCTGTGCTACTCTTCTCTAGTGATTTGCCTGGCACTGTGAAGAAGGCTCATACCAATTACAGAGTGCCATTTGTTCCCGACAAGTTGGAAGACTAGCCTCCTTTTCTCTGAATGCTAGCTGCAGCCCACTTACAGCAGCTGGAGGGGAAGCGGGCAGATGCTCAGCTATGCTAAAATGGCAGATTACCACATGCATGCAAAAAATCAACATACCTGCAGTTTGTCCCAAGTCCTGTGTCTGCATACTTCCCTTCCAGAGGCTCAGCCATATGTTGCCTCTGCTTCAGCTTTCAAGAAAGTGCGATGTGCTGGGAGTACCTGCATGTATCCATCTCCCAGCACCAAGGATTAGGAGTTGCAATTTCAAGGAGCTGTGCAGCCCACCAGCAACCTGAAGGCTGACTAAGAAAGGATTTGGGCACCGAAAGCCCTACCCATTAAGCACTTATTCTCCAGGGTGCGGTTACCATGTCTAGGCACCCCATGAGAGGATGGGGAGAAGCCTCAGGTGGGAAGTCTCAGTAGACAGCTTGCTGAGCTGGGAGGTGCCTGCAGCCAGACCCCCAGGGCTGCAACAGTTGCATGCAAATGCCTCAGCCTTTCTGGGGTGCATAACCCCATGCTCTGTCCATGGCTTGTCCCAGCTGAATGGGCACCACTCCTTTTAGGACGCCAAGCAGTGGTGGTGGTATGTACTGCTCTGCAAGCACATGCTCCTTCTGTTGCCTGTATCCTGGGAGGCTGTAGCATCGAGAAGCTAAGAAACATTTTGGGTGGAGAAGGCTTGTCTTCAAGCTCTCCCTCAGTCATTAGATTAACAGAAAGACAAGTGCTCAGATTCCACAGGGGTGACATAAAAGTCCTGGTTCCTCAGATGTCGCAGTCCACAGTGCTGATGTGGGCCATTGGTGCAGAGGGGCCATCAGCTGTGCTGTAGCAGGTAAAGGTAGGCTTTGGGAGCAGGACAGGGTGTTGGATTTTCCTTGGCTTTAAGAATGACATTTTGGAATGAAAATTAGTTTGACAATCCAGTACAGGTTAGGGTATGTATTGTGAAGGTACATACAGTATAATTTGTCTTGTGGTATAAAGGGAAGATCAGCCACAAAACCAGCATCTCAGGGGGTAGGGTGGGTGGTTTTGTTGGTTTATTTTAAAGGATGTTATTCCAAAGATTAAAACAAAGAGAAAAAGACATTTCTCTCAGCAGCAGAGACATCCATTAATCAGTCCTCTTGAAAACATGGGTTTTGATGTGATGATGACTTTGAGATGACTGAACACTTCAGAGTCATCAATCAGAAGACATTACACTGAGAACACAGGCAAATGCAGTTTTGTTCAAGCAGCAAAATATGTAATAAACAGGTCAAAAATCAGTTGGTCAGAGCCCACAGAGAGATTGTTATCTGCCACTTCCAGAGAAAAGATCTCAGCTCTAGAAGTGGTATTTCAAAGCAAATAGTTTTCAGGGTGGCAAAGACACAAGTTTGGCCTCTGTAAAGCAAGATAGAAGTGACCTCCAAAGGGAAAATAAATAGGATTTGTGCCCTAGTTTTACACCTCTATGATGGATAAAGATGGCCAGATGGGAGAGGAGGGTTAGTTTTCTTTTCACCAGTTTGTACTTCTGCTCTGATGTTTCATTTTTTGTTCTGCACTAAAAATCCACATCTTTGCTTAGGCAGGGTGTGTGATGGCTGAAGAGTAACTGCAAAGATGACATGGCAACAGCTTCTAAAAAAGAAAAAGTGAATACATAAATATGAAATATATACTCTTCATTAACTCCTCCAGCACAAGCAATGATGGCTTCCCTTAACACTGATTTTCCTAACTTTAATGAAAGCAGCTAGAAATTCAGTTACTCCCCCATCCTCTGAAAACCAATTTCTAACTTTCCAGGCTGCAAGTTACACAAAGTTTTTCTAAAGTGATCACAAGGATGAATCAAAAAAGATGCATATTTGGCATATCACCTTGAAAGGGGATTGGGAGTGAGAGTATCTTCAGAGTCCAACAGCCAACTGGAACAGCTCCAAATTGTGACGAAAAGCATGATTATCTCTGAACCAGAAAACTAGTCATGGGGAAGTCTCTACAAAGATGCAGCTTCCATAATACATTACAACATGGCTTTTGGGTTGCCAGCACACAGAGTTGGGAAGCAAACAATCAAACCAATGGAAAATACTTTCAAGACAACTGCTGGGCTTGCACTGATGAAAGACACTTTCTGCACTAACATCAAAGGCTGCACCTCACCTCTGTACTCATGGGCAGAGACACGGGATCAGCATGTGTGCCTTTTCTGCACTGTGTGGCTCTTCTGCACCTGAAAATAGCTGCAGATGTGTAAATAAATAACCTCTTCTGCCTAAGACATACCACTGCTTCTTGTGGACATGGTGGGTACTTCAGAAGAAAGATTTCATTTTGTCAGTGGCTGTTACAAAGACATACTTTAGGTGAGGTAGGCAGTTCCAGTTACATGCCTTTTCATTAAAGGATCTCAAGCCCTTCTTTCAGAGAAAGTGTAACGGGACGGGAGGTCAGCTAAAATTTCCCAACCTTCTCATGCGATGAAGTAGAAGCAAGGACAGTCCTGTCACCAAGGCAGCCTCAGATTTAGTAGGGAAACTTCAGTCTCTGCTCAGCTGGTGCAAAGCATAATAGCAGCACAAGGATTTTACTGCTTTAGAAGTACGCCTTCTTACAAGCCCTTTCCACAGGTTTTCTGCAGGTTTCTGTAATGGAAACTGGCTGCATCAGAGCCATTGTAATAGCACATCACCCTCATTATTATTCCAAACAGTACTGAAAATACTGCTCCAGCAATAACTTCAGAAGGAGGACTGGATCTCATTACCATGGCTGTCAATAGCTGAACAGGCACAGAATCCTTCCAGCTGGGAGAGTGACAGTCAACTCCCACTACCCTATGTCTGGAAAAGAACAACTAACTTCAGTGCAGTAATTTCAGGTTTGTATTGTTTTAACAGAGCAGAATTTGACTCATTATACAACAGCAAATACATTTTTTCAGTGTTTGTTTCTGTATGGACTCTGACACATCCAGGTCACATGAGCCAGCCGGCTTCTACATAACCTACTGTGGTGCACTCACCTTTACAGCAAATGCACATTAAGTAGCAGAGGAACTACAAATATAACAACTCTTTTCTTCTTCCTTCACTTCCTAATTCAATGCTCAGCTTAAACCAGTGGTACAAAGTATTCTCAGAATTATGCCAAAAATGAACAAATCATTGGGATTGTGACCCACAGGGGTGCTCTCTGCTCCAATGCCCAAGCACACCCTGAAGTGTTAAGTTAGTACAAAGAGAGGATACTTTTATTGATAAACATTATATTGTCTTAGTGTAAATGTCTGACACATAATTAAATCAAATAACAAAACATTTAAAGTAATTAATTCTAATAAAACTTTTTTATATTCCATAGACAATAGTGCTGTAAATTTTGTTTATAGTGTAACACATTAAAACCACAGAAATACAAGTTTCTAATTTCATAGGTTACCAGCAAACAGAGAAAAATGCATGCTTTCATTTCTGTTAAATGTTTAACTTACACAGGCAAGTGGAACAGCTATGCATCGAAGACTACTCTACAAGTTGTAAAACAAACATATAGACTGACCTTATAATACTAGTACAAGTATGACAAAACCATTGTAACTTATTTCCAAAGGTAACAAATGTTTTGTCTGAGGCTCCACCATTTTAACACTTCTAAGCTGACAATAAAAAGCCATTTTGAGTAGAATTGTATTACTAGAAACCACTGATTATTTTGTTTTCTGTCTGCTGAAAATGAACATACATTATACGTGCATCTGCACTGAGTTCCACCTACATTTTCTTCCTTATGGTTAGAAGCATCACAGATTCTTCCCACTCAGTGAAAAGGAACTCAGACAGCATCGTTTCACCCCATCAAACAAAAGGTGCTAGTATCAGTGACTTTTATTGCTGTGCTTCCTGCAGCTTTGATGCCATGACTGCACCACAAAGTAGAAAACTCACTACACACACAATTCAAAGAAAACTGTATGGTTTTATCTCAGTCTGTGTTAGAACAAGCCATAGCAGGGATTGCATTCAGCTGAGACTTTAGTAATGGTACCAAAAAACGTTTTCCATAATAGCTTCAAAAAATTATCAGATCTTGAATAGCTAATTGCTGGGCCATGAGATGATTTAAAGACATATCACACCCCCTGCTGGGTCGCTGGCACAGGGGGTCTCCCTGTGTGCCTTGGTGGTGCAAAGCTGACTACAGGGTGCAGACCTAGGCCAGCTCTGATGAGGCTTGTTAGTTCAGGGACAGTGCCGTGTAAGTACGACAGGTTGGGCTTGGCTCTGAAAAAGCCCGGAAGGGGCAAAAAGCAGCCCCCATGTGCAAAGAGACCGGCTGTCCTTACACCAGCTGACTCATGCTCTTACAGTACCATATATGCAAACTCACCTCATATATGCAAGCCTGCACTCAACAGCACCCATTGCCTGTTAGCGGTGAGCAGGGGCCCAACATTTCTGGGAATTCAGCTGTGGTTTTTAGTGCATAGATGGGAGCTATTGAAAGTGCTGAGCTAAGCAGAGCCTGGTCCAAAACAGTGCTAGGTGAGCCAGGGGAGGCAGAGGTGTAGGAAGGGTAGGGGCCCTTGAAACTTGTGCAACATACCTGAGGAACAATGAGTCGGTCTGCTCATCTTTTTGTTCTAGTGAAATCCCGATTTACCAGTGTACGAGTTCCTGCTGCCATGCTTATGCCGTGGTTGTAGGCAGAAGTGAACTTCACCCTGTGGGGCTGCTTGCCACACACCTGTGTCAGCAACCAGATAAACCACGGACTGAAGAGAAGCACCAGTCCTGCCCTCCTGCATGTCCCCGCTGGCTGAAGCTCTGACACATGCACTAGCAACAGGAGCACCTGAACCACTGCCAAGCCTTACCAAGGGATTTCAGATTGCACAGGACTTCCAAGAGACAGCAAAAAAATCCCCCAAACACCCAAAACCCAAACAAGAATCTTCCCAGTTTGGTTTCCATCTTGAAAACAAATAGTAACATGAAGATGAACATCTGTCATTCCTTTAGTCATGTCTGACAATTACTGCCTGGATTATGGGCCTACTAATGATTCTCAGCTTTACAAGGTGAGACAATAAGGTCAATCAAACTACTCCTCAAGGGAACATTAAGTAAAATCTGTCCCTAAAATCTTCAATGCATGGCAAAGTTCACTGCATACCAGATCACCTCTTAGGTATGTGGATCATCGCTACTAGCGTGTTTGCGCACCATTTACATAACAGATAAAATGCATACTTGTGAAGCCAGGGTAAGAACCCAGTCAGAGAAGTTTGGGCCTATCTCTCCCCCTCTCCCTGATAAAGGGATGCAGTATTTCTCTACTGGGAAGAAACACCATTCATCAGGATGGGGAGAGTGGCATAAACCATCTAGCATTCAGGCAAACTTCCATGTAAATGCAACCCTTGCAAAGCCTGCCAGTATCCTAATCACACAACCACCAGCTTTTTGTTGGTGATGTTATTACTCTTCTTTGCACTTGCTCTCCATGGGTGCTGAATAATTACAAATCATACTTTGTGTCCTTTGTTTCTGTCATCCATTAAAACCCCCATACCCTTAAGAACAAAGTTATTCCACAAACATCTTACTTTGTCTTTTTTCAAGAATTCACTGCAGTTCAAGTTCTGTGCTTGCTCGTTTGACCTAAGCATTGTGTAATTTCTCAATACAATTTTGAAATACAGAAATGTATGTTACACTCAAGAGGTTTTAACTCATCAGTCAAAATTACTGAAAGAAAAGGATTGTTTCTGAGAACCTAGGATGAACAACTCTGCTGAGCTCTGTGCTGACAGAACATGGAAGCTCTCTTTATGCAAATCTTGAGCATTACATAAACCTTTATAAACAACTGATGCAGTACTTTAGGCAATCAGCCTTTATCTTCCAACTCTTTCTTTTCTAATCTCAAAATACAGGCTTCCAGTCCCTGCCCACACCCCCAGTGAACTCCAGAGGTTGTAAAATGACTCCATCATTGCTCCTGTATTTCCCAACAAGCCCTATTGTAATTCACACCCATAGCAATGGCATGCTATATTCTTCTACAGTGGAGAACTACCGGTCTACCTGAAACCAAAGCAACGCAGTAGAAATTGGGCATTATTGCATTTGTGAGTGGTGGGACCATTTAACTGCAGGATTTCAGGGCAGAGATCCTTGCCTGCTGTAAACAGTAACCACCCTGTCATAAAGCTGGGACAATGTCAGCTTCACCCAAGCATTTGCTAGTGTATGACATCCGTTTTGAAGAGAGATCTTCACATTTAACCAGCGCCATTTACTGTTAAAGGGAGGCGGGGAAAACTAGGCAAAGGAAGATCACTTACGAAAAATTAACCCCCCTAAAAAATAATAATAAAAAATAATCTATTTGTTAGTATCTCATGAAATGTGAATTTCAAATGGTACCTTGTGACGGTGATATTACAAACACTAGAGCGCAATGAGTATTTGCTATTTATATATTTCTGCTCTCAGAGATCGAGAGGCGAGCACTGCAGAAGCATCTTTGGGTCTCTCAGCATTCCTCAGCTTCTCTGCTGAGTTACAAGAGTTGTAATGATGCAGTAAGTTACAAGAAGCGTCTGAGAAGGTCTCACCACTTTTTGTGGCCACTCAAAGGGATGCTACAATGCTTTTAATGCTTAGTTTGCTTGCTCCCTGATTCAGGAAAACCTGGCCCTAGCTTTAGGTGGGGACTGAAATTAGGTCCCTAAATCTTCTGCCAGCATGGGAAAATGTTTTCTTGAACCAGGGATTCAGTTTAATGTATGATAAATAAATAAATAAAATGTATAAATACTTAAGAGCAGAATTTCCTGACCTCCTTAATGTCTCACACATGCTTTTTTCTTTTTCGAAGCTGTCTTCATGTTCAGAAAATGCAGCTGGAATTTCAAATGACTAACAGCAATTACAATTAGAAATCTTACTGAATGTACAAAGATAAGCTGTTAAAGCTTTTGACTCGCTACATTATAGATATGCAACTGCCATGCACCACTCACAATACCTTGCTAATACAATGTGGAAACAAATAAAAACTAGTAACCATCTCTTGCATTTATAAATAGATGTTATAAGACTATCTTGAATACTGGTACAGTTAGCATCTTAGCAGTTGCCATGATGGGGCTTTATTACTGTGCAGCTGGCAGCTGGTTGCCACAGGGCTTCATTGTGACAACAGTGGACATATTAGGTAAAGTGTGTGTGTGTGTATATATATGTTGCTTGAATATAAATCTATGCTCATACATTTTACAAAAATTAACACCAAAAATCTGCCAATGGATTATATTAACTTATGACTGAGTCCCTCAGTAGAACTAGTACAGTATAGTATAGTCTGGCTTCACAAAGCTTAAAAGGCCCAAGTCAGATCTATAACCACTTAATCAGATCAGTTCTATCTGTTATATAACAAGCGGCTTTGCATAACTGGGACTGAGCAGGGCTCTATCCATTTCATTCATTTTGAGGCCGCTTACGATATAAAGTATCCTCATACATGCAAATTTCTCTTTGAAGAGTCTATTTAAAAAGACCTCCTATGAAAAGCCCTTCCATGTGCTGTGCAATGACTGGTTATTTCAACAGTTTGGGGTATTTTAAAGGCAGACAGTAGGCTTACACTGTTTCGGAGTGCATTGCTTTGAGATCGGTGTGCCAAGCAAAATCTCCTTGCATTTCTCCCATCAATTTACGGCACGAAAAGTTACATCCTACTCCTGCTAGCCTGTTGCACAAATTCTGAGTTAAGCAGGATATGGGTCAGCCTTCAAAACCAGAGGGACTCAGCTTACAAGACAGACAGTGTAAGCAAAATCCTGCATCCCTGCAACACAAGGAGAAAGATAAAATCTTAAGGAAACAAGCAGGTGTCTATTGGGTGTACAGGGATGTCTGCTTTTGAAAAAGATTTCACAGCACACCCCAGCATATCTCATCTCTATCAGAAGTCCTCCTGCGCACAGCATCTTAGGTCCCAGAGAGACATGCCCTCCCAAAACAGATGTGCTCCCAGAAGTCACTGCCCACTGCACTGCTTAAACTCCCGATGTTCTGGCATTGATCAGCACGCAATCAGACAAGCAGCTCTGCCAGTCAGATAAGCTTCCGCAAACAGGTAAGGGTGTTTGCTGCAGAGGATGGACAAGGGTCACCACCTCTTTCTTCATCTGGCACAGCTGCAGCCAGAGCACATCTGTTTACACACACTTGCCCTTGATGGTGGGATGGGAGCATGCACGCTGTGTCTGTAGATAGCATGAGAAAACTCAAGCCTTCTTCATTTAAATGGTCACAAACTACGGTATTGCAGGGTTTACCTTCACTTGCTTTCCTCCAGCCTCATTCCCCTTTTCCCTTACCAGACAGCTTAGTTCTCATTATTTTAGCATTTGCTAAGAAAATAACAAGATGCAGGTCTCAGGCTGTAACAGCCAGGAAGGAGGTCTGCCTTCTGCTAGGGACTGCGTTTGAATTCTATAGCCACAGTGTGGCATCTTACTTGTCCATCCTATAGAAAATGAACCCTTTCTCAACAAAGGCTGTCCTCACTGAAGTGAAGTCAAGAAGTGACATGCATGCTAATACAGGACCAGGTCCTGCAAAGTGTCTTTCATTGCCATAGTCTTGCCAAAAGTAGTTATTCCTGTTTACACACAAGTTGCACCAGGACCCAAAAGTCAGGATGTAAAAGCATGTTTTTGTAATACAGCTTTCAACTTAATTTCAAGTGCTGTCTCAAGAGCAGTCAACAGCATCAGAGGGTCCTGGATGTGGCCCTTCACACTTCACTGCCTTTATGCCTACAGATGCAGCTGCACAAAGCTGGGACAAGGGAGAGAACTACTGCTGTGGTACCTTAGCCCAAAGTTTGCAATGGAAAATTCTTTTTTCTATCTCCTCCAAAAGCAAACTGGATCTTCAAATTCAAAAGACTCTGCCCAAGCCCTGTGAACATTTCAGAAATGCAAGAACACCAACTGAATTAACCAGAATATGGCAGGCAGAGGAACTGCCCAGCTCTCCTTTTTGTGCTGGCAGGAGCTGCTGAGAACATGAGAGGGGCACCCTGCCACTGGTGGGCATTGTTAACAAACCCGCTGGATGCCTGCCCACAAGCGCAGCAGAAATGACACTGCACAACCCCATCAGCAGACTGCCCCAGGTTTGGGCTTGATGCCAAGCCCTTCTACCTCGGTTAGAAAACCTTGCTTTTAATCTCAGGGAGCTCAGCATCAGGTCCTGTTTGCACAGAGCTACTAACACAGGCTACTGCTTTCTAGAGATGCATACAGGAAAGACACCTCAAGGCAAAAATCCATGACAGCAAATCTACTTTCCTAAATAGCATCAGTATCAAAAACCTCAGTAGCTGACTCCCAGTGACAGTTTATAAAACTTACACAGTCTTCTAAAATGTCAATTCCTTTATTTTAAACCAAAGCACATTCGTTACAGGCTCTCATCAGTCTCATCTGCTCACTGATCACACAGGATTCTGCCCGCAGCCTCAGATGGGAACATTTTGCTGCAGTTGCTACCCATGAGAGCGCCCGCTCTCAGACGGCATGTGCTGCATTTGTTGGGCGCTTAAATAAACCCTGGTGATGCCAAAGAGCTGAATTCATTCAACCAAATTCCTCAGCAAAACTCTTAAGCATGTGCTTAGCTTTCGATACACAGACCTCTGCATGACAAGGTACACGCCTCAAGTTAAGCGAGGGCTCTGGTACCTTCTGAACTTGCAACTTCGGCGCCTGCCTGAGCACAGCCTGCCCGAGCACGCCAGGACTTGAATCAGGCCAGGGAAGAGGTGCAGATGCCCCTGGCCCCTTGAGCTGGGGTGGGTATTACCCAGGAACAGCAGGCAGCATGCTGCACTCCCCTGCATTGGGAGCAGCTCTCTGGGCAACTCTAAGAGCCTGCAGTAGCTGGGCTCAGAAGCACACCCCAGCTGAACCACACTGGCAGAGGGCAGCTGGTCTGTGGGTACCCTGACATCCCCTCCCTGCAGCACACCACAGCCAGTGGGCACAGCTGTGCCGGCCAGAACGAGAGCTGCCCCCAGCACAGCTTTCTCAGGAGCCACACCAGCCACAGGAACTGCAGGCTGCCAGAGGACATGAATGCTATTTTGGCCTTCAAAATGGTTTCCCCTTCAAAACTTTGAAATTCCAAAGCTCAGTAAATGATGGTGATCGTACGGTAGCCATGTAGCTGTACACTGAGGGTACCGCTTTTTGACAGGAATTATTAGAACAAGCATCCTTCAGAGATGGGGTGGTTTGCTACACAGGGGACTGCTTTACTGAAATGACCCTACCAGTCATACGTAGATCTCACTGGATGAGTGCAGAAGTCTTTAGTTTTCATTCGTAATGGCAGAGTTAGATATCCCTATGATTACTAAAACTTGCTTATATTATGGGCCTCTCTCTCCACAAAACACTTCTGCAATTAACTCCTCCTGCAACCAAACGTCCATTTCTATGTGCACGGTGTGAATGGAGCGCTTGTTTCCTCACCTGCTCCAGCACCTGTCAGCCAGGAGACAACACTGACCACAATTAAGGTAAGACTTAGACCTATGCGAGATCTATGTTTCTTCTATGAAAAAGGAGCAAGTATCATTCCAAGCTAGCAGGCAGCAACTGGTAACCAAGGCTGGGGGTGGGTGGGCAGGGGGTGTACCAGCAGTCCCCTCCTCTCATTAAAGCATGAGAGAGACAAAATGTCCAGCAACAGAGATTACTATTCTGCTAATCCAAACTGCTTGCTTCGCTTGCCAGGCATGCTGATGGAAAACCTCAGAGACAATCACTCAGCGTTTGAGCAGGTCTATCGTCAAGCACAACCATCCTCATAGGTTCAGGCATCCAATGTTACGTTTTCCCTGGCAGTAAAAAGACTATGTTAAATTGTTGCTGTAAAATTATCACATTGACTTTTAGCACCGTTCAAATCCTACCTGGCAGATGAAGGCTATATTGACAAGATTTCTGTTACGTTGTTTTGATGCGGAAGGTTTAAAATCTGTTCTGCAAGGCTACTAGAAAAAGTAAAATAAACCCTCTACCTAAAATATACCACAAAAAAGACATTTTAACTATATAAATACATTATTAAATCTGTTACTTTAAAAAAATTATGCTTTTTTTAGAAGCTTTCCTGAAATTAGATGCTTCTGCCCAAACTTGGATAACTCGGCCCAGATCTCAGGCTGTTTCAGGGTGGTGAACAATAGATTTCACAGCCAAATTATATCCCCTGGTGCACAATGAACCAAACTGCCATCACTTCCCGTATTGCTTTCCCATGAATAAAGAAAACTTTTCCAAAAGGCATGGATTTGTCCACACCTCAGATTGATTGTGGAAATTCAGCCAAACAAGTCAGAGCAGATTGGGTGGAAGCAGATAGATTTATGAAATATGCTTCAGATTTGAGGCCACCAGGTGCTAACAGAATATTCATGTGAATTCCCCTTAAAGATGCCTAGTTGTGTTAATAGTTATTCATTTATCTATTCAGGTAAGACAATAAAAAGTTCATTCATCTTTAAAAAACAAAGTACCACAGTCCTTTTCAGGATTTACTGCTGCAAACATGTACACTGACCCTACAAATCAATCATCAGGGGTTTGCCATAGATTTCAATAGAGGTCAACTTTCACTCAAGTCAGTGAACACTGAGAACTCCCTAACTTCAACTCCAAGCCTTGCATTATACTTGGTACATCCATTCAACACACTCAAAATCTGCAGTTCCTTAAATTTGGAGTGGCTGAAGTCTTCCAAATATGCAAACTTCAAGCATTTTCCTCAAAAGCATGGCTTTAAACTGATTCACTTAAAGCTGTACAAACCTAATATGGATGTTCCTATCTGGATTTATGTGTATTTTAGACTAAATTACCGTGGCTACTGATCAAGTGAAACTTCATGGATACAGGGCAGATTTAAATCCAGCTAAATACGGTGTCCACTGAGGTTGATTTTCAAAGTATGTATTTAAACAAGTTTAAAGCTCCAGTGGTGTAACTTTGAAATAGATAAACCTTATGCTGTTGCATCTCTGTGAGCTTTATTTGAAAGGATTAGGGCTCCTACAAAATCTTGATGTAAGAAACATTTGTCAATCACCAGAAAGTTATGGGTTTCTAGAAAATTATCCAATTATATTCAATCAACGTTTTATTTCACAAGTATTAATACGGTTATTTGGAAAGGCATATTAAAATTCCTGTTCTGACAGCAGGATATTGAATGTTACCCTCAGGTTGCTTCACCTGCACTGAATGTTGTTTTTCTGAAACTAGATTGCTGTCCTACCTCATTTGTTTTGTCAAGAAAAAGCCAGTCACACATTTATCTGAATCTTAAGAACTAGCATTTGTTTTCACAAGCACTAGTATCACAAATCCAAAGCATGCTAATCAATTGATTTCAATGACACAGCTGAAGACAGAAAGCTGAAAACAAAACAGGCAAGTAGCATCACAGGAAAAAACCTGAATTATACCGGTCAAAATCTCCTGCTATGCACACATTTCAGGTTGGTGTTCCCGTCAATCTACCAAAAAATGCAGCACATTAAAAAAAAAGAAAAAAAAAAAGACAAGTATAAAATTGACCTTTGGTAGGGAGAAAAGTAGTTTTTCTAACACATCTAACACGAGGACCTCCTCGTATCATATCCTATCCTACCACTCTGCCTTTGAACTGCTGTCAAACGAAGGCCATCCACATGTCAAGCGGAGTTGAAACTAGCAAGGGATCACATATTTAAGTCAAAGTCAGAGCTGCACTGAAGTGCTCTCCACTGAGGAAAAGGCTCTTTAATCTCCCTTTGAAATACTCATTAAGAACTGTCTGAAACCACTAGGAATGGAAACAAAAAAGTTGACTGGTCCAAAGACCCAACCAGCCCCAGACATGACATGGTGACCCTTCCTTTCAGAACAGTAAAACCATAAATGAATCACAGTCATATTAAAAAAACCCAGCCCAACCTGGCTTCACCCCTGGTTTCCCCCAGCCTCCCAAACCCTGGGCCTCTCCACTCCCTCCTGCCCCACAGCCAGCTGCCCCTGACCACCCCACTGCTCCGGTCCCAAGCCCCAGCCCCACCACAGCTCTGTCCCATCCCATACCTCCAGGGGCTCTGCCAGCTCAGCCGCCCTCGACAGGCTCCTGTGACCCCACATCCCAGTGATGGCCCATGGCTTGGGCAGCAATGGGCACTGCAGAGCTTCTCACCAAGAAAATGGAGAGAGGCACTGGCAGTCCCCCCTGCACAGCTGGCAGCTTCCAGAATCTAACTCTGAGAGGATAGAACCACTCAGACTCGGTCCTCTGCTTGGCTCAAAAAGTAAAGTATTGATATGCACTGCATTTGAACATAATGCAAGCTTTGGAGATGTTGTACAGGAAGGATGCTAAAAACTGCTCAATTTTTTTTGCTTGGGGACTTTTCCACAGGCTTTGATTATGCTAACAAACTGGAGGGGCTCGCTTGTTTGGAGACAAAACCAAGAATGCACACATTCAGTTGGTCTATCCTGTTCCAAACCAGGTCTGCACTGGTTGATTTGGTTGCAAATTGTAAGCACACCTCGCTGAAACTGCCAACATAGGAAGTGCTTACCAATTCATATATGGCACAGATAACAGCAGTTCAACGTACCTTTTGCTTCTGCTTAGAACAAACAACTTGCAGAACATTCTTGCACAACACACAAGTGTCAGAACAAAGTATTTCAGGTTTTACACACAAAGTTATGACATATTACAGTAATTAATGCACACCAATAGGAAAAGTTCCTAAAAAAAAAAAAAACTCATGCAGTTTTTGTGCCATGGGATAGGTAATGGCTATTTCGTAGAAATAGATCCAACTGGCTCCATTGGAGCAGCAGTATAAATATTCAAAATAGAAGTAATAATAGGCTCTGATGTAAAATTCCTTTTTTTTCCTTCCCCAAATCTGTCCCTTCTGTCAGCAAGGAAACATTCTGCTTAGGAGCAACTGCATCATCTTGCTACAAGAGCATAGCTGTGTGTTTGTGGGGTGGCTTTTAGTGAAGCGTGCCACATTGTTGCTAACATTGTTTGATTTAAGGAAGTATTTTAGGCCTTTTAGTGGTTATTATTATTATTAATCTCATTAACAACCACAACAAAAAAGAAATGACAGCAACCAAAAAACAACAGGGAAGTACAGTGGGCTTCCTAATACAAGAGGACTTCCAGCAGGCATAGTTATGAGAAGGCTGCTCAAACAATAGGCTGCATAGATCAAGTAGCAACACAATCGTTTTCCAGAATGAGGGCACAGGCATGTCATTGACTCTCTCAACTGCCTGTCCCTGGACCCTTCCTTCTTCTTGCCAGGGATCCACAAGCACACTTTGTTAAGCGAGGCCAGTGGTACACGGCTTTTTCCGCTGGACTTCCTTGACACACACAGTGCAACAGCTGCCAGTGCCTCCACACATTTAGTGTAACAGAGAAAGGAAATCAAGTGCTGAGCTGAGTGGAAACCACAGGGTATAAATAGATTGATTTTGCCCAAAGAAAAACTGAAAAAAATCACTTCCAAAAGTGCAAATGAAATAAAACCTGGCTTTTTGTCTGTGAATGGGTTTGGAGTTTTTTTCTTAGTGTTTTGGGTTTTTTTTCCAGTTGGAGGGGTTTTTTTTCCTGCTATAGTTTACGGTTTGGTGTTTTGGCTTTTCTTCCTTTCTTTTACTTAGAGTTTGCTGTGCCTTTACTACCAATATTTGCCACTGTTTGTACCATAGACAAAAACATTCACCTAGCTGGTAGCATCTTAATACATTTCATAGTAGAACGTATACAAGAAAAAGGAAAAAAAACCATACCAAATGAAACAGAAGTGATCAGTGCTTAAAGTAAATACAACAGCCAGCACTGGCAAAAATCCACAGTATCAATACATACAAATGAAGCTGTGATGGTGTTTCTCATGGGGTGGAATCTGCCTGCATATTAATACAGTATTATACAAAATCTAGCAGGATATTGGAACAATGAATAGCTAAACTTTCACAATAACTTAAGATCTGTGAGCGAGTCTGCATTGAAGATATTCCACATTTTAAAAAGTGCCATCTCTCTCTGTGTCTTCCTCCCAAAGAAGGGGTGATGAATCCACATGATCTGTTATCAGGTAAGTTCAACTGCTTAAGAAGACAAATATCTGACCAGGTCCAGTGTATTCTTTAAAGAATGGCAAATTATGACTTCAGTAACTAGGTCTGTGCAAAATACGCCTCCTTCCTTTTAAAGAAACCAGTGTCTGTAACTCATTTAGAAAAGTTCCAATGCATACTTATGTCCTTCTCAGAATGAATAAGACATGAACTGTTGAATCCCCCCAAAAAAAGAAATCTGACGAAGCAGAGAAAGTTCTGACCTTCCATTTTCATGTGCAGGCCACTAAAAATCAGGACACCTCCTTGATAGCCCTCCTGGGCTGGCGATCAAACTATTGCTTGGAAATACCATAAACATCCTAGAAATAAAACTCCAACATTAGTAGTAAAACGGTAGTAGTGTTTACCCTTTGAATCCACGTTTACCTTACATTCCTCATCACACCTGTACAAGATTATTTACAGTAAAAAGTCATCATCTGTTGCCTTGACAATCTTCTTTTAATATGCAGTAAATCCATTCATATGCCAAGTACCTTGAATTGTATTCCCATATTACACTGCCCTGTGACCTTTGAATCGTTACAGGAGACCCAGAAGAAGATGCAAGAGAAGATGTTGATCTCTGGCAATTAAAAAACCCCAAACAACAAAAATACAACAAAAAAAACCCCCAAACCCCAAAAGAAAAACAAAACTAAAACAAACAAACAAACCCAAACAAAAAAACAGCCAAAAAATTTCCCATGATTCTCCTTGAAAATCAGCCCCTGTACGATGCACCCTCTTCTGCATTGTAGCAATAGTCTTAAGTCATAAATTAATTAGTCTTCCATCAAATAACTTAAAAAAAGAAGGAACTGTAGCAGACCAGTTTTGCCTGGCTTGACGCCAGTTAGCAGCCAGTTCATCTAGAGTCCCAGTCACACTGTTCAAAAACTGAGCTACGAAATCACATGAATGTTGAAAAAAATAATCTTCACATCAACGTAGGATTTTTCCAGGTTGTGGGGTTCAGGGAGAGGGCAGACCTAGATGGGGCCATGGGTCCTACGAACAGTGAACAGGATATACGTCACGACTTGGAGGTGCACCGCATTCAGGAGATGCCAGCCGTGGTTTGTATTGCACAGGTAAGAAGGAAGTTCCTCCTGACAGTCTGCCACCTGCATTAGTGATCTCTGCACATTGGCAAGTTCACAAAAGTGAAAACATTGAATTCTGTCATGATGGAGAAACACAGGAAGATGCCGTAAAGGGAAAGGCACACACACCCTAGCTTCTTATCCAGTTTCCATTTGTTCATGTGGACGCCAAAAACCTACAATAAACACAGAGTAAGCCACCACAGCAGGAACATTTTGAATAAAGTGGTAAATCCCCTTCTCAATTACAGGAGCATGATGATGACTGTCCCCTTACTGATCAAGGTCACCTGGAAGCAATCACAATGGAAGTGTGCAACAAGTGAGCTGAAGACCATAGCTGAAGTAAATCAGAGTAGCCCTTTCACAAGTCATTGAAGCCACACTGACTTACATCACCTCAAGTGCTGGCCCTGAGGTTTTAAGTTTCAGCAATTAATTTTGTTTTGGCAAGAGCAATCACATTTAATTCAATCAGGAATGTTCTTCAAGGCCAGACTCTTTTCTTCTTCACTCAAAATGCTTCATGTGCCCCTCTGCATCCCAATCTAGAGCCATACAGTCTAAAGCTGTGCTTGACTTTGCTAAGTTTGCTCTCACAGAAACCACTTGAAAGATTAAAGTCTTGTGTATGTGGGAATTGTGTTGGTGTGCAACACACAGGAGGACTCCCTATAGTGTCGTCTCAAGATTTGGAAGATGTAACATAAATCTGCTTCTCCCTGTCATTTCCAGTCTGCTATGCTGGACTTGGACAGGTCAGGGAATGTGAGACACCGATTTCAGTAGAAAAACTGTCATGTCCAGGCATTATTTGTTCTGGTCTGTGTTGTATTTCAGAAGGTTCCTACAGCAGGCCAAAGCAAACTGTACAAACTATACAGCATTTTGTCTACCTGTCCAACAGGAGAACAGATCTCATCATACATCAAGGGATCTGCTTCAACGCTAGCATGAAAAATAACTGATAATTACTAATGTATCTCCCAGGCTCCTCCCATGAAAAATATACAAACATGAAAGCCATCTCGTGACACTGATAGCTTCTGCCAAGTGCCAGATTAAGGTCTTGGGAAGTTTACAATAGGAGTGACCATTCCTATCCCTTAACAACAGACTACAACCACTGTTACAGCTGTAGGTGAGAAAGGAACAAATGAAGAAAACATCTATAAAATCACTCTTTTGGAAACGAAGAACAAAAGACTATATACATACTGTGACAAAAACAGATGCCAGCAGGAGACCAACAGAATAGATAAGTCCTCTGCTGTTTAATCGAATCTGTAAAAGAAGGAAGTTTATAAAACCGTGTCACAATTCCAAGCAACAATATTTCTCTCTGATGGTAATTCTGTAATCCTAAACTGCTGAGTTGCTGAATGCTGGCTCACAAGCTGTAAATGCCAAGTCAGACCATTACATCACAGATTATTTTGCCTACTCCCTACTGCCAAAGAAGGAGTATTATTGGAGCAGTGCCCTTAGGACCTGACAACATTTCAAACAGTTCCACCCCTACATGGGCTTTGTCATCCTTTATACTGTTATATCATAAAATTTTCTTCTTGCTAATTAACTCCTGTGTGAGTCCCGTAAGAACAAACAGGGGAAAGGTAATTTTGCATTCAGTCACCAATTAATGTTTCACAATGGGGGAAAATAAACAAGGACAGACACAAACACATTTCTTCCCTACTTTTACTCAACCTGGTGTAGGGAACAAGTCAGTAATCTCACAGTCTGAACCTCAGCTGCTGAAAACCATCAATATCAATGCATCATGGCACACTAGCACAGGCTAAACATTATTTAGCACTGAGGCAAAGAAGGCAGAGAGACAACTTATGCCTGCAGGGCTCTGTAGAGATATCACTACTAACATACCCAGGCGCATCACAGGCTCTGATGTAGCCATCAACATGGCAGAGCCACAATTACATCCACTGTGCAAGCGGAGAACCAAGATACAGGTCCTCACAGCTGTGGAGCTATTTAAGTGTCATTTTTAGAGGCTCTGGAGTCTAACCAAAGGCACTCACCTGCACCTTTAAGCCCTAAATACATTTAAACATGTGGTTCTATGTGACATAAACCTAAAGCTATATAGGAAGGCTACAGGGAGTAAAGCCACCTCTCCAATTCTGTTCCTCAGCTAGCATCTCTCTTCCCCTCAGTTGCCCATTCTTCTCTTGGGGAGCTTAATTATTGTCCCTTTGGGCATTTCATATGATCTTCTCAAAGAGTATGACCTGCAGTACTGTCAAGAGAGCACTCAGATGGAGAGCCCCAAGGCATTTCTGCAGTTTACTGCATGAAGGAGACTTCCTTGAAGGGAAGGTTGGCTTCTCCAGGGAAGAACAAGGCAGCTGGAAGCTGTGGGGTGGGTGCCATGGGCACCCACACAACTGAATTGTAAATCTTTAGACCACCTAATATCAAATATTATCTTAAGGCCACTATAAGGTAACACAACATTGTATTCCTCCCTGCACCTTCTGTGCAATGAAACCCTCATGAAGTTGAGTTTCAACTGAGTCACCAAAACTAATTACTATTTAAAATAGTAACTGACTATTTAAGTTTCCTGGAAGAGATCAATCTTAGCAAGAAGTTATGTACAAATATTCAAGGATGCTTTAGAAAAGGACATTGCTGTTGTTTGCCTAACAGACCTTGATTTTGTGCAGTGCAGGTGTGTTTCCAGTCACACCACTCTGCTACTGAGGTCAAACAGCAAAACTAAATGCAGTGATCTTCCTTAAACAGGCTGGTATCCAATTCTTAATTGCTCAGCTTGCTCTACATTTGTATACAAGGAAAAGCAAAAACATTAGTCCATTCCTGCAGACAAGGATCTGCAGACAAGAAAAAGTTCCCAGAATGCAAGTTCTTCCACCTTAAACAACACTTTTTTTTTTTTTTTTAACAGTTGGATTTATTTCTTGGTTTTTAAACTGGTTTTAGTCCAATAAACATTTCAAACTAAATTTCTGTGCTACAATGTTTTTTTTTCAATGGTCAACACAGAAAACAACAGTACATAGTGTATCACTGGCCACTTTTAGTGCTCGCATCCTTCCAGTTAAGACTATAAAGAAGCCCATTTGCAAGAGAAGTGGGCATTGCTATTGTTGACAAGCGTCACTACAATTTCATGAATGCAAGACTGCTGAGGCACTTGTATCATTTTGCATCACAGTCAGGAAAAACTTTTCATCCAAACATTGCTCCCAAATCCAGAGTAATGACTGAGCTTCATTCCCCCAAGACAACAGAGGGGAAAGTCTGACTTCCAGAGTCAAGAAAAGGATAATCAGTTCTGACATTCTGCAAACCTGAACCTGCAATGATCTACACACAATCATGATCCTCTGTGCAAATGTACATTGGACACAAGGTCAAGCATACTGCAAAAAGACAGTCCTGGAAAGATTTCTCTTTTCTCCTGCACATGCTCAAGATTCAGCATGATGATGCATTACTGTACTTCTAATAAACCATAACGAGCACGAATAGGTCCTGCAGAGCTACTGTACACTGGAATTATTATAGTATTTGTACTCACAAGTGTCCCACCAATTTGTAGAGCTCTGCTGCTGCCTGAGATTTGCTTTTATCTTCATGTCTGTTAAAATCCTGGCTTACAAAAATTGCACATTTTCCTTTTTTACTGATTACTTGCCATCATAAAAAAGGCTACGGCCATGATGATCATTGGTTCATAAAGGTATCACAGGATTTCTTTAAGATACAAGCTGTAAGTGTGTGTATGTACAGTGGGACCATTATATTCCTATGGCCATTACATGTAAAATACAATATTCTCACTAGACTGACTGTCCAAAAAAATGAAGGATTTTGTTTCAGAATGTGAAAGCCAATTTTGGGACTGTCTGCATAACTAAAAGTGAAAAATGGAATGATCCTACTGTTAATGTAAACCGCAGGTTGTAAGGGGCGGACAGGAGGAAGTGCATTTTTGCGCTATGGAAGAAGTCTCTAATGTCACTGCAGCTTCTACCACCAGTCCTGAGCAAATCTCAAAGTTTTGCTGAAACAAGAGCTGCTCTTGGGATAAGAGACAACTTCAAGTTCTGACCCAGAAGACCTTTTTCTTTGATACCCTGCAGTGTATTTCCTCTAAGAAACCAGGACAAGCTAATGTGAGGGCTCTGTGCACACATTACTGCTCCCTGTAGAGACAGACTGGTCAACTGCACTCAATTCACACCCAGGCAACCACTCGTCTCCTCCCGAGTGGTCCATACATGACAGCTAACCTGGATTTCCATTTTAGTTAATCTAAAATGCAAAAATCCCCAAAACTAACTTTGCTTAACTAAAATGCAAATTGAAAGCCACCTTCCCTGCTATCTAAATGAGCAGCAGCTGGCTTGGAAAGGCAGATACTATTTTACAATAAATTCCTGTCTGGGTTTTGGTCAGGAATTCTGTTTGACCAGTGCCAAAATCTGTAAAAACTGTCAGTATAAAATACATAAATCAGAAAGGAATCTACAGGAAAAGGAAGCAAATGAAGCAGCTGGAATTATTTTAGCATGGAAAATGTCTGAATTCAGCCTAAAGTGCAGATGCTGCTTCTCAGTTACATCATTAGCCTCCATAAAACCAGAAGACATTTGGAAACACCATTCTAAAGACATCGGTGTCCAATTTGCTGAGGACAGTGCTTCCAAAAAGAGGTGTTTGGGGCAGATTTCTTTGGACTATCTGCAAGGCTCCTCTTTAGAGGTCATTCAGGGGAGCAAAAGTTGCTATTAAGTATTATTCAAAAGTAGAAAGTGTATGCCAATCATTTATGACAGCTTTACCAATGTAGCAGTAACACGTCACACTGATCCCACACAGGCAAAGCAAACGTGGCAACCCCTTCAGGAGTATGAGCAACAATTTTCCCTCACAGAGCAATTGCATTAGGACACTTGAGCTTCACGTCAGGTTAACAGTTCTCAACTCAGGCTTAACAAGCAATGTTCCTGGCCTGGGATCTAGCTCAGCTCCCACTGTTGAGCAAAGCAATCAGCTAATTAACCTAAATAACAAGAACTTTCCTTTAAGAGGCTTCACTATTCCCATAGAAAGCAAATTCCTGGGAGGAGTGAATGGGTGTTTTCTAATGCAGTTTTCACTTTTCAGCGCTTTTTGCTCCACAAAAAATCGGACCATTTATTAGGGTCATCATCTAATACCTCACTCTGCCATTGGGCAGCAGGATTAAAACCCTTCCATGTAGATAGCAAAGGGTGGTTTCCTCAGGTGACCAAATACTAGCTGTGGAATGCGCTCTGTCAGGAAGCTTATTTGGTTGAACTGGATACATATCACACCTGGACTTTCTGGAAGAAAAAGCACAACTCTTTGGGTAAAAAGCCCTGTTGGAGAGCTCAAAACACTATATAAGCTGTGCAGACCTCCAGATGTTTCCACAGTGGCTTCAGGAGGTAATGTGGGCATGGCATCTCTCTGCCACACCGTGCAGCAGGTGGAAAAGGGACAGAAGAGGACAAATATGACAGGTGAGAAGGGCTACAAAACAATGAGAAGCAAATGAAAACCAACAGAAAAATCAGTTGGAACAAACTGACATTGATGTAAGCCTGTCCCCAAAGCAGATTTGCCCTGGGATGGCTCAGACAGGGATTCCATAGATGGGTGCTGGCCTTAATTCCAGATGCACTAGAACTGGCAGTATACATGCTGTCGAGTTACAATATGTGCCCACAAATAGTCCAAATAATTTGGCTTGCTGCTTACGCACATAGCAGCTCTGCATGGTGCATGCAGGGAGTCCAGCTGTGCAGGATGCATTGCTTTTCTGGCACATGCAGTAAGTCTGACCTCACTAGACTTGCACATGTGGAGAATGGCATACATTCAGGCACTGTGCCCAGGGTCTCCGAGTTATTTAAGACAGCCCTGGAGCAAGCTGATTTACAGCAGTAAGAAACCTCCCACGCTGTATATAAAATTCCTGTTTAAGCCTGTTGCCCAGACACCTCTTACTGTAAAGGTTTCTTGGACTAATACAGTCCAAATTGAGATTCTTGTGGACTTCATAGCTCACATTGAGGAGAGAATGAAAGCTGTCTGGGTTCATTCTGGTCCAAAATGCAATGGTAGTCTGGCCTTTGAGGGATGTTTTTTGCTAAATATTCTCACTCCAACAAAGAAAGGTTTCCTCAGAACTAGATGAAACTCACTGCAAAGCATTTGAGGGCCTGCAGCCTGAGGATTTGGAGATATGTTCTCCAGTAAAATATATACCTTATACCGGTGGTATGAGGGGTTTCCAGTGTCAGATCATCCAGCAGCAACCTCCCTGATGCACAGGTCACATTAAAACATTCCCCATTTACCATTGCTAAAGGACGTAGGCTTGAGCAAATAGCCCACCTTGTTTCGAGTATGAGCACATATTCCTTTCTATCAAATCTGCTACTGGGCACGGAGGTATTTAATTTTTGCATTAAAAATAACCAGGGGACCACTGCCAAAGCTCTTGGCTAGCCTTTGCCTAGCTCTGGAAATGGTTCTCTGAAAATATAACAGAAACCCCCAAATATTAACGAAAACAAGAACACTTCATTCTAGCAAAAACTGCTATTACTTATCTATTGCCAAAAAAAGAGAATATACAATTTCAAAGGAGACCGTTTCAGATTTGCTCTAAGTCACGGTATTGCACTAGCTGGTGCATAGCAGGGGCTGCTCATCAGAACAAAAAGGCAGGTGTAACAGCTTCCTGCTGTTTTATCCTATCTGACAATGCTAAAGGCTTTCCTACAATCCCCTCATGTTTGGCCCAAATCTACGCTACAGCCATTCTGTGCACAAGCAATAGCTAGAATTACAAAAGCCACACAAGAAGTAGGCATGCTGCTTTTTAAACCTTCTCTCCAGCTCTGGTAGCCTTTCAACATCTTCTAATCTAATGTCCACCCATCTATTAAAAAAAGTAATCATACAGAACCATGAATTGTTTTATACAGTACTGTTAGTGGTTCTGAGATAGTTAAACCTGAACTAGGCTGAATAGCCGCTGTTCACTTGTTTCTCTCATTGTAGTTCTCCACTTGCCTAAAGGATTCTTTCTTTTTCTGCATTTGATTTTGGACTACCTGCTGCTGCTTCACAAATTTCCCATAAGGCTACAGCTCTGGAAATACAGTTTTAATCAACAAACTATTCCCTCTTCTCTGATTATCACTGTACCCTGCCCTATTTCTTCTTGTAACTTCTAACTGTGAGCACAGGAGCTCAGAAGATTCTGAAATTTGGTACAAAAGCTTAAGAAAAATCTCTCCTCGATCTGTCAAATTAGGGTAGAAATCAGTCATGCAGCCTTCTCACGAGACAATTGGAATTTCCTGCAAGTGGCAATGGAATAGCTTTTCTCAGAGTACATGACAATGTGTAAATTCAGGGAAAACAAAGCTAGCAAAACATTCAAAACTCACAGTAAGGGAGAAGATAATTTCAGTTTATAGCAAAGAGCAGAAAAAGGGCCTTAGCCCAGTGATAATTTTTTTCCACATAATTACAGAAGGAAAAGCTCAGTTCTCTGTTCATTTAAGAATAGGAAATGCTTCTTCCCCAGGAGAAAACCGTCTGCAGACGAAGCCCTCCCTCATTCTGCAAGAAGGAAAAATCAACGTTCCCAAATTCTCCTTTGAGGTTTGGCTTGTATCTAGCAGTTAAAGCAAGCCAGAACACTCTGTTTTGACCGATCACACAAGGATGGTTTGCAAGTTCAAAATCTACTTTGTCTGAAATTGAAAGGAGGCTATCTCTCTTCTTCTTGTGTAGCAAATGCAAAGATGCTACCACCCCAGCTCCAGCTATTCACACACAGCTCCTGAAGGCAGTAAGTAACCAAGGCTGAAGCTAAACACCAGAGGAAAAACAATGGGAATAAAATAAAAGTTATTCCAATCTTCAGTTCTTTTCTGGCAGTTGCTGAAGGGAAAACAAGGAGCTATTGCCAAAACCCAAACTGGTTTTGCTCCAGGATCCAAACATGACAGAAATTACCTCATTCAGGAATATTAGAAGGACTCTGCTATGTTTCCAGTCCCTTGGCTGAAAAAGCTGCAGTCCTCTGTCTGTTTGGGGATCCTCTTCCTGCAGTGTCCTTGCCTGGCAGTGGAAATTCAGTGTAAATCCTGCATTCCCCAGGTCTCACCATGAGACAGCGGTCTCAAAAAACTGGAACTTAAAAAATCTGCTGCATTCCTGCATGTTTCAATGGAATTTCCTTCTTGGACTTTTTTTGAGACTCCTAAAAAAACATCCTTGGTTTGCTCTGCATTGCAAAATTCACTTTGCAGAGGGTACACACACAAGACAGAGTGCTGCACATAGACACTCAAAGTATTAAGCAAGAAATGCAGGAGTTATGGTTGACGAGAATTCCTGTATTGTTACGAGCTTTGGAAGGGACCAGACATTCTTGCTCTAGACACTTTTGTTCCACTATAGTACAATGATCCCAGTCTCCCTGCCATGAAACCAGGGAGCAAATGCACTCAATACACACAAACTATTCCAGGAAGCTGGAGGGACTAGTTAGCTTCAGCATGTACCTGCTCCTATGCTCATCCATAGGTTTTTGGGATCAGCCAATAAATTAATCCATTAATACCTGCCAAGCTGCATACTGCTGCTGCAGTGATACCACCAATCATGCTGCAGATGCTAAGGTGAGAGCTGTAAAGAGTCTGGTACCCCAGAGCAGGAGGAGTAATGTCTGCAGAAGTGAAGGGTAACGCTGTGGGAAGCAGAAGAGTAACCAGCCTGTTGCTATCCTTGACCTTAATGTTTGCCCCAATGACTGACAGATCCATTGAAGCTATCCTCCCTCTTCCCCTCAGAAGATTTAAGGTGGTCTATATGAAGATAACTGGGCCAGAATGGGGCAAGGAACAGATACACAGTTGTTGGCTATGAGAAGATGGAAACCCACCTTTGTCCTAATGTCGTAAGATTCATCATGGTGCCTTGGAATTAAAACAGTGAATAGCAAACTGGTCAGTGAGTAGCAAAGTAGTGATGCTTGCCATCTCCTGTGTTTCCCCAGTGTCTGCTTACCTCTGGATTCTCTGATATCTAACAAGGCTTATGCTAATTTTAATCCTTCTCTCTCTAGCTGCCTGTTTGCATGAAAGGAATGTAGCATCTCTAAGACGTCGAACTTACTGTCAAATTTTGCTGAAACTGGCTGAAGTTACCAGGCAGAGGAATGATGGATAGACATGATTATACTCCCAAAGGCTGATGTGAACAAATGAACCTGGCTGTTTATGCTTAACATTCCTCTTCTCTAAAATACTCCTGGCTGATGTCTGGTTTACAGCTTCACATCCAAAAAAAAGATCCCAGAGGGAAGCAACTGGATGGAAGACATGGAGCAAATATCTTTTCATTCTGGATTTGCCAGGGCTACTGGGGAAGGATGCTTACAGGATCACAGTGTCAGCAACGTGTCCAGGACTCAGAGCTGGAAGAGATGAGAAAGTGAACTCTTTCAGAGGTCCCTCTAGGTCCAGAGGGATGCTGCTTTTTCTCCAAAAGTCCTGCTGACATGCTGGTGTAGCTGTGGTTGATAGCAAAAGGCCAGAGCTGCAGCAGGAGGGTGGCCAAGTGAATTCTAGTGGAGAAGCTCCAGTGGGAAGCACAGAGGAATTCACAGTTAGTGTCTGGACATTAATGGGTACCCAGAAACAACAAGGACTCTTAAAGTAATAAACATATAGTTGGGTTAGAGGCTAGACATAGAAACAGAAAGGGTCTGATGTGGAAGCTGTTTGATGTTGACTAGATCTGCCTTTTGATGGGAAAAGCATCAGTGGCCTGGCCCAAATCAAGAACTGTGGGACTGACGACTGAGTTGAAGGCAAGGGGTGAGGGCAGAGGAAGGCCTTTTCTTCTCTGCACCAACACTAACATCTTCCTGGAGAAGCATGAGATGGAGCATTTTCTGGCTTGGGTTTGGACTGATTCCAGTCAGCACTGGAAGGAAAAGAAAAAAAATCCAGTATAGCACATTGATGATGTCACTGAGACAAACCTGGTTCATGGTTAACAGGCGCATACAGGTGAGGCAGGGTGAATGATATCAGAGATCAGTGCCCTGAAGCATGGCCTTGCAAAGCCCTGCCTGGTGTGCCAGCTTCCTACATCACATCATGGGGGTGCAGTCCCCCTGTTCAGGCTGTGACTGTGACTGCCCTGCAATGTCCATCTGTGGTATACCCACATCCTACTGGAAAATGTTTCATTTACAGTAGGAAGACAGAAGAAGAGGAACTTTCTTCTCTAGAACAGGTGACAGATGCTTCCAAAATGTAGCCGGAGAAGCAAAAGATGGAATTCCATTCCTCTTTCGTAACAAGAAAGGAAGAATAAAATAAAAATAAGCTGAAACATCCATTTGCAACGGACCTGGGAAAGGGGCAGTCAGAAGTGGGAGAGGCACTTAATCAAAATGATTGTGATTTAGTAACCCAGCACCAGGATGTGTCTCAAGAGATTCACAGTCCATTTCCAGTTCTGCCACTTCCCTACTGTGCAACCTCCAGCAAGTCCATTAGTCTCTCTTTGACAGGTCCCCTCTTGCTCTTTCCCCATCTTATCTATTAGATTACAAGCTGTATTTTTCCTCCTCGGGCACTATCTCATAGAGTGAACTTGTTTAAACAAGAAGTCCTGATTCTGCATGGGGCTTTCTGTGGTTGCTGCCAGGCTTATGACAAAACTAGGCAGTAACTGGGACCTTGCGGGATGATGCTTTCAATGTACTGATGTCTCACATCCAGCCACAAGCTTGCAGGCTGCCTCTCATCCAAAGCTCTCTGCTTACCTCAAATCATAATGCACCATCTGTAAAATGGGCTTTGAAACACCCACCTGCCCTTAGGGAGTTTAAGGAGGGTTCAAACACAAGCTCATCCTTCAAAGGGGGCTACAGCAGCTGAAAGTGCCATTAGCAATGATACTGCTCTTCACATTCAGAATGAAACCCCATACATCTCCTTCTGGTTGGGAGCAGCTGCTTGGCTGGTTAGTGTGTGAAGCCACTTTACCACATAAGCAAGTTCAGAATGTGCATAATCACAGGACAACATGCTGCCACATGCATGTACACACCACAGCACAAAAGGAAAGGAAAAGGTAGCAGACCCTCTTCTCTATTTCTGCACAGAAACATGCCGGAATTCTTTACATCAGCATTAACCTGGACCAAAATCTGGCCACAGGGGATTCTGACTCAGGCAGCCTGGAACAAGAGATGCACACAGATTTTACAGAGTATGATATTAGCGAAATATCATACTCTGCAGAAAGCCCTGAGTGTTTAGACTTCCAGAAAAATAAGGCTGGAGGGAAGGGGGCTTCTAGGAGGCTCTTCTGCATAAAACTTAACTTTCAAATCACACAGTATACTTTTTTTGGCTTACACAAAAGCTACTACTGCCTCAAAAGCTTGCTTATTAAAAGGCATTTAGGTTTTACTTTCATCAAATGCTTAACTTTGCCACAGTCCTCTTATATTAAACGTTCTGAGGAGGCAGTAATGGTTTTGGATGGCTACACAAAAGTAATCATGGTCAAGCAAGCTTTTTTTGTCTTTTACAAAATCTCTCTTTCCCTCTATACACAAGACAGGGGCATTACAATGGCTTTGAGGAGTTCCTCTTTTGGAGGAGGTGCTACAAAGACAAATTTGAATCTTGCCAAATACCAAAGGAGGAGTACTAAATTGTGACTATTAGCTCAGAAATTATCTATTGCTTCTGATTCAGGGTCACATTTAAGGGACAATCTGGTTGGCTCGATCCTGTGAACCCCCACCCAGAGAGCAGGCCTTGCTCGTGCAAGCAGCCCAAGCTCAGCCCGATGGACCACCTCAGGGAACAGCAGCTCATTGTCTTCTGCCCCTGACGACCTACATGCCAGGGTCCCCGAGTAACAAACAGCACCTTGCAGCTCTTAATGCTGTCACCAGGCTATACCTGACCCAGCTAACTCTAGCTTTTTCTGGCAACTTAGTAATACTTGAGCAATTAATTTTTAGTAATGAGGGGATGGAGGGGAGGGGGGACTTGTTTTGTTTTGAAGTCCAATTATCCAAGGATTTGGAGAGAAATCCAGGAACTGCAAGTGAAACCTGAGGAAACTCTCTTTGCTAATTGTGGGGCTTTTTCCAAGACTGCCTTTTCTAACCATGTGATCACACTGCACAATGAACATTTTGGGTGTGCAAAACAGTAGTGACATTGTTATACCCCCATGAAAGCTGGCTGCTTCTGTTCAGACACTTGTTTTTATCCTTTTCCACAAAAACATAGATGAGCTAAAGATAAGATGCTCATTAAAGAAAGGGATTTTATTCCTACAGCATTGCTCCTTTTGTCACTCCTATATTCAAGAAGAGAGAAGATCCAAGGAAACACAGGCTGGTCAGCCTGACCTTGATCCCTGGGAAGGTGATGGAGTATATCATCCTGGGAACCACTTCTAAACACACGAAGGACAAGAAGGTGATTGCGAGTAGACATATAGATTCATGAAGGGGAAACCATGTTTACCAGCCTGATAGCCTTCTATGACAAGGTGGACTTCTTGGATGAGGGGAGAGCAACAGATGTTTATGCTGACTTTAGCAAGGCTTTTGACACTGTATCTCAAACATCCTCAAAGACAAACAGAGGAAGAACAGACTAAAGTAGACAGTGGAGTGGACTGATAATTGGCGAAACCACTGCACTCAAAGTCCAGCTGGAGGCCAGTCACTAGTGGTTTACCCCAGGGGTCAATACTGCTTAATGTCTTTATTAATGAACTGGATGATGAGGCAGAAGGCACCCTCCGCAAGTTCGCAGCCAATACAAAACTGGGAGGGGTGGCACTGGAGGGTTGTGCTGCCATCCAGAGAGACTTGGACAGCCTGGAGAAATGCACAGGCAGGAAACTCATGAACAACATCAACAAAGGGAAAAGTCCTACATCTGGGAAAAAATAACCCCATGTATCAGTAGATGCTGGGACTGGGCCGCTGGAAAGCAGCTTGGCAGAGAAAGACCTGTTGGTCCTGGTGGACACCAAGCTGAAGTCTGCAATGCACCCTTGTGGCACGGAGCACCAACAGCATACAGGGCTGTATTAGAAGTGTTGCCAGCAGGTAGAGAGAGATGATCCTTCTCTGCTCAGCACCGGTGAGACACATCTGGAGTCTTTGGTCCAATTCTGGGCTCCTCAATACAAAGAAGGCATAAACTTCATGAAGCAAGTCCAGTGAAGGCCCACAAGGATGATTTAAGGGACCGTAGCAACTGACATACAAAGAGAGGCTGAAAGAGTTGAAACTGTTCAGCCTGGAGAAGAGAAGATTGAGGCGGATCTTACTGATGTGTATAAACACCAGAGAGGAGAGTATAGCAAAGGTGCAGCCAGACTTTTCTGAGTGGTATCCACTGAAAGAACAAGAGGCAACACACACCATTTTAAATACAGAAATTCCATTTAAACTTCAAAACGCTTTTTTACTGTAAGAGTGGTCAAATGCCAAAACAGGCTGCTGAGAGCAGCTGTGCAGTTTGCAGTTTCCATCCTGGGAGGTATTCAAGACCCAACTAGACATGGCCCTAAGCATCCTGCTCTAGCTGACCCTGCTTTGAGCAGAGGGTTGGAGACTAGACAGTCTCCAGAGATACTTGCCAACCTCAACAATCCTGTGATTGTCCAGTCTTTTAACTTTCATTCACTCCGTGACTGTAATCAAGAATCTCTCCTCTGTCCTTCCTGCAGTCTGAGTGATGTCCAGCTAACAGCAATAGCAACAGTGACTTCCCTCTAGGACTTCATGGCATCTCCTGCTCTTCCTTTTAGAAGGGAGACTTTGGGGGGCAGGGGATGTCCCTTTTATCATGATGGCTTCATACATTTTGAATAGTTTTTCTCAAACAGGAAAGCTTTGCAGTGTTTCCTGACAATGGTCACGCTCTGAAATATCCAATTATATAACAGCTTCTTTTACCTTCCAATGTGTTAACAGTTCAGTAACGCTAGAATTCTTCTTACCAAAAGCCCTACAGGTCTGCTCTATCCTTTACTTTCCACTTATGTGCTTATCCCCTCTGGCTTATTGAAAATAGGATCATTCTTCTTATTTGAAATATATTCAAGTGCGTGAAAACACGAAGAGTTAGCTTTTTTCAGCACAGACTGCTGCCTTTAAGGAGGAAATGGAAGTACTTGTCCTTCAAAGGATGGGGAGCATCCTTATGATTTCCCAAATCATAACAGAGCAAAACTATTTGTTTCTTCAAATCCAATCTGCAGAATTTTGGTCTTTTTTTTTTTTTTTTCTAAATAGAGCTGCTTTATTTTAAATAAATAAACAAACAAACAAGACTTGTGAACAAACATAGGACTTACATATGATCCGTAATTCACTGCTAAGGTCTGCAAAGCCCATGGGAGGCCTAGGCCAATTAAAATATCAAAAACATTGCTTCCGATGGAGTTAGACACAGCCATATCCCCCATACCTGCAGGAATGGAAACCATGTACAATTAGACATGTCTCAGAAAACTCTTTCAACTTCTAAACAGAAATACATTTAAACTGAGCTAATCCAGACAATTTCCATGGATTAAGGCAAAGAGTTAAGGGAGATCCCTCTCATCCCACCCCTTCCCTTTCCCCTTTGCCCTCCCCATCATACAAGGCCAGTAGGGTTGAAGGGGCTGAATCCACCTTCTAGAATCATCTAAGAACTTCTCTCAACTAATCCTCTGCTGCTGTGGGGACCCCAGCCACTGGCTGTGTTGGCTGCAACCTGGTGCCATGCTCAGTGGGGCTTTTGATGCTTCACTGTAACCATGACACAGGAGTTTCTATACTGCACTGATTAGATTAGGTCTTCAGGTAGTCTGTTAAGTAGCTGGTTGTTTCAATGAAGAGCTACTGGTTTTGGTCCCCAAAGCAGTACTGACAACATTCTTTTTCTCTTAAAAAAAAAAGTTGGAGTCACAAGGTGGAGGGGCAGGGGGTAGTTTTCCTTAAAAACAGTAGTATCTGCCAGCCCTTATGACTGTGGAGAAAAGCTGGAAAGTGACCTGAAAAACCCTTATGCCATGTTCTAAACAATTCTATACCACTGATATATTAAGAAAAATGTTGAAGGACTGAAGTTGACAATAGCACCAAAACTTGTTCCATTCCATCATTAAGAACCTGTTAGCTGCTTTGCAATAGCAACATAATTAATTTCCTTCTTCTTGTTTTAAATTTCAGCCTCGGAAGAAAGGCTTTGTGTGCCTTCACATTCAGGTCACATCTGTGCTACCTAAAAGGGAAGACAACACATGGAAACTCTTCCACAGCAGTACGACATCTCTGTGATGAACTTACCTTGCCTTGCCACAATGAGGCTTGCCATGCAGTCTGGCACACTGGTTCCAGCTGCCAAGAAAGTGATGCCCATGATCACATCTGGAATTCCCAGAGTGTAGCCAATGATTGTCACCTAAGGAGAGGAAATAAACTGTCAAGCTGTTTACAAGAATTAAAATCAGAGACCTCCTTGGCCCAATTCTGCAAGATTCAAGTGAGACAGAGTTTATAGCTCAGTGCAAACTCACAGTTTTAAAGAGAAGCAGTGACAGGCTTTTTTGGTATATTCATCATCTGGCAGACCGTAACACTTACCTGCTATATTCCCTCTTTGGTTAGCTGCTTCTGCACCTTTCACCCACAACTTCCCTGACACTAAACTGGAAATAAGACTATATGGTAGTCCACTACCCTGTGTAACAGTCTCCTGATCTTGACTGAAATTTATAGACATTATTATATACAAATAAGAGCTAAACAGACACTAAAACAACCCTATGGTTCATTATACTATGAAAATGCTATATGCAAGGACATATCCCCAGGTGACTGCAAACATTTCCTATTAGCAGAGAAGAAATACCTTTAATTTCCTCTTTCCTTTGCTATGCAGTCTATGACAAATTACTGCTCCTCAAATTGATTAAAATTTTTAAATTTTGGATGCCTTTGCCTAATGATGCCCATTTCCTACTAGCCACATTTCATTGCTCTTCTCAACTCTGCAGCATACTCCAAGAAATAGGAACCATATGTTAGAGGCAGCACAGTGACCCTGTGGACTCTAGTTTTTCAGCCATAGAAAGTTGGGATAGCTTTTTTTCGAAAAACACCTCATGCTTGCAGATCAAAAGCAGAAGAAAAAAAGTAACTTTCTACTTCCTGTTCAGGGTAACATGAGTTACTGCAAACAAAAAATAAACCCCCCTCTTCTGTAACTGCTTTGATCAGTTTGCAGGTTTTTCATTTAGTGCAAGAATGAACTGTGAAGGCAGCAAAGATTTTTTTGTAATCGCCCCCTTTCTAACAGGGAAAGAAGTGGCCAGTGCTTTTTGCGAGGTATCTTCATGCTCTTCAGGTCCCATGCAGAGACAGACCATGAATCATGCACTACATTGCACGTGCAGCAGCCCACAACCTGGCTTCCCTTGTTAGACCCTCTCTTGATGCCAATGCCCCATCACTGCCTGATTCTGCTTAAGAGTACAGACTGCCCCAGAAGGAACAAAATCCATGCTGTGTTATTACTGTGATCCTAGTGAGGACAACTTAAGACTTTTCACCTACACATATCATGTAATGAGGCCTGCAGCAAGCTAACAGGCTCAGTTATCCAGCCAGTGCACAAAACCCCGTGAACAGGCCAACTATGCTTGGACTTCCTTGTGTTCATTTTTATTTACCCCTTTTTACCTTTAGAATAATGAGGTAGAACTAAGTTCCTGTTGGCTGGAGTAGCTGTGCAAGAATTTGGCTGAACATCATGCTTTTGTTCATGCTGAGTTCAAAGTGTTATCATTCATAACTGTCTCTCAAGCTTGCTTGCTTCACGAAAAGGAAAAGCTAGAGAGGCCAGATTCTTACTAGCATCAGGACTTCCTTACACTATCCTGCATGACAAGAAGGTGTTAAACTGGTGCATGTGTAATTTTTTCCCCACGTTAAAGAAACCGGGTAAAATTCCAGCCCTGAATCAAGTTCAAAGGCCATGGCTACTGGCCCCTAATTATCTTCTCTGAGTGCAGCCAGGTCTAATAGAAATGGAAGCAGACTTGCTTGAGGTTTCTCATCTAAAAATTCAGGTATGCAGAACTTCCCACACATTTCCCTAAGCTGACAAAACCACTTCTGATACTTCTCCCAGGCTGTGGTTTATGCTTCAGTTGGTACATACCATCCACACCATCATGTAGGAGAAGGCTGCAATCCAGAGGGTAGAAGAAGCAAAGGTAACCATGAACCATTTTTCCAAGTGTGGTTTGTTACAGTTGGGCACTGTGAAGTACAGGACAAAACTCAGTGGCCATGTGAAGAGCCACTTCAAGATTTCTATCTTGCCAGCTGTAAAGCAGAACAAAAAACACCACAAAGAAAAAAAAGAAGAAAGAAAAAAAAAAGAAACAATCACAATGCTAGTCTGCTTTAGTCCAGAATATTATTGTTTTGTTAATATTAACAAACAAGATGCCAGGGACACTTCAGCCTAACTGCTATCCAAGGAGATAATGACAAGACATTTTTTGTTTGGAAGATCACAGAGTGATGGCAGAGATTGGAGGGCAGAGAGGAGCACAGGGAAAGAGTATGAAGTTCCTCCCTGAGAGTTTGTTAAATAATGGGTCAGAGCACATCTGCTGCCCTCCCTGGGCACACTACTTACAGCTACCACATAAAAGGCAAGTTCTGGAAGGAGATCCAATCCATATTCAACCACCCAGTGGGAGGGTACAGAAAAGATGACACCAGGCCCTTCACAGAAGTGCACAATGGAATTGTAAGAGCCAATGAACTCAACTTGCAGTAAGGAAAATTCAGAATAGATGCTACCATAAGTCATGCATTTTCTTTTTTTTTTTTTCCTACCATGAGAGTGGTGAAACACTGGAACAGGTACCCAAAAAGACTGTGGGACCTCCATCCTTACAGATAATTGAAACTCAAATGGACACAGCCTGGGGCAATGTGCTCTGAGCAGGGGTTTGTACCAGAGATTGCCAGAGGACCACGGCAACCTTTGCCAGCTATGAACTTAAGTGTCACAGTCCATAAGCCATCTAAATTACTTCAAGGCTCAGGGTTTTTTCCTTACTCAAACTACAGCTATGCTGTTTGAGTGAGGAGATCTGAACGGGAGTTTCTAAAAACATACCTCACCTGTAAAGAGCAGGACCAGTCCCTACAGTCTTGTGGCTTGTCTGCAACCCAGCAGATGTTGCCAGCTATGGCAACTGTGAGTCAAAGGTAGGGCAGGGATATGTTATAATCATCCTGGGACTAGAGGCCTGATGGGGTAAGAGGGACTTGGCAAAAAGAAGATTGCCACCCTGTAGGCACATGCGGTTTTTCACAAGTCACATAGCTGTTCTGATTTTCTAAGCCCCCCAGAAAGAGAAGACACTGTGGCTGCACTTAGTTAACAGCAGGAAGCAGAGGTGCCCAGGGCCTTCTTTTGTCTCTGCTCTGCATCAGCAACACCACTGCCTTGTCTCTGCTAGCACTATACCTTACCACTGACCTAAGAGTGCACCCCATTCCCCAGCAAAGCTAAGACCTAGATGCAGACACATCTGACCTGCATTCAGGTACCTTGCCAGTGGCCCCACCACCCTCATCTCCCTTTCCAGTCAGCAGAGAGAGACGGGTCTCTCCAGACAGTGAACTAGGTTCTGGGGGCAGGAACCACTCCATGGAGATTGCTGCCTCTCCCCTCTGACTGAAATAGCAGCACTGGGCCGATGCACGAGCTGCAGCAGAGGAGTGTCCAAGCCCGGGAGTCTGTACCCTGAGAAGTTCCTGCCACTTCCCAGTTCCTCTCATCTTTTGCCTGTGACCAGGAGCTACACAGCAAGCTGCAGGCACTTCTACCTCAACACGCATCTGCAATGCTTTCTGGCACACCCAAACTGAATTTTGCTTTCTGGAACAACACAAACCCAGGAACTTCTTACTGGGTAGGTCAAAAGGTGTGTATGGTCCTTCATGGTCATCATCGTCATCGTCATCTTCCTCTTCCTCATCGTTTTCATTGTTCTCATTATCCTCATTCTCATTCTCTGTCTCGTTCCCAGCCTCAGCCATGTCTTCATCCCGCCGCGTGCCATTCACGCCCCGCTCGGCAGAGTTGCTGGGGCCTGTTCCATTCTCAACCACGTGCTTGATAGGTATTTTGATTGCTACTTCTGACTCACCATTGGTGTAAGTCCTGCTGTTGATCAGCCTTTGTCTCTGCAAATACAGGCACAAACTCTTGATGAAAGATTTTTTTTTAATTTAATTTTTTAAAGATAAAGGGAGGAACAGAGAAAGAGAGATGTGCAGAGTTCTTTAAAAATTTGGCTTTAAAAGCAAAAGGGATGAATTTTGAGCAGGTATAATGTGATGCCTGCTTGCAGATGACTAGATAAATCTCACATACACTACTTCTATAAAAGCAGGCCCAGTGGCTGCAGAAATTACTCCAGGAGTACTACAAGATCAGGGCCAGACTAAGTGCTGACTCAGTGAGTGCCATAATATTAAATAAGTGCAAACCATATTAATGTCAGATCAACGCAGGGGGGCACCTCCTGTGAGCAACAGCTACAGGTAACATAACCACATAACAGCTCGAAACTTTCTCTACTAAAATCTCCATGGGCACAGACACCAAGTGATGATTTAATGAAGTCAGTGTCAAAAGGATAAAACCTGGGAAAATGTTATCAGGGATCCAGAAGAAACACAAGTTCGATTTTGACCCAAACACTGCTATAGGAAAAGGCAAATTCAGAAGGAAAACAAGAGGTGGGGGGAGATAAAAGACATACCTCATTGATTAACATGCGGCTGGCCATGGAGAGACGTGTTTTGGGAGGGAAGTGGCTGGTTATCATGATCCGGAGCCCAGCCTCAGAAAATGAAAGCTGGTGTGGGTAGGCAGACAGCAGCTCATCCACCATGATCACTGAGGCTTTACGGTGGAAATTTCCTGCAGCCAAGCAACAAAAAGAAATTGAGGCCTTCCAGCAGTCTCTCTCTCTCTCTCTCTGCACTGTGTGGCTCTTAGAAGAATAAACCCACAGGTTCCAGAAGTCCTTTGTAAGAACCATTCCTTCAGCTACCACCATGCAAAATATACCTCCTCTGACCTTAATTTCTGTATTTAAAGAAATCGCCAGCATCGTATCTTCACTCATGCTCATTACAGAGAATTAAATCTACTCTGCACAGTTCATCACAGGCCTGCATTAGGCATATCACTGCTTCCACAGGAGCTATTCCGCTAAGGCGGAAATGGTGCGACAGTAAACTGCATTAATTCCACAGTTATAATCTGCGCTTCTGTGAGGATATTGGCCTCACTCACCATTAACCAGCCATACATAGGGGTGAGGAAATTGTCACTGTGTTCCTGCAGGACACCAGCGCAAATGAAAAGAAGGTTCCTGCTTCCTGGGCTCACAGCTCAAAGCTGGAAAGTGCCATCAAACCTGGCAGCAAGCACACATGCCGGTCCATGGGGTGCAACCCAAAGTGCAGGAGCAAAGAACAAGAACACAGAGGCAGGCACCTGAATTGTGATCCACCTGGGGCACAGAGCCAGTGCCTGTTACCCTCTGGGGTGGCACAGGGCCAGCATCCATCCTTTCTGTGCCTGGATGCTACCTCAGGCTGTGAATTCTGGGACTTAGGGACTTTGGACTTGGCAGCAGGGAAACCGGAGGTCTTCCCTGACACATCTCTGCTCTGGTTTATTAAAATCAGTGCTGAACACTGGCAAATGTTTCATGGCATTACTATTTATTACCATCACTGTTAGTCTTACAGAAGAGTATCTCCTCAGCCTTAGTGTCATTTTTTTTTTTTTTTGACTGAGGTTTCCATGAACTAGGGTAGGTAAATGTGGGGTCATTCATATTAAAAAAAAATTCAAACCAGCCAGTCAGCTTTTCCTTGTGACTTCTTCCATGCTGGCATTTCCTGCATGGCACTTGGGGGAACTGCCCCAAACACAGAAATTCTTCTGTTTGATTCTTTTTGGTACTCTGTTCAGAAAAGGCTTTGGAATAGAAACAACAGTGTTTGAACCCTCAGGCAATCTGTTACAATGGGCGCTGCGACCCCACGCTACTGGCAAGTGTGGACAGCAGAGCACCTGCCTGTACAGGAACAATCTGTAAGAAAATGATGCAATTTTTTCACCCTCCTTTCTCAGCCAGTTTGAGTAACCACAAGTGTCCAGAACAACAAAAAAATACCAGTAGCTGAGCAGTGTCATGCAAAGATGCATTCTGGGGAGACTTAAACCAAATCCCACAATCAGAACTGGCTCATTTGTGCATAACCCTGAGGCCACCAGGTAAACTTAGATGACTAAGGCCTGAGTTTATGCTTACTGAATTTTACCAGTCCAGCTTCACTGGTACAGAGCGTAGTCATCTTGCCAGAACAGTTTCACTGTTGAGAGCCTCAGGCTACAGATAGGTGTTCCCACAAAAGCAGCTTCCCCAAATCAGAGTGCGAAGCACTCACAAAAGCCTTCCCTCAGCAACAAGGCAGTATCTTGATAGCTGGCCTCTGGTAGACTCAAAGGGTTTCATGTCAGCAAATAAACCCCTCTACATTTCATGATTAGTTGCTTACTATATACACACACGATGTCTTTTAATCACTGTTTGCTGGAAGAAACACCTATTTTTGTTATTATTTTTTTTTAAGTCCAGCAGAAGAGAAAGGGCAGCCTACCTGTAGTCAGAGACCAGGAATGCTTTAGACAAGACAGAACTCCTTCTCAGGTTAAACCAGTGACTGGGCGGTGTGGGGGTGGTGTGTTATTCCTGAGGATAGGTGCCTATAAATCCCAATCATACTGCACATGATTGTTGACTGTTGCAAAGATTAAAAAAATAGCCTCTCTAAATATAGTTTAGCGCATGCTTGCAAATGCACACATTGAACTACTGCTGTTGAGCTACAGAGCAGGTGAATTTTTTTTTAGCTGAAGAAATACAATCATTTTTATATGTAATTATGACTAAAGTCAAATGGGAGCAGATTTCAGCCAATGTGAAATCCACTTAAAGTTGTGCACATTCAAGACATCATGTGCAGTAAGAGCACACTACCTAGACCAGCACAGAGTCCCCGCTCTCCCTTCACTGGGGGGGGAAAGTACACGCTAGTACAAGTAGGCCCTTTTTCCCTGCTCAGTTTATGCTGCTTTGGAATAGAGTTAAATTTAACTGGTCATACTAGATGTTATCGGGCACCTTCAGTGCAGTTTAACAGCCTCACAGGACAACTTACAATGGCATGCGTCTAAATAAGTAGCCCTGGGCAAGTCAGGCTTGAAGCTGGAGGACTCCTCTCAGCCAGGGACTTGTCCAGCAGCAAGAATTGTCCAGAGGAGACCTGAGCTGCCTAAGTGGCAAAGGATGTGGTGGCTGGGTCACCGCACTGTGCCCCCAGGCACAGGGCCCATGGTCATCTGGCAGGGGTGGTTACAAAAATGCCACTTCCCTGCCCATTTTCACGGCTGATAAGACAGCAGCAGTCCACATCACACGACTAGCAGACAAACTTGTAAACATGCAGAATGATGCAAGCAAGCAGGGTGACTTACTGGAACAGTTACCTTTCTTTAGTAATACCACTGTGGCATCGCAGCTGCTGTTATCGTCCATTTCTGTGTTATTTGCTAAACCGTTCACCATATTTGCAGAGTTTTTTGTCTTCCTTTCAAAGCAGTGATGTATGGTTGAGTTGTACCTGCACAAATGAAATAAAGTCTAGATGCACCTTTGCTTCTTCTATGTGGATTTCTTGACATTCTTCCTTTCCTAGACTCATATCCTCTGTGATCCAGCTAAGGGAGGGAAGAAAACCCCTCTGGTTTTAAGGAAATCCAGCCACAGTATGCCAGAGCTCTAACTAAACCGTATACAATGTAATCTCTCCATACCCAGAAGGCGATGAAAGATACAAGACATGAATCTTCAAAGACACGTATGCTTATGTATTATGTGTAATTAATATTCTGAATATGCAATTTCCAAATTTATTTTTTTAATCACACCAGAGCATGAGTGTTGTTTCACCTGTGAAGACCTACCACAGGAACACAAGACCATATGCTAAGATCCACCTCCATCTCATCTTCGTGGGGGTGAGGGCAGGGGGAGGGGAAAAACTTTATTTCTTATTTTATTTAGAGTAGCCAAGGAGCTGACAGAAACACGAGTCAAGGACCCCACCATGACACGCAAAGGCAAGGGCAGACCACTGTGAACGCCTGCCTGAGGTCCCTAATCAGACCAACAACCTCAACAGCTATATCCAAACAGGTCTGAAACATCTGAAATGTTATGGCATTGCTTTCAGAAAAAAAAACCAACACATTTTAGATTCAAACATTAAAACTGTCTGTTTTGATGGTCAGTTACTTGTTGCAAGGGTGAAACTTGTTGCAAGGGTGAAGCCACCCTCCATGTTAAAGGAAAAGTTTCTAAGTATTAGAAGTGAGATAAATTCTGACTCATTTTCCCTTCAACCTAGCCTGAGTGTTTTGCTGTTCTCACTGAGAATTGCTCTCACAATATTTACTCTATTCATCATTTCAAAACAAATCTCTACTCTTACTTGTTCAGACAAGACCACTGGTGTGCTTGGCAGCTGGTAGGTTTTGTTGAATGTTCCAGTTTAAATCTGGGTTTCCTTTCTATTGGCTTTTAAAAACAAGGCAGGAGGAGGGGAACCACACAGCAGAACAGACTAGCTTTGCTAGCATGAACTTGTGTGAAAGAAGTTGCACAAGCCAGATGCTCAGAAAATCAATGTTGATTGTGCTGTAGTTTTACTCCAAGCAGTCAAGAACAAATTGCTATGGAGTTTTGCACCCATAAAAAGTAGACTGGAATCTTCTGTGTGTTTATTTCTGAATAGGAATGCTAAAGCAAAGACAGAAGAGGCTGCTCTGGTGGGACTCAGAGATGGATTTGGTTCTCTGCTCTGCCATACAGTTGCTGCATTAGCCTTGGTCAGTTCACACAGAATAAGATCCGTAAAGCATAAAATGACAGAATCACAAAATCGTTTAGATTGGAAAAGACTTTTAAGATCATTCAGTCCAACCATTAACCCAGCACCGCCAAGCCCACCACTGAACCATGTCCCTAGGCACTGCATCTACACATCATAGCTCCAGGGACAGAGACTCCACCACCTCCCTGGGCAGCCTGTTCTGGGGCCTGACCACCCTTTTGGTGAAGACATTTCTCCTAATACCCAGTCTAAGCCTCCCCTGGCACAACCTGAGGCCGTTCAGTCTTGTCCTGTCGCTTGTGACTTGGGAGAAGAGACCGACCCCCCCTGCCTACAGCCTCCTCTCAGGGAGTTGTGGAGAGCGATCAGGTCCCCCCTGAGCCCCCTCCTCTCCAGGCTGAACACCCCCAGCCCCCACTGCCACTCCCCAGCAGAGCTGTGCCCCAGCCCCTTCCCCAGCCCCCCTGGGGGCTCTGGGCACGCTCCAGCCCCTCTGTGTCTGTCTTGTAGTGAGGGGCCCAAACTGAACCCAGGGTTCGAGGGGCAGCTGCACCAGTGCCGAGCGCAGGGCGACGGTCACTGCCCTGGTCCTGCTGGCCACACAATTTGGGACACAAGCCAGGACGCTGTTGGCCTCCTTGGCCACCTGGCACCGCCGGCTCACACTCAGCCGGCCATCAGCCAGCCTTCCAGGCCCTTTCCCACCGGGCAGCTCTCCAGCCCCCTGCCCCAGCCCATGGGGGCACCGAGCCGTGCTGAACCTCATACAGATGGCCTCGGCCCCTTGGTCCAGCTTACCCAGGTCCCTCTGCAGAGGCCCCTGCCCTCTGGTACATCAACACTCCCCACCAGCTTGGTGTCACTTGTGAACTTACTGAGGGTGCACCTGATCCCCTGCTCCAGAGCACTGATAAAGACGTTAAACAGGACAGGTCCCAGCACCGAGCCCTGGGGACACCCCCTGTGACAGGCCACCACAAGATGTAACTCTACTCACCACCACTCTCTGGTGCTGGCCACCCAGCCAGCCTTTTACCAGCTTCACGTACACCCATCCCAGCCACAAACAGCCAGTTTCTCGAGCAGAACGCTGTGGGAAACACTGTCAAAGGCTTTACTACAGTCTAGGCAGGCAGCACCCACAGCCTGTCCCTTCATCCACTAAGCCGGTCACCTTGTCACAGAGGGAGACTAGGTCAGCCAAGCAGGACCTGCCTTTCATAAACCCATGCTGGCTGGGCCTTGTCACCTGGCTGTCCTGTAGGTGCTGCATGATGGCACTCGGGATGATCTGCTCCGTAACCTTCCCCGGCACCGAGGTCAGGCTGACAGGCCCATAGCTCCCCGGATCCTCCTTCCAGCCCTTCTTGTAGATGGGCATCACGTTGACTGACCCCCAGTCAATGGGGACCTCCCCAGTTGGCCAGGACTCTCATAAATGATGGAAAGTGGCTCGGTAAGCACTGCTGCCAGCTCCCTAAGTACCCTGGGGTGGGTGGGGGTTGGGTCCCACCCACCCCCACAGGCTTGTGCTGTCTTGGTGGTGTGGCAGGTCACTTGGATTGTGGGGGCTGCATTCTTTTCCCCATCCCTGTTTTTCAGCTCGGGGCTGGGTGCCCAGAGAACAGCTGGTCTTCCTACTAAAGACTGAGGCAAAGAAGGCATTAAGTACCTCAGCCTTTTCCTCATCATTTGTCCTGTGTTTCCCCCTACATCCAATAAAGGATGGTGATTCTCTTTAGCCCTCTTTTTGTTGCTAATGTATTTATATTAACATTTTTTATTGTCTTTTACAGCAGTAGTCAGATTAAGTTCTAGTTAGGCTTTGGTCCTTCTAATTTTCTCCCTGCATAACCTCACAACATCCTTGTAGCTCTCCTGAGTGGCCTGCTCCTCAGCCAGGCCAGTATTCATCCTTGCTGGCTGGTCTTCTGGCACACAGGGACAGCCTGTTCACACATGTTTAAGATTTCATTCTTGAAGCATGTTGAGCCTTCCTGGACTCCTTTGCCCTTCAGGACTGCCTTCCAAGGGACTCTGTCAACCAGTCTCCCCAACAGGCCAAAGTCTGCCCTCCAGAAGTCCAAGGTGGCAGTTCTGCTGACCCCTCTCCTTACTTCTCTGAGAATCAAAAACTCTACTCATTTCATGATCACTACAGATGCCCCAGACAGTCTCACACCATCACATCACCCACAAGACCTTCTCTGTTCACAAAAAAACAGGTCCCATGGGATGCTTTCCCTAGCTAGCTCCCTCACCAGCTGGGCCAGGAAGGTCTCTTCCACACACTCCAGGAACCTCCTAGAGTGTTTCCTCTCTGCTGTATTGTATTTCCAGCAGACAGCTGATTAAGTTGAAGTCCCTTCCCAAGAACAAGGGCTAACGATTGTGAGACTTCTCCCAGATGCTTATAGAATATTTCGTTTGCCTCTTCATCCTGGTTGGGTGGTCTGTAACAGACTCCCACCATGATACATGCCTTGTTGGCTTTCCCACTGATTCTTACCCATAAACACTCAACATTGTCATCACCATCATTAAGCTCTGGACAATCAAAACGCTCCCTAACATACAGGGTTACCCCACCACCTCTCCTTCCTCGCCTATCCCTTCTGAAGAGTTTACAGCCATCCATTGCAGCACTCCAGTTGTGCGAGTCACCCCACCACACTTCCAGGATGGCAACTATGTCATAGTTTTCCTGCTGCACAATGGCTTCCAGGTCCTCCTGTTTGCTGCCCATGCTGCATGTATTGGTGTAGACCTTTAGATGTCTGATACTCAGATCTGTACTATGGGGATAAGAAGCCCCTTCCTGCCTCATCAGGATCAATTATAGATAAGCACATGACAGGGCAAGGTGCTTTAACCCCTGCCGTTGGAGGTGCAGCTGGCATGCAAGCTGGGTGACGCAATGGAAGCCCTGCCCACAGCCTGTGGCTCCCTTTAATTACCTCTACAACCTCTGAAAAAGCACTGGAGGAGGACGCCTTACAACCTAAACAAGCCAAGGGTTGTTTGACTTACTTCATGATAACGATGTAGATGATATACATCAGCACTAAGACTAAGGACTCCCACCTGCAAACAAGAGCAATACAGAAAACACATGAGAGCAGGCCACGACAGTCAGCTGCTTGGGTTCAGCCATTCCCCATCTGTCTTGCCACAAATTTGAAGAAAGGCTTGACTCTCTTGGGCTCTTAACACACTTCTAGAAAAGGGGAGGAGTAAAGAAATGGCACACCCCCCGATGTGTGATGTCCCCTTTGTTTTCCTGACTTCTGCTCTGGTTTTACTTGGCCAAATCAACTCCATCAGAACAAGTGACTAAACCTACAAGTTCAGCAAACAAATCATGCACTCAAGGAACACATACACTTCTGTAAGGACAATACCTGTGATGACTGTGGCAGAGTGTGGGGAGTGGCCATCCTGCCCTGCCTGCACGGGTCTGAAGAAGGTCGTTGGGCTTTTTGAGTATGCTAAAGCACACTGATCATGCTGAGACAACCTGAACAAGGGGCAGCTCCTCTTTTGCTACTGCTGCTGCATAACCACTGAGAATGCAACAAGCGGCAGTTGAAACTGCCGACTAGATATCGTCAGTTTTTTTCTCCACTTTTTCTGTAACAAACCAATGAAGTTTGTATGAAAACCAAATAGCATGTGACTTGCAGAACTTGTTTCTATGTAACTTTTTTCATTGACCAAAATGCTGCAATATGGATAGCATATCCTATGGCAAACTGCTAGTCTTTGTGGAAATCATCCATTATCAGAATGCTATATACTAATAGAGTCATGGGCCATTTCCTCTTTATGGATTCTGAGACACTGCACTAACCATAGCAATATCTCATTCCCTGATTCTGGCAGTTGAATACTCAGTTTCCGCATTGATGTGTTTTAGTTGAAGGTCACAGACGAATACAATTGGGTCTTGAGTCAATTTTAGTTTAAAAAACAAAACAAAACAAAGAAAAACAAGCCATTGCAAAACTCAAGTGTTTCAGAAATCCTTTTCTGAAATCAAACATAAATCCCCTACTGAGAAAAGTTTAAGAAAACATGCAACCCAAAAAGCCTGACTCCCCCTAGTGCTTGTAATCTAAATAATACTGGCTGTGCATGAAATCAAAGCTACCACTGTCACTTTACAAGCCCTGAGAGGTGCTGCAAACAAAACCATGAAAGCAAAACAACTGAAAGTACACTTTTAAAAATGTTTGAAGCCCTCCTAACCTACCATACCTATTGCAGTACATTTAAGCACATTCATCGAGACATTAACATCTATGCATTTTGTTTTTCTTTTTTTCTTTCTTTAAATCAATCTTTCACTTTTTGAAATTGCCTTAGGAGCTTTTATTTTTAAAAATATTAAATTATTAAAAATCCAAACATTGGAGCACTTATATTGCACAACACGGTTATCAGACTGCTTGGGTGGCCCCTTCCATTCCCAGGTGGCTGAAATCCCTGGGACACCAGCACCCAAAGAGCAGTTTCTGCCTCTGCTGAGCACAATGCCATCCCCAGGCTGCTGCAGGGTGGGCAGAGGGCACCCACTGCCACCACTGTATTGGTAAACAGTCCAAGTGACACTCTCCTAGGTTTTCCTCTGGCTCAGAAAATGAGTTATTCTAGCCTATCTTGTGCAGAGGTTTCTCACGCAGCAGGAAACTGCTGCCTGAATCACCCTGCAGAACTTTTTAACTTTACCCTCTTCTCCTGATGAACCCTACTTACTGAAGCTTTTGTGGTATAATCAGAAAAAAATGAAAAGGGATTGACTTACCAGGAAACTTTTTCATCATAAATAAACTGTGGAGAAAAAGTTTAAAAATAGGTACGTTATACACAAAATCACAGCTGGAAACAGTTCATGACCCGAGCAGGGGACAGAGAGGACAGAGCAGCTCAGGGCAATGGGAGTAAGCTCTGGCCTGTTCTGGCCCTGCCCTCTGGCCCAGCCTCTGAACTTCCCCACCCTTCATCTCTCACCCAGCAAAGGCAGGCAGAGGCTCCTTCCCAAGCATCGCCGGATCCTTGCGTGACTGGGGCTGTGGCAGCAGAAGTGGTTACAGGCCACATGGAAGCGAGCCGGCGCAGGGGCTCTGCCTGCTCAGAGCTGCGCGGTAGGCCTCACCGGAGCCACGGCTTCTTCTACTGCCTGGCCCTGAGCAGCAGCTGGGCCATCACGGTGGGGATTTACAGCCAGCTCCACAGCTGCTGCGAGGCTTTGCTGCCTGAAAGCTGGGCCCAGGGCATTCTTTCCTCAAGATCTGTGTGACCGCCACGCTAGCTGACTGCGACGGCTGCTTTGGCACACCTGCAGACGGATGCTGAAGCTTTTGTAACCACGCGGGGCCAGCCGCCTCGGGCAACAAGCGCCTCTCGAGGTGCGAGGGGCGTGCTGGATGAAGGCAGCGCGGTGCCGCGGGGGGCGCCGGTGCGGGCAGGGCCTGCCCGGGCTGGCCCCGGGGGCGACCGGCAGGTGGCCGCAGCGGTCCACAGCCCGCGCCCCACCGCGGCGGCTGCGGCAGGGCGGGGGGCACTGGGCTCCGCCGCCCCTCCCGCCAGAGGCGGGCAGCGGTGGCGAGCTGCTCCCGCCGTCCACCTCGGCTGTCACCCGCAGGGCTGGGGGCCTCAGCGCCGCTCAGCCGGTGTGCCGTGACCGCCTACAACGGCTGCTGCGGCGGGAGCGCCCCAGGGCCGGCCGGGCCGCCGCGGGTGGTGGCAGGGTGCGCGGGATCCCTTCTCAGGGAGGCCGGAGCCGGCGCTGCGCGCAGCACCCAGCGGCCCGGACAGCCGCCCTGTCCCGCCAGCCCCGGCGGGCAGCGCAGGCTCCATTCAGGCCCCCCAAAGGCCCACGCGGAGCGGCGGGAATCCCGCCTCGCCCCGGGGAAGCGAGAGCCCTGGCAGCGCGCCAGGGAAGCGGGGGCAGGGGACCGAGCCCGCCGGCGGCCAGCCGCCCTGTGCAGCCCACGGCAACCCCCGCGCGGCAGCAATGCCCACGCTGGATAGCGGAAGAAAACACGGCCACAAAAACGTTCCCCGTGCTGTTAGGGCTCAGTCACCAGGATCTAATCCAACAAGTCCTGGTTTAGGTTACAACGCGCTGGTGTGAAGGGACATGAAAACATGTGTGCTGAGCTTCGTGATTAAAAATAGCACCCATCCCACTTCTGTCACTAATGACTCTAACCAAATCCGTGCAAGTCAGGGTACACAGGCATCTTTTTCCTTTCAAGGGAAATAAGGAGTAACAGTTTTGCCAGGCTCTACAAGACAAAGAGGTAGCTTTGCCATACTATTGTAAGGTTTTTAAAAAATAAAAAAACACAAGACCGAATCAAGGTGAGGTAAGTGTGGTTTATCCACTTCCAATCCCTGTGATTTAGAGTTCACTCATTTCTTATCAAACGGCCCGGAGCAGCGAACAGGTGAATTTACACCGTTTTGCTCTTTATTACTGCAGCACTGTAATTCCTCTGCTAGTGGAAATGGAAGGAGACAAAGTCACATTGATTTACCCAACAGAATAACAAGCTTTTTAAAGTTGCAGCATCTCAGCGTTGGCAGGAATGTATTTATCTCCCCTCAGGTGTGTTTATGATTAGTAAAAAACACCAGTGGAGTACAACTGACAATACGGCACTAAAAGCTGCTGTTTAAAATACTGTGAGAGCAACCTTCTACAGGCAGTATCATCCCTTAAGAAAGATGATTGTATTTCAGCTGCAGCTAAGTCTCAAGGCCCTGATAGGAAAAGATAGCCTTATATGGCAAAGCATTTAAGCACCCTCCAAAATTTAAGGCAAACAGAAATCTAACAAAGGAACCAAGTGCAGGTCCTGCTAAGCTTTGCACAGAGCCTGTGGCTTCTCTCCCAGCTGAGCCATCAGTGACTGGAGAGCCAGTATTTGAATAACAACGTGTTGCCACCTAAATTTGATTCTGCCTTAAAAGGATAGGAAAGATCTAAGCCGCTGTGAAGGCAGGGGTCCCTGGGTGAGTGAAAGGGAGGAGAAACTTCCCAAACTGAAGCGATGTTTAGCTCTGAAATGAGAAAACCTCCTTTACCATCAACTGGGGAGCAATACTGCATATAAAAGGGTCAGCAAATCAGGTGGAAGCTAACTCTTTAACCATTTAAAGTGTTTTTCCTTCCTTGCATCTTTCTCTTTTTCTCTAACAGGTATTTAAAAGTCATTTGCAGTGATTGCTGTGGAGTGACCTGAAGAGAAGTGGGATGCGCTTCACATCTCCCAAGCCACAATTAGCCACGTGGTGCTGTAACATGGAGTAAGAGTTCTGGCAATGCCTTCAAGCCTCCACTGTTGCCTGGAGTTGCACAGTCCTGCTACCCTGCCTGCATGAAGGGCTTTGAACCTCACAGCTGCTAAGTTGAGCGGAAGAGTGGACATACATCTAGAGAGAAGCTAACCCAAGGCTTAGGGGAAAAAATAACTGTATCCTGGTATTATGGGATACACTCCCAAAAGAAAAGGACTTCTGCGGTTCTGTAATTATGAAGAACAGCTTATATAGAAATAAAGTATAGGAGAGAAGTCTTAAGGATCATAGAAATGTCTGTTCAGTGAGCCACACAACTTTCTCCTTATGTAGGACACATAGCTAGGAATTTCAGGGCTGCACGGGACACGGTAAAATAAAGAATGGCTCTCAACATCCTGAAGCAGGTGACAACCACAAGGGTGAACCAGCCATGAAAAAAATCTGCCTTGGTTAAAGAATTTAAAAACCAGTGACAGATTCAACAGATTTTTAACTTGTTTGCCATCATGCAATAAATGAAACACCCAATCCAAAAACCAGGAGGCTAAATGCCAGGCAACTTCCCACATCTGTGCTTCTTGTGGAGTGAACTAAAAGAACACCTGCTAGATGTCTTTAAGCCCATGCAATGTAATTTATTACAATTAGGGGTGTGGCCTGGTTTGTTGTTTAACAACAATTTCTGCTATGAGGTTAGTGTCAGGCTGACAAACCAAAAAAAAAAGTTTTTTATTTTGCAGCTCATTCCTAATAATTAAGTAGAAGCGTTATTTTTCATCAGGTGCAAAAAGGCTGGCCTTGCAGTATGGGGAATAAAAGTAAAACGGCTGAGGCAAACCCTCTGTTTGAGATAAGACAGAGGCCTTTACACCTACAGAATAATTATGGTACACAGACACATGCAGAATGAAAGCAAGACAAAACACAGTGTTCAAACTGTGACTAAAAAAAGTAGTGCAAACTTCAGAAATGCAAGTGTACATTGTCTGACTTTGAAGCTTCCTTCTTGCTTACATGTGGAAGTTGACTTTACTTAAAAAAAAAAAAAAAAAACAAAAAACCCAACAACAACAAAGCCCAGAAATAAAAAAAAGCAAAGTAGAAACCATTACCAGGAAAGTCAGTTTTTACATTTCCTGACTTTAGTATTGGTTGCAAAAGTAATGCTAAACTGATGGCAGTATCTTTATCTAAACACTTGTGCTAACATTTTCTCACTGCATAGCCTGATTCTGAAAGATTCAGAGTACTTGCTGAGCTTGCTGAAAGCTGGAACAGAAGCACCACGAAGAATTACTGAAACTATAGCTTTCATTAGAGGATTTGCTGCTAGCATGCACTGAACAAGACCTGCTCCGACTATGTGCAAAAAAAAGTTTTGTAGTTGTTGAGTAATATCCTCTGGGCACAAATGCTGCCTCTCCGTACAGGTCAGGTCAGACATTTTTTAGGAAGCCACGAGGGTCGCTGTCAAGAGAGGGCTGACCAACACATCTGCTCCAGGGACTGCAGCGGGGTTTCAGCTCGGCACCCAACGCCTGCACTGGGACTGGAGAACCACACCTCTCCCCAGCTGTCGCTCTGGGCTTTCTGGACACTCCTCAATCTCCCACCCTTGGGCCAAGCTTTTCTATGGAACCAGGGAGATCACAAGAACATTCTTCCATGAGCAGAAAACCACAAGACTCCTGGAGCTAGGATCTTAGCTACAAGACTATGATTTCTTAGCAGGTTCCCTTTACATGTGGGCTCCCACAGAAGAATAACCTTCAAAAACTTACCACAATGAGTGCAACAACAGACAGTGTATAGTAGATTGAATCTCTCAAGAGACTCCACGATGACAGTGCAACAACCTGGGAAAACAGGCAAAAAGAGGATGTCAGCCAGGCTCTCACCAGCATGACTGCCACACTAGTGGTGTGTGCCAAAGTTAAGCCCATCATTCTGTGTAAGCTCTCCCCACACATGCTAGAACATGAAGAGGAGACCCAAGCCAGGAAACTCACTGGCCTACTGCAGTTGCCAGAGGAATAGTCACTAGGGAGATGAGGGGATGGCCAACTGAAGTGCAAATGACATAAGGTCATGGGCAGCAGATGATGTCCGTGCAAAGTCAAAGACATGCTAAATCACACTAGCATTATCAAAGCCATGAAAAGAAGAATCAAGTCCCAAATGTTTATGGAACCTATGAGCTCAGCAGGCTATCTGGCATCCCTTTCCCCCTGAAATCCCTCCTGTACACACACCACAGAGCCTGCAGTAGCAGTCCCCGCAAGCTGAGCTGTCCCCCAGGCCTGGCTGCAAGTAGCAGCTGGAGGCAGCTGAACCACAGGCGTGGGGGAGGCTTCGAGGGCTGCTGCTGTCAGGGCAGCGGGAAAGGGCTCAGCTTTACCAGCAGCACCCTTCTGCGCCAGCACAACGAGTGTCTTGGTGGAGAATGGTCACAGGAGATGAACAGCCCTGTTGAGTGTCTGGAAGAGGACACGACCACTCTTTCCACCCACCCGGTGGTTCACATCTGTTTCTTGTATTAATTTCCCCCAGCCTGGGACCCCTGCCTTCCTTGAGACAGGAAACCAGCCTAAAGTGCTGAGCAAGAGTGCAAAGCATGCAATGGTCCAGTAGGCAGGGGAGCACCACCAGACACAGCCCCCAGCTGCTGCTCAGCAATGTGGGTCCTCCCCATCCTTGTCCTACCACTACATGCCCTTGTCCACTGCAAGGCCAGCTGCTGGCATCTCACACACTAGGTGTCCAGGAAATTTTTAGGCTGCTGGATGTTGGGTTCCTCCTTGCTACAAACGTCAACTTGACCCACACTGATTCACTCAGGGGAGGATAACTTGGGCAACAAAGGTCACACTGCAAAACAAGAGTCTAGCAGCACAGAGCAGCCAGATCCCCAGCACACTGCTAGCCAGAACCTCAGCAGAGCCACGGGTTCACCCACCACACTGACAGGTATCACTACAGCTCTCTGTGCATTTGCACAGGTTTTGGGACAAATACTCAACACTCCAGCAAAGCGTTAACAACAAAATCCAGGAATTTATATGCAACAGAGGACAAAATGGGATAGCTGTGCAGTTCATTTCACTTGACACCTTCCAAAGCCATGGAAATGAGGAGGAATTGTCACTGTAGGCTGAATGAGCCTGTGATTCAGATCTTAGAAGAAAAAAATACTACTAAGCTAGCCCTTAAATTCATTAATAGTATTCAAAAGGGCAGATTAAAAGCAGTCATGTGGCGGTAACATCTTCCCTATGATTCTATTTTTTGCAGTCATAGGAAGACCCCTCAGTAGAAGCTTCTCCTCAAATCTTTATTTCAAATTTCTTGAGTGCATGTCAAACACTATGGGTCACATCCTTCACAGGTGTAAACCACAAGGAGACAGATGGGAGATGGCTAATTTACACTGACTTGGATCTAGCCCCTGAATGTATAAATGAATTTTCTGACCACATCCTCCAGTGATGCTCGTGCATGAATTCAGTCAAACAAACAGCAACTTCATTTTAATTCCTATGATATATAAAGAAAGGTCCTATTTCAGAGTGCTAGAAAAGATAGTTTCCCAGCTTTCTCTGCATGTTAACTCTTACAATATTGGAATTTTCCAAAACTACTAGCAAAACAAATGCTGTAAAAAGATACTGACCATTATACTAAAAAATATCTGCAGCCTCTTAATACTATGGCTTTTTAAAGTGGATGGAATTTATGACCAGTATAAAGTCTCTTTATGCAATCATTGACATGTCAGAAAATCCTATCTAAAATAAAAAAGCAGGCCTTTAAGTCCTTGAGTCAGATTAGATTTATACCACCTGACAATACATTCCAATACATGTAGGGATAGATGAATGGAGATGCTTTATGATGGAAATTTCCAAATGTAGAAACGTGGAGTTAGGTTCATAATTCTATTCAGAGATCTTTAATTAAATCTCACATCTTATAGATAGCGAGCCCCTTCATTTTGATTGAGCATCTTTTGTAAGGGAGTTTATAATGACGTTATTCCACTCAGCTTTTATGATGCTGCTTAAGTTCCTATGCACTTTTCTCAGCATAGATGTCGGTGGGGATTTTGTAGCTGCAGACTTAAGCTCTGCCTAATAATAGAGTTACAACATTTCTGAAACAAATGACAAACATATGAACAGGCTTGCTGGCAACTGTCGCTATTCTGTCTCATGAAGTCTCTCCTGGGTACAGGGGGTGTTGTCACAATGCCACACAGCATACCTGTGAAAGCAAGATGACCTGGTTACTGCAAATCAAGCTAGTACCTCTCCTGTTCTTTCATATTCTACTATAATCTTTGCAGGGAATTTCCTCAGACACCTGAATGAGCACATTAAGATCCAGATGCTTAAATGCAGCTATCTAGGAGGGACCTAGAGCACAAAAGCCATAGACCAAGAAGACACTGGGAAGTGCAAGGACTCTTACATTGAATTCAGACTGGACTGAAGGGAACATGCTCATGCCTGGGACTTGTACATGCTGCTCACATTTCACAGATATCCTAGTAGGTCTCCCTGATGCAGTAACTAGGGGACAACTAAATCTCAGCCCTCCTTAGACCATGAGTCATTTTACTGAAGTCTGTGAACCATTTGATCACTGGGAAGAACAATCTGATATAGAAAAGCTGTGCGCATAAGGTAACCATGCACTGAGGGTAAAAGGAGCTAATTAGCACTGAGGGAACTGGCAGCACTTCCAGCCTGCTCACAAGAATCATGTAGTCTAGTTATAACTGTCCAGATCTTGAATGCCTAAGTTGTGCCATATAGTCTTGCAGCAACCAAGGACTCCATATAAATCTTAAAGCACTGGAAACCACTTAAATTACAGTTTACCAGACTAAGGCAGAAAGGAAATCAGGGAAACAGTTTAGGCATGATCAAATTTGAGTTTTAAATCAGCAATACTGTAACCCAGTGGAGAGCTGGTCCTCTGGGAGCCAAGCATAAGGACGCAGCTGTAAAATGACTGTCCATCAGGTTATGCTTCCTCCATTTGAAGGAAGTATCCAAAATTCAAACCCCAGACAAGTGCCCATTAGCCCTCTCTTGACTACTATACCGGGGACTGAAAGGAAGAGCTCTTTAGACCAGGCTTAAATGAGAGCAACCCCCGATGAGTCCAACACAGATGAGGACCGATAGTGCATTCTCACCTGCATACCACAGCATCATTCCTATGGCTAAAACAACCCATATTAGATATCTGGTTTCGCATTGGTAAACTTTTGCCCTGCAAACTCTTAGGTGTAACACTTACTACTCTGAAAGCTTATTTCCCTTTTTGAAGGGCTGGAGAGCAGAGAAATCAAGATTTTACCCGTTTCTGCTTGATTTCTGCAGTTCTTAACTCCTAAAGCAGCGGCCCCATGCAGCACACACAACCTCCTCCAATATACACATGGGGATAAGCTACCTGGGACAAAATCCCTGAAAATCAGACACTGGCAGCTGCTGCTTTTGCCACCTAAGTTTGATCAGGGCAGCCAGGGCCTCAGTAGCAATATACTCTGTGCCCCCTCCTAGGGCTTCACCAATATCCTCTGTAAAACTGACCCTTCTCTTCTGCTCTTCCATATTATTTCCCTCCCCTCAGCAGTGCGGAAGCTTTTCTCCCATCCACAGGAGACCTGGCGACAGAGGCTGTGCAGCTGGCTGTGCTACTCACCTGCTTTCCCCATTACAATGATGAGCCTGAGATGAAGGAGGTGACACAGAACGTGGGTGCTGCTACCTTGGTAAGGATGTTTGTACTCCTGCTGCTGCCAACAAAGGTGCAAGGCAGTCCAGAGGGGTATGCGCCGCTGGATATCTTCTCTGCTCAATTTTCCATGGGAAGCACATCAAATGTTATTTAAGCACATCCACGTTATTCAGGGACCTTTTTCACTCTGAATTGCTCCAGGGCTTTTCCTCCTCTCATGGCCCATTCTTTGCTTGACATTCTTGGGCTGAACAATCAGCTACAAACACTGCCTGGAAATGCTAGGCTTTGGAAGCAATCTTCCTAGTCTTGTTTCTCTATCATCTAGAGGTCTAGATTTTCAGGTATTAAGAGCTAATAACTTAGTTTGTTATGTGGAGAGGCAGAAATGCTTGGGCAAGGGTGTCAAAAGATTAAAGCCAACCACTGCAGTGATTAGCCTTAAGAGTCTACAGAGATGCGCCAATAGTGAATCCACCGCTCAGTGCCTCATAGCTGGAAACATCTCCTTCCCAGCTGCTGTGCACACTGTGTTGTTGACTCCTTATGTGTAGTTTGGATCATTGATGTTAGATCTTGACAGAGAGACTGCCATTCAGCAGAAAGCATTTTCAGGCAAAGATGAATGTTTCTCGTGAGTTTTAAAGGGAAGTGGTAGACCGTCTATAATTCATTAGACATAGTTTTAATGCAAACATGTCTCTTACCTTACTGCACCAGAAGCAAATGTTCTTACTGACTGACCACGGTGGCTATTTTGGATAGGCTATCTTGTGCAGCTCTGGAGTCCAAGGGTGCTTCCAAATCAATCACCAGTCTGGAATCTTACTCCACACATTTTTAAAGAGGCTGTACTGAAAGCCGCAAAGCTCTTTTCTAGAGAAGCGTCTTTTTCTTCTAATGGTCAGCTACAGCCTGAAAGGTGACTGTAAACTGAGACAGCTTTACCTGGCAATGCTGCAAGACAGGTTGAGAAAACAAGCAGCAAACACAAGCCCCTTTTCCCTGCTGCTGTTCTTCTGCCTCCTCAGAGATGGGAAGCCAAGGGAACACGTACCACTGCCAAGCTCTGCTGGGCTGGGGATGAGGGGAGCAGGCAGGCAACTGAGTGGTTTCAGTCACAGCGGATACTGCTCCCTCAAGTCTTCATTCAATACGTTTAAATTCCCATTAAGAGCTTGTCAAAAGGCATCCAGAAGCAGAGAATCTGGGTCAGTCTTCATGCTGCCCCTCTTTATGTGGACTGTGCAGAAGCAATCAGGGAAGCCCTTACGCCACCCTCACAGGCTGTGATCTGTTTTTTGAATGCTCTCTGTGCTGACTGACAAAACTCTTGCTCACTGTGATACCTTGCAGGCACCCTGAAACATCACAACAGCCGGCAGTGCACTGCATAAGCCTCTTCAATCTGCTGCAGCAAGACACGCAGTGTGAACCTCCTTGCGCACTACTCCTGGTTTGCAGGAGCTACCCTCAGAGCCAAGGGGTGGCCCTTAAAGCCTGCTGGGGTCCCCTCCAGAAAGTGTTGTTTTCCTGACACTACTGCTCAGCAAATCCTTGACACAACTCCAAATCAGCCCTGTGATAATATGATAGGATCTCACATCGAGTTAAATGACTAACTGTTGGCCAATGTTACAGTAAGTAGTGAACTCAGGTGGAGATCGGGGACAGATTTTCAGGGAAATCGGACTGGCTGTAATTTGTAGTTAATACATGTCTTATGCATTTGGAATCATACAAAACCAAAAAGGTCCTCTACCTTAGGTACCAGTCTCATCCTGAAGAGGATGGGAAGATGAAAACCAGCAGCGCTTTACTTTCTTGTGATTTGCAGAATTCAGCCCACAGCAAAGAATTGGTTTTTACGCACCAAAACCAAGCACTGCTGCAACCCACTGAAGAGAGGCAGGTCACAGCAGAGCCTATCAGCTGAAGTATCTGAGCCACAGCTGAAGAGAACTAGGAAGGGAGAAGCTTCAGGGCACATACTTATTTTGCTGTTCACCCATCCAGGCACAACACATACATAGTTCCAGAATGTGGTAGGTATAGTGCTTAGTATTGTGAGGATCCCAGTCCCTCCTCCATCCAAAGATGAAGCAAGTAACAACCAAATCAGCATTCATTTAAAGAGAGCCTGTGGGGCTCACTCTGCCTATCATCACTTTAGTGGGCTGAGAATTTCAGTAAGACATTTACCTACAGTCCACTGTGAAATCTTCACTTATTGATGGGTTTCATTGCCATTGACTGCATTGGTAATAACAGTGATATTAGTTGAGGTTTACTTTTACTTGCTCTGCAGGAATATAAATGGCAGATGCCTTAGCAATAAACATCATTATGGGATCTTAATGACCTTATGCAAATCCAACCAATCATCCTGAAGTCACAGCTGCTCAGCCAAGCCAAGCAGAAAATTAAAATATCTTCCACTAAATGACTGAGACATTTTCTCCACCAGGTACTTGGGAGAGAGGGCGATGACCTGATTGGACACAGCAAAACCTGCCTACAAGGACGGATCCTTGTATGCCAGACATTTATGTTAAAGATAGAACTGTGCTTCATTTTCAAAACTAAAGTTATGAGCAGTTTTTCATCTGTGTCAGTGCTGGGTAGAAATAAGAAAAAAATCGACTTCATGCTCAGGCAGAATTTAATAGGTTCCACTGCCTTTTGTTCAATTAAACACAGTCTAAGGTTCATTCAAATCTGAAAAGTCACAGCAGGTACATGAACAAGACAGAAACAAAGGGATTCTTACAGTTCCTACAAATGGTGGCACTTAAAAATCATGGAGCTTTTCTGGAATACCGTCAAACCTCTGGGGAAGTTCCTTGAAGCCCTACATCATTACAAAGACCAGCACCAACTAGCCAGGGCTGCTGTCCACCACAGAGGTGGTCCCTCTATCACATGGACAGAGCTCTGTCATCTTCCTGGGCACACACATCTCACAGGGGGTGAGCGCCTGCAGTGCCCAAGCTCCCTCACCACACAAGCCACCAAGCTTCCTCCAGTGCAAGCAGGGGACCGTGATATGCCACAGCTCACTCCTGGTCCCACTTCTTAGGCCCTGCGTGTGGATATACGTGCAGTTGCTGAATTGCTCCCACATGTTGGGCAATAGTAGGCAAGTCTCTGAGCTTTGGAAGCTGGTCCAGGCCTAGAGCCAGTAGCTGATCTCGGGGTCAGCTCATGCTTCCAGGCACCACTTGTGAGCGGGTTGCGAGCCAGATGAATCACTGGGCTGGTGGCCACAGCAGACCGCTCTGGACAGTCCACACTTTGAGGGACCCTCTCCCATCCCATGGCCAACGCACTGAGCTGAAACACCCCTTGCAGACAGCAGCCCAAACCAGAGAACTTAAAAAGACTCCTCCTGCCCAGCCAGTACCTGGAGGCCTCATTTTCACCAGCACCATTCCCACAGTGAAACAAGGCATTGTACGTGAGCTATGGGCTAGATATCCCATATCCAGGGCTTGGTATGGTTTAGAGGGTGGTGAGCTCCTGGTGGCACTTTGACCCACTCCATAATTCAGATGCAGAACCAGCAAAGCCAAGAGAATCCTTCTCAGAGGCTAACATTGGTCCTCAAACATTGGAGGTTTCCAGCCCTCACCAGTGGGACATTTTCCCTTCTGTCTCAATTGCATCTTCCTGGCTGCAGCCTCCACCTATGCCCCAAGTCTACAAGGAGATTTCTGGCCACATCCTTCCACACTATTGGCCTTTTGGGGATACTCTTCCAAGCATCTCACACCTTCTCTGAGGTCATTTCATCTCAACCAAATCTCCCTCACCTGCTTCGTAAAAAGTCCCACGAACCAGGGTCACAATCCTTTCTGTCACTGAAGATGATAAATGCTGTTGGAAGGGATGGCAGTGTTTCTGTGACTCCAGAGGCAGTCTCTTGAGAATGGGCTGCAGGCAGGGTGAAAGCACATTCTCCCTGTCGCAAGGCAGCCTGCAGCACCTGGCAGCCAAATGCCGCCATGAAAAACAGCAAAGCGAGAGCTAAAGGTAAAGTCTGTGATTCAGAGGCTACAGACTTTGTGCTGTTGGAAAGGTCGTGACCAAACAGAAGGTGGGAAATAGCAACTGCATGTTTAATATTCTGCACACACTTTCTCTTTCTTTTGCTGTTAAGTGTATCAGTCCTATAGCAACTGCAATGAAGACAGAAGGCAGGAAGGAATTTCTTAAGGTAATTACTCCCATCTTCCAGCAGTCAATCACAAGCTAATAATCATTAGCTGCAAATCAAATATAGCAAAGATCACCAGGTACACTTTTCCCCCTTGCTGCTCCTCTAGTGGTCATCTCTCAGACTCGGACATGTACCTTTGAGTCAATCATGCTGATTCCCACTTTATGGTCCCAGGAGGTAACAAAAACATCCGTGAGAGCAAGGTCCAAACACCTCAGGATGTTTTGCAGGGAGCTGGGGTCAGAGAGCTGCAGAGGCATGAGAAACCGCAGCGAAGGGAAAGCTCTCCACACAGGCTGGAGCAGCCCCCTGCTCCAGCTGGGACAGCTCCACTGTGCAGGTCAAGGATAGGTGAGGCTGGCTGCCACAATGCCAGGCAAATGCACGAGGGACTCTCTCATGACAGCATGGCAGGGGTCCCTGATCCCATGTCCCCTCCTAGCATGCTGAACCACTCTGTGACAGCTGAAATTGTAGACAGGTTCCTGCATAGAAAGTCACTGTCACCTGGGCAGCCTTCCTGGAAAGCTGGCAGGCAGCTGACATCAGCCAAAGGGTCCTGTGCTGGGACTAAGAGCACAGTAGGATATCCTGGACTGAATGCTAGGGAGCGGATGCTCCCTTCTGTACCCCACAGTGATGCCTCCCTGCTGCTGAGATGCTGAAATCACAGCTGTCCCAATATCCCAGGACACTATGAGTATCCAGGTCAGTCCCCTGACCATAATCTTTACTGACTACCTCCCGGCAAAGACACCAGAGTCCTGCATTGTAGCATCCAGGCTTACGTGGGGCTTTGACCAATACTAAACACCCCTCCCAAGCACAGGTCAGGCCAAAAAAAAAATCCAGGCCTTAAAATACATGCCTCTGTAAGCCAGTAATTGTGGAGCAGCTCTGAAATGGACTCACTGGGAGGAAAGCTTCCTTCCAATTACCAGCCACCTAATTTTACCACTGGTTTGGCATTCTCTGCAGAGTTCAACCGTCACTCCAGCTCCTGGTTTGTACATTGTGGACCAACTCAATTGATTCTCATTATTTCCCCAAGAATATTTGCTTTTTTAAGCAGCTCTTGATATTTTCATTACTGTGGCAGCAATCCGTCTCTGTGACATTCTCAGAATGGAAACCAGTGGACACTCGCCAAACCTCAGGACAAAGCCAAAAATATTTCCCTGCTCAATTGGTACTCATAATCACCCATGACTTATGCAGATCAGCGTGTCTTTTCAGCTCAGCCTCCTGCAGAGCCAAGGCAGCAGGACCCTGAAGACCTGCATTGGTAAATGACTCCTGCAGCACAGGAGATTCTGTGCAGGATTTGCAGCAGAATTCAAGGACAACTGTAGACACGGTACAGGAAGGCCTGCACAGGGTAAACATTTCCCAGTCTCCTCAGACTTGTCAGTCCTTGCCAGATATAAGAAGAGATTTTGTGACTTCCCTGCTTTTACACTACTGATGATGTAAGAAAAAAATCCTACCAATGGTAAGTCCACAGTATTGATCTGGTTACAAATTCTGACAGAAAAAACTTGACCTCAAATGTTGATGGTGTTTAGTGGCAATTAGGAACTAGTCTTGTTTTGATGCTGATAGGAATCCATTCTCAGCTCTGCTGATTGCCTCCCCTATTTGTATCCTATTATTGAACGTAGCTCTGTGAAAAAGGTTTTGAAATGCTAATATAACCAAACCACAGCAACTTCTATGATGGCCAGACCAATTCTGGATCACTCACCATCCAGACAGAAATCCTGGCACCCGATCTGCCCATTACACCAGTCCCCATCACAACTTCCTGAAGCAAAAGAGAGTCTTCTATACTGTCATGTTGTCCATGGGCCTGAGAGGAGCTTCCTATAAACACCTCACCAATGCCAAACCCTTCCTGGGCCCACACAGCTCATAAATCGCTCGTTACACCTTAAGCAACTGGCTTGCTGCATGCACGTCACTGGTCTGTCATGGTTTCCTTGTGCTTTCCTGTCTGCCTGCTTGGTCCCTCCTGCTGTCTCTGATCACCACCTTTCAGGCTCAAGGGCTACGTTCTGGCTCTGTATTTGCATAACGCACAATAACGTGGAGGTTTTTTTAATCCACAGCTGAGAGAGACTGCTAGGTGCTGTAACAACAGCAACAAGGACCTTGGGGGGTGTGTGTGTGTGTGTGTGTTATAAATCATCAGGAGGTCCAATCTTACTGATCTCACTGTACAGTTTCTGGTTCAACTTAAGATGCAGATGCCAGGCTCCAGAAACCATGAAGTCTCAGTATGAATGCCTCACCAGACAGAAAATATGCAATCAGCACTCCTTCAAGCTAACCATTTATTGGCTGCTTTGCTAAGCTGGTGCTCAGCACAGGAACATGCTGCTGGCCTAGTTCTGGGAAATAAAGTTACTTCGGGAATAACAAAATGCTTGTACAGCTTGTCAGACCCCTCTGAAAGGAGAACAAAAGGGGTATGGTGTAACAGGTACCTCTGACAGAGCTTATTCACCATGCACAGGTTGATGCTATGTAGCAGTGTCATGGGGACAAGGCATGACACTCACAGAGAGCAGGACAAAGTCACCTTCAGTGTATTCTGGTTAACAGACTGCATAGTTAACACCAACCATGTTTGCTCACACCAGGGTTACAAACTTGCTGTAAATCCACAGATCTGTGATTCCCAATAACACCAACACTTGTGTTAAAGGGGGAGTGGGAAAGGAATCTAATTTGCTTCAGCAATCAGTCGCTCTGTTGCCTGCCAGTGCCAAACACCCCAGCACGAAAATCTCAGGGAAAAGCAGCACCCAGCTGCTCTTACAGTGGGTGAACATCCTCCTCGATTGCGCTGATAAAACACAGAGAAGGATGCAAGAGACAGAGAAGCCTGCTGAGCTGCCTGCCCAGAGAGCAGCAGGGAAGGAAGCCGGAGCAGCAGGTACCTTCTGCTGCTGGCCCTACAGCTGGGAGCACCCTCTTTATTCTGGGGGCGTGCAAGGACTTTACTAGAGTAAACTAGAGTTTACTACAGAAAGGCTGCAGCCTCTCAACTTTAAGGACCCTTGGGCAACATCTCTATATTAACTGATGCCTCTCGGTACTGAAACTCCACTGACATCTTTCTGCCCTCTCTGCAGTCTGAGCTGCTTGCTGATCACCTGACTTTCCGTAGGACAGCGGGAATGCTGCTCACAGCACCCTCCCTCTGTTCTTCCGATACTTTGTGTTTCACACACACATGGCCATGCCAGCTGCTCTATGTTCCCACCAGGACCACAGCCTTGACTTCTGGGACAAATTCTGTCTTCAGTTGAAGTCTCAGTGCTGGATCCTTGTATGGCTTATTACCCTGTCCCTTTCATGCTTTCAAGTCTGCAACACACTTCTATCAGTGAAACAGCAGGCCTACAGTCACTATAAAATGTTGTCAGCATAAAACCACATCATGCCCTGGACTAGAAGAGCAGCATATAGTCCCAACAGTTGCCATTAGGTTCTCCTTAAACTACTTATCCACAGTTTTACATTTTCCATTGATGGTCACGGACCAAAAAAGAAAAAAACCCAAAATCAACATTCCAACTCTCTCCTCCCAAAACTCCTCCACAATCCAGGAGAAGGGGAAATAAATAAAAAAAAAAAGCTCACAAATGCAATCATAAAACCAAGGGTCAGTAACGACTCCAGTCTGAGTTGTCAGTGAAATTAAAGCTTAAAAGATTAAGACGCATGCAAGCTAACTGTATGACAGAACTAGGTTAAAAAAAAAGATAACAAAAGTCTCAGTCTCTTCAATAAACAATGTTCTACCTGGTTATTAAATCTGTTCAGTCTCCTCATCTCAGCTCTTCACTATTTGTAACACCTATTTATATGGTATATTTTCACACCAAGATAAAACTGAGCGCACGTCAGTTCATGATTCTGAGAGGCAGCCCCAGCTTACACAAGGATTTACTGTGCCTTGGACAGAGGAGAGCCTTCTGAATTTAGTTTATTTCCTCAAGTAAGAGAACACCACTGGAGAAGGAGGAGGCAGGTCAGACAGTCAATGTAGTCCTTTTTTACTCCAGTGTTATGGAGGGATGACACCTGGCCACCAGCTAGACCCCTTGACAGAGGAAACAGCTGGAAGAACAAGAATATCTCTGGCAAAACCCAGCATGCATGGTCCCCTGCTACATGCAGAGTAGCCTGCCTTGTTCTGGGGAAAGGTGAAATAGAGAAACCAGAACTCAATTGAAAAACACAGCAGTTAAATGATTGTTAACGAATCAGGCTATGCAGGTTGAAAATTAGTTTAACGCTGGAGTGACTTGCAGCTCATAGCTATACTGCTTTCACCTAGGCACTTTTCACTAACCTATTCTCATCCTTCATCCTCTTCTGCAACACTGCAAAAGGCTGCAGTTTAGTGCAGGATGAGGACAGCGGAGGACTGGATGACATGCTGAGAAAGCAGCAAAAAAGAGAAGAATCTGGACAGGGGAATTTTCAAAATTGAACAAACTCTGCTTGTGCTGGCTTGAATGAGAGCTGAATTAAGCAAGCATTGACTGCTACCAAGAATCCCAAATCTTTTACACCAAGGACGATGAGAGGGCAGTGGAAGGAGGGGAGGAGAATTTGTGAAGCACAAACATGAGAGTGAGAGAATACAGTACAGAGTGACTGAGGCTTGGAGAGTACCCTAGGTACGGTCAGTCTCCCCATACACAGTTGGTTTGCAATCATGGAAAAAGCCCAATACAATCCATCACAACACAGACGACAGACTCCATGCCTGTATCTCTTGCCTGCTATCTAGTATGCATCCCTGTGAAATGCTGCTGAACTTATCTTAGAAGGGCTGCACCTGCTACCATTTCATATCTTGCAGCATTATTCTCTTACTTTCTCATACTCTTCCTTTGCCACTAGAAAGCAAAGCAGATACAGCAGCTAAATAATCAATGTTTGGGTTATGTGACTTAGCTGTACAATTGTAAGAACATGCATTAGTGTTGCAGGTGCACAGAGAGCTGAGGAAACGGCTACAGACACATCCAACTTGCACTACATCAGCATTTCGGGAATAAAGACAGTTCTTAATATATTTCCATATACTAAAACGATCTACGACTTGAAAATAGCACCTACTGCCTGGATGAAATAAGGCAAATCTTCCTCAGTGTACGTGTGCAGGCTAAGACATCGGCACAATATTGCAACAGGGTGTGAGAAGAAAGAAGGAAAAACTTCTAAGGCTTGCTGCCATGGCCAAGTGGGCTGCACTCAGCCATCCACGAGCGTAAACTTTCTCTCTCTCTGTGACTGCAAAACATGTCAGAGGTTGAGCTGCTCAGCTTCCAGAGGCCCAGCTTAAAATATTTTCAAGAGACCTGATTTCCAGAGTGTGGACGCTAGTTTAGAAAACTTAGCCTTTGCAGGCAGTTTTGGTTTGGCTATCAAAAATGCAGACAACCTGCACTGATTGTCAGTTTTTGAAAAATGGTCCTCTCGTGCCAAGAATAAAGACCACAGGAGATTTCATTCCTCCTACCAGTGAGAAGAAACAGAAATAAAAAAAAATATATATATATAAAAAAATAAGAATCCCTCCAGTCCAGAATCTGAATCCTCACTGGTGGTCCACCAAGTGTCATCAACACTAACTGGAAGAGAAAAGCAAGCCAATTTCAGGCTACTGAAACACATTTCTAATTTCAGTAACAAACCACGGCAGAAATATTTTTTTATATAATCTAGAAACACCTTGGTTTTGAAATTATTAAGAAACCCACCGACTCTTAAGGGTCTGGTGGGTAGAGGTGTCTCTGACTTACAGTGGATTTGAAACTTTTTCAGATTTTCAGCACTTTAAAAACAAACACGGGAGACAAGGGGTTTATAATATTTAACACTAACAGAAATGTCTTTATGGCTGTTTAAAGCAATTTTGCTTGCTTTCATTTGTTTGTCCTTCACTAGAGTTTGTAACACACACAACTTCAGCTCTGGGCTGGTGCACGACAGCCACATAGCTGCACTTCCCAATCTGTTGACATTATTCAAACCAACCCATTTTCCAACCTAACAATGTCCTTTCTGGCTGAGCCACAAAAAAAAAAAGGAGCACAATGATACATTAAAGCTAATTTTAATCTACATCAGTTGGTTTTTAGCATGACAGCAGCTCTTCAGGAGCACTACAACACTACCACAGTTATTTGGAAACCCTAATGTGAGGTGTAACAGCAGACAGCACAAACGAGTTGTGTGGCTTTTAGACACCCATCCTGCGACCAGCTCAGTCTGCAGAAATGAGTTTGGTTGCAACTGCTTGCAGAACTGGGGCTCTAGCTATCAAGGTGATAAATTCCTTAAAATTTAAAAATTAAATACATAAATAAATGAAGTGGAAGCTTTTCTAACGACTGCCTTGCTTGAGGGCTTCTGGCAGCCTACTCCCAAGCTACTTCAGACTGACTGCTAAGCATTAAGCACTTTTTCCCTTCACACAGCTCCAGCCCCCTGCAGCATTTTCCCACGTGAGCCAGGACAAGAGACGGACCGGGCTCAGCCTGCTGCGGACCAGCCAACCCTGAGTGGGTGCCTGCAGACAAGATGGCCAAGACCTCCGCAGCTCCTAACACCGACTTCCAGCATGCTCCGAGCACGTATGGGGAACCCCTTGACTCTGAAGACAGAGGTGACAAGCACCACAGCAGCATTCTGAGTCAAGACACAGCGTAGCCTAAGGCCTGCTGGGTGTTTGGAGCAAGGAGAGCTCACAGGCATCGGGGCTTCCCATTTTGGACTTGCCGTGCTGGGTAAGGGAGTTGTGCTATAGGCCTTTTAATGACTTCAGAGATGCGTCCAGAAAGAAGCCTCTCACCGTGGTAGCATCTCTACAGGGATTACAGAGCAGGGATGGTGGGGTCCTTTAGCTGTGGGCAGATGTGTCACAAGCGCTCCAGCATAAACTGTCCATGGGGTACACCAAGTCTGCAGCTTGTGGAAGAGATGAAAACAGTGGAAAATGTGATTGCCCTGGCTTTAAAGCAGGCTCCTGTATCTCCTTGGCACCTGGACAAAGTCAGCCAGGAGGAGTCCGGTCAAGGAGCCACAGAACAGAGGAGCAGGGAGAGGAGAAGGAATCTGGACCACTGTGGGACTGGGGAAAAGGTGGATGCTTGAGACAGCCATGGGGTAGGTCCACCATCCAGGGGGAAAATCTGTCTGGAGAAAACTTTTTCTCTCCAGCCTCAAGAAATGGGGAGTGGGGGGTGGGCTGGGAGGCAGATCGAATGGAAAGAAACCTGGAGCATCTGGGTGCTTAGAAGGAACATCATCACAATAGCCAAAGCAAGCACTACATGTTAGGAGGTGAAGTAAAGTCACTTGCTTAATTCAGGTCAAGAACAGTCCCAGGGATAAAACCAGGGCTCGTGATGACAGAAGTACTTTGTGTCCCCCCCTTGCAGAAGGTGGAACATGAGCTGAGACCCAGGAGAAGAACAGGGGCTCATTTGGCTAAAGCAGCTGAATGCTTGCAAGGAGAGCCAGGCTATACGGGCATTAAGATGGCCCCTTAATCCAAGGCCAGCCCAGCAAGGAAACCCTTGTGCAATGCTGAGGTGGAGCAGCCAGAAGAGCACCTGCAGCCAGAGGGAGCTGCCCTCTGAACAAAGAGTGTGCCACAGGATGCTATATGTTCAGGGAAAAACACAGGTCTGTGCCAGCTCTAATTGGCCCCTAAAATGACAAGTTATTCCTTTGTATTTAATCTCTCTGTTCTTTGTTTCCCCATCTTTAAAACATCCCTTCATCTCACAGAGGTTTTGGGAAAATTAATTAATTGTTCTTCAACTGCTCAGATACAATAGCGATGAAATCGGCAGAAGTTCAAGAGGAAATTAATAATTCTGCCTCTGGAAGAAGGCTTGAATAAAGTCTGGTAAATAAGACAGAAGGGCACACACTGAACAATGAAGAGAAAACAAAATAATGAATAGCTGCTCATTAAAGTGAGCAAAGTCCATTCTGCGCGCTGAGGGAGGCAGAGACTCTGTGGAGAAACCAGCATGGGATCCTGTAATTAAAGACTGTATAATAATGCTTACATGCCAGGGGGGCAAATTAGGGTTGCACAAGGAACCTTAACACTGCTATTTTCTAACTTTTCAGGGTTTGACTTTCAACCTTAACAATGCTCTTTTAACACAGTTTTCAGGTGTGCAGTGTCATATAGAGGTGTGGGCATCATACTTTCCTTCTCGGGTCCCAGCAGTGGGATGTCTGTTCTGATTTATTCTGAGAAGTGCACACTTACAAGCCATTAAAGGCTTAGAAAAACAATCAGTCAGTGTTCAAGTAAATGCGTACCAGCTTTTTGGGACTGTGGGTTTTGTTTCTTTTTTTAAACAAGGTGCACGTAGCCAAACCCAGTATTTTCTTAAGCCAAAGAATAATACATCCAACACAGCACATACATACTACAACCAAATAGAAAAATAAAATATATCCTGGAGAGCGCTGGTCAGTATTTTGTAATTCAACCTTTTGCCAGTCAAAAAAAACCCAACAACCAAACAACAACAACAAAAAAGTTTTCTCACGATACTGAACAGTTCTGCAAAAATAGAGTGCTTACGGAAATGCTGCAGAAGTCTCCTGGCAGGTTTCAGTTCTGGGTTTCCCAGCCCACAGCCAATACAGCACTCCACCACCAGGCAGCAGCCCCATAACATCCAGCACAGGGACATTTCCCTCCCCAGCTCTGAGTTGAGCACCCCAGGAGGGTCTGAAGCAGCCCTGCCACAGAGTTACGGCTTACAGGGTGCTGCTGTCTGTGCTGCTCTCCATCCACCACCTGGACTGCCGGTATCTCCCAGCAACTGAACAGCAGCTTGCACTGTTGGGTTCTGACCAGCTAATGGGACCCCAATGTGCTACCACATCTGCTGCTGCAAACTGCCCTCATCAACACATAAAAGTTCCCACTAGAACACCACTGCTACTGCTGGCAGGTGTTAGAGAAAAGCAAGGGTGAGATTACCTCCGCCCCCTCTGCAATTCCCCTTGTGGAAATCAGCAGTGTGATCGCCTTGAAACTGTCACTCCCCTGTGAGAGGCATCCCACGTGTAAGACAGGGGGAACAAAGCATCAATCCCTCTTGCCCACCCTGGCAATTTGCAGCAGCCACCTCCCAACAGCAGAACATGTAATGATGGGTTTTGATGAACACAAAGGCCACGTCAGCATCATTGGGTCCACAGGCGTGGGCTTAATTTTTGGCTTCTCTCCTCGCACCTGACAAATCTGAAAGTCTCCCAGTCTGAAATCGAGATGCCTGAACAGCACTTTGCAGGTCAGGATTCCCAGAAAATAAGTCTGTTCCCTAAGCAGTCTGGGACGAGGCTCAGAAGACAGCAAAGTTTGTCTGGTAAATCCCTCCTCATTGACTCACTGCTCTCATCTGAAAATCAGAGGACTCCAGCTGCTGACTCCTCAGGTCTGAGCTCAGAAAAGAAAATCCAGCTCTAACCAAACCCAGCTAGAGCACAGCGAGCAGCTTAGACTGATGGCCTGCCTCCAGGCTCACCTGGCCCATTACAAGGCAACTCAAAACTGAGATCCAGGTCCCCGGCACAATTTAAATCCGAGTGCCAACCAAATTTAGCACCTACATTAGTACATCAACAGATACACTATTGATAATAAAACCAAGTTCCTATTAATACTAATGCAAAACAAAAAGATGAATCACATCAGTACAAGGAATACTTTTTTGAGTGGTTGAGAGTGGGAAAAAAGGAAAAGCACTGACCAAACCGGAGTTTAATCTAGAATATTGGAATTATTTAAATTGAGGTTTCTCATTTGCTCACCTAAATCATGATTCTACGCAGTGACATCAATCATTGCCATTCTCACTCACCCTCCGTGGGTTAAACTGACTCAAAGAGAGGTTAAGTGACTTGACAAAACCACACACAAATCAGAATCAGGGAAAACAAAGTTGGGACAAATCAGTTGAAATCTCAACTCCTGGCTTCAAAGAGACTTGTAGACCACGTGCTGGGATGACTTACAGCAGCCCATCCCTGGTTTGAACTTCTGAAAGCTACCACACTACCACACCTGGAAGGCTGAAGGAATATATGAGAGCATTTTGGCTGTGTTATATCCTTCAGAAACAAACATCTCCCACCAGTAAATGGTCTCTCAAGAAGACTGACATTCTCCGTCAACCCCTGAATCCTAGCAAGCCTTTTCCACTGAAAGCTGTGATTTGTAGATACTTCTTAGCCGGTGTGAGGCATACAATCAATACTGTGGGGAGCAAAAATCAGAAGAATTAGCTCCTCTGCTGTCCTGCTAAACAGTTAATCATCTTCATTTGATTGAAAAAAGCAACCTGAGCAAAAAGTCCTCTTGATTACAAGAGAACACCTCTGGGGAACACAGCTTCATGCTCCGGGAAAGTTATGGTCATTAAAAATTGGCCTGAATCAACTGGGCTTTCATAGTAAGAGTTACGGTAGAACCACTAACATACTGAGCAGCACGCTGTAGCTTCCAGCTTCACGTTCCCATGCAAATTAAGGGAGCTTAGGTGGCTAAAAAGTACTTCTGTGGACCTTTTCTGAAGCCTCCCCATAATGAATATGTTCACTTTCATCCTGAAAGAGTTCATTGCTAACAAAACAAAATCAGATTACAAACTTTCCCAGGAAAGCCCAATTTCTCAGCATGCTTTCTCATACTGACCAAGTTATTGCAAGCCCCTTCTCTTAAGTTCTTCTTCTGGAGCTAATTAACCTATCGCCCTGTATCGATAATGTTACCCTACTTTCTACTCTTTAGAAATAAGTCTGCACAGTAACATTTCAAAGAACATGTTTTTTGAGACTGTAAAAATACCAGGCATGTTGGCAAGTGCTAAGGTGAATGCTGATTCAGATATTTAATTATACAGTCAATCATGTCTGCAATTGAGACAGCAGCTCAGATCTCACAACTTAATTACTTTAATTTCAGATAAATAGCTTGTGTTGTTGTAAGAAGTTTGACATGCTAGAAAACAGTCGGAAATTATACTAGGAATGGATAGCCTTACTGCTAGTGAGGAAAAAAGATGGAGCATCCTTGGAGGTATTCAAAACCAGTCTGGATGTGGCCCTGAGCAACCTGATCTGACTTCAAAATCAGCCCTGCTTTGAGCTACAGGGGGTTGGGGTGGTGAGGGCTTTGGATCAGAGACCCCCAGAGGTCCGTTCCCACATAAACCATTCTGCGATTGTGGACATAAAAAATGAGATGAACTACAGGCAAAGACTGTATCTTTCTCATACAGCTTCCTAAGTCAAGCCAGACACCAAAAATGTTGTGCCCACTTAGCACACATATCCAAAACTATCTTGCACAAAGGCAGCATCTTTTGTGATGCTCCAGAAGCGTCATCATTCTTTCAGTGGCATCTTGCGTAGCTCACCAAAGTGCATTTTTAACAGCCAGTAGCACAGACGTTTCCTGGCTCCTTTGGTCTAAAAGAACCAGAGACAAACGTCACAACGCATTTTTGAATAGCTACCCAGAGGAGGTGTTAAATAACCAATTTTTATTCCTTTGATTACCCACATATCTTGGGCAGCTTAAAACACCTGAGTTGACGTTTGCTGTTTTGCTTTTCGTTTCAAAAATGCAAGAGGAATAGCATAAGGTTCTATTATAAAGAACAAAGCCAGAGAAATTTGTGGCGAGGTTGTGAACCTGGTAGCTGATTTCACAGTACAGTCAAGGATGAAGCAAGAATGGTTAGGAATCATTAAATGCTCTTACCTGTCCTGCAAAAAGCCCACACACACCAATAATACAGAGAATGTTAAATACAGCCGAGCCTACGATGGTTCCAACACCTACGTCTCCTTTTGTGATAAAAACACCTGAAAAACAAGTTCAAGGCAAGCTGTAAATTGGAAAGAGCAGAATTTTTCCACAAAAATTGCAGAACTCACACCCCATTAATGAATCTAAAGGCATGTACCAGTTCTGCTGCTTTTTCCCATATTTAATAGGCAACTTGCAGAGAAAGGTACTCAGGTGCATAAAGATGGGGGACCTGGATAGATCACCTAATGAAAACCAAATTCTTTAGATGTGTCTAAGTTACCAACCTCCTGGTCTTGTGATCCAATGTTATGGCAATACAAATAATAAAAGACAGTAAGCCCCTTGGGAACAGCTGGTCAGACACAAATCTGCAGGAAACTATCTCGCATAAGACATCCCCACACACGTACTTTGCTCCTCCCTATATCCCCCATCCCTACCAGCCTCAATAGGCAAGTAGGAACTGGAGCCAATTCAGAGCTGCCAGGCCACTAGCTACTTGTACACTGAATTAATGCCTCTCAGGATGAGTTATGGGGCGATGTTACAAGCTCCTTTGAGCGCTCTTCTGTCAAATTTGGTTAAAACTGGCCAGTGAGGTTAACGAATTGACAGACACATGCATCGTGGTACTGTACAAAATTCTTTCCTTAGGAAGTAAGCCTAAAAATAACACTCCATCTCCTGTCAGCTGTCTGTCTGCCTAAATTCACCACTTGCTTTTAAAGCTCCAACAGTATTTTACCAGCCAGTGTAGTTTAGACATTTTTTTCCCCGCTTTATCCTTTTCTCAGAAATCTGTTACACAGAAGCAGTTACCTGCCAAGTGACACTCAGTATCTGGTGGATTACAACACAGCAAGATTATGATCTGACCATTAGGGCTTCTCTAAACCACCTGAAGGACTCTGGTTTTATTTTTGCTCTGCTACTGCACTACTCTGAATTGGAATATAACCCCAAATTGGTCCAATTTAAATTCCTACATTTTAAGGCTTTACCTGCATAATCAGACCTCTCCACAGAGTATGCAGCTTTGTGTGAATTAATTTGTGCTCTGCATCTGATAGCTGTGACTGAAATAGAAGTATTTTCTAGAGAAAGTATCTAAGCTAAGAATAATTCTCCTCAGTGACAGAGAGCCTCCCTTAACCTCCCAACTGCTGCTCTAATGGTCACCTACCAATAGATGTGATGAGCAAAACTGCAAGAACACTTCCCCTTGTACCACACAGCATACGTACAGCATCATTTTAGAACAGCTGACTGCAGTCTCCTCTTAGCTAAAGGCTGCTTAATGACCACAGGAGTTTCCCAGGTTTCACATACTTGAGGACTACCAAATCCTTTAATCACACCTCTCATAAGCAGAGTTGCTTTGGTCGTGTGATGCTTTGACCAATTTGTTGCTGTGAGACAGCATTTCAAATCCTCTTCTTCCCACTCTGGCTCTCCTCCCCACTCTGGCTTTCCCAGAGGGAAGTACTGTTGGAAGGCTAACCAGAGTGGAGGTGATGGCAAAGAACCTGCAGCTGAGGACACAAAAGAGCTTGTCTGGGTAGCAGCCCAGGAGGCTGGAGGTGCATCCTTTCATGCTGCATCCTGGAGAAGATGCGGCAGAGAGTGTAGGAGGGTGGACAGGAGGGGAGAAGGCTGCACGTGCAGAGCTCAGCGCGGGGGGGTTTGGCTGTACTACAGCAAGGCAGATTAACGGACAGCTCAAGTGAACTGCTTGCTGGCCCTAGTTTGACAGGGTCAGATCAAACCACTTCCAAGGTGGCCCTGCTGTGGGATAATGGGACTTTTTCACAGCCGCTTCATCTAGCAAGGATTCCCCTAAAACCAGCCCCATGTATGGCCACAAGGGAAGGGCCAGGTATGGTAATGAACACTACAGATGCTGAGCAATCCCATTTCAACTCTGAAAAATAGCCAGAGAAATGTGCAAGTTTCAAGAAGCAGCAGCAGGTTAGTTACCTATGACAGATGTAAACAACTCAGGAGCAGAGCTTCCCGCTGCCATGAAAGTTGCCCCAGCCACATCTTCGCTAAGATGCAAGCGCTGCAGAAAAACACATCAGAGTCATTGGTTACAACAGTGAGAGGCTGAAGGAATTCAAATAGAAACAATAAGCTGTCTGTCAGGAGCAGGAAACTGCCAATATGCATAAAATTTAATGTTAATGAAGTTTAAGGGAAGAAGTCATCACAGGCATTGGCTACTTAGGTTAGCATCTCCTTGTAGAGAGGGCAGGTTGGGCTGTGCTACCCTTCACAGAGGAGAGAAAGGGCAGTGAGAGAGAAAAGGACAACAGCAAGGCAGCCTCACTAGCCACGGCCCTTTGCCTCCTCCATGACCCCCCAACAATATGCAACTTATCCACTTTGGCCCATAAAGGGTAGGGCTGGAGCTGAGGCTTGGTTCACCCCCAGCCACCTTCACTGCTATCATTTCAGCCTTGGACATTGAATTTCTCCTCACCTTCTTTCACCTGGATCACCACTGAAGATACTTACCTCCTACAGCCTTCCCCAAGCAGTGACCAAGGACTATCTAAAGCAGGGGGTTCTGGAAGCGAAAGGACCTGCTGCTCTACAAAAACTTCATCGGCATATGCTATTTCCAAAAATTTACTTGGTTAATTACTTCCTTTATATTTTCTGCATTCCCACTGCTCCATCTGCACAAGACACTGTTCAGCAAACACGACAAGCCTGTTAAAGACCACATGCCTCGCTGGCACCTTCCACAGCTTAATGAGTAGCTAAAAAAAGCCACCCCGCACCATACGGCCATAAACTGCCGAGCTGTTACTACACAAAACTGGTGTGCTCGCACACATGCGAGTCAGTGGCTCCGCTGCGGCAGCAGCAGAGGGTGGTGAGGATGGTTCCCTGCAGAACTGGCAGCGCGGATGGTTCCCTGCAGAACCGGCAGCGGAGGGCGGTGCACCCAGGCTGGCAGGACGGAGGAATCCTGCCTCTGCCCTCTGCAGCAGCACAGGGCTTCTCTGCCCCTTGACCACTACCAAAGCACATCTGCACAGAGACAAGGTCACAGAAATCCTCTCACCAACCTTATCTGGACTGAAGATCCCACAAAGGATATTCTAGGCCCGTAAGAGAAGGTCACTCCATCAACTGACTGTGCACCTGCAGCGAAAGCTTTGGTATGTACATTATGGGGACAAAGAAAAAGGAAGAGGTGTGCCCTCGCTGGGAAATGCTTTTTAAGCAGGAGGCCATAGCATCACTGCACTTCTATAAAAGCTCATGAAACCTGATTAAACACAGCTTTATGGAAAAATTACTTTAAATAGGATTGAAACTATTGTAAAAGTTCATAGGGCCAGAAGTAGATCCCCAAAGGCCCGTTTCTTCTGCAGGATTCTCTACGGAAATACAGAGACAGGCATCCTACAATAATCAGTCTGCAACTCCATGGTTCTTTTGAAAGAAAAGATGGTCAGCCAAGGAGACCAGCTGTGCTGACTTTCTGTGGGGAGGGTTTAATTTAAAGCTATAGTAGGTTCCCTCGAGGACAGTTCCTTGACAATTTATTGCAATGTATGTGATGATTAAGTTAACACAATAGAGCATAACATACAGCACACTATGTCAGAGGCCAAAATGTGTTCTCTGGCATCTGCAGACAAATGATTGCAATTGACGTGTGACACGAGTTGTGCCACATAAACACCCTGTAACACCCATAAAGGAGAGTAGCTGGGCAAATGCAAGAACAAGCTGGTTTAGAAAACAAATGAAAATCAGGGCATTGTTAAGTACATCCGAACTAAGATAAACATGAATGTCTACCATAGCAAGTGTTTTGGAACAAATTCTCATCTCAACACACACTTGGGAGCGCAAATGCTTCCTTGCTTTAACTCAGCAACCACTTCCAAACCAGATGAAGCTAAGCCAGAAAAAGGGCACTTATTTTAGAATTACTGCATCTAAACTGTGAGCAACTGTAGAATAATTGTTGCTTGATCCCCAAGACCAAAAAAGCCTTCAGACAGGAGGTTTGAATTCTTTTGTGCTGGATAGGACAGTAGGTGGTATTTGGATTACTGATGGTCAACAGCAAGTCATTACCATTTTAGGGTTGTTTGCCTGCTGCGTGCATTGCATGTACTGCCATATCCAGTACAACCTCTGAGATGTGAGTTTCTGCAGAGGGCTCTCTCCTCCTTCCCTCTCTCTTATGTTTTGTGAGTTAACAAACAAGTGAACACCCCAGACAACATCACAGGTCTTATTTCATCAGGTGATGGAGGACTCAGGTGGTCTTCTCCCTCACAAAGCAGCCCTGGCTGTCCAAGTCAGCCTGCTCATTTCACAGGGTCTTTATGTGACGAGTGCATCAGTTGGTGTGGGCAATGGTGGTAGCATCTGATATCATGGGGCAGCAGTAAAACACTCCCTTTCCTAGAAAAATAGGCAAGAGTGCATACTACCAAAGGCTGCAGAAGCCTTTATGAAGTGACCTGAGCCTTTACCCACACATTCTTGAGTACTAACATCAAGGACAAACCCTGAAAAGCTGAATGTTTTGAAGACAAGCCATTCTGGACTCGTAAAATCAAGTTTAGTGGGATCAAGAAACAGGAACGTGTATTTCTTTTGCTATCATGTGGTAACAGAACTGCTTAATTACACATAAAATACATAAATAAAAGGACTTGAATGCCCCCAAAGGTCACCTATGGGGTGAGAAAAACCTTTTTGGGGAGAGAATCAAGTAGGAGCAATAGCAATAGCAAAATTCTGATCCATTTGTCTGACTAATTTTGATAATTTCTAATGACACAGTATCTTTCTTCTGACAGTAACTTAATTCCAGAAAGCAAGATTTAGTGTTCTATCACTAAGTTTTCTTTTTCACGAAAAACTGAATAAAACTTGTTATTATCACCTTATTTTATTGGTGTTGTTAAGTGGTTCAGAACTGTTAAAGTGCATGAGGAGTTGTTACATACCATTGAGAAGACAAAAAATAACTAAAAAGTAAAGATCTGGTCAAGTGAAAATAGCTTTCTAGGATCCAGGGGATCGTAAATGCTATGTTAAAGTCACATGGGGAGGGTGTTTGCTTTTTAGACATCAGATGCCTGTAAAAATCCAGACACATCTGAGAATTTGTCAGAACACATGGCACCGTAATTCTGATGCTTGTATCTCTATAACCAACCTTCCAGGGCAGGTGGAGGGATGCACAGATCCTGCACCTATAGAATGCTAATGACAGCAGAAGAGGGACTTCTCCAGTCTGAGAGCCTCTCATTTACAAGAACTATGTTTACCACCAGTACAGCCAGAAACCATTAACACTGTGCACAGTGTTCCCTACCATGATTTGTAAGTACAGTTGAAGACCAGCCTTTCCATTGACCAGTGCAGGAAACAGAGGTGTGGAGAAGTGACAGAGCTTGTCCAGGGTCGCTGAGGGAGTCCACAGCAGCGCTGTAACAGGAGGTAGTGCTCCAAAGACCAGATCAGACCTCTTTGCCATAAGCAAGGCCACAAATCAAAATACACTTGTAGATGGAATTTAACGAATGCTCAGCCAAGAGAGATAATAACATCCTTCTATCTCCTGGCTCCAGCTGTGTCCCTTTGGGTGGCAGGCCTGCCCTTGGGCATATCGACAGCACCCCAAAATACAAACCTGTCCTGGACACCGCTTACTAGGTTCAGGTTTTGTTTGTCGACAGTGACCTGAGCCGGCCTTCTAGACCCACATTTCCCAGCAAGGTTCCCTTGACTCGGGAGAGGGGAGGTTAAATAACTCAGCATACCTACATCACCACCACCACATCAATGTCCCCGTTCCCTTCCCCTGAACCCCATGTGTCCTTCCCTACAGTGTGCAGCAACACTGCAGGAAAGAAGAAGCTCCTGCCCTGTGTTGTTGCCCTTCAGTTACCTGAATACTTATGCAGCAAAACAGCAGGATTTCCTGGGGACTATTTTTTCTTGATGATGCAAAAAAAAGGCTTGTATGGCAGGGTGCTGAACTACAAATAGCAGGTCAGGTTAGAGACAACTTCCATCACAGCTGTCAGCGCAAATGATTCCTCCTGCCACCTCCTACATCTCCTCCCAGGGCCAGGCACAGCCCAGACCCTGATGAGCGACACTTATTGCCAGGCAGACCGGCAGGCGTCTCCTACAGAGACGTCTAACTGGCAAGACCAAACCATATTTGCTACATGCAAAGATTTCATTGTTCAAGACTGACGTTGCAGAGGGCTCACAGTCACTTTGGGCACATGATCTGTGTTCACCCTGTAGCTGTCTGAGCTGATTCAGGCTAAAATGTACTCCTTGTCTCCTAAAATTTCATCATGCCAACCTTAGCAAAAGAGGGCCAGAGCTGGAAGTGTTCAAGAGCTTCTTTACAGCTGACCTAGCCGTCCCTGCTGCTTTACAACTTACACCGACGCAATGCAAGGTATGAAACTCATGACTTAGGAGGCAAGGCACAAGACCCACGATTCCTACTGGGATAATTCACCAGAGGTTTTAATTTATATCAGCTAAGGGTAGGGCCTAGTGTTTTTGAAGAGGCATCTGCAAAGACACATAAACACTAGGCAACAGCAGCTATCACAGCATGAACAGCTGAAGCAGGGAGCCATCAGCCTGTGGTCTCTCACACTGGGCATCGCATAAGCAAAGCCAAAAGGCCCCGGGAGAAGGGGCGTGCTGCACTTCTGCAGCGTCCGGAACCTAAACGGAGACTTCGCTTCTAACTACAGTCCAAGCAGCCAAGCCCAGCTCTGGCATGGGTCTGCTCAGGGCAGTCCTGCTTTGGCTAGGCAGCCCTTCCTGCCGGTGGCTGCACTGGAAGCCCAGAAGCCCCGGCAGCGTGTGTGTCCCCACCAGCTGGGCAGTGGGAGCAGGAGGGAGGCTCTCGTGGGGCCAGGACCACGCACAGGGGCAGCACTCAGCTCCTGGGGAGCTAGCTGACAACTCGGCATCTCTTGCTCCCCTGAGTGGTATTTTGTGTTTTGTTTTGTGGTGTTTTCTTTTAAATACCAATACCTCTTGTGCGCTTTTTCTTTTCCAGCCTGATGCTTGGGAGGTTTCTAAGTTTTAAGGTAATGGTTTATGAAACCCAGAAACACCACGTGGATCAGTATTTCCACTCAAAAGAGAAGAAATAAAAGGTTACCATCTTCTAAGTCCCTGGAGAACCAAGCGACGTGCCCAAAGCCATAACTGAACCAAGGCGCCGTTCCCTATGTGGGCAATGAGCAATGCCCGACCCTCTCGCGCTCTGAAGACTGGACCCTACCCCAGGGGCAGGGCTTCTCAGCCAGCAAGGTGCGAGCCCATCAGTGGCGAGCAGCAGAGCACAGGACAAGCCAATAAAGCTCTGCTGGGCTTATGACCTGGAAACCCAACTGCAGCCAGCACCGCTGAGGAGCCTGCAGCGTGGGGCTGAGTGGGAATCACTGCTCTAGAGAACGTGTTTTTCACCGTGTTATAAATTGCCTCTGTTTTTAAGAAGTGGTATGATGCACATACAGAAATTGTTATTTGAGAGGTGACTGCTGGCTTTACGAGGGCACGCCAGCCAAGTTTACCCACCAGCAGACTCTCAGCCCATCTCCTGTGAGCAAGAACATGAAGCTGAGCCAACACACACACGCAGTGTTGAGCAACTAAACAAGAAGCATGGGGAATGCTCTAAGACAACAGTAAATACACTATCATCATGTTCTGAGGTTCTCAAGAACTGCTGCTAAAGCAGCACACAAGCTTAAGTAACATCTTCTAATACTTACTTCGCAAATCTTTTCCAATGAAGGGACAAAGAAATCATCACAGACAATTGCCAAAGCATAGAACATATACACAGCCTGCAAAAGAAAAGAGAGAATGTTGAGTCTGGAGATTGTCAAGCAGAAACAGCATCCCAATTCATCTCAGGTTTGTTTTGGTATATACTTTTTAAAAAACCAAAATGCTCATGCAAGAAGAATTCATGGAGGTGCTCTGGGATTTAATGGAGAGATCATGAAATATGTATCCAAAAGTTCTTATGAGCTATCAAAAGCTGCTGAAAGTTTATCATCATCATAAAGACTACCTTCCTTCCCCTCCCACCCCGCAATTCTCTGAATATTGCTAAGCCACACTTAAATATTTTTGCCATCCTTCCCTCCCCCCCCCCCCCGCCTTGTTGCACAGCGTAAGGCTTTTTTATGATTACGTTCTGTGAAAGTCTAAACCCTAGAGGAGAGATTTTTGAAATGCTAGTATTTTGAGAAAGGGGAAAGGAGCTTGTTTTCTGCAACTGACGGCCCTGCCATGTCATCTGGAATCCCAGTGATAATTCTCGCTGAACTCCACACAGGAACAACTTCCAAATGACTGAAACCCAAGGGGGAACACCAGACTTTAAAGGATACCTGGCAAATCAACTCTTCCATTTCTCACAGAATTATGGAAGCATTTAATCTGCATTTCTGTATTACTAAACGGAACATGCGAAGGCCTGATCTCTGCCCTGACAGGCAAATAGCACAGCACGGCTTACATCTGGGTGACACTGGACGACCACCAGAGGACCCCTGACCCATTAGGTCACACATGTGTAGTAAGAGTATAGATATGATAAGTAGTTCATGGAACTGTAATGAATATGTTAACAGTTTCTCAGAAACATCATTAATATGTATAGATCTGCCATATAAAGATAAACAGAGAACAAAGTCAGTATGCACGTTGGGTGGAACTTATTCCCCATGCATCCAGCGCCAAAAATAAAGAATGCCTGCTTTCTAAAACTCCAGACCAAATATTAGAGAGTTTTGTCTCCAATTTTTTGGTATCACGTGCAGCTAAGCTCTTGTCCTCCCTCCCATATGGCTCAGAGGAAAGGTCCTCTATCCCCTGCTGTGACTCACATCCTGGCACTGGAAAGAAAAATACTTTGTGGGCGCAGGGGAAAACCAGGGGGAAAGCATGCCAGCTACCTAACAGAGCACTGCATCACAACCAGGCTTGTGCCATGCCCCAGCCTGCTCTAGTTTGCTGGTGCAGATGTATCTGAGGCCACCCAGGCTACTCCTGCAGTACTGTATACAAACTTAGGCCTGTGGTAAAGCAACAGAGCCAGAGATATGGAGACCCAAAGGAATAAGGGCATCATCCCAACAGGGTAGCCGTGCCCATGCTGCTCAGAGGACACACTGCAGAAAGGAGAGCTGCAGCAAAGCTTTAAAGCCAAGTGTCCTGTACAGTAGGGCAGCAGGAAAGAAGAAAGGACCACTGCATCCTCTGAAGACCTGCAAGACAGGCCAGCGCTCATCCCTTGCAGCACTCCTTGGTGTCAGGTATGCAGTGTATCTATTTCAGCTGGCATCCCCATAGGAACTAGAAAACAATCTGTCTGCATGTGCTACTGAAAACCTGCCACAGAGAGAATCTACATTACCGTCTCGGATCTCATTGTCAGCAGACTACAGTATCGGCAAAGGTTTCTATATCGCCATGTAGCTGTGAAAGCACACAGCACGCACAAGCGAGATCCTTCGATTTGGGGCATGCAAACAGGGAAGCTCTGCTCAGGACATAAACCTGGAACAGACTGCACTGAAGCAGCTGCACACAACCAGCTATGTCCAAAAAGAGAGAATGTGAAAGGCTGCACACAGCAAGGCAGGAGAGATGAACACCTGAGCTCTCCCTCTCCAATTCCACACCCCTCCCCCAGCAGTTTGCTGGCTGCCTCTGGGTCAGACCCAGTGAGAAGCTGCGTGCTCAGGCCAGCAGACTCACCGCTCCCATGCACCGAAGGAAATTACATTCCCCCGCATCACATTGGGCACGAGGTCACTGCAGACAGAGAGACACATGCTGCTCTGGAGCAGTGCATATCATTAACCACAGCAGCAAACTGAGCCTCAGCGCCAGGTCTGCACAGTGCACAGCACAGTCCCAGGGCTGGTTTACAGCATCACAGTCCCAGGGCTGGTTTACAGCATCACAGTCCCACAGCAGCATCTAGATTCCCATCCTGCCCTGAGCTTACACCTTTTGTCTGACTTGATCATATAAATGCCCCTCACGCTGGAAACATGCAACTCCTCCATAATATTTTGCTAGGTTTTCAAGCACATGTAGTTGTTTGTTGGGTTTTGGTTGTGTTTTTTTTTCTTAAAGATAGACCTACCTACCTGTAGAGCTACCTTTACTGTGCCAAAAGCAAACAGCCCCAGAAAGAAGTAATTTTGGCATGTGGTCCAACAAAGCAGGTGAGCATGCATCAATCCCTTGTGTTTCCAGTGTCACCCACAGGCTCTCCCAAAGTGAGACAAATCTACTTTGAAGTTCAAAGATGGCTCCATCTTTTTTGTAACACCTGCCATGTACCACTATAGAACTATTTTTACAAGTAGTGCAGCTCCAGTGGATAACTAGAGCTAAGAAAAGTGGCCACTACTTGTAGAAAAACACTGTCTTAATCCTAGCGAAGCACAGAGTTATTACCACATCACCAACAGATCCTCCTGCTTTGCTTGTTTTTGAAGTTTACTGTTGAAGCTTGGGTGATGGGAGGAGAACAGAGTATATTTTTCTGGAGGGAAAGCAGCAATAAAAATGGCCTCTGGGGTTTTGTTCCTGTTTTAATTTTCCAGGAACAGGTTTAAATCCCCCAAACAACCAGATTCTAACTTGCCAGAATTTAATTATAACTTTGCTGCAAAAAGCCAGTAATTTCTGTGAAAATCTCAGCCATGAAAACTTTTGAAGCCCCAAAATAATTCAAGTATACTTTTTTTCAGGATTAGATATGGGAATTTCATAATAATGGAAGATTTTGACACCATCTTGAAGATTCAGTGCTAGACTGTCACTTCAGATAGTCTCTGTGCTCTCTCTGTCATTACTCATATACATGAATAAATGTAACTTACTGTTTATGAAAGTCTTACACTGCAAAATGGCCCAGAAGACCATGCATGTAAGCAAAATTCCAGCTCTACAACTCTGCTGAGTGCAGCAGAGACCTTCATCTTGTAGAAGGAGCACTAGCTGCTGACATGATACCAACAGATAACTGTACAAACAGAGATAAGGGAAGCGCATGGCTCACAGACACTGTACATCATAGGAAAAAGTATCAGAAACAGCCCCAGAGTGTTACATATCCAAATCTCATTGAAATACAATGGATAGTGGGTGCCCAACTTCAGGCTGGATTTTTTTTTATCTGCTAATCATACTAATCTGCAGTGGGTCATGCCATCATTTTCCCTTCCCAAATACACAGTAATGCCTTTCAAGAACACTAATCTGTACATCATCATCCCTAGAAATTGAGAGCATCCTCTACATTTGACATAATTTACAGTCACAGAGTGCAGGGCATCATATGGTTGCTCGGGCTTCCTGCAATCTGCCGCTGTTGTGGTAGCCAAGTTCTCCCAAAGGGGGGGGGAGGCGATGGGGACAGAGAGGAGACAACAAACCAAAAAAAGCACACGCTCAAAAGCCAAACCAGCTCACTTCAGCACCTGCTTCCACATGCGGCACACATGGACCGTCTTTGCCTCCTGTACATTCTCACGTTTTTTTCAGATCATGTGAAGTTACCACATTGTACGCAGCGCTCACCAGAAATACAATCAGTCCCAAAGGACATCGGGTACAAGATGTCCATCAGTTCAAGTTCAAGAAAATCCTTCTGAAACACTTTAAATTAGCAGTCAAATGATGCCAGGGGTGGGTTTACACTGTCTGTAGCGCGAACCAGAATGGCAAGGCACATCCATATCCCCGTTCCCATAGGCAGGTACAAAAGCTACATCTCATTGTGTTCCGATTTTCAGAGGACACAACTACAACCCAAAGAGGTGACATGGGAATTTTCTTTTGTCCACCCATGCTTACACATTTGTAAGATCTGGTAGAAAAGAAGAGGCAATAATGGGACTGAAATGAGTAAGGAGTAGAAAAGCCAATGTGAAGAAACTGCTGTCACACTTTCTCTAATTCTCTTGGAGGTAGTGGGGAATGCCATGCTGCTGCGTCTGCTGAAAGCACTGAGCCAAAGCCTGCTCAAGTCACTAAGATTATTGTGGGTGACTTCAGCAAATTTTAACACCAGGCTGATAAAACAGATCAGGCTGAACCCACACTGACTTACATGCTTGAGCATTTATTTTCAATGACCTCAATGTCACAAATCTGGTTTTGGCTGTGAGTCTTCTCTAATTTGATTTAACTGGCCTGAATGCAATACAGTATAGAGTGTCAAAATCTAAGGAGTATCTAGCTAGAAAACAGCTTGGTTCACAAACTAAAACACTAGCAACTACCTTTGGAAAGCAAACACAGGTGGTAAGTGAACACAGGAAGACAGTAACTGTTACTTCCCTGAAAGTTGCTTGGGTGATTTTTTTTATGGTGGGGCTTTTTTTTGTTTGTTTGGGTTTTAAACAAACAAAACAAAATCAGGTTTAGAGTTTGGGCCAGCAGGAACATAACAAAAAAACCTAATTTTACATCAAGTCAGTCTCAGAAAGATGGAGCCCAGACACCAGTCCAGGCTATTTTATGTGGAAAGAAGAAAGCCAGCCAGCATCAGGGTAAGCAAGTCTGTTCTGTATGTCAAATGTGGAGAATGCAAACAGCATGGCTTTAACATTTTGCAGCTGATTAAATGGTATCAGCTTCCATCCAAATTAACCTGGGGATCCAACGGAGAGACCCATTCCTTCTCCCTTTGATACATGCAAGTCCATCCTCACCAGTACGACGGGAGCAGCAGGCTTAGCACAGGTAAGGAAAGCAGCAGGGCAGCACTTGCTGAAGCCTCTTCCACCTGACAACAGGCATCAGGGATAAAGGCAGCAATTGGGCAAACGCGGGTGTGCACAGGCAGAGCTGGAGCATGACGTGTGTAATGGCCATGGGGGACAACACGATGGACAGAACAGAAAAAACAAGTCTCAGCTCCAGCATCATTTAGTTGAGTTTGGCTTGAAGTGAAGACACGGAAGCCTTTAAACAGGCAACCTACTTAAAAGACAAGTCTTCCTCCTTGGGACATTAAAAAATTACAAAAATATAATGGCCCTACATAAAAGGATTACAAATACCAGATTAAGTAGTACATTAGGATTGATTTTAAAATTATGATTCTAACAAATAAGCAGCAGAGAAGTAATTGCAATCTCTGCATCAGAGGAGATTAAGTATCTTACTTGAAATATATGTTCTGTTGCACAGGACATAAATGATAATTTTTCACATTTGTCCAGCTGTCCTTTGAGTTTCCCATGCTGGTTCTTCATACTCAGATTAAAACTCACTTTGCTGAGCCAAAGCAAGAAGCTTTTCATAAGAAAGCTTAATGCTGTAGGAGCCAGCAATTCCCACAGCCCTGCCTTCTTCCCAGGACAGCCAGGAAAAGAAGAGGTGACCATTCCTAGCTGACACCCCCACAGACCTCCCACACCAGGCAAGTGGGCATTACCAAGGGCCATCACTGAAACCACTGTTACAAGCACAGGGCTTTCCTCAACTCCCAGTGCATTATAAAACCACCCAAAATGCCATTATCAAAGAAAAATTAAAAAAAAAAAAAAAAACAACAAACGAGAAACCCACAGAGTCCAAGTTCACTGGGAGCAGCAGCCCATGGTACCACAATGCGCTCAGCAGCAAGCTATGCTGTGCAGCATCGCTAAGGTAAGCATGTCTGGGGCACTGGAAAATCATCACCCTAATGAGACAGCTCTGTGCTGTAGGAATATACACAGCTGTTTTTCAACTCAGTGTAGAAATAGATAAAGACAAGATACATCCAGAGCGACCTACATTTTCTGAGCAGCTTGCACAAAGGAGACTGGTGCACCCTGTTCCCATGGCTACACCGAACCACCCGCTCTGTCACCCTGCTCAGCGTGCAGAGCCCTCGTGCCATCCAGCCAGCGGCTCGACCGACCGCACACATACACGGGCCTTTCCACTGGCAGCGCAATGTGTCCTGGCACCACATCCCGGATACATCCAGAGAAAGCTGGGAAAAGGGGAGCCAACGCTGTACTGTCAAAAAGATGGGTAACACAGGGATCAGGGCAGAGCCTGCAGCTGGGCAGACAATGGCTGAGCAGGGACGTGGCAGGGAGGAAAGACAGTGCCCATCCCATCAGGCTCTTCCAGGGAAACCTGCAGCAATACCCAAACCCTCCTTCCTCTCCTGTAAGCAAAGACCTTAAAAATTACTGGGTGAAGCAATTTCCCTCCCCTGTCTCATGGAGGTAGCAGGTGCCTATCTTCCAGTGTCTACAAGCACAGTAGGGCTGGGGGTCTGCACAAGCATCAGTATGCATCTGCTAAAACAAACTAAACCCCATCCAATGCTACAAGAACACCTAGACACCTGCACACCACCAGGAGCTGTGTTAAGATTGCAAAATGAAGCTCTCAAGCGGTGGGGAGCTCCTGGATGGTAGGCTGTGCACTTGATACTTTAGCAGTAAACAGCACCAGACTCTCAAAATCCAGACTCGGGCTTCCTCCAAACCAGCAACTCAGTGGAGGTGTTACTATCCATAGCAGCATGTCCTCTTCTCAGAGAGGTCATGATGATAACAGCAGTGAAGCAATCAGCTGACGAGCTCTGAAGTATCTAGGGGGAAATCGAACACTGTGGCTCCAAGCCTGTAGTATGTTTTTAGTGGCCCACTTCTCCTTTACACTGAAGTATTTTCAGCTCAGACCTAAAACTATCGCTAAACTGTTCCTGTCCAGTTTTTCCTAGATTTTTGAAGTGTTTGGGGATTTACTTTCAACTTCATGAAGCATCAGATTACATGAAGTAGTTCTGCACAGCCCCACCACGGGATCTGCTGGGGTCTTTGTGTTTTCACTTCTATTAAACAATAGGGAGAAGATGCCTTGGGAATCCGCTGAGAGGCCATCTATCGCACTCCCCCAGGGCCCCAGTTCACAGCATTTTCCCCCTGGTTCTCTGGCTTCTGTTAAACCAGCTTTACCTCCATGCCTTTCAAAAATAAACATGAAAGTATGGACAAAGGGGGAGAGGAGAAAGAACAAGTTTTTAGTGAAACAAGTAAAAACTGTTTAAAGGGAGGTCAATAAATATGAGAAGTATGATGATGACCTGCTAATCATCGCTCCCTTGTTCTCCCTGCAGTCACAAAGCCCCTTTTACAGTCCAGTTTCCTCAAACTCGCAAAGAAATTTCAATGGAGACAAGGTGACTTTCCTCCACAAAGAGCATTTCTGCTCATGCTCTGATTTGATCACACATTTGGTAACTATGGCTGGAAGGTAAAAAACAGGATTACAGGTTTATCACCTCAATACGATGACAACCCCTGTCAACTCAGACTAAACAGGCAGGTTGCTAAATGATGACTGTTGTCTATTTTCTCCAAGTATCAGTTTTCTCTTTGACAACAGGTTACAAACAATTACTCTGCTAAAGGAGAAGGCAAAGCATTTGTCATTGCTGCTTTTGCTCCCCACTCCACCCAAGGGGCTGGACCAGGGCCATAGGCAGAGAAGCCTGGGGGAACTTCCCTTGGGATTCATGGAGCTGGCAGCTCAGGGCAGACAGACACTGGGACACTTCTCAACTGATGCCTGCTGTCTTGGAACCGTACACCTTGTGACAGCATCCGACAGCTGAGGGGTCATTCCCAAGTACCATGGGGCTAGAAAAGGTGAATCCAGCTGGGTCCTGCACCTTGGGCGTGCACGAGCTAGAGCACGGTCAATACATTTTCTTGAACCGCAATAACAATGGAGCACTGATGGACCAAGGTATCAGTCTTGCTGCTTGCTAGAGGGGAAGAAAGTAGATATGTTTCTGTTGGGGACAGCAGATGCTTACATCTAGTTCTCATTAAAAACAGATTTTTCCTTTTTATTCTGAAGTAGACAGTTTATCTTGAATTTCAGTCTTCCAAGCCCCATTTTGACACATATTACAAGCGCATAGAGCTTATGCAGAACTGACAAAAAAGTCTATGGAAAAAATAAACTATCTGGAGAGCAATTACGAAGCCCAAATCTAATTTAAAGTAGATGGGAAAATAACTGAACTTGTAGATTAAGTAGTCAACTGTATGAGAACATGTGATTTCATTGTTACTAAGAATGAAAACATTCAGCCCAGGTCTCATCTCTTTTAAATAGCTGGAAAAAACCATTCAGAGATGTGGATCACACAGAGATTAAGAATGATTTTAGCAATTCATATTTTTAACAGTCTCACTATAAACGTGTTCCTGGAACTCAAGAGATTTTTAGAAAATAATTTTTGTGTTAAAATCTAAGAAACATGAGGCTACAATGTAGCAATGTGCTGCTATAATCGTCACTTTTTGCCTACAGTGGCTGCATGGGAGCCTGCTAGTTGTTTTCCAAGTGAAGAGATGAATTTAACTGCACATAGTTAATCCCTTTCTTAAACAACTCTCATAACACTTTTTTGTATTACCCACAATATAGTTACAAGGGTGCCAACAGGCTACTGCTATTTTTCAAGACTATTACAGTTTTTACACACTTTCTGTATGGGTTAAGAGCAGTTAATATATAGCTCCTTGAATTAACAGATAAGCAACAGTGACCTTTGCCTGTCAAAACACAAAAACTGAGGTGCAGAGCACTGACTGCCAGGAAAACAAATAATCAGCACTTGGATGCAAGCACGCACCGGCCAAGATGCATGTCAAGACAGGAGTGAAATCCCACAGATGGTGCTGCATGACACGCTGACTGTGGCTGTGAAATGGACCCTCACACCAGAAAATCCAGTGTCCAAAAGTCAGGAAAGAGCAGACCAAAGGCTGCCTGGGATGCACAGACAGGTCTCCAGGATGGCATTCCTTGGGACCGCTCCCCAGTTCCACCAATGCCATCCCCAGCCCTTCTTTCAAGCCCCACCCAAGCCCAGCATCTTGGACATTCAGAAGATGGCACAGTGCTGGCCACCAGCAACATGCAAGAGCCATCACGCATGACACTGACCTCACAGTGCAGAACACAGGGGCTGCAGCAGTTTAAGACAACCCCACTCTGCTGCTGGGACAGAAGCAGCTCAGAGCCCACGGGGTGAAGCAGCAGATCTGACCAGAGTCAAACAGGTGAAACCCAACCTGCAGCTTCACTCCAGACTTACAACAGAGGAGCTGAAGATCCTCTGAAGGTCGATCTCTCCACCAGCTGCAGAGAGACTCTGGGTGACTAGCTGCTGCGTGACACTACTTAGAGTGCAAGTTTATATGAATTTTTGGGAGAATTCTTGTGGGTGCTAAAAAATCCAGCTTGGGTCCAGTGCTCACTTTCCAAAACATCTCAAAGCTCAATGTTCCCATGGAAACTTGGAAGCCTTAAACTTGCCTGATGAAGTCAATAGTGATGTTACCCAGCAAACTTCTGCAACCATTTAGCCAAAAAATAAAAAATCACAACACAGAGCACTCACAATATGCAATACAATCTAATTTATACTTAAAAGAAATCATGGATCATTGCACATAGCTCACGGTGACTACTCATTTAAGCTGACTAGAAGTTATTAAATGCTAAACATCCATTAGAGGTAGATATTTTCTTGGCTGCTGAAGAATGCCTCTTCACCCCAAGAAGCACCAACCTGGCAGTTCTTAAATGAAGATGACATTAAAAAAGAATTGTCTTCATCTACCTAACAAAAGTTGAGGAACAGATTTGGAGGGACAGCGCTTCCCTCTGCGAGAGAACTGCAGCTGCTGAACACAAGGTCCTCTTAACACTAGCTAAATGCCTAGTGGACTGACAGACTAGGGTTATTTAAATAAATTTATCTTGAGTATCTTTAATTTTGGCCTTACCCATGCACACTACTTATACCAACTTGTTTGGGGGACAGATCACAAAACTCCAAGCCCAAAATTGCACAAATTTCTGATATCAGTAAGGTCTTTGTGATAAACTTTTTAAACAAAAACCCTCTCTAATTTTTTTCTCCTACAGCTATGTCATAAGGGGTGCCACGAGGATTTCCAGGGGGAATTTCTGAGGATAAGACTTCACTACTTTTTGAAGGCAATTACATCAACGTTCTCCCTTGACCTACCAACCCCGCAGCATCGTCATGCTCAGGGGCGGAGGGCAGAGGACCACAGCTACCTGGCAACCTCAGCAAAGCCAGTCTGTCTGGAGTAAAGTAACTCGCAGCAGTTTATTCACATTACAGCATGCGCCTGAACTCATGGGCTTTTAAAGGAAGAGGCTTATGTAAAACTGAAGTATGTTATGCTCAGCGTAGTTACTGAAACACACTCTCAACCATGACTGAGAGCTGAAGCCAACGTGGGTGGGAGGTGGCACCAGCCTGCAGTGAGCGCACCAAGCCCTGTCCACAGTGACAGGAGAAATGCAAAGTCACAAAACTTACACAAAGGACGTGCAGGACCACAGCTCCATGTCTCCTGTCCTCGTTTGTGAAGATGTCATTGGGGAATTCATGGAGAGCTGCAAAAAGGGGGGGAAAAAAGAAAGCTCAGATGTTTAATCGGCTACTCAAAACCACCACATGTGCTGCAAAGTAATATAACAAAAAGTTGCTCCAGCCCTTCTACCAGGCAGTAGTCCTAAAACTACCCTGCCAGAGGCTCTTAGTTTCTCATCTCTGTTAGTTTAGCTTAACTCCTCCTCTGGCAATGACAGCCTTTTCCGAAATGTTTACTGTGTAATTTGCTGCTGTGGCAACCATAAGGCTGTGTATAGACACCTTGGGGAGGGCAGATAAACCCTGAAAGCACAGCACTGCACTCTACTGAAAAGTTCCAGGAAAAAAGCACTGCACAGAGTAGGTGATGATGGGTCACTCCCACCAAGCATTCCAGAATGGAAGACTAAAAGCCGCCCCCCCCCCCCCCTCCCCTCCCTGTGAGTCCTCAGCACCGCTTCCAGTTTGGCAGGGCACAGGTAACACGTACTCAGATCCTCAGATCCAGCAGGACATAATGCTCTCCAGACTGGCAACGACCTCCCTCAAGTGTCCTTCCTGACAGCAGGTACAGTGGAGGCCTTATGGCAACACACCCTCAGCTGTTTTCACTCTTTTACCCTGCCCTGGTATCTCTCGCCACCCTCAATGGAACCGTAACCACGTCAAGAGACCAGGCCTTCCCTTACGGCAAGCACTCCAAGGGCAGCCTGCTGTGTCAGGTGTCAGGTAGCCAGCCTGCTGTGTCAGGTAGCCAGCCAGCAGCTGAAAGGGGACACAGCCCCAGGACAGGGGCAGGTTTTGAATTTTCAGATGAAAACAAATCCTTTCTCTGCCTCCAGACTTCCCTCTGCCTTCTCAGAGACGTCCTTGACACAAACAAGACATACAATGTATGGCACTAGTGATGCTGCGAAGGTTTGACAAAGATGTATCAAATGTTCCGGAGAATAAAGGCACAAGGGTGCAACTCTTTGGAGTTGGAAAGATTTCCATCGGGAAGACTTAGCATTACTGCAAAGCCCCGCAAGCTGTAATGCTACGTGCACCGGCAAGCCAGGGTCCTCCTGAAGGCAACAGCCCAACAGGGTGTGCCACCTCTGAAATGCTGGAAGCAAGTTTTCTGTGAAGATGCCATGAGAGTGGGGGAGAGTTCCCACCTTCCCCGCGTGCTCCTGCTCTGCCCAGCCAAAGGCCACCAGGGAGTCTGTGTAAAGCGGCTGAGCCCAGGGGCCAGCTTCAGCCACAGAACCACTGCTGCCCACATAAACGCAAGGACAGCGTTGGAGGGCTCCCTTGGCACGGCCTGTGCGTGCTCCCCACAGCAGCTTTTTAGCTGCACCAACCCCAGAGGCGAAACCGTTCCTCCCCAAACAAAGGATATACGCCTCTACTCTGTAGCCAGGCTGCAGGACTCGGGCAGACCCCACAGTCTAATTAGCTTCAGAAACAGCATCTGTTGGCAGAAGTGAACCATGAAGAAACTTCACACAGAAACATAATTATTTCAAATAATGATATGGTAGAGCAGGGGAAAAAACAGCAACCCAAATCAGATGCTGTTTCTCTCAGTAAAGCTGCTCACTGGCAGGGTAAGTGGATTCCATTCCTGACCTTGCTGATCTTCTCATGACCACCATCTCCTCGGTGCTCTACAACACCTTGCTGTAGACCAGCTCACGCAATGGGAAAAAAAGAAGGCATCCTTGGTGGTCAGAAGGTGACACACTGAAGATGGTAATCTCCCTCCAATCCCTTCCACCTTCTGAAATGACAAGGCGGCACCTTTTGCCAACAGGCAGAAGAACTTTAGTCACACAGCATCTTACAAAGCAGTGGATTTCACTCCCCAGGGATGTTGTGACAGGCAAAAAAGTAGAAAAGGCCCAAAAGGATTGTCTGTTGGTGATATTAAGTGTGGCAATCTAAATGCAAACTCCAGTCACTGTAAACCCTGTCTTGAGCAGTCGGCAAGGGTACGCATGGGGAGAAGAAATGGTCTTTACATGCTCTGTTGCATATACTTTCCTGTAAGCATCCCCTCCCAGCCACTTCCAGAAGCAGTGGGCTGGGCTAGGTGGCCACCGTGTCAACTTCCTAACTCGGGCAGTCTTCTAACCAATGGGAGAGAAGAAAGGGACATTTTGAAATCTGCAGTGAGAGGTGATGGAAGCAGAGCTGTGACCTCCTGGTTGCTCAAGCGTTCATGCTTTTGCTTCCTTCCTCCTTACAGCAGAGAAAAGCACTAGCTCCAAAGTAATGAACTTACATCTAGAGGGGGCTGGCACTTCACCTTGGCTTTATCACCTGGTTTAAGTCCAACAGAGTCATAAAGTCCTAGAAATGACACACTAACAAGCATCCGGGACAGATGATGGCTCACTGCACCAACCCAGAAAACAGCTCAGCAATTTAGCTTGTTCAACATGCCTTCAATAAGAGCGGTATGTTTTTTGTTAGATTAGCAGTTATCTTTCCAAAGTCAAGTAAGTAATAACAGTTGAGAAGAGCATGCAACACAGAAAACCTTTGCTGCAAATATGATGTTGCAAGTCATTTAAACAGAAATTACTTCCATTTACTCAAATGCTTTGTTACTGTTCTAGATGTTAATTGGATTATAAAGCACTTAAGAACAGTCTGCCAATTAGGTTGCAAGAATGGCTTTTGGTTATAAACTGGAAAACAAGTGTGAAGACGATGTTCTGGCATTCCAAGCACTTCTCAGTAATTCCAGATTTGAATTGCTCAGTAACAACTAAAATAATGGCTTTCTTCTAATGGTCAGTTCTGCATATTCAGCCTTGAATCAAGCTGCTTTCTTCCTGGCTTTCACATCGTTATCATCAATAAAGCTCCAGCAATTGGAATTTAATTAGTAATTCCATAAATGATTCAATGGAAAAACAATCCAGCTCACTCACAGCTTTGCTGCCTATGAGGCAGTTAACTGAGCAAAAGGTATATACACCTTAATTTTGTTACTAATGCATCTGAGGAGGAAAAAATCCTTGTTTGCATAAGCAGTCTTTCAATCAAAGACTCAGGTCTAACACTGCTAATTGTATTCCCAAGCACTGGCCAATATTATAATGAGTCCTAACAAACTAGTGGGAGCTACTGGAGCAGTACAGATGGCACCTTTAGAATTGATCTTCTAATGAAGCAACACCAGCAGTACCCTCGACATCGTGATAAACAACATTGCCAGCGCAGCCACAACTGTGGAAACCCCATATCGTGCTGGGTGAGAGGGCTGTGCACCACAGCTTGCTGAGAAGCCTGGTGTGGTAACCCACTCGTGGTTTGCGTCCATCACTTGGGACCACACACACCAACGGACCAGGACTGCTCATGCCTAAACTCCGGGTGGGCTGGGGAAGCCCTAGTGCCCAGGGGTTCAGGTTGGTGGGAAGTCTGGGGAAGGCAGGTTGAGTGGGGACTGCAGGCACCTCCCAAGAGAAATGCCAGGTGTGGGGACCAGCCCAAAACACACAGGGGGCAGGTTTTGGCCTTTTATGAGAACTAGCAATACCTGTGACTTTTTATAACAACTCGGGATTCACCTGCCAGGAGTTGCAGTATTTTCTTCTGAAGTAGAGCTGGTACTGCCAGGAGGCCACTCGCCCTCCCACCCCCAAGGCATGTACTGTGCCAGATACACACAAAGCTGCCAAAAACATGTTTAGGTGTGCAACCTGAAGAAACTAGTCAGACAGGCACCAGCACAAAGACAGGAGTTAAACAAACAAACAAACAAACAAACAAAACCACCAAACAAAACACTACAGAAGACGCAAGACAATGAAGTTAAAATAGCTGGAAAGGATTTGGCTTTCCTCAGCAAAATATTATGTGAAAATGAAAAGTTTTCACTGTGATTTTGTTAAAGAAATGTTTCTGGCCATTCACCAGACCGTAAGGCAGCACAAAGGAAACACGAGGAGATATGTTTTTAGCAATATGCAGAACAGTTTGCTAACACACATGCGTGCATATGCTTCCCGCTTCCCTCTGCCTTCCTGCAGCTGCCTATGAGATTTTACCAGGACAATTCTGAACAGACAAAGACAATGGAAACCCAATTCCTTTACCAAGGGTCTCTACAGGGTTCAAGGAAACCAAAGTGTACCTAAAGTAAAAGCATACAGAAAAAAACCCCAGTGTAAAAACAGAATAAGCTTGTCGCTACCAACGGAGGTGGGGAATCCTAGCCATCCTTATCATGCACAGCAGAAACATCTAATCCTCCCTCAGATTCTGGTTCCCACCCTCACGCTGCTGAAATGCACCTTCTTATCTGAGAAAATCTTAATGTGTCCATCACTGCCTTCTCTACGGCATTGTCTGAACACAAATGCTTTTAGTGGCTTACACTTGAATGTATGCAATTATAAAATAATGTATGCAAATTTGAAATCTGCTGCATTTTTATTAGATGCATCAGGTGCAGATGAGTACAGATAAGAGGAGAGCTTTGCAAACACAGGAGCTCCTTTCTAAGAAGAAATAAAGGCTGTTGCTGGAACACCACTCCAACAACAGCTGCCCTATTTAGCTAGTATAAAAAGCTCATAGAGTTTGTTATTTTGCTTAAAAAAAGTCCTCAGTTGTTGTACAGAAAATAGGGGCAGATTTTGCCAGGCTTATTTTGATTGCATCAGGGAAAAAACCATCACCCTTTCAATGAACTTAAACTCAAAGAATTAAACATTTCTGATCGATCCACTCTCGTCCTGCAGACTTTGCAGCTATTGGGCCTGCAAACTGCAGAAGGGCAAGCTCTTCACACAAACTCGGCACCTCCATGGACATTTTTTGCATGGACACTAGGTACAGTGCTAGCTGCCAAGCCCAGGCCCATACCCTTGCAGTGGCACTGCAGCACCCAGCACTGACGGCATTTCTACTGCAGATACGTGAATTCCAGCCTTCCATGGTGTGCAGCTCAGTTTCACTTTTCAGTTAATGAATGGTACACATTCTCAGAAAACAAAGCGTGGGAGCATGATTTTTTAGGGTTCAGTTCAATCTTGTATTGGCAAAACTGTAAAATTACTGGCAGATATTAGAGTTATTAGAGTTTGGAAGTAACTGGACTATTAACAACATATGGATTAGCTTTGTGAAGGAGGCTAAATAATAAAGGAGCAAATCAGCAGGTGTGAAAAGTTGCACTCTTCTGCAGCAGCCAAGGACCTACCAGCAAGACCTCAGATGTTTAGACAGGTAGCAGCTGCTGCACAGAACGAGGAGCCCATACCTTTTGAGAGTGGGGCGCATGGTACCCTCCGCAGCCCATGGCACAACCCCAGCTAGCACCAAGCAGCAGTGGACTTGCTGCTGCTCGCTCACACAGCAGCACTCACAAGGCTATCGATGTACATGCTTCCCTCACCCAATTTAGAGGACGATTTTGTATCCATGCTTGACAGGGAAAAGTTATTTTAGTCATAATACAATGAGTTGGAATAAATTCTTGTTCTTTTATTCTCAATCAGTATGCAATTCATTAAAATTGGGACCCTGTTCAGCCTTGGCTTTAGCTGACTTACAAAATGATCCATATCACCACTCTGTTCAGAAGATTTGCCGGTGCTGTACAAACTTGCCTCCGTTCCACACAGTCAAGCTACCCCAGGCAGTTTGCATACCCTGTGAAGGACAGATGCTGCTGTACCATTCTTCTGGGCAGCAGCAGGGAGTGTTACCCTTTCAAAACCCTTTTCCCTGCCACTCCGTCCCCTCTCCTATTTAATGTTTCCACCTTTCCAAAAGGATTCTTTTAAAGAAAAACCCAACACAGTAATGCATTGATAGTTCTCAAAGCTGCAACGTACACTTATTTTTTTAAAAAAAGTCTTTATATTGCCAGCAGTGTACCTGCTCTACAGACAAGAAAACTCTTGGGAAATCTGCCATAGCTTTCATAGATAAAAGGAAGAACTGAGAATGTTCAGCCTAGGCAATGAATTATCAGCAAAGAAAATGGTCAGAAATTTAAAAACCAGGTTCATTTTCTCACGTTGTCTCCACCATTCTCTCATGGCCAGAGGTAAGTTGCATCAGTGCTAGGCACTGCAATCCTGAAGCATCCAAATAACTACTGGGGAAGAGGCCCAGCCTGTATTTGTACATAGCTTTCCAGGATAATTACTCTGCCCAGTGGCCCCTGTTTGGCTGCTTGTTTCCAAGGGGCTCTTCAGAAGCGGGCTGCATGTCCCATCACAGGGTAGAAGATAAGGCTACAGAAAGGCACAACTTGAAAAAAAATTACCTGAGTGGGCTGGATTAGAAACCAGGATTCAGATACACAGCTCCAACATTTAGGGACCGTTAGCGTTCACAATACCAACGCTACTTCAGCCACCATTAAAAGTCCCAGAGACAGCTATACTTCTGCAGCTGGAAGAACAGACAGACATTTAGCTGCGCCAAGCAGCTGGGTGCGAGCTCTTGCCTAAACCCAGATGACAGATCGTTTGCTCCTGTACCCAGCTTGAGGCGCTCAGAGCGTGCCATCTCGCAACAGGAAAGCAAATACATCACTAGCAACAACCACAACAGGAAGAGAACTCAAGGGAACACCATTATCCCAATGCATGGATGTACGTGGTGCTGTATCTTGGGTAGTGCCTGTCATGCTGGCCTTCCTCATCTCTGGAGGGATGCAGTGCAGCTGCAAGTGGCTAAGAGAGCAGCAACAGGATGAGCCAGGAGGATGGACAAGCCACCAAGCATGAAACGCTGGAACAGAGACCACCTCTTCAACCTGAAAAAGGTGGAGTGGAGCACAGGTTTCTGAAACTAAGCGGCAAGAAGAGGGAGAAAAGGGACCAACTGCACACCAGCTCTCCTGGTGCGTCAGTGAGAGGGGCCAGGGGATGCAGGGCCACAGCCACAGCAGCCTGTCCCACAGTGTGCACAGGCAGCACGGCTTGTTGTCACAGGGTGCTGCAAACACAAATCTTCCACGGCTTCACAAAGCACACTGACAAGTCAAAGGAAGAGAAGTCATCCGTCAAAGACTAGGAACATAAAAATTGTTCGCATGGCTCAGAGTCCCCGTACAGCAAACAGCTGCAGCCAGGCAAAGTGCATCAGGAAGCGTCCACACATGCTCGCTTAACAGGTTTCTTTAACTTCTACTGTTGTCATTTATGAGGGAAAGATACCAGTGGAGTAGACCTTGTGATGTGACCTGACAAAACGTTCTTTCAGTCAATGCCAACAGCTTTTCACAGAGGGAAATAAAAAGATACTTTAAAATAATTAGTTACCTTTTTTTTTCCCCGTCCTTAAATTCATTATTTTAAACTCAAGCTCGAGATTTTTGATGGCTTCACGGTTAGCAATAACAGTACATTCACCACCTGCCTGCACACTGTCTAGCCCAATTTCCTGACCTCCAACAGCATCCCCTGAATGGTATCAGCTTTGACAGTGCTGTAGGCCTTACCAAATATACAGGAAAGTAACCGCTACATCCTTGAAGTCCGTCCCTTACAGGGAGCAGTGACCCAGTGAGATGAGCTTGCAGACACGGGGGGGTGAGGAGGCTCAGGAACTGCTGGGTATGTTCAGCTTCACAGCTACCACCTCCTGGAGACTGGCTCGAACGTGGATGGTCCCACGCTCTGCAGCACACCAGTCTCTGCAGCCAAACCCCAAGGGAACAGCTTTACAATCATGTGGTATGAGACAGCAAGGGACTGTGACAACCTTTAGTTGTCTTTAAAAGCAATGATGATTGGTCAAATTCTCTCTGAGGGGAGAGTGGTACCTTTTTGTATATATATAAAATATATATATATAATTTTTTATTTTCTGCCAAGTAAAAATGGTGCTTGCATTACAGGAGCATGATCTAAATTTGAGGGAGCCAAACTATGCTGATATATCAATAATAAATCATTTTGCTAATGCTTTACTCATGTTGCCACTTAACTGCTTAAAACAAGCAGCTGAAACGGCGTGGGGGTACAGCACACCGTTATAAATCATGCAGCACCCCCACCACAGCTGATGGCACTGTTCCCATACCTTGCAACAGATTTACAAGGGTTGGCTCTTAGGAGGCAACGGATGTTCAGATAGCATTCTCCGTGTTTTTGCAATAATGAACTTCTAATTACCAAAACCTAAACATTTACAGTGGACGTTCAGGCAACGATGAGCTTACACACACTTCCCCTTCCTTGGGTATTGCATGCTGATTTGCTCGCACAGAGGAGTAGCAGGCTTACACCCAGCACAAAGGATGCTGATGGCAACACACTGAACAAAAGCGTTTTTACATTCTTCCAGGCTGGCTCTTCAGCAGCTGTCAACAACGCACCCAGAGCATGACTGTCACAACAGGGAGCCTTGTTACAAGTCAGTGTCAGTGAGTCCATCGCAGACCAGCTCTGACTGGCAGCCAAAACCTTCCCTGCAGCACATCTGGGTGGGTGCCAGGTCACCTTTTCAAGGGAGAGGCATGGGGCCACCCAAGGCTTCCTGGAGGAGGGGAAGCAGGGTGAAGCGACACTGCTTCACATGGCCAGATGAGGAAGTTCCTTTGGTGAAGACAGCAGGAGGGAGCTCCCCCAACTCTGGACACAGCCCCAGGAGTCTTAGCAGAGGTCCTGTCTCAGAGGCCAGCCCTTGACACTGGTGCCGTGTGCCCACCCCAGCGCCCTCTTTATTAGCAGCAGCCTTTGGAAACTAGGCTTTATGGAACAAAAGAAGAGCTGCTGGAGCAGATGGAACATGAAGCAGAGCAGTCTTAGACAGAGATGTGAGTACATGAGCAGAGGGCCTCAGTCTGCATATGATCAGCAAACATTTCCACCTTGACTTTCTGGGAGCTCTCCGGGAAGGTGCAGCCCTTGCAGATGAGAGGCATATCACACTGGTAGCTGCACTCAGGAGCTGCAGAAAGACATCAAGTTCCACCTGAGGAATTCAAACCAGGTGTCAATCACACAGAAACACCCCATCACAAACTGCTCGTCCCATGAACTTCTCCTTGGCAAGCACTGTGGTTGATTTGCTACATTCTCTTATCAGAAAGCAGCCCTTTGGCTAAATATGGCAAAGATGTGCTGTGGGATTCTGCCAGGATATAAAACCCATTGTAAGTGCACCCTCTTAGTCACACAGGGCAATTTATTCAGTCTGGGAGCTTTTTTTTAGGTATTAAGAGTAGATACAGGTGTGTCAAAAGCTCTTGCTGGAAGACACCCATCCTGGCTGAAGCGTGCCACTGAGGCCAGGCAGCGGTGCAGCTGAAGGATGCTGAACTGCCTGGCCAGGAAGTGGAGCAACAGGGGTTACCGGTGTCAGCACTTGGGGTGAAGCGGTAGACACTGATGGATCTTGTTGGTGGGTCAGAATACCCCCAAGGCCATGAAATGTTGTGCATCCCCTTTGGAGGAGGTTCATGGTGGAGGGGTGTGCAGCCCCACTGCACTCCCTTATGGAAACCACTGTGGGGCTGGCGAGCAGCTCCAGCAGCAGCTGCAGGAGCCTGCAGCCAGGACCCTGGGGTGGGAAGCTCAGCATGGGAGCAGCAGTAGGGGCTCAGACAGCCGTGTGCATCCAAGAGACCCCGAAATCGCACATGGCTGCTCTGGGGCACCCTGTGGCTCCCTGCTCTTCCTCTCTAAGTTAGCATGTATGATATGCACAGAGCAGGCAGTGTGCCGGGCTGTTTTCTGAAACAAAAATATAGTGGCTATGTGCCTTCTACTGAGCCAATGACTTTCTCTCCCCACACTCCTGCAGAGCCTGGCTGGCCTGGTGCCCCATGCAGCACCCGTGTGGGGAGGGAGCTGAGCATCACCAGGGGTTTCCATCCATACCATCTGCCCACCACAGCACTACAAGAAAGCAATGTGCCCCGGCCTGCTCAAACTTGCCAAAGGTTCCCTTCTCCTCAGCACCCAAACTGGCCTTGAGCAGGATCCAGCACAGAGTACTATTGTCACAAAAAGTTTCATATCACAGATCCAAAAAACAGAGACAAGGAATGACCCCAGTATTTTTCATGATGCACTGCAAGCCTTCAGTCACCTCACTGGTTTAAAACATGCAGTTTCCTAATGGAAAACAGATCTGCTTCTGGGCCAGCCACACACCACAGATAGGGAGCCTTGCCATCAAAGCCAAGCATCTTTTTTGGTCTCCCCTTCCCTGGAAAGACCCTCCAGCCACTCTGCAAGCCGAGCGAGCCTGCAGGACCCTGGTATCCTCAGTCCCATCAGTCACTGCTTTTTGCTGCTCTCCATAACAACCCATGCCTCTTCAACGACCAAATCTGTCTAAAATTGCTCTCCCTAATACCCGCATAATTAAGTGTTCGTTTAAGGATTTATGTACTTTAATCAACAGGAACACAACTCTGCCCAGGCAGCTTCCCACGCCCCCTCCCTCCTCACCCCCGCCCACAGGGGTCTGTTTCTGCTCCGCCAAGAGCAGATGCTCATCGGAGGATGCACTCATCAGCTGGATGAGGCGCAGAGCCTGGCTGTGTGGCTGTGGCCACGCAATGCCATGTGGAGATGCCTGTGGGTGTGCGGGCTTTGGGTGACAGCACCAGCAGGTTAAACTAAGTTAGGGTTATCACCTTACACCATGCCAGATGTGGTTTTTTTCCCCTCACTAGTCTTTAGCTTCCCTTACCAATGGGACAGTCTAACAGCCCAGTTAAAAAGCACTTTTCAATTACAGATAGCTGTTATCTTATCAGCTCCTCTGTCAGAGATTGTGGCAAGCAGCACAGTGATGGGAGCATCACAACTGAACCTGTGGAGCCTTGCCAAGTACCTGTTTACAGGTGCCTCTTGGCAGGATAAGCCAGACAAAGCAGACATGGTATGAATAAAATGGGAGAGGTCTGCATTTTTTTTGCCTATGGTAAGTTATGTATGGGCTGGAGGAAAGAAAGGAAGGAGAAGACTGAGGAAGGGGAATACAAGATGATGAACCACGTGCACCACAGGGAATTCAGAACTGGCAGCTCATTTGCATGGGAAGTGAGAACAAACATCGCTCCTTCCTAGTCTGGAGGAAGCACTCATGAGAAATCACTGACTGAAAACACCACGCACAGCAAGCTTCCCCATCTACCCATCTATGCAAACACCCTTCACTGAATCTCCTGAGAAGCCCCATTTATGCGTTGTAGCACTAATTCTAGGAAGGGAAGCTCTGGCCAGACTTGTGAATTCCAACTGCAATGATGTTCTATCTACATGTAAACCATGCACACGTATAAAACAGGCATGGTTTTGCTAGTGTACCTAAAGGCTTGCTGCTTGTGATTCCATGCCCATCTGATTTTCACATGGTCAACGTTTAAGATGTTCAGGGTTGTACAGAAATTGCAGAGTGCATTTTCTTTGCCATCAGGCACATGTGAAGTGCTGCAGCCCATATTTTGTCATCCCCCCATTCTTTAGACTCTCCTGGTTGTGTGTCGTATTTCAGCGTGCCTCCAGGCTCGAATACTGCTCCATCATGTGGCTGTTCCATCATGCCAAGCATATACACACAAAACTAGTCAGATCCAGAAGAAGTTTCCCTGAAACAGGTGCTTTCTGTGGATGCAGAAAGTAAAGCCTTGAAGGCACAAACCTCTATACACAAGCAGAGCCCTTGTGAAGTCAAAAAGGTTCTGCCTTGGTGTCAATGCACATGAATAGTTTGCAAGGTCAGAGTCAAATCTGACACCTGGGACAACAAGCAAACATATCTAAACACAAGAAGGGGAAGAAATCAGAAATAATAAATTATATGTGAAAGCATATGGTTCAGAGAGAGTTTAAGTCATATAACAGCAGCAAGTGACCTTTAAAGATAAGTTTATTTTTTTTTGTTCAGTAGAAGGTTTATTTCCACCACTGCAAGATTCTGGCAAGTGCTTTCCAGAAGCTCTTAAACTTCTGTATTTCTGCATTTGTTTGAACGTGCCATAGCTTTTGTTTTGTTTTGTTTTGTTTGTGTGTGTGTCCCTGTCCGCCTTCAGTAGCAGCAGTTACTAGAATTCTAGAAGGAAATGCACGGAGGCAGCAGCAGAACTGCCCACAGTTACTTTTACAGACCTAAACACAGCTGGTCTTAGATCAAGATGTTTCCTTTGACAAATGCAGTACTTATGCAAAGATACCTGTTATCAGCCACACACTGGTCAGAAATAACTGGCACAAGGAAGGTTCTTAGCAAAACCACAGCAAGAAAAGAACAAATCTCTGCCTAGCTCCTGTCCTCACAAACTGCCAGAAATTCATAATAACTTACTGGCTTAATTACAGCTAGTCTGGACTTCTTTTGATTGGGGACAGAATATAGTCCTCTTTCACTGCTTTATTTTGGGGAACAAATATTTACATTATGTTTGTATTGACGGGTAAGCTAACCAAAAAAAAAAGGTAATTTTTTGCAAGAAGCACTTTTATAAAGCCACCTGGAAGGGAACAGATGCTGCTGTCACATCTCTCCTTATCTTGGGGAGAAAAGGGAGGGACTTTTTCATCTCTCAAGATCCCAAGCGCTGGATGCAGGGATGTCATGGGTTTAAAGGAGGGGAGCAAATTCTCTCAGTATGCTTCAGCCATATCATTATTCTAGGGGTGGCTAGGAACCTAGATTAGTGCAAAGCAAAAAAAAACTTCCCGCAAGCAAACAAACATTTGGGACTGTCCAAAGCATGTCAAAGCTGTAGCTTAAATGCATGGTCTGGGAATGCTTTCTGCTGCAGATGCTCCTTCCAGCCCCGATATCACCTTTGCCAGGTGCAAGATGCTGGTCACGTAGTGGCCATACCGAGCTCAGGCTACCTGCAAACATATCTGTCCCTATTGTTAGACATCTGGGCTTTCCCCTTCCTTTATTTACTTATTTTGAAAAATCAATTCACCTGCTAAGTATCAGCCCCACAATGACACTTACAGGACAGATGGGATACACATTAGCCGGCACCAGCACACCCACCACCATGCCCAGCGTCACGAAGCCCATTCTGCCCAAGCACAGATCTGCACACAAGCTGTTGGATCCACAAGCAGCAGCTTGGGCACACCACTGAAACACAAGACAGATGGAGCCAACTTTTTGCCACGAGCAAAGAATGTACTTCCACCACCACAGGCAACTGCAGCTTTCCCCTCCTGCAGGACAAGCACATGTCTACCTCATTTGCTAAGCTCAAAACCAGCTCCTGGTGACTTTCAAACGTCCAGTGCCACCCAACTCCTGGGCGTACAGAAAACGGCCAGTACACCACAAAAGATCATCTTTGAAATCTGTCAGGGGACCCATGGGCCCTTTTAGGGGTCTTGCCCATGCCCCAGCAGCAAAAGGGGCACCTCTGTTCAACTCTCCTTAAGCCGAAACCAGCCACTTGCTGCCTAAGCCTTCTGGCTCTCCCACAGCTGTGGCAACTTGTTGTGCCTTTATCGAGGGGAGCTCACGATGCCCACTCTGATGTGTCTCATGAAACAGAAGAAATAACTTCTTGTTAGAACTAGCCTCGAACGGCCTATTCTTTCCACAGACAGCAATCACAGAGGAAGCCAAAGGGACGTAAGATGGCATCAAAAGCAGCACTCTTCATTTTGCTGTTGATCCTGCCTTCACGAGTCCCTGGTTATCTACTCCTTGCTCCACATTTTAAGCAATTGCGACTGCCAGACATTCCCACAACCCCCGGTAAGGGTGCCTCATCTGCCCTCTGCTCTCCCACCCCCGACCTCCCCTTCTCCTTCACCTAAGAGAAACAACTTCAATTTTCAATTTTACATTTTGAGATGTATGGGAGACAATGTGTCTTTCCTAAAAACAACCCCCCTGATTTTGCTTCTGGTATAAAGTAATTCTGTAATCCCTCACTGATTTAGCTGAAGTACAGTGCAGTGCCAAACTGATTTTTAAAATGCTAGTAGTTTAGCTACTTTTATAAAGGATCAGCTCTCAACAGCATTTTGAAAGACGTTTCAAAGGGTGCATGCAGGGGCTTGCAGTGCTTAAAATAAAGCAATTTGATTTGCACACAACCAGCCTGCATGGGCACGAGCAATTCCAAAACATTCAGCACTTCCAATTTGTTGCGCTAGTGGGCATAATGAAGTTTAATAACAGGCTGCGTGATGGACAAATGTCCAGTTTAAGCCAATTTATTTTACGCTGTGACGCAGCCAAAACCTCACTCATTAGCTCCATTCGGCTCCCAACAGAATTGTCCATGTGTCCTGCATAAAGCACCACGTCGTATCAGTGATGAACCTCCTCCTCGCAGGGCTCCTCATCTGGGCTTTGTTTCTAAGCCCTCTTCAAGAAGTCATCAGCTTCAAGTCAACAGCAGAACTAACTGAAGAGCTGTCTCGCTCGCCTGCTGAGTACAAGACCATAGATGCAGTCTTGTAGCCCCATCCTCGTAGATGAGGGATGGTGTTTTTAGAGAGGCTCTTCTCACTCCCTGAGATGGGTGCAAGTGATTTGCACCACTTCAGAACAGCAGCGTAATGCTTGTGGATGTTCAGACTTTCCTCTCTAAGCTCTTCAGTGAACAAGCAGCCCTGGTATTTGACATTTAACCTCCCAGGAACAAAGGCTTCACCTCTGCCTATTTATTCTTGCACACTTCACCAAAAGCTGATAGTCTCCTGTTTAAGCAGGAAAAGCACAAAGCAAGGATGAAATGAAAACGCTCTCAGCCCTTTCCTTGCTACTGGTTCAGACATCTTCAGAAGAAACTCCGAGTGCCCAGCTCTCTTGTCCTTCTTTTGCATCTGGGTAGGGGACAGGGTCAGCAACACCCTACAGCCAAGAATGCCTCTGGGCAACTTTGAAATGTTTCTTTCCAATCTATCACTTATTTAGTCTCCCCTCTTCCAGGGAGGCAGCTTCAATATGGGTCAGTCAAAGCCAGTCCTGTCAGGTAAAAAAGTCTGGCAAAAAAGTCTGGCAATGCTATCACAAGCCTGGCCAAAGCGCTTCTGCAAGACCAAGGGGATGTTTTTATTTCAGCTGGGAGCTGGGACAAAGCACAGTGCAACACAGGAGCTCCAGCAGGGCCAGCTCCACCACCCTAGCTCGGGGAACAGGCTCTGCTCGGGGCTCCCCCTGCCCTGGCAGCCCCTGGGGTGCAGGGCTGAGGCACACAGCTGCCGCTCACATGCCATCACTGCAGGGATTTGTTGCCTGCAAATGAATTTCAGCATTTAAACTGTCCAGGCTCATCTGCGTAGCAACTCTAATACTCTTTAAGCTCCCTCAAATTTCTAAATGCTTAAAGCTATTACTATCTCTTTGTTATTTTACATTAGGCATCCCATTAACTATTTCTTACTTTGATGTAATCAGTTTTGTACATTATTTGGAGATTAATTCTCGACAATGAGGCCACATGGCCTGTCTTTTCTACCAGCAGACCAGCCCAGAAAAGAGAAGCCTGGTCAGCGAGGCAGGGCAGCCCCGTCCCTGTCAGATGGCCACCATCCCCGCCGTCCTGGGGAGCACACCTGACACAAGCACTCCTCCACCATGAGCCGGGTGCAGGGTGGTCCCGGCAGCCTGGCACTGCAGGCAGTGCCTGGTGCGAGCAGCCCTCAGCACCGTGCTGGAGAGGGCCGGGGCCGTGGCACCACTGTGCCACGAGGCACCATCGTGCCATGAGGCACCACTGCCAGTACCTGGTGTCTGCTCTGCCAGCCTTTGAGCCCCTTCCTCTGCAGAGCAAACATTAGCAAAGCTGAGGTACAAGACCACCTTAAGCAACAACTTTTCAAAGCTGCTGCTTTCCACTTCAGCTACTTCACTGTACCACACAGTGTATATGCACAGGATGAACCGTTATTTGTTTCTCCAGGTGCAGGACCCCCAAAACTGTTTTTTCCTTTAAGCTTATCCTTGGGACACACAAAGGATCTGCTCCCTTCCCCTCTCAGTCAAAACAGAAGCAAAGCTATCCTCTCACTTTTCCATCCCAACACTATCATCCACACGATGCTTAAAATGTTTAGGCACTTATATTTAAGTAAAGATATTTAGTAAATCGGAGTGACTTACATACTTCAGACATCCATCTTCTTGCTCTTTGCATATAAAACTGACACAAAAAATTTCCATTCCAAAACTGCAAAGTTAGAATGATATACATAACTAATGCATCTATAAGAGGGAAATTAGAGCAATCCTTTACTTTGATAGATTAATGAATGTACATTAAAAGGGAATTCTTAGGGATGTAAACAAGTAGCATTCACTCAAATGAAAAAGACGATTGCTGCAATCAATTTTGCAACCCATGCCCAGTATTGGCAATACTGCTGAAATAAAGCAGCACTGAAATTAGCCAACAAAAACCTGTCTAAAGAGGACCAGATTCCACAAACATGTTCACTAACAAATGAACAAGCATTCTCTTGTCATCCAGATAGCTGTTTCATGTGCACACACAAGAGAAAAATCCTCATTTGCACATTGCATAATGGTTTGTGGCCTTTGCCTTCAATGAAAAAGCGCATTGGGAGGGACTTTCAGGTGACAGAGCAGTGCAGGTCCCCCGTATTTTGCTGTCCTTTTACACCTGGGCTAGCTTTTTACAGGCACCTGCAGGAATAAGCACAGACCCTTTGCAAACCAGAGTAACATAGAAAACAGCACTACAGCAGATTGACATCACCTCGAGACTGAGTGAACTCTGCCTGTGCCAAATGTAAACCCTACCGATGGTAGAGAATTGTTTTCGCTGCTCTCCTAAGCCATATCCTTGCTTTCTCAGGATGACAGGTTGCCTTTGTGAAGGCATCACAATGTTGCTGGCTCGAAATCGGCGTGTGATCAGCCACAACCCCAGCTCCCTCTGGGCGAAAGCCACAGTCAGCTTTCTGCCTGGCTGGTTATCTCACAGCACAGAGCGCTTGCTTGTGCCCTTTGAACACCACCACATATTCTCCAGACCCTTTTTCAGTTCATCAGGATTTCTGAATACCAGTCTGCTCCTCCAAACGTGCCCCAGGAGCCTCAGTGCTTCATGTTACCTGCTGCTAATGGTTTGGGGATCGTTTAATCCAATTCTTTAGTTACTGCATCACAAAGTTCATCACGTCCAGGCTCAACTGGGAGGCTTCTCAGCTAGCTAATTATCCTGTCACTAGTTCTTCCCTTACTTCAGGCTGAGATTTTGCCATTTTTCTTAGTGTTATGTGCATTAATCATGTGCTTGCCAATGACCATTTCAGTGAAGACTGATACACATGGTGTCCCAAGAAGCTTGATAAATCACTTACTTTCTAAAAGCAATCAAGGCTCCCATTTATGGAGACAAAGTAAATGCCCAGAGCCTCCCAGCTGAGCCCTTACATCATTCCTGCTTTGCTTCTGGTGAGCCGATGAAACCAGAGTCGTTTCAGGGCCACACACCCACATTTCTGTTTTGGCTCCTGACCATGTAACACAAATTGCTGCCTCTGCCCAGCCACATCGGCATTGTGCCCACAGTCCACCTAACAGCCTTCTGATCCAAGGCAGGGGCAGGCCACCAAACCTCAGCTCACCACAGCCGCGCTAGCTGTAGCTTGTTCACTGTCTCTGGTTACAGCATGACAACATTCAGATGGTCTCCAGCAATTGCAGACCACACTGAGCCAGCTGAAAACTGGAGATGACCACAGAAATAGCTGGCTGCAGCAAGCTAGATTCTCCGCTGACAGGAACCACCGGCAGCCCTGTCTAAAGTGAGGCCACTTCAGCCATCAGCACTAACCAAGGGTCTCTAAATGACTTCAGTGGTATGCTACAAAGTGACTCCAGCAGAACATCTGCCACAACACCTCTTTGAAACTGAATGCTGAGGGCCGAGGTCAGTGAAACTGAGATTTCTGGCTCTCCAGCACAGCCCAGACAAGTGCACAATTTTTGCTCCCCATATCTCAACTTCTGAATTTCACAGGAAGAAGCTCAAGAGATTTTTGTCTCCTTTTTAATTACTTACATAGCGCCATTCTTCCATCTGGCTCTCATTTTATCCAGATGAGCATCCTTGAGGGAGGAACTCAGTGCTGTTTAGGGGATTCAGCCACAAAGTGAGAGCTGTCAGGGTCCATAGATCCTTGGAAAATCCACGCACAAGCACTGCTTTGAACACCCAGCAGCCCTGGCAGGATGGAGGGCCAAGGGCTATCCCTCTGACATGCAGCAGAGCTGGGTCACAGTGGGCTGTGGGCTGCCCTCTCCTCTGGGCTTTCACTTACATATTTCAGTTTTGGTTTTCCATTTTTGTCCTAGCTGGTTTCTATGCCAAAAAGGATACTTAAAGACTTCCGTGGTTTTAGCACCGGTTAACTATATTTATTGCCTGATGAGCTACACTCAGCTGGAGGAGCACCACCAACCCTGCAATCACACTAGCTGCCAGGAGATAAGACAGTCATGTTGTGGTGTGCGTGTTCACCTCGCACATGCTCACTCTGTCTGAGTGTGCACATATCGTTTTCCTGGCTGGCACCAAAATACAATCTGACACATGAGTTTCATTTACATGCCTATAAAAAGGTCTTACAGAAGCTACACACACATACGCATGTACAGACACGTACTTTACTTATCTATATGCATACACATGAACCTACATCCCCCCCACATACTCACATAATGCTACGTGTATTTCTTTGTATGAAGTAGAAGAGCCTCACAATAAAGGGGAATCAGCGCAGTTGGGCTTATACTGTGATTATTGGGGAAAAGTGAACCAGCATCACATGCAGATGAAGCTAAGTACACGGCAGGTTCCTCTGCAGTTACACATTTCGCTTTATGGTGACAGGCAGGCTTAGAGCCTAATCTCTGACACAAAAATCATATTGATCAATGTCAGCATAATATTCATACATCAGAAAGACAACACTAGCTTTAAACAGGTACCAGCAGTTGCAGAAGAGAAGGTGCTTCCAGAACTCCATCTCTGAAGAGCCTTTTATCTCTCTCAGAAACTGAAAGCACCTAAAGATAGGACTACTATTAAGAATTCATGAGTTTCAGCAGCTATTTATCAAAGTCATAGAAATAAGATATTTCCATGATGGTGGATGGTTTGACATTCATTACTAATAAGCAAATGCGCACTTTATTACCAATTTAGAAGAGAACATTGCTACCGATACCCAAGGAACATTGCACTATCACTAGGATTTAGCATTAGGCTTTGCTACAATACACACATTATTTCTGCCATCTGGATGCCTTATGCTTATAAATTCACAAATGATGATGCTGATGCCAGCTTTGTGGAGCATGTTTGCGCAAGGCTGCTAAGGTGGTCTGGGCGCTGCTTTCTGGAGATGGAGTGGTGCTTTGGTGCTCCCCTCAACTAACTGTGTCCCAGGCTGTACTTACAATATGCCTTCCTCCAGTTTACTGAATGCACTCCCCAGGGCAAAGCCATGCTGCAGAATGGAAAAGATTGCTGCAGAATTCCAGCTTCTCAGTGGCAGAAGCTGCTGCAAATATGCAGCATCACCCTGCTAACTGCATGGTGACAAATCAGCAGGTAATGACCGCATCGCAAGTGCTGCTACAGTCCCATGGCAGACGACGATGCTGACTGGGATGGTGCCTTCTTTACCAAAGGCAGCTCCTTTTACCCCCTACTTGCAGTCTCCTGCTTGACCTTAAAGGTTTAATCAGAACACAGCCTTACTTTCATATAAAAGAGATGAAAGAATTGTTTTTCTCTTTGATGGTTTAAGAGTTTTTTACATTTTTATATACACTCGCTTTTATACACCTTCTGTGCTGACATGGAAGAAGCATTCACTGCTGGGACGGCAGAAAGGAAAAGCAGAAAGCGAAGAGTAATCCCTTCACTTCCCTCACACATTAAGAGAAAACTGGACATAAAAATAGGGTGGTCTGATTTCAGTGGATCCCTGAAAATCTGTTCTTCTCAAAGAGGCTCTGGAAGTAACTTAACCAACAGCTGTCACCCTGCAAGTGTACATAGGTCTGTGTCTCTCACACTAAGCCTTCTGGATAAAAGTCAGGAAGCTCTAATTAAAATTGATATAGGATTGTATCCTCTGGGGCTAAACTGGCCTGCAAGTCGTGGAAAACTGTGGAATTCAGGAAAACTCATGTCTGCCCTATGGTAGCAAAAGAAGAAATTGTAAGGGGAAGAATGGTCTGGCACCAGCTGCTACTCTGAAGCCACTGCTCCGAGAAGGTATTAATACATCAAGATTGTGAAGGACCTTGACAACAACTGTATTACAGGATTGCTATTGATCTCCCAGCAGAAATAGGTGGCAAACACAGTTGCAGCTCAGGAACTACATTTGGTGCCTGCAGATAGATAGCTCAGTAAGATCACAAAATCGCACAGAGGCTGAGGTTTGCAGCGACCTTGGGAGATGGTCTGGTCAAGTAGGGTCACCCAGAGCAGGCTGCCCAGGGCTGGGTCCAGTCAAGCTTTGGGTCTCCAAGGATGAAGATTCCACAACCTCCTTGAAAAATACCAACAGAAGTATTTTGCCAGAGAATGAAATTATGTCAGAACAGTCTTCAACCTTCTGAAGCCCATCCTAGCAAACTGGAGAAAGCCAAACACGATTCCCTGCTTGTTTCTAAACTTGAAAAAGAAACTGAGAAAAAACTCCTTTCTTGTTCATAAATAAATCATTCTCTCAATGCTGTTTTCCCCTTTCTTTCATTTTTACATCCTTTGCAGCTCACACCTTTAATACTGTTCCAAAACAACATCATAACAACATTACTGAGAAGCTTTATGTTCTGGCAGCTATGGCTGTCATTTGAGAGACATAATTTAAAATGTTTTATCCTTTTCCCTTCTACATATTTTTGAAGCATCCAATGAAAAGCTTTTCAGGACTGGTGACAGCAAAGGCACATTCTTATCCATACAAATATTTTATTTTTGGTATTATTCCCTCCAGGCACCTTCTTCCTTCCAAACAAGATATAGCTACAAGGCAGAATTTCAGCTGGTATAAATGAGTCCCTTAGCACAGACTTAAGGAGGCTAGGCAGAAGAGTCCTGTCCCAATAGATGTGTGCCCCCCCTCCCACATAATTAATCTTTGACTAAAATATATGACTCCAGCAACAAAGCCCTAAGCAAGGCTGCAAAATCAGGGTTAGGGATTTGAAAGGTTGCTCCATCCACTCACCTGTCATGCAAGCCCCACGTCTGCCGGAAGGCTGCACATCTTAGCAGTGAAAGACAATGTAAACTGTGATTTACAGTCCGCAAGAGGAGAGAAAGAAAACTCTGCCCAAGTGCCAAGCCAACACCACAAAACCAACTCAGCTTGCAAAGCTTCTTGTTCCAAGCATTTGCACCGAGATGGCTGGCACAGAATACAGCAGAGGCTGATGTTTTCCATCACTGCTTTTTTGTGTTCAAACACCAGGAGATGCAGGAGGGAAAGGGGAGAAGCTGAAAGAAATAATGGTGCAGTGAATACACGTCACTTATGAGCACCACTAAGTGGGTCAGTTCATCTGGGAAGTTATCCGAACCAAAACATTTGTAATTTTCTGAGCTTGTAACAAGCTATATGTGCATCCACACACATTTAAACTCCCTTCAGCAACGTGCTGGGGCACAGGTGCCATTACCTTCAAGGACACAAATATTCTGGGAATACTCACAGGCTTAAGGACCAAGCATATAATGAAAGGTGTTTCTAAATCAAGGCATTAGAGGATGCACAGGATACGGCAAATTCCTCTCCTAGACTTGTACAAGGTTTAGGTTACAAACAGGCACTGACATTAACACCCAGAAATGTGAACGAAGGGTGATGCTTTGTACAGATGCTGGGCTGAGGAAGGCAGTCAGGACAGATGGACCACTCGTTACACTTTACCTAACATTCAACATCAGTCCCCCCCCCAGCAAACTAAATTGGCTTTTTTTTTTTTGCCCTGCCTGCACAGAGAATAAATAAGGGGCACCCGAACCTTTTATACAGGAAAATTTTTGTTGTGGTCCATACCCACGTGCTTCTTGCCCTCCCCCTCCTTCTTTGTCCCTTTCTTTTTCCAGCCTGGGAAAACCCACGTCGTTAGGTACATATTACGGTTTCCTAACCTTCATCTCATTCCAGCGATGTACTGGGGGCTACCCCCAGCCCACCAGCCCCTTTGTGCAAGGGGATGCTCAAACTGCACAACACATCCCAGAGGAGGCCTCACCAGCCATCAACGCAGCCCCCGATGCCTTACCTCCTATGAGGAGCACCCATCCACCAGCTGCCCCGGCCAGTCTGTGGTCCACCACAATCTATGGATCTTGCTCTTTGTCGCCTATACTGCATTTGTGCCTGCAATGTTTCAGTGCAATCCTTCACACACATTGATTTATTGGTAACTGCATTTTTGTTTTTATTATGTTCAAGTAAGTTACCCAGTTTGTCAGTCACTGAGTCCAAACCTTGCCCTCAAAAGATCTTCCAACTCTTTGAAGTTTGGTATGATTTGGAAACTTTGCAAGCACAGTCTACATTCAAAACCCTGGATGACAAGAAATGTGGAACCTGACCAACACCAAGGCAACCTGGGATAGGCATCCCCTAGAAACACTTTCAGTTTACAGGACATCACTGAGAATCGCTCTCCTGCTGCTGTTTCTCAACCAGTCATGCACCCACTCCAGTATTTCCCTAAACCGCTTATGTGAGCGTCACAGAAGGGGGGATTCAGGCACACAGTCTCTGCTTCTTCCCTCCTCATCTGTGCAAGGCCAGTAATCCTGTCCAGACACACATTAGTTTGCTACAAGGCAATGTGTGCTTGGTAAGTCCATGATGCTTGTTTTTATTATCCTCTAAGAGCTTACAAATTGATTGTTTAATAATTTGTTCTTATATCTCCTCAATGGTCTGAGTTAGGCTGCCTTGCATAACTCCCTCCATTCCCCATCATGTTTGCCCTTCTCCAGCCCCAAGAGATGGCCTGTCCTCTACAAATTCTCTGCAATAACTGTAGATGCATTTAGAGATAACACTGACTAGCTCATTAAATGTCTCAAACAGATTTTCATCATGTCTGTTTGACAGAATACATCCAACTTACCTAAACCATCTTTAACCAAGATGCTGCTAGTGAACTGTCAGTGCTGTGCTCACTTTCTCCCAAAACTGTCCTTCCAGTACATCCCATTGGAAGCCCTGCCCTCCATCCTAAACTGGCATGCTAAGATGGTCTCCCACTTACCTGATCTCCTAGCAGCCTCCTCTGACATAACACCATCACAAGCTCAAGGTCAAAGACCTCCTTGGCCACTTCAACAGTGCACCTTCATGGCAGGGTGCTGCTGAAGTGAACTGGCTAAGGCCAGAGCAACCTCAGTCAGATGTCAGGGTGCTTGAGAGTCATGGTCCCAGGGCACTGCAGCACCCAGCTCCCCAGTGGGGTCTGCGACCCCGGATCCTCCACCAGCCTCTTTGGTGGACTGGCCAGAGGGGTGGCGAGAGTCACAGAACTTGGGTCATTTCAAAGTGGTCCCTGGGACACAGCTTCAGACAGCCACGTAAGTGAGCTCCCACAGGTGGGTCCCCAGCGGCCCCAGCACAGCCCAGGCTACACCTGACCGAGGGAGCTTTGCTCAGTCTGTGACATTACAGGGACCTGGGAGCCAGGCTCCCAGCCCACAGTGGAGTTCCAGCCAGGAACTTCAAACTTTTTTTAAACATTTTTCCCCTTCAGTGCATTTTCCTGGCTGAACGTCAGCCAGAGCGCAAGAAACCTTGGAGCTGGACACACACTGTCGGGGCACTCTGCATGCCGCGAGGCCTTCAGGCATTTAACGCCAGAGAGGGGCAACAGCACACACGGGATTCGCTTCCTCTTTCTTTAGAGAAAGTAGAAAAGGAAAGGAAGAAAAAGAGGAAACTACAAGGGCAGCTGTAATTACATGTAAATCCCCACATGGACAGGACTCTATTTCACATGTGGCTAGAGAAAGGACCATCTGTTTTACAAAGATACCAGGCTCTTTTCTCTCTCTCTCTTTTTTTTTTTTTATTTATCCCAATTATACTATTTTCCTCCCCCTCCTCCCTAAATGGAAGCACTGCTGTGGTAATATCAAGAGTCTTAAAATAAGATTATCTTTTTAAATGAGAGAGTCTTCAAAGTGGGATTATACTTTACAACAGCCAACTAGGCTTTCAATCAATTTCAGAGGATATTCTTACAACTTCATTACTCTGGAAGAGGCTGCGTTTATGGTGCAACAGATGAGAAGTGGTTACACGACAGCAGACAAGTTCACAGAAAGCCTTCTCCTCTGGTTTCTCCTTTTCCGAGCACTCTGGTTCTCCTCTAGAGCTCTGTGCACCACCAGCTTTAACAACACTAGCGATACTGGCCCTTTAACAATTACCCCCAGCATTTCCCCAAAAGAGAGGGAGAATTTGTATAGAGTGAGATGGAGCTGTGTAGACAAGCCAGAAGAGGAATAAGGGTGGTCTTGGTTTCAGAGGTACCACCAGCCAGACACACAGCTGAGGAAGGAAAAGCCAACTGGCAGGAAGGGGATCTTGGCATGTCACAGCAACCTGTAAGGGTTTTTTTAAGCTTCTTTATTTCTTCTCCTGCAACTCTCCTAGCTCTGTTTTCTACAGCAAAATCCTATGTTATCAAAAGGTCCACTTGTCAGGGTGGTGTTTGCGTTACCTATGAGTTACAGCTACAGCTGGAGATAGAACAGCACCACAGAGATGTCTTCCTATCAATGCCTTATTTATTACCTTCCACTTTTACATCAAACATCACACACCTCATCGTTGGAACGGGAGTGTTACCTTGTTGCCTGCTGTACAGGCACATGTGGAGGACAGTCCTGATCCCTATGATCCACTCTGGAAATCTGCAACAGTGCCCTTCCTAAACTATGTTTGGGACATTCCTGATCCATGGTAAAAATGCAAATGTTTAAACTTCACGCATTTCATATTGCAAATTCACTGGATCCTACAAGTGCAACTCCATTTCTTTATAATGTTCACACATGCTGTAGTAAGAAGTGGACTAGGGCTCCTGAAAGCACTAATAGAGGGAAAATCCACTTGCATAACATGTGGCTTTTAGTTTTAATGGCTATAAGGAGATGAAACACATTTAAAGCAAAACCAAGAAGAATGCTAACCGTTTCTGTTCATTTTATCAGGCTAGAGACAAAGCACTGCATCACCAAGGATGCTGAGCCAGAGGCCTTGCAAAGGCACAGAGAAATGCCTAAGGCAGTCCTGCAACAGAGGACATAAACAGGTCTTGGGATGTGAGTGGGTATTTAAAGGTAATACGCTGTGAACAGCTGAGGCAAGCAAAGCCAGGCTTTGAGTTGTGCTGGGTGACTCAGCCTGTGAGAAAGAGGCTTTCCTCAGCCCCAGAATGATAAAAGCACCGAAAAGGTGACTGCACAGGCTAATTTCCCCTTCTCACCTATATGCTTCCATGTCATGCTCAGGGAACAAATACTAGGCACTTCCAAAACGCTTCAGAGAGGTTTAGCTAGAAGGACAACAGATTTCAGTGGCAATCACACAGTTAAATACCACATACCCCTTGGTGGCATAACCTTTGCATAATTGTTACACACTTCTGCAGTGAATAATCTGCAAACAGCCTTCCAAAGGCCTTCTCAGCCTCTCTGACACAAACATATCCATTTCACAGGTGCGCTCGCTATGAAACACCGTGCCCCCAAAGCAGTCTCCTACAGCGTGCTCCCAGGTGTCATTCTAGCAATGCAGAAGCCCAAGCACAGCATCTCTTTCTGCTGGGCTGCCAGTAAAAACCGAGGCAGGGAGCCAGAGAGGGCTAGGAACCAGTCTCCCACTGCATGCCTCACACTTGTCCATCTCCCCTCAGGGAATAAGGTGTGCAAGGCAGCCTTCCCTGCAGGCTGCCATTTAAGTGGGGAGGCCTTACAGAGACATGTGTGCACAGTGAATGGAAGTCCTGCCAAAAGCAGAAACTCTGGGCGTTTGTAGAAGACAGAGGGCATAACACAACACTAAACACTGCCAGGCTTCATGGCTGCTGAGCACTCGGCTCTCACCTTGATCTCTAGAAAATGGGCATGAAACAATGAAGAATACTGTGGCTGGAATGGTCTTGGAAAATGGGATTGCTTACAGCCAGGCAAGGCACTCCTGTGCATGCTAACAACCCGCTTTATGGCAGGATCCTCCAAAATGCCCAGACGGCTTCAAAGGAAAAGCATTACGGAAAGGCAAGAGAGTTTCTCGGGAGCTTGGAGCAGATTCATGTTACTGAACTGCAGGTGGCTGAAAGCCAGCCTCTGCTCATCAGCCGGGCTCCCCCAGAAGCAACACCTGCAACGGCAGCCAGCAAGACTGGTCCAGAGAGGGTGTGCAACACAGGGCAGGTGAGATGCTCAGCTCCTAGATGAGCTCTGCTCTCACTATGTCAACAGTGAATCGCCTTCAGCAGCATACTTCCGAACACCTACAGCATGCATACTGACACGTACATAAGCTGCACTGCCATACCCTGCCTAGTCATAAGCAGCTCAGGTCACTCCTCATAACAGTAAGCTTTGTATTCATATGGTTAGCTTCAGATCCAAGGTTCTCCCTTGAACCCTCTTGCCCCTCCCAGAGAAAGTGGAGGACAAAATACACCAAGCACACCTGTGTTACCAAAGGTGAGAATGAGGCAGTAACCAAACAGGTCCCAACTCAGATTTTGTTGGTGAAGGAAGGAAAAATCATCTACAACATTTTATACATACTGCGCTGATATTGTCATCTCTGGGGCTCAAGCAGACTTTCTAAAGCACAATAGGGCAGCAAAAGAGTTCCCTGTTGCATAGGTGAGATGCAGGAATATTTAAAAGGAAACAAGAAGATGACAGTACACTGCTTGGCAGAGTCTCCCGGTGTGTCTCAGAAACACAGCTAGAATTTTTAGAGGCTTAAAAAGCCAGCGAGCTAACGAACAGCAGCATATGACCAACCAGCTGTTTGGCTCGCAGGGGAGCAGAGTGGACGCAAACAGGAGGAAGAGGCAGTGAATTGCGAGCAGCAAGGCAGTTCTTCCCTTTTGTAAGCAGACAGAGGTACTGATGTACAAATCAGGCCTTGCTGAAATTAGTGCATGCATTAGCATCTTTTAATGCCTCCTCCTGCAGGCTCTGAGCCATTTCTAATTCTGTCAGATCCCTCCTAGGTGGAAAGATAGACATCCCTTTCCTTTACAGCTGAAGGCATAAAACCTGGACACACGAGACATTCAACATGCAACTGACTTCCTTCCCCTGGTTATCATTTCTCATCAGTCAGAAGGAAAAAAATTATTGCAGGGTAATACAGCTGAAAACAGAGTTGCTGAGAAGGGGTCTATCAAACTAATCCCATTGCTCTGCATGACGTAACAGTTTGCTACAGCATTTCTACAGACAGCTTGTTCTGTCTTGGGGGGTAGGGGTCTGCTCAAGTTAGGGCAGTCTGTGTAACACCAGTGCTGAGACACGCTGCAAGAGCAGCCAGGTCTCTTTTGTACACCATAACTCTGCTGCCCTCAGTGCACCACAAGCCTTGCCTTTCCTGCAACCTAGTCAGGAAATAAAGTTTTTTAAAAAATAATGATTAAAATATCTTTTTCCTTCCTGCCTTCTGCCACTTTTTCCTCTTTCTCCCAGCTCCAGGACGCTGATTCCCTCCACCCAATTCCCTCTGCTGACGGCCTGGGGAAGGTGAGCATACCCTCCACCACCCTCCTGCCCAGTGGCTGCTGCAGGGCTGCCACTGCCCACATTATGGCAGGTCGAGAAGGGGGAAAAAAGCAACCAAAACCCAGGCAGCTGGAAGAGGCACATGACAGTAGGCATGTGGTGCGGAAATCAGCCTCTGCTCAGTCCAGCTGGGGCAGTAACGGCTGGACAAGCATCACGCCTTCGTGCAGATGAAGACCCCTTTCCCCATATTAACTTGCCTGGCTGCCATGCACAGACAGCTGGTGCCAGCCCGTGTGCCCACCAGCACCTCGCCAGCCACCCATGGGGTACGCACCGTGTGCAGGGCAGCTGGAGCAACACACCTCCCTGACCCCTTCTGCCTTTGCTCAGGGCTGCCTTTGGACAGTTAACGTGGTGAGAAACTCTCGTCATCCCAAATAAATGAAAACTTGTGTTTGTAATGAAAGGCTATGATTAAAATTGGCATCTCTAAGTCTCCCACTGCCAGCAACCACACTACTTCAAGGAGATATGCTTTACGGCAAACACAATATGGAAACCTCAGCAAGGCGACTGTGAATTGGATCCATGCTGCTATAATCCGAGATGAATGCAGAACTACTTACACAGAAGACTGTTAAAGAAATAATTATTGAAAGGAATTGGGGACAAAATCTGTAGGAAAGCTTTTCTACAGCAAGACTACATTTTTCAATGTGCACAGAAGTTCTCACACCTTCTGTCCAGATTCCTTCAGCAGCAGTTTTTGGAGAAAAAGCAAACACTGCAAAATCAGGAATACCATCTTCAGAGCAGCAACACCCTTACCAGGGCACAAACATCAACACCACCACAAATAAAAGAGACTGTTGAAACAAACACAGCCTAAGGACAACAAAAATAGAGCAAAGCCCTTGGAACAGACACTGTCTCCTGCAACTGTCCCACATACTCTCACTGGCAATCCCTTTGATTTGTCTGCCAGCTGGAACCATGAGTGCTGTAAAAGGAGAGATTCATTATGGGCACAAACTCTGTTCTTCAGGATGACACAACCCTAAATCAGAATGCATGCCCAAAAAACATCTATAATCAGCCAAAGCGAAAGCGTTTTTTAATGGGCTGGTCAAAAATAAAATACTGCACAGATATTGCCAGTCACCTAATACTAGAGATTTACAGTATTTCTGCTACAGACCCTGCTAGAAGAATCAGCAATATTTCTAAGGCAGGTCTCAATGAAGCAAAATATCACCAAAGAGCAGCTGAATATTAATGAGACCAAAAGCCACAGCTCTTCACCCAGGAAAATCCTCCCAGCTATTTTGCAGAACAAGATAAATATGGCCAGATACAGTATCTGCTTTATTTATCTGCATTTTTAGTTATCAGTAGCAAACAGGAAAGCTGTCCTCAGTGGAGGGGCCTGCCAGCTCCACTGTCCTGCCCTGCACCCACGTCGCCCCCAGACAGGCCCTCCCGTCCCCTCCTGAGGGAAGTACAGCAACTTCTCAGCAGGAAGACAAGAGTGTTCCTTGGTCACAGACCCACGCATCTCCTCTCAACAGGCACTGCAGCCAGAGGAAGCCATGCATCTCCCTGCCCTCGCTCCGGGTGGAGGTTTAGATTGGGTGTTAGGAAAAATTTCTTCACTGAAAGGGTGGTCAGGCACGGGAACAGGCTGCCCAGGGAGGCAGCGGCAGGGGGGGCTGGGGGTGTTCAGGCTGGAGAGGAGGGGGCTCAGGGGGGACCTGATCGCTCTCCACAACTCCCTGAGAGGAGGCTGTAGGCAGGGGGGGTCGGTCTCTTTCAGGAGACAATACCAAACGACAGGACAAGATGCAAGTGACAGGACAAGACTGAATGACCTCAAGTTGAAGCTGAAGCCGCAGCATTAGCCAGAATTAGTGCCCCTTCAAATGCTTTCACAAACCCATCTCAAAAAGGCTGCTGTGCCACGCACTGAGGCATGCAGCAATGGCAAGGCAGGATGTGAATTCAGAATTGGCCAAGAAGGTACAAAGTATGTGGATCACAAATACTAATTTCTTTTACTTCTAAGGTTCCTTTCCACTGAGATTTTGCGAAGGTATTGCAAAGGATTGGCTTATCCCCGCAGCACCCTCACAAAACAGGCATTATTATTCTCACTTTACTGAGGAGTACGGTGAGATACAGAGAGGTTAAGTAACTTGCCAGACACCACAACAGCAGGGAACAGCTGACTTGGAAAATGAATTTGAAGGCTTGTTTCCCATTCCCTTGTTCCTACCACCATGTTTAAACAAACATTCCTCTTTTAGACTGCAATTTCCAATTAACATTTGCTAATTATTAGTCATCTGAGGGGAAACTAAAACAAATACCCTTTTAAGCTGCTGAGCTGATAGAAGGAGCCCACAAGCACTGACTCACAGCAGAAGGCTGGGCGACCCAGCCCTTTCAGTTAATTCATGCTCCCTCGTTTCCCCAGCAAGAGCATCTCGTGCCTTGAAGCACAAGAGCAAGGCTGCCTCCCAGCAGCCGCCACTCACCCTGCCCTCGGTGCGCTCCTTTCCATGCGCTTCGCTTCCCACCTGCCTTGCCAGTGGCACAGCTGCTTTTGGGGGTTCCTGTGCACGTGCCAAATGAACATCACTGGATCAGCCTGAGGAGCAGGCACAGACCCCGGCACTAGGCTGCAGCCTGCCTTTTAGCTCCGGTCAACCCAACATGCAGTGACTGTTATCTATACTACATTACCACGTACTGACAGCTAAACCAGACAAAACCATTAGGATGAAAGCTTCAGGGCTGGACGTTGGGGTCAGAAGAGCCCCCACAAACCTGGACAGGGCAGGAGGGCTGCAATCGCACCGGATTGCCTTGGCAGCAACACCGGCTGCTGAGTCTTCAGCAGCCTGCAGGCTGGCAGGTGACAGCAGGCAGCGCGTCCCAAATAACTTTGCTCTTTCCCCTAAAAAGACCCAATTCCATCAGTTGCCACAAGCTGCCAGGTCCTGCCCCCTCACATCCCAGTACCAGCAGGGAAGGCAGGGCACAGGCAGCAAACCCAGGGTGGCTGCAGGCCGGACAGGGGGCAAAGGCACACATTTCAGACTCACAGACTAAACATCTTCTCATGTTCCCACTGGACTCAGCATCATACCAGAAATCATCCCACCCCTTCCAAACCCCAATAAAAACCCTCAAAACCAGATTTTATGGGACTCAAACCACACTGCTTTTATGGAAAAGTAAATGATTTTGTTAAACGCCTCCCTCCCTGCCTCTGAAAGCCTTGAATTTATTCAGCTCTCTGCCTTTGAATTTCCCTCTTGTGATTCAGCTTGGTCAGAGCTGACTGAAATCAAGGGCAGTTTTTCCACTGGCTGCAGGGGGGGGTTGGAGCGGGTCCCGCACAAACTTTGGATGTCTGTTCACTCGGAGCCACGAACAGGCTCACACCAGCTTGTCCCAGCTGCCCTCCGTCACCACCTCTGCTGCTGCAGTCACTCAGGCCATCTGGCACCGCTGCAGCTAGGATGCGCCAGACACCAGAGAAACCTCATCAGACATGGAGCCCCGGGGTGACAGGAGAAAACCTGCAAGTCTTATGGGGCTGGGGCTTCCAGCAGGGAAAACTTGCAAAAATAGCACCCTGTGAACAGGGAGGATTTAATATACCTGAAGTCCCACATATACACCTTGCTGTAGCCACCCATGACCAGGTTACCTTTCCCAGGCATTCACTCCTTGGAAGAGGTGACCACCAGCATACAAACATTGGAGCGTGTCTCCTCACCAGATGACCTGTTTTTGAAAAAAATCTAGCAAAAAAAGTAATTTATGCCAGACAGCTGTCTGCTGAAGGGCACAAACAGGGCAATGATTGGCCAGGAATGGCCATCCCTCCCTTTGGGCTAGTTGCAGCCACAGCAATAAGGATGCTGTCAGACACAGCAAAACAAGGCTGGTCTCTAGGGTGACTGTGCAAGCTGGGAATATCACAGCTTCAGAGCTCCATTCCCCTTTGGGATGACCTGGGACAAGGAATCCAAGTGACACAGTTAAAGGAGAGAGGAAACATTCCCATTCCAGTCCTCACTTTGATGGAAATCTGGGATTGATACCTTGGCTTGCTGTCAATACTGAGATCTAGTGTTGAGACTGAGAGCAAGATTTGGCCCCCTCTGCTGAAAGTCATCTCAAGTTGTATGCCTTGACTTGGATTGAAAAAAGCTCCCTGCCGTATTTTTAACCAAACCAGAGCAAGAACATATCCTGGTGGAAGTGAATTAATCCTAGCTGGCACTCTTGCACATGCTGGAGGGAAGGCAAGCTGCAGCACTATCACAAATGCCAAACAGAAAACGTAATTAAATTCTGTGCATTTTTATATTTAAAAAATTAATAATACATTTTACAGGTAGAATTAAAAGCCAGCCGACTTTAGAAGTCAAGAACGCATGTATTTCAAAATATTACCGACTTTGCAGACTCTTTAACTCAAGCCTCCTCACAAGCTTTCTGGAGGAAAGTTCTCCCTCTTTGTGCTCTGCGCTTACACCAAAGCAGCTGTCAATGTTTTGTCCATCAGGACAGCCATGCCTGCTTTAATCACATCCTAACGCGTTTCTCCTTCGGAGATAAAACCCAATACTATCAAGCACGACACAAAGCACCGGCTGTCCTTTCAAAACATCCATCCCTCCACTTTCTGTTTCAATTGCCCCCCCAGCTTGTGCAAGGTAGCATGTTTTCTCTTTTCCCGCATCGTACCAGATCTTTTCCTCCTGGCCCAATGTGCCGGTTTCTTTAGGTAGCTGCAACGGAGCAATGCCAAGTTGTACTAGCATGGATCACACGCTGCAGCCGATGTTCTTTCCAAAGTACATTACAACACTGTCACAGGCCATGAAAACACCATTTTCCCATAGCAAGGCTAGACTGATCAGTAAAGCAGAATATTCTTGCAACAGCCATAGGGAAAGCATTAATATGAAAAGCAGACCAACCTTGCAAGATGCACGGGGACAGTATTACTATCCCCACCTAATGCATTTTCCTATTAAGTTTCCTGAAAGGCTTCCTGACTCGTGACTGGGTCAGACCAGCACAAGCAGTGGCTTTTCCTGTGCTGGATGAGACTTTCTGGCACTCCACCGCAGCCTGCTTTCTTTCCATCTGAGAGCCACAGTGGCCAAGTTTTCCTTTTTGAACTGTTTAATATATGCAGTTGGAGCTCTCCAATATGCGGATAGGATCCCCAGGGAGGGTTCGTGGTTGTTTGGAAACATTTCCTAAGGTGTTTTTGAAATCTCTTTTAACTCTTGAAATTTTTGCTTCTTCCCCATCGTTCCCCTTATTGCTGCCAAGCTGAAACATAATGAGTTCATTTAAACTGGGACTGGAAATGCTTTGAAGGCATCCATGAAGTTTTATCCATTCCTGTTTATGGGATGTCAGCAAGCAGATCTGGCTGAAATTTCTGTAATGACAGATCTGTGTAAAATGGCAGAAAAAGACCAAACTCCCTAACATCTAAATTTGCATTTAAGCAGTATTTCAATGTTTCTCAAGCTATCTAATGAGGCAATACACAAGCTGACATTAAACGAAAGCCCTGACACCAGGGCCACAGAGGGAATCCCCACACTCTTTGCTAATCATCAGCATTTACTAAACATCAGCCAAAGCAATAAAGGAACAGCTCTCAAAAACCAGAAAAATGCCAGTAATACAAAAACACTCACAAATCACACCTCTATATCTGGTCACTTCCTGCCTACTGTGCAATTCACAGTTTTATATTGTAACATCGTGCACACCCTCACCTGCCACGGGAGTGCACAAACAGCAGCACCTATCTGCCTTGTTCTTTCAAATCCCAGATGTTTCAGCAATTTGCTAACAACTGTCCATTCCCTTGGAGGTAGCCACATCTGCTCGCTTAACACTTTGCATTTTAAAGGGTAGACCTTCCTGTGCCCAGGATAGGCTGCAATGCTCCACACGGACAGAGAAACCCCATGGCCAACGTACGCATTCCTTAGCAAAGAATCAAGAGGCTTCACCCAAGATCTGGACCACACTGTGCTGGGTCCTGCACAGATAGCAAGATCAACTCGTATTGCTTTAGCAAACAACACAGTTGTGCAAAAGCGTTCTCTCAGTCTTACCCAGTTGGCTGGTAGCAGAGCTGGGATGATAAACTGCAAAATTCATGCTCTGCTTACAGATTTCAGCTGCTAGTCCTATTGCTAATATGCCCTAGGTAACAGAGGAAGCCATCCAAGCTCTCTGCTATTCAGCACTTTATAGATTGTTAACACTGACTACGCTGTTGTTTAATTTCAATGGACTGTGGAGACCAAAAAGTTTAATTCAAAAAGCAGATCAGACTAATCCATGGAAGACAGGTCCCGTCAGTGCCTATTAAAGACCACAGTCTGGATGCAGGTGCTGAAGAGCTACTGGTTGTGCTGGAGCTGGGGCAGCAGACAAAATAAATCTTCAGTCTGGCCCACTGCAGCAGCTCTCTGTACCTCCTAAATATACTAATTATGAATATGGCACAGACTTCATAGCAAACTCTGTTGCTGTGACTCATGTCTTAATCCTGAAGGAAAAGCCAGACATCTGTGTTCACGAGTCAGTGGGACAGTACGGGAGAAGACCACGCAGTGGGAAGAGCTGGAGGAGGTGTATGGTTTTACAGCCTGAGATGCTCACCTGCGGCACTCGCTCTGCGGGCAGGAACCAAAAGTAGCTGGATTCTGCACATAATGCCTTTCAAGCTGGCATCGAGGGATGGCAAAGGTCAAGTATGCTTTGTTTTGGCACCGCTCACTGCCTAAACACACCTGCCCCTTTCCAGGGAGGGCAGCCAGACCAAAGATCCTGTTCCCAACACCAGCCGCAAAGTTTATGTTTCACCTCCATCCTTGGTGGTCATTTTCAGTTTTTATTGTTTACCCTCATATTTATTCTGAAAACAATACGATGTGCTCAACAGAGATATGTCAGGAGAATGCAGTCCACAAAATAATATCAGCAGGCAGGTCACTGGAAGTTTAATGGCTAGATACCCATCAGATAAGGATTTGCAAGCTGTTACTCAACACGTGGGTGAGCACACGGGACCCTGAACTGCAAGCAAAAGGAATGTTTTTTCTTGGAGATTAAGCGCAAGCAGCCCATGAAGTGACCAGCCTACACAGTGATGGGGGTTAATTGAAGCTCCACTCATCTTTGTTGCTTTATGGTCTTTCAGTGAACAGAAATGTGTTCCCACCCGAGCACCAAGATCCCAGCACTTGCTCCTGCTGCCCCAGGAATGCCATGCAGCTCAGATACGAAACGTGACAGAAAATTCATATGGTCATTGAGAACCCTCAGCTTTTGAGGCAGGGACCCTTCCAGCCATGTATGCACTCAGGCTGCTAAATTTCGGAGCTCTAGCCTCTAGGTACTTATACAAACATTGTTTTTTAATACTATGTGAGGCCAGTCTGGCAGAGCCTTCCTGCACATCTCTGGGTTTGAGCTGGGACCTCCCCGGTCCCAGTTTGGGACTGGTCTGGTTTTCCCTCACAAGTCTTTCTGGGAAGCTCTTTCAGAACGCCCACCTTGTGGATAGAAATTTCTGGTTTCCAGCCTGGTTTCATGCCACTTCATATGCAGTGGTTCCTGTGCCAACCCTGTCCACCAGTTTAGTGTTTTCTCCTGGGCACTTAAAAATAGCATTTACTTCACTAGGCTGAGCAGAACACAAAAGGTACTGTTTTGTCATTTTGAGCCTTCACAGTCCCCTGGTGATGCCAGTGTCTTCCCATTTACCTGCTCCAGTCTGAATGACTCTTTCTTAGTGTGATGACACCATTGCAGAGAGTAGTCTTAACGAGGTCTCACTATAGTTCCCAGTTGGAGCAGGAACACCTTCTGATCTCTGCTGGAAATTCTTCATGTGACACAGCTCAAGAACTCGCTTCCCTTCATGCAGAAGCTGAGCTTTGAACCTCATCTCAGAGCTAAACCTGTTGTGTTTGTCCTTACAACAGCCCAATGTTGCTTCAAGTTCATGACATCTCCCAGTTGCATGTCTTCTGACTTCTGTACAAAAGCCACTAACAAATGTGTGAAAAAGACCATTCCCAAGACCCAAAACTTGATGAACTCCTCTAGTAAATTGTTTCCAGCCTGCTTGCTTCTGCAGGAGGCTAAAATTTTAGGGCCACACTGATCCTACCAGTGGGATTCATTTATTTCTGCTTTACCATACAGCTTAGAAATGGCATAAAGTCAGCCTGTGTCCACAAACTCTCCCAGTGGCAGTCTGGCCAGGGTACGCTGCCCTCACCTGCTGACTGTGACAGAAGCACTGTGGTGGGGACAATGCCAGCCCCAGCTCTGAGAAGAGCATGGAAGAAGCAGATGAGGAAGCTCTGAGGAGCTGCCGGCCAGACCTCGCCTCAATTTCTCGGCAAGAACGTAAGACATTCAGCCTCACTGTCCAGCTGGAGCCACTCTGATGACATGATATGCTTGTGTCCATGGATGAATGCCAGCTCTGAGACATTGGCACCAAGACCTAACCTGTGCCCACTCAGCTGTGATTTCTTTGCCTTTGCCCTCTCAGCCTTTTCCCACCCTGTAAAAAACCACCTACTTCATATGCCCTTAACACCTCAAGCTACATCTCATCCAACAACATCCACTTCATGACGGCACTGCACAGTGATCCTGCTCTCCACCCGGTGGAAACAGAACGAACAGGCGAGCTGAACCACCCTCCAAAACCACCCAAAGCTTGGCGACACAGATGCTGGCCCAAAAGTCAACACTGTGGACTGGGCATTTATTCCTTTTGTCTATCCAACATGTTCAGCTCACAGGTAAAACCAAGACTGATGTCTGCGTGCCAGAAGAACTAGCTCAATCTGTGTCTCAATGTCAAGCTGTCTTCTCTCTGCTTCTCCACTAACAAAATTGTGAGGATTGGGAAATCACCAGAGACCAGACAATATTATTGAGAATGTCCAGGCTGCAATAAAATCCATCTGGCTCTCTCCCAAGTTACTCCTTCTTATGTTCCTGTCAGGAGTGAAAAACTGTTGCTGATGTCAGTACAGGCAAAGCAGACAGACTATATGGACAAAACAGAAGATCAGATAAAAGCTGTACAAGTGGTCCATACTGACGTGCGGATTTCTGGCATCACCCACCCGCTGAATTTCAGGGCAGTTTCAGAAAGAAGTGCTGCACAGCACTATGGGACTAATCCACCCTGTCCTGGCAGGACGAGCAAGTATTTGTCATCTGTCTCTTGCAGAGATTGCAGAGAGGTCCCTTGCTTCAGACTTAAGGTCTGCTAATGTAGCTCCTGTTCACTTTCTACTCCAGCTTCCCTGCAAGAGAAGAAGCTATTTTCAACTAACTCTCCCACCCCCAACACCAACACCTCCCACCCTGAAACCAAACAACGTAAGAAGAGACCCTGACCGCATCTTGCACTACAGCTCCACTGGCAGGAAAATGCTGGGCAGGATGAAAACAGACCAGCTCAAATGCTCCGGTTATACCGCAGTCTGTAGAGCGACGAAGCAGAGGACATGCAAGCAAGTGGGACACAGAGCCTCCAGCCCTGCTTCTGATGCCGGCAGCTCTCCAGTCCATGGGAGAATACTGGCGCAGGATGACAGGGAGATGCTGGCTCCTAAAGGGGTGGCCTTGAAAGGTGAAAACTGACATTGATATTGGTGAACATACCTGTCCGTACCAGCAAACCAAGGCAGATGCAATTATTCAATGGCAACGTTTTTCACTCCTTAAAAAAGTGGAAGTTTTTCAACCTGGCCTTCCACAGCCATTATCTTTTTCTTGGAGACAAAAAAGGCTTCAGCCTTTCTGTTACCAGCATGGACAACTTTCTGAACAATGGTGTTGGACGCAGTTACTGGAATTTCTTGTTTAGCGAATCAAAATTTTGTCTGTGGACCCTAATGTATTAGTTGAGTAAAATTGGTGGGGTTTTTTAAACCATTTTTCCAGGAAATAACAGTTGTCCTTCATACGCAATTACAGGTAAAAGACAAACAGATTAGGAGATTAACTCTCCATAGGCAGTAAAATGCAATCTGGTTAATGAATCATTCTAGGTACAACACTCTTCTTGCAGATGATACATCTTTCAATGTACACAAATAAATGCACTTTGGGGGGGAAAAAAAAAAAAAAAAAAAAAAAAAAAGACAGCAAGCTTAAAAGCCACCTTCTCTCAGGTAACGCTCCATAAATCCCCCAAGCTGCAACTTTACCCTTCATTCCCCTTTGACAAAGAACAAAAGCACTTGTACTTATTACCACAATCATTATGGTAACAATTCCCTCTAAATGAAGCTATTTATGACACATCCTTCAAAAGCTAACACTCCAAGAAATCATACTTAAAGCATCAACAAACACAGTCCAGGAAACAGAAGTACCAGGCTCAGTAACAGCCTCTCGGAACAGGTTTCCAGAGCCCTGCAGGGATGCCCACACAGCAATGCAGGAGGCGGGATATACCCCCTACGCCAGAGACTGCATCTGGAGGTGAGAGGAGAACCTGTCCAGAGACAGGCACTGCTGGGAGGAAGACCCCTGGCAAAGCATGAGGGCTCTGAGAAAGCATCTGAAAGGTGATGGCAATCTGGGGCGGGGAGCTGCAGTGAGTGGGATCTGCATCTGAGGAGCACTCAGCAAGGTCTCCACGAAGGTTTTGCAACGGTAGGGAGAAGGAGGAGCGCAAAGCATGACACATGCTGCAATAAACAGCCTCACACCCTGAATGAGGCTTTTCCACCCCCTAGTGAAGGTGGCAGCAGGGGAAGCCAAGGTATGCTGAAAGCCCATCCATCATGGCGAGTCAGTGGGAGGACACGCGCACTTGTGCAGGCTGATGGGAGAAGCAACCATCAAGGTCCATCACCATAAGCTCCCTTCTGACTTACGTCAGTGGAGAAACGCAATGTTGGTATCCAACCAGTTTTGCATGGATGAAAATACTCCAGTTAAGCAAATACAAATGTTTTGTTTAGTCCCAGGACCTATCTGCAAGGCAAGAAGCTTGGCCAGACTCCCACCACAGGCGAAGGGACATCCCTGCTAGCTTTCACATTTATTGATGGGTTCTGCTGGACAGCCACAAGCCAGCACTCAGAATGCAGCCGCATCCCTCGGTGCAGCTCAACAGTTTGTGAACACAAAAAGCACATAAACAGAGTGGCTTGCTTTGCTAGTGCTTTCTGTGCTGGCTCCTGTTGAAAAAAGCCCAAAATACATAGGTCAGGATAAACACCTAACCGTTCCAGCTGTCAGAAGCCCCGGCAGGCACTGGCCCCACTTCTGCAGCTCCGAGGCAGAGCTTGCCTGGAAACACCTGCCCAGCTCAGGTGCAGGCAGAAGCGCTATAGATCCAGCTGGGACAACAGTACACCAGGAGAGGTGTTTCGGATCCTGCTCTCTCTAGCCAGCTCCTCACAGTCTCGGTGTTACACTCTCGTACCGAGAGGCTGTCATGCACCTGTTGCAGAGATGCAGGTGGTATTAGCAAATACTTTCCACTGAAAACAAAGAGAAGAGTGAAATCAGAACCTGAGTCTGGACAGAAAGCAATCACGTGGGGCAGGCATGCTTCCCCCTGAGCATCATCAGGAAACCACACAACTGTCCCGGTCACTACCTGTATTATTCTAGAGCGTGGCTGCAGAAGTACAAGAAAATGCATATCCACAGACTGCAAGAAAGACTGACACATCTGTTGGCTTTCTGCTGTTAAGGGCTATGCCTCCTCTTGGGAGCTGGGCAGCTGTCAAATGCTAGCAGAGACCATTAGAAACTGCTTAGGTACAGCGTAAAGAGAAGCACGGATGAGCAGAGAGCTCTTGAAAGCCTCTTTCAAGCAGTCTTATGCAGAGGTGTGACGAAAGCCTCCAGAACAGGGCAGGGATGCTCCCTGCAACAGCCTTCTCAAGTGTGCCTGGCAAGCAGGTGACTCCAAAGCAAAGACACGCAGCTGGCACAGCCAGGTGCCTCTCGGAGAAGGCAGGAGAGGTTTCCTTTACACTACAGGGCTCACAGTGGTTGTGCAGCCCCACACACAGACCTCATGTGATGAAGCACATCCTGCACCATGCAGAAAGCAAACCACCACATTGCTTTTCCGTGGCTGTGGCTGGGTTTTGCTGCCTTTCCCCCTAGGAAGCATTTAGGCATACCAGCTGAGGACTGTCAGCTGTGTATTACTCCCCAAGAAAACCTCCCAGCCACTGCAAAGGATTCGACATCCTGGTTTACACTGGATTTCAGTTTTTCCCTTCATTTTCATGCTGTAACCTCCACTCAGTCAGATCACAAGATAAGTCACTCCTTTCAGACCCAGGTGATCTTTTGTTCCAGAGAAACCTGGTATTAAATTGCCATTCATTACTGTAAATCATTAACATCAAGAATGCTGAATCATGAACCCTAAGTCCTAAGGAGCACTTATACTATGTGTAAAAACAAATCCAGCATCTTTCAAGACTTTCTCTGCATTACCTATCTGGTTTATTACATTATTTCAAAATTTCCTGCGTGATGCTTTCAGTCTTAAATGTCTCTGAAAAAAATTAAGTTGCGTTTAACAGAAAACCACAGTGAATTTTCCTTAAGTACAGACATGAAAAATTATCTGGCAGAACGGTGAATACAAACAACTACTAAGAAAGTATTACAGAAAGCTAGAAACAAGATGAAGATTTTTCTTTTGCTTTGAGCAAAAAGACTCCTTGGCTCAGCAGCAAGCTGTCATCCAGTTCAGAAATCACAGAAGATGAACAGAGTCCTTCATTAGACCTTTAGCACTCTCCCAGCCACTGTCAGGACAGAGGGAATCGCATGGAGGCACAGGTGGACAGGAAAGCCTGGTGACAGAAGTGATGCAGAAACGACAACCCCCCTCATTCTGAAAGAAGTGAGGAGTCCACCACTCTGACACCCCCGCCCCCAACCACATGTGAAAATCACTGCCCTGCCTTCACCGGCTACCTCTCAGGGCAGAAAAACTGCCGCCACTGCCTGTCTGTGCACAGCTCCACTGCTCTATGTCGATGGCAAAAAGAAATTTCCTTTTCATTTGTGGTGCTGAGTACCTGGGGGTACAAGTTTTGACTGTCTGTAGCTCAGCATGAACAGTGAAAAACTGGTAGATAACATCACGTTTCCAAAACGTTGGTTAGGCAACACAGTCCCCTCAGCGCCAAGTGCCCAGGAGCTGACCCAGTGCCCAGTGCATCTGAAAACCAGCCTGTTTATTTTTCATGCCTACCTGACACTTTAGATGCTAAGGTCTTGCTTTCGCAAATCTGTCAGTGCTAGAAAAGACCCCAAGATGACATGAACTGTGGAACAGCGTATGCACGAACTGTGTGAAAAAGTAAGTATCGAGCATGTCCTAGAGAAGAGCGGCTGGGGAGCAGGAGGGGTCAGGTGCTGGGAACGCTCCGATTGCACACACTAAGTAAGGCACATCATCTATACTAGAAGGCAGAGGCAGGGATGAGCCACTCCTTTTCCCCTCTGACAGCTGCACTAGAAACGGTTCTTAAAGTATTCAGATCATTAACTGAAGGCAACACAAGAGTTGAAAAGCAAGCAGACACACACACACCAGCTCTTCCCCTCAAGAGCTTTACATTCTCACCCTGACTTCGATGGCAATTCAAAGCATCTCCAGCCTTAGAAATTACTTAAGCACACACTGAAGTCCTGTTAAAATCCTAAATGTTTAAGCGTTCTTCTAGGCCAGTTCTTTGGTGAGATGCAAGGAGAACTTGCTCGTTCTTCCTGCTCTTCCCCAAACCGCTGCACACATCAGCCAGTCACCACTCATGGGAGAGTCTCTGGCAGCCAGTTCCTTACTCCAGCTACACAATTATTTATAAAGGTGAGTGTTTTCTGTAGATTCGTCACTTTGATCAGAAGCACAAACTAGGTAGGAATAACCTCCTAATGAGATGAGAAACACTGATATTGTTGCTAATACCTTTTTAACTCATGTCTTTGTCTTTAGTGACTCCCAAAAGAGATTTAGGAGTAAACTGGCAGCTGGGAAATACCAAATGCTGCTGTTCTGCCCTGCACAGCATTTTCCAGCAGGATAAATGTAAAATTTAAGAGTTAATTGTATGAGAACATTCTGTTACAAAAATAGTTAGGAGACACAGCTAGGTACCAGCCATCTGGGTACCTGTTTTAGGGATGCTGGCACAGATGCTGACCAGAGGAAAAGGGGACTACATCAAACTTCTTGCTTTTTCTTCTATTGAATGTTTCCTTCTGTCGGAAGGCTTAAATCAAAAGCTGTGCACCAAATTGTGCAAAGCACCTACAGGCAGCTGGATGAATTCATGGAATTGTTTTCAAGAGAGCTATTTAAAGTACTCCTGTTACTGCCATTTGTGTGACTGGCTGACTGACGCAGCTGCTAGAGCACAGCACAGCCCACGCCATGCCAGCAGCTCCCACTGCCCCCAGCCCAGCAAAGCTCTGCCTTGCATCAGGCTCGGGGTACTTGCAGATCCAAGTCTGAGTTGACTACGAAGTCTTGAAATTGCATTTCAAGTGAGCAGGACCCGACCGGGTTCGTTGCACATCCTCACCATGGTCAAAAAAGGATGTACCCAGCCCCAGTCAGAGACTTTGTTTGCTGCCATTTGCGGCTGCAGTAAGAGCACACACACTGCTGGAAGCAGTAACACGTCACTTGGGAGGAGTAGGCCGCAGCAATGCCTATGCGTGCACACCTACACAAGCAGATGCATAAATCTAAATTGCTTCAGACACCCAGCACAGCTGAATTAGGGCCAGTCTGGTGTCTTGACCCCAAAGGGCTCTCCGTAAGAAATCGCCACCACCTTAGGGACAGCACGAAGCTTGCCCAATCCCTTTTCTCCAAATGAATGTGCTCCCTTGCCTTGACTCCAGGTGACCCCCCGCCCCTTCCCCGTGCGCCCAAGGCAGCAGCAGCCAAAGCGGTGCCTGGCTGTGGGGGGATGACACCCAGCCAGGCACAGGCTCACCAGGGAGAGAGGGGAGCAAAGCCCCCGTTGCCGGTGTCCCCATGCCAGCCAAGGGCCACAGCCTGGCAGACCCCCACCTGGGAGGGAGGCCGGCAGCCACAGAGGCCACCCCAGCCATTCCCTCACAGGGCACGTCTCTCCCGTGGCTCAACCCCTGCCTGGCCAGGAGCTGCCCCCACACTGCAACTGTCACTGCCACCGAAGCCAGCTGCTTTTGGATTGTTTGGTTGGGTTTTTTTCCCCTTAAATTTATTTCAACTAAGACTCTGAATACTGATTAGATCCAAGCCCCAGACTAACCCCTCCAAAGTTATGTAATCCCTGAAATCCAAAAAGCCTTGAAAAGCTTAAATGTGACAGTGCTGGTGATGTCATGCTGCTGAAAGGTTACCATGGAAACCACTCCTACCACTGCCATATGCCTGTGGTGCTCAGCACCAGAGCCCAGCAGCCTTTGCCGAGAACCCAGTACCCCCAACACAGGCATTTGGGAGGAGAGGGAGCAAATGGCTAAGGACACCTGAGTGCCCTTCAGCTCCCTGCGCTCCTCATCTCGCCCTACAGGTATGACAGCCAAGCCACTGACACAGCTCCTGCGCCTCTGCAAAACAAAAGCCATCAGCACTAAGAGACTTCACCTGCTGAACAGAAATCCCACAGACAGCAGCCCCACAACCAGCCAGGTGGTAACCTCCATACAGCTTGCTATGGGTCTTCAGGGGGCACGCAGCCCTGGCCCCCTCCAGCTAAGCCCACTGCGCACCCCAGGCAACAGCAGGAGCCAGCGCCGGCCTGCCCAACGTGGGTGCCTGGCAGCCTCCGCTCTGTCCCACCTTACACAACTGGAGATCATGCTCCTTTCATCACAAGGAAGTTAAAAAAACAAAACCACAAAAACAACCAAACAGCATTCCTGAGTCCTTGTGGTTACAGAAAAGAGTTTCACAATGTTTCCCAAACCTGAAAGCAAATAAAAAGAACAAATCCACTGGCCTTAAAAAATCTCCTTCCCCCACCTCCCCTGCCTCTTAAGCAACTTTATAATTCCTACGTAAGGGCAGCTGTAAGGCTTTGAGGTTTTTTCTAAGGGGTACAGCTTAATTTTCTGACATATCCCCACCCGAGTTCACCCTTGTCTAGCAGATCAACTAAAATGAATGCAACAAATTAAAGTTTTGGTTAATTTAAAATCCAAGTAAAGGGAATGCCCTTATCGTTTTATTTCCCTCAAAGAAATTGAGAAATTCCCCTTATTAAAGGATTCTGCATTTTTAATCATCCTCTCCGTCCAGGGCATTTTTATGATACTCCCTTACACAAGGGCTATAAACTGATTTGTGTGTTCAGAGAGGTGAAATTATTTTGTCTGAGTTTGGTATCCATGTGTAAAAGTAAGAAAATGCTAGGAGTGTTCAGCTCAGCTCTAATTTCAAAGACCACCCCATCTAATTATGACTTTTCTGTAGATCATACAAATTATGTCCACTGAAGTGCCAATGGCCTGGACTTCTACTTTTTTCTCCTTGAACTGCAAGGTCTAGCTAAGTGGATGGGCCAAATCCTTTCTTACTGGATTTAACCTGCAGCTCTTCACCCTGGTTTTCAGAGGCAAATCTCTTGCACTCTGGCACAACTCCCCGCCGCAGCCCTGGTGAACCGACAGGGACCTTCCTCTTTGCAACACCAGGGTGAAGTGACACCTGCTGTTGCCCCAATGTACTAATTACTTTGCAATTAACTGCACACTATTGCTTAACCACTAACTGTGAACACGCCCCCTCTGTGCGTGAGAATGGCTCCTATGAGACCAGCACAAGCAAAATCAGATGGAAGAGGGGGTGACCAGGGACCCCCCAGCAAGGGGACAGGACAGGAGAGAATGCTGCACATGCTGAGCCAGGGCGAGCGACCCCAGCCGCCGTGCTGACACCCACATCAGCCCCCAGCACCGCAGAGGCATTTACTCCATTGACAACTGTCAAGGGACCCAGACAAAAGGACCTGGGTGGGCTGACCGGGGACAGCGTGCAAGCGCCAACAGGGACACCTGAACAGCACAGCTGCTGACTCCTGCCCAAGCCTGGGCTCAGCTGGAGAGCAACATACCGGCATGCTACAACAGCACTGGGGGCAGAGACTGTCCCACAGCAGCTAGATGAACAGTTAACCACCCTTTGCAGGGAGGGTTTGTCCCACATTACGTTTACCCTCCAGACCAGTTTCTACTGGGAAGCTGGAGAGCCCAAAATGGGTTGTTTGAAGAATGCATCACACACACTTTAGCAAAACTAAGAAAATAGTCTCAAAAAGGCTTGAGGGAACCATCTTACTTAAGAGACTGCTGTTTTCTCACATCCCACGAAATCCCTGCCAAAAAGCCTATAGCGCAATGCAACAAAACCAAATTACAATGGTAACATTCATTCAAATTACACAATGAGTCCATATTTTTGAGCTTCCCTTTTTTGGCATTCATGATTTTAATAGTCATACACATGTTCCAGCTTAATTACCCAAAAAACATTTATGAAAACATTACTATTTCAATACACACTGTGGGTCGAGTAACACTTTCCAGAGGCACAGTCACAAACCCTTCTGGTTTCTGGGCTTGCTGCTTTTGACTGTGTGCTTCCTGCTGACCAGACATGAATCACTTGAGTCCATCCCAAAAGAACTGAAAAACACTGTCTTCCAATGGGGCAAAAAGCCCAAGGTAGTTTTGATTTGGTTTCTCCCCCATGTTTTAGACCAAGTGCAGCTCTGCAGGTATTTTCATCATTATTCTCTGTAAGAACAGGACAAGTGAAGCCACAGAAACCAAACTGCCAACAGCAGTGACCTTGTGCAACCTGGCTGGAAACAAAGTGAAATGGCCAAACACCACCAACCACCATCGGGACATCGCCAGCAGCACCTCATCTGTGCTGGGCAGACTATGAGAGTCTGTCCCGTGCAGCCACTCTGCTGAAGGGGCACCCGTGGCTTCTTTGCTTTCACCTCTTCCCCTTCACAGAGATGCCAACATGACCACACAGAGCACCCACATCTTTTTGGTGCTCCTCCTCCAGCAGAGCTGCAAAACCTTAGAAAAAATATCAATGTGTGATCCTTTATTTATTGCTGTTTACTGCAGGTGTTCCTCCAGCATTTCCAGGGAAGGGGACGCTGTGTTATTCTGCAACTGCTGAAGGTCAGCCCTCATTTCCACAGAAATGCTGTTTAGAAAGGTTTGCAACTTTATTTATTTAATACACATCATGTTGAAATATTCGTTGCTCACAGGTTTCATAGCTTGGTTTGCTTGCTAGTAGTTGTATTTCATTCAACTTCACGTTATAACTTCTAGCCAAGTCCTAAGATTCTGGTTTTGTTTGGGGTTTTTTTCTGGGCATCTGTGGAGAAACAGCATTGGTTTTTTTAAACAATGAAACTTTGTAAACTTTACTCTGTGTTGAAAACATGTGGCTTTCTGGAACACAAGGTACCCAGGAACTCTCCAGTTGAGCCTGTTTCCTGCTATCACAAGTGACCCTGAATTTATTCAGCTCCACTTAACAACAGACAGTGTATGGGGATTTTCTCCCTACATCATGTTTTACCCAGACAGCTCCAGCTCAAGAAGGCACTCCGCCACTTCCCAGGCTGCACTAAGGCTCCCAAGTCAGGGTGCACGCTCATCTCCAGCAAGGAGGAAGAATTCCCACACTTGCTCCCCCTGCAAGTGCCTTCCCAGCGCTAGCACGAACTTCACTGGTGGTTTCACATGAAATACTATCTCCTCTGAAAGGCAGGACAAAACTTCCAGGAACTCTAGATTTTACAGGTTTGCCACAATGCTTTGTATCTCGTGTTATTTTAAGGGGCAGGAACTGAAATCCAAGCTGCTGAGGCTGCTTAGATGACTATGTCCATGTATGACTTACCTCACTGGGAAACAAGAGGCTCCCAGCTGCTTGCTCCACCAGCCCACACCAGCTGCTTGCTGGTGCAGCAACAGCCCTGCTCCCGGGAAAAGTCATTTCTCAACAACCATTGTTTCAAAGCTGTTGTTCTGAGCCATAAGGACTTACTTTCCCCTGCATTGTTTATTTTTTGCAATGCTCCAACCCACTTACACCATTTGTTCCTAAGATAGCCCAGCTCTCAAACTATTATTTTGTCATATTTTTTTGTAATCAACAAGCAACATTAACTTCTCCAAGTCTGGGGCCTCCTTCTATAGCAGCATTATTCCTATGGTATGCCTCTTGCCAAACAATGACATGCTGCTTACCAAGAGCTCTGATCAAAATTCTTTCTTTGCAAGCAAAAAGAAAAGGGAATGGAATAAAGAACCATGTATTTGTCAGAACAGTGCTTTATAAAAGAAGCATCTTGAAAATGTTGTTCAGCAAACTTAAGCAAAGAAAACTTACTCCTGCTTGTTTTCTTCCAAACACAGTCAACCCAGTTATGAAACATTCAACATTTCCCTTCTTTCTTTGGGTTCCATGAAACCAGCTTCGCCAGCAACAGAGGAGTTACTGAACCGCTGTTAGTCCTGATAATCCAGGGAAGAGACAGAACTTCTGACTCCTTCGTGCACTGGCCTGTGGAGCCCAGTGAGGAGCATGAGGCCGTGCAGGCAGAGAGGTGATCCACATGTAGGCAGGATGATGTGAATTCTGATCTCACCAGGGCTGTTCTGCTCTGTCCAAGTCCTTTCCTGGGAAAACCGCTCCAGAGCAATCTCTGCATGCTCCCACAGCTGAAAACCCACCTACACAAGGGTGCAGTGCAGCCCAGGATCGGTGGTCCTGCCCAGCACACGGGGACTAGGAAGAGAGGAGTCGTTCTGGCTCCAGCAGCAACACTTCTCCCAACATGGAGCTAGCAGCACAGAGGGAGTAACCAGAGCCACCTATGCTCCACACAAAGCTGGACCTCCTAGAGGTGTTTCAGTGTCTCACTGAAGCAGGTTGCCTTCTTCAGGATTCAGCTGTTGCATGGGGATACCTACTTGGTTTAAATACACTCTTAACTGCAATCAAAGAAGTGATTTTAAGGCCATTTGATCATCTTATTGCTCCCTTACAATTTAATTGTTGTACCGTTGCTAATACTAGTAACATTCTTTTGAATGAATCTCTGGTTAAACCATCCATACGCACTTTTCACTGATTCCTGCTTATTCTTCCTCTAAATACTCATGCTGGTAAATAAATAAATATTTTGCCTTCCCATGTTAATGCATAATGTATAAATCAGCCACAAAGAAACCTAAAAACAGTTCTCATGAAAAGGATCTAGGGTGGGATTTTTTTTCCATAAACAACAGCTGGCAAAGTATCTCACAAAAGAAAAAAAAAAATCCCACTTTGCTGTTACATTTAATTGCTTCTGGATTTAAGGCTTCTCCAAAGTTGTTAGCTGCAGCCAGTGTCGGAAGCAAAGTATTTCTGTCCAAGAACTGTGATGGAGCTATCCTCATCTCCTGCTTTAGAAACTTGCTGTCTGCCCAGCAACTGTGCTTCAGCAGCCCCTAGAAAGAATTTAAACACAGATCTCTGCAGCCATCTTCAACCTGCAAATGGGCATCTGCAGCTGGTGAACTGCTTTGAAAGCTCGGGCTGTGCTCCCCTGCCTCCTGCACAGACACTCCAGCCTGCAGGGCTGAGAAGAGGCTGCGTCCTCTCTGGACTGATCACACCGCACCAAGACACCTTCGCATTGAAATGCCCAAGCACCAGAGCTCAGCAGACAAATGGCATGCTGCAGACAGGGCTCTGGCAAAGCATCCTCCCCAAGCCCCTTTGCTTGGGGCCAAGGTGATGATGGTGGTGAGTGCTTGCCTACCGCATGCCCCTTTGGCTAAAAAACTGCCGGAGCCCCAAACCACAGATCTTCTGGCTTGTCACTCAAAGCAAAACAGCACACTGAGCTGTTGAGTGGACGTTCAGCACCTGGCAGGGAGAGCCTGCGAGCTGGCATGAAGCTGCAGACACAGCTCACTCGCAGCTGGCACCCAAGTTCATGGCTGCCACGGTGCAAGGAGCACCTGGCCTCATTTTATTAGCACTGCTGTTATGAAGTTCTGGCTTACATGCTGACAGCCACTACAGGCGGAGCCCTCTGCCACCCCACTGGAGAGGCAGACTGAGTCCCTGCGCACAAGACACATGGTGCCACATGATGCGGCATCACCTAGCCCCATGTGCCTGCTGCTGGAGCAACCCCAGCCACAAACCAGGCAGAGCTGGGGGCCTGGGGATCCCATCCAAGCAGCGCATCACTGGCTGTGTTGTAACATCCCCTGCTGCTTCACCTGAAATTCCCAAATACTGGAAAAGTATACTTAAAATTGTCATGTGGCTTTTAGTATAAGTGATCCAAAAGTTAAAAAAATAAAATAAAATTTTACAGAGTTGGAACTTTTAAGGATTTCAAATATTTTAATCCAAAAATTAAAAAGCAGGCAAGTGTATTTTGTTTAAAATTCAAGTAAATTTGGTAACAAAAGGGAATTTTAAACACAAAAAAAATCTTGAAAGAAAAAAAAAAGAAAAAGATAAAGGCAGAGGGAATTATTTTGACTTTTCTGTAACTATTTTCACCCCTACAGAAACAATTTACAGACATTTACACAACATCTTGATACGTTTCTGTTTGCCTGTGTCAGCATTTCAATTTAGATGGCTGGGCCCATTAAGCATATCAAGGAACAAAGATAAATTTGCACTGACAACCACATCTGAGGTTCTGCAAGTCAATCAGCAGGAAGCAGGCTCTACCTTCCAGTTAGTTTCTGTTTACCCTGAATCTCAGTCAACCTCATTTTTAGAGACCCAAGCACCCCAGACTCTGCTGCTGTGCAGTAAAGCTTGTCAGATGAGCAACGTAAACCTGAACTGTTCCTGAGCCTCCCACAGCCCATCCCTTCCAAAAAGGATATATATACCAGAGCTCCATATGCTAGATAACCTCCCTCTTCTGCAATTTACAGTATCTACATAGTAATCAACACAGAGTAACAAATTTGAGGAGGAATACAGCCTATTCCCTTCAAAGCACCAAGCACAAACTGCTTATTTATTTCAGTTCTCCATACATCTAATCACTCACAGCAACATCATTTTACCAGTCCACATATCTCCCAAAGTTTTACAGATAAACTACAAAGGATGTGCTTCTTCCCCTGGTCTTGTGGAAACAGAAAAGTAAGACAGTAAATTAAGTCTGATGGGCTTGCAAATATCGCTCTGAAATTAGGCAACAGGCTTTGCTTTAACCCTACCACCTCTCTGTTCGACTAGCTTTCGGTGGGGATTTGCAGCATCCTATTTGCACTGAGTTCGCAGGCAGGGTGCCCAGAGGGGGAGCACTGTGCAGCCCTCTCCCTCACAAACCAGACGCCTGGGCTTCACCCGGTGGTCCTGAGCGGGCGATGGGACCGCTGCTTCAGCAATTAGTGGTCAAGCAACCAGCAGCTTGGCATCTGCTGTCCGGGGAGGACTCTGCAGGACCCGCAGCCTGCTTTAATAGGGCTGGGAAAAGGAATGGAAGCAAAGCAAGTCTTTTTCTAGCTGAATTTGCTGCAGGCAAGTCTGCACCTCCACTGGGAATATGTCAAGGATCTGCAAAATCAAAATAGGATGGGCAACGCTGAATGACAGCACACACCCTTAAAAGGCCATCTGATCCTGATTTATAGACTCTAAACAGCAGGGTATTTCCTACATGGAAAAATTTGCCAGGGAAACGTCAAGCCCATCTTTACCAGCACTGTCACTTACTGGGCAAAGCAGTTCAATTTGCTCTTCAGAGGAAACTAGGTTTACACACCCATACTGCATGCACGTGTGCTTGGGAACACGGATACATGCGTGCCTGTGCACCAAGGTCTCCTCCAGTAACTTCCAAACACCACCAAACAGTTTCAAAGAAACTTGGCAGAGCAGATTATTAGTAACGACACATACACGTAACTCAGCTATGGACTGCTTGGCCCCCTCTCACCTTCCTGCATGCTAACCTGTTTATTAATTCTATACTGAAGGTAAGTTAAATATCCCTGCATGTCAATCCAAATGCATTCAGCATGGGTGCAGCAGAGGTAGAGCAGGAGACATGCTAGCTTTTAACATAAGCCTTGCTTGGAAGTTGGGTTGTTTTCTTTTCCTTTAGAAAAAGTGAGTGGGGAAAGACATTTCAAAAGGAGGAAATAGAGTAAGTGGAACATAAAATTAATTCAAGCATAGAGGCTGCACGAACAGCTCGATTTCCCCATTGCCAGCTTCCCCCCAGCACACAAGCGGTGGTGGCTCAGTGGAACTTTCCATCGCCCAGTCCAAGTATTTGTCAGCTCCTGCATCCTGATTAAAATCTGTAATCCTGGTTACCGAGGAAGGGGACAGGAGAAATGGGGAGAGCTTAGCATTACCTACAGGAGCCTCAGGCTCAATAGGTACTTGACAATCTCCCTTTAAGACATAGTTTATGTGGTGGTATTTATTTGCACTCCGTTGTCCGCTGCTCTCCTGAGTTTTCCTGGCTGATCCCTTGCCTACCCCTCAGCTTTGCAGGGCTTGCCAAAGTGTCTGCAGACCCTGGTGCTGCTGGGGCACTGCCTTCCAGAGCTTGCATCGCTATGCCATCCATTATGAGAGGAGCAGAAGCAAACCTGGCCTCCATCATCCTGTCTGAACAGGGGAGGATGAGGGCCAAAAGCCTTGCCTGCGTAGCAGGGATTTCTGAACCACATGTGGGCTGCTTCACAGAGGAGTTCAGTACATCCGTGAAGGAAAGAGCAAGAGAGGACACCTTCCTGCCAGGGGAGTCCAGTACTGACTGTTCATCAACCTGGGCCCAAGCACCTGGGGTAGAGGGACACCAAGGTGTGCCAGAAATTACCCTGGCTGCGTGGCCATCTGGGCACTCCCACCAAGTGCTGCCCAGTTCACCTGAATTACTGTGGGCAAGTTCATTGCCTGGCCCTGAAACCAACACTCACTTCCACCTCTCTTCCACGCCTGTCAGTCCAGGGATGCCAGCAGTTACCACCACATCCCTAACGGTTGCTATGACTACAGGAAAGCTGCTGCACTCAGCCTCACAGAGGGTCCTCGCAGCAACCAACTGCCCTTGAGGACATCCTCTAGAGAGTCCTCCTACTCACTGTGTGAGACCATCTCTGCTAGCTGATGCCCCCACACAGCAAACCTGTGTTTATTGCTTCCCTTTTCCCCATCAGGGAGACGTCCTCACAAGAGGCCCAGTTCAGCAGCGGAGTTTTGGCCATGAAGGGCTACAGATGCCGAAGGCTCGCACAGGGCTCTGAAAGCATTAACAATCTCAGAGAAAATAAAGCACGAAGAGGTATTTCAATCAGAGAAACCAGTCACTGACTCCTTATGCTGCAAATTACTGGGAAATGCAAGAGCTAACCAGGGAAGCATCTCTCAGTCCATCAGACCAAGTCCCAGTGGCAAAAACATCCTGCACTTCTCTTGCATTTTTCCCCAGTGAACATAGCACTGGACACAGATGGAGCCAAAAGACAGCATCAGACAGACCTTTAGCCTGACCAGCCCTCCTCTTCCTACGACAGGGCCCTTCTTCAGGCATGCCTACCCCATTGCCTCACACAGATAAGGCCACATTTACCATGAACGCAGCCAGGGCTCCTGTAAGGCACTCTGCTTGCAGCCAGGTTTTAAAGCACAATCGGTTTAGCTTCTGCTGGCAGTTGCCCCAACAGACCCCAAAACAGCATCCTTCTGAGGGAGCCATCCACACAATCAGGTGGCAAAGCACAGGGCTCCCAACAACAGGAGATGAAGGCTCGCTCCTTGGTCACCCTGCCATATCCCAGCCCAAAGGAAGCCGTGAACCATGACTCTGCCAATCCACATTTGAGTTGTGATGATGAATAATTAACAGCCACTTTGTTTTGTAGTGGAATTCTATAGTAGTAATTATACCTGGTTTAACACAAAACAATTATCACCTTCTCCCTTCCGTTTCTTCTCCCATCAATTAAGAGATAGGAACACAGCATCTCTGGCTCATGACTAGTAGCAGCCCTTCAGGAGATGAAGCTAGTGTGGCAGGGAACTACCAGCGTGCCGCAACTGGTAATGTCGCTCAGCCAGGGCATGGATAGCTTGGCCAAGCTGCAGGACAGCGCATCGCAGTGCTCAGGTCATCTGGCAGTCATAGTCATCAGCACAGAAGCTAACTGTACAGTCAGTTTCTTCTGAGACTATTAGTAAGTGCTAATTAGAAGAGGGCATTCAGCCCATCAGCACCTGCCTATCACCAGAAGCCTTGGTTAACACTGCTTCTGTATTCACCAGGCTGCAGACTCAGGCTTCTCTTCAGTTACACACAACTGCTCTGCTTTTGTTATCTGTGCAGATGTATGTACACATCAAATCAAGAAAAGGGTACATTCCAAAGCATCTTCCCCCTCCAGCAGAGATGCACAACCACTGCTGCGCAAACAACCTCCAAAGCTCCCAGCAGGTTCACCTCCCAGCCTCACGCCTATGGCTGGAGAATGCCTGCCCCCAAGACTGCTGGCAGGGACAGAAAGCTGCCGTGCTGCCTGGCCGCTGGCTTCAGCCACCGGTGCACTGACAAGGTCAATCTAGAGGATGCACACAGAGCAGAAGAAGGCTCCACCTGACAGAGACCTGGACAGCTTGTGAAGCACTCTGGGGTAATGGCTCCACAGAACCACTACTTTTTTCACAGAAGTAGCACCAGTATCTTTTGGCCTTTTGAAGATATCTGATGCTATCCTGAAATTTTAGGATTTTTTTACAATATCTTAGAATCCTGAAGTTCAGGATGGAAATAAAACCAAATCCAAAAACCTCTCATTAACTTTGGATGATCAAACGTGAAGTGCAGAGAGGCTTTCCATGCTGCAAACTGCAGCCAAAACCCCAAGAAAGCAGGCAACTATGGGATGCACGCATGTTCACCGGGTTTGGAAGGTCAAAGCAGCTGGCATCTTTTTTTATTATTATTAATTTATGCTGAGAGCATGCCCCGCTTCTACAGGCAGTTCTGTATTTGTAGCAGTAACTCGTCAAGCATACGAGAGGTGCTGGGCTACCTGAGCTTCATCCCTCGGCACACAAGGTTTCGGCAGCAGAGTAGGCAGGCTGCTGCGAACGCTTAGCAAGGATCGCAGCTATTGCTAGCGCTGTGGCTCAGGAGCAGAACAGCTCTGACTCGAGGAACAGAACAACGCGGCTGCTCTCCCTGGCTTTTCAGCCAGCCTGGGGCACCAGCTGCTTTCCCTCCATTACCTCCTACCTCAACCTCCCCCACTCAGGCTGCAAAAGCGGCACAGATTTCTCTTTCTGTGAACTTTTACCACACCTAGCACCAAAGACTTGGATCCCAGCCTGAGTGCAAATCTTCCTGGAGAGCCTGGACCAGAGTGGGAACTCTCTTCCTTACCACTGCTCACCCACCACCGGCACCAAGGCAGCCACCTGCCCTTCCGCCTGAGCTTCAGGACAGAAAGATAACTCATCTTACCATTTTCTAAACAGGGACGGCAAGGAAATAACAGAAAACTTGCAACATATAGGTAACCAGTATCTAATCTGGAAAATTCTTTATGCAGTCCATAAAAAAATCCATTTTAATTACATACTTTTATTTTACCCACTGCTGTGCACTAAATTAAACCGCTTCAACACTAATATATAAAACCATTATTTAGTGCATGCATAAGTGAGTTTATGCACGTGTCTGTGTATAAAAACTATACAATTAAGCGCTGTTTAAAATGCAAATGGTAGATGATAAGGACTCCATCCTGACTGTATTAAATCTCGACTTGGGACGTTGTACTAGGTCCTCAGTGGTTTTAAAACAACTAGTGTAAACTCAATGAAGCTAGTCATAATTTGCATCAGTGGAAAATCTGGACCTTTGATTTTTAAATACTTACTGTTGGCAAGAATTTAAACACAAGCAACAAAAACCTAGTTTGTAACATGGGGCCAGATGTTATTTTTTCTTCTTTTACAGTAACAGCTCAATCTACAAAATACCATGGACACACCAAAATGTAACGTGTGTGCTTATAACCATTTGCTCTGACCTGCATTATCAAGCCTACCTACCTACCCTTCTGGCAGCACAAAGAGACTTCAAAATAAGATAAAATTAATATGTTAATGTTGTGGAAAGCTCCTCAACAGGACTGAAGCTGCAGAAGGGGTCTCGGTGGGATTGCTGCTCCAGCCAAACCCAGCCCCAGCCTGGCAGCCAGCAGGCAGCTTGCTGGTGGGCTCCTTCGGACAGAAACCAGCTGAGGTGGCAGCACCAGCCCCAGGCAGGGACAGTGACACTGCGACAGTGGCCCAGTCCTCTGCTGGCAGAGCTGGCCGGGCAGGGGACAATGGCCCCAGGGCTGGCAGTCCCTGCACTCAGCTCTGCCCTGCATTACACCTTGTCTAAGCAGCTCTGCACTCTCCAGAGCTCCCTACCGGAGCGCAGCCTGCTCCTCAGCTCGGGGCCCCCAGCGTCAGGGGGACACGGACCTGGTGGAGTGAGCCCAGAGGAGGCCACGAAGGTGACCGAAGGGCTGGAGGCCCTCCTGTGAGGACAGGCTGAGGGAGCTGGGGCTGTTCAGTTGGTTGTCTTTCTTTTTTTCCTTAAAAAGCAACATCCACCAGGAAAAGCTGCAGCAGGGGTAACTTCAGAGCCTGGCCCAGGAGATCACAATACCACCAACACAAAATTCCAGCCTACCATCACAGGCCAACTAGGTTTTCTATTTCCCATTTTAAAATACTAATAAAAGGCAATGCCTTCCACCCCCAGAACTCTTTCCAAATCCAGTGGTCTAATTCTCCAAACCTCAAAACCCACGAAAATCTTTGGAAACATTTTATATTTCAGCACACACCCTCTGACGTTGCCCTTTAAAATAGCACAGATTTGCATAAAATCACCTGAGATAGAGAACCTGCTACAGCTGGGACTGAACTTCCATTTCCATCCCAGGCCTCCCCTCTCAGTGCCTTAGAATCATCAAACACACTTCTCCAGAGCCGACATTTCCCATAGCCCCACTTCACCCTGCCCGCCGTCAGCTTCTCACCTCTCAAGCCTATGCAAAATACCTCTGCCAGGAATTTGGGTTAGGGAAGGCACCATCCTCCACATGCTTTGCTCAGAAACTTTCTGCTCTGAACAAGAACAAGTCACTGGAACAAGAAACGCCCAAGCAGACTCTCTGGTAGGTCTTGATGAAGCTGGCATACCTAACCATGTGTAACCCAAGCCAGAATCTGAGGATTTAAGCCTCTGACGTATCAGTATTATCTGCAAAGTAAGCCAGACTTGAAGATTAGCATTCAAGATACACAACCATGCACAATATTTTTAATGAGAAGAGGAAATGCAGAGCCTGTCCCCAGGACAGGGGATTTTACAAGGCTTGAGGTCAACAGGCACCAAGACAAATGACTTAATTCCCCAATTTCTTCATACTGCAATTCTAAAATTTTTAGCAACCCAAAATTTGCAGTAGCGTAGATTTTCCTTAAGAAAAAAACCAAAAAAACCCCAAACCAACAAATAAACAAACCCCACCAACCTGTTATTTGCTTTACTAAAGGCATCACCAGTAATGGCCCATAACGATGTGGACTTCAATTAAATTTTTTAGTTATTGGAAAAGTAAATTTTTCGGTCTAAGCCTCAAATCTCAAACTGCTGATTTGTACCTCTGCCTTGATATATGGGCTGGTTTTATGGTACTGCACAACTACAAGTATTCATTTGTTTTGACAAGTGTGAAAGGGAAAGCCAGTACACGGATTTCTGCAAGTCGCATGCTGCCCCTTACTGTCACAGGGACCGCGCACTGGAGGAGCTGCTGGAAGGCGCACAGGGCGAGCCAACTGAAAGCCTGACCAGGAGCTCAACACATCTACGAGGTGCAAAAGAGCACTGAACCTCCACAGCTTGCCACCCAGTGCCCTGGGCTCATGACAGACAGAGCAAAAGGACGGACCAGTTACACACAACCCCCCCATGCTGGCAAAGCCCAGAGGCATCACCACGTGCCAGAGCTGCAGGTGATGCTGCTGTGTCCCTCCCCTGCTTTAGGAAGGGGGAAACAATGTGATGGCCCAGGATACCTGTTGTGGTCTGACACAAAACTCTCCTTGCTCCAGTTTTGCACAGGGGACCTGGACAAATGAATGCTGAAAACATTGGATTAAGGGCTAAACCATCACTTGATGCAAGCCAGCAAATTCAGCAGAGCCTGTCAGATTTAGCATCAGCTATGTATCTGTCCAGAGTTTGCCCACAGGGCGGACAACTTAATCTCTCTACTGTCAAGAGGCAGGAAACATAATTTACATTATTCAGAAGTCCTTCTCCCAGAAATCTGTGTTTGTGCTACAGCGCAGCTATGGCTTCCAGACTTCTGCAGCCCTGGAGAACTCGCATCTGTTCTGAGCTCCCAAATGGCTTAAAAAGCCAGCTGCCACTCACTCTGGGAGAAACCAGCAGCATAATAAAATGCTGCAGGAAGTACGTTCACAAAATAGGACCTTGGTGGAAATAGGATGCTGGGAGAATTATGACATTTTACAAAAATGCAGCAATATATTTTTAAATGCTTAAGTGGACAATTTTCACTTACCATGACAGAAGAATAATTCAGGTGTGTAAAAAAATAAACTATTCTGGTATCTGGCCAATCTAGAACATCTTACATCTGGTACACACTTACTTTTGTTACAGCTGTGAGACATTATTTTTACTTCAGGAATGTCCTGAGGCCACACTGCCTCGAGCAGCTTACGTCTGCTAAGTAAGCATCAGTCACTGATTTGATCAGAAAGATGGTCCAAAAAGTATCATGAACACATTTACTGGCAATTTACAGATTCTGAATTGGCAGTAACTTCTTACAGCGCACTCTTCACCAGCACAGCCCAGCCACGCCATGCCCTGCACTGCCCGTCAGTATCAGCTGTGCCATCCTGCTGCCGAGGCACGGAGCGGACCTGACCCACATCTCCCAGCACAGCCATGCCAGAACCAGCAAGAGAAACCATCTCTCCAGCAGCTCGGCCTGCTGCTCCCTTCCACAGACTTCCAGCGGCAGCACGGCTCGGGGCTGAAGGCTGCCCACCCTTCCCCCAGGGAGCCTGTGGCAGACTGGCAGGACCAGAGGCTGCCGCTGGCATGGACCAGCACCACCAAATACAAGGACAGCAACAGCTCTTCCCAGCTGCCAGCCCAAAAGCCTACAACAGTCCTCCTGTCCATGCTCAGCCAAAAAAAATCCAAGTGTGTTTTCTCCCAAGACAAAGGAGTATGTCTGACTCGACAATTCCTAGCCTCCCTCCCCCTTCTTAGGAATTCAGAAGGCTTCTCAGATTACTAGAGGGATGCACCACAGCAGCCTGGCATCCTCAGGTGTCTGGGAAGTAAAACCCATTTCAGAAAGGTACAATGTGATATTTATTCATGTCCGAGGTCCTGCTTTGCTTCTTAACACCTTCTAAATGCAAAGATTTGGAAGCAATGGTCCCTCCTCAGTATTTTAAACCTCTCTGCTGCCTTTTCCATGACATGTAATAACCAAAGGAGTAGCCTAAGCCCGCTAAAAGTTCAAGGAACCAAGTCTCATCTCTCTAAAGGACAAAAACCACGAAAAAAACAAAGCCCAAAAAAACAAAACTGAGAAAATTTCTGGGCATTTAGAAGTCATTTCAGAGGAGAAAATATAAACATAAAAAGGGACGCAGCTCCCTGCCTCCTTTGCTGTTACTCCAAGCATGGGTTCTTGCTACACAACTGTATAGTAACTAGCTGATAATGTACTTGGGAAAATATTTTCCTCCTCTTTCTGCTGAAGAATGCTGATATCTGCTACCTGCATTTTTTCCCCACAGATAAAGTAGGCAGCTCCTGTAGAGATGATGTACCTGAAAAAAACATGTTTGTCCCCCATGAAGTTATGTGTGCAAACGCAATCCATCAGCTTGTCTGAGCAATATTTGAGTTCCACTGTAAAACAGCTATGCTCCACCTTGTATTTCCTTTCATCTTACGAATGCATGTTTTTACTGTGGTCCACTCCATCAAATAAGCCTGGAATCCCACAAACTCAAAGCTTGAAAGCTACGTTTTATCGAGACTGATCACTGTCTTCGAAAAGGAAATAACTTAACATAGAGATAAAAGAGACCAGCTTTACATCAGAAAAGCCTTCTGCCATGTCTATTTTTTGTTTGGCTAGACTAGTAAACAGCAAAGCAAGTTCCAAAATCTTAGCGCACTCCAGAGCAGACTGCAACCAGGACTCCTGTGGGCAGGCAGAGCATTTCAGCATGCAGGTCCTTGGGCACGAGGGGCTGGAGCCCAGGGCATCTCTGGCCTCTGACGGAGATGAGAAGCAGCTGCTCATGCAGACACAGGTCACCTAGGCTCCATGTCCCTCCAGCAGAGAAGCCAGCTTGCCAGCACAGTGACCTCCTGCCCTGCTCTCTGCAGTTTCACAGCCCTCCCCTCCCAGCAGGGACACGTCCCAGCACCTGCACTGGCCGTGCTCCAGTCACAGGCCCGGAAGAAGCTTTAGTGAAAGCATGTACAAGGCAAAGCCTTCTCACAGTGATTGGCAGCATCAGGGTCAGTACTTCACATCCAGACAACATTTAGCACCAGCCAAAAGAGGTCGTTTGAGCAACCCCTGGAGAGCAAGTTAAATCAAATAGTGACTAATAAGTTACAGGCGGGTCATTTCATTACAGCCCAAATGAAGACTAGACAGAGAAACGCGATTGGAAGCTGTAGCCCTACATATGCCTATCTTACACGGCCCATAGTTTTAGCTGAGTATATCTCTCCCCTAGACCCTTGCGCAGTACTTCAAAAAATAACAAAGCAGCCTATTGTTAGCAAAACACTATGAAATACAAGAGGTTAAGGTTTGGATTTTGGCAAATCTACTTGGCTGTGGGTGCTCCCATGCAGCTGGAGCATCAGGGATGAAAAGGGGAACAAGGGCTTGAAGCAGTAAGGAATGATCTGCAACAAATGACCTCTTTGAGGTACCAGACGCAGACCTTTTGGGGGTACTGCAGCTGTGTGCTCCCTGCCACCATTATTGCTATATTCCCCTGGCCAGCAAGTCCATGTCCAGCATTCCCTGTTTCAGGTTTTGTCAGTAAAGCTCACAGGTAGCCTAAAGCAAAAAACTGATAAACTCAATACTAGGAAGAGCCACCATGCAAATTGGGTTACACTTCTGACTGGCTCTCAAATTATGTCCTCCTGTGTTTTTGATAGCAGCAGGTGTACAGGTTAAGATCTGTTCCTTGTTCCCTACAGAATCATTCCTTTTATTTATTTATTTTTTTGTTCTTTTCATCATTTCTCAAGACTATTAACGTGCTTCTTTGGTAGCAACAGTCAATTATCGTTTGGCATTCTTCACTCAACACCCAGCACGACATACAGACTCTTCCATAAACACTCTGCAAGGCCCTCAGTGCATAGCTAGCATATGACAATACAGTAATTTCCACTGGAAACAACAATTACAACGGGAACATGCTAATCACAAGTATTACCAATTAAGCAAATGAGTCCCAGAGGGTGAGATTTTGCAGACTGGTGCACATCTTGGCCATGTTGCGATGCAGAAGGCTGAAGGCTAAGTACTCATAAGCCAGGAGCCAATGGGTCTAATGAGATTCTTTTCTATTAGAACAAGTAGTGGTTTAATTACAACTGTTCAATACACACGCAATGATGCAGGCTGCAAAAATAAAAAGCAACTTTCCGGCGAGGGCACTATAGGCTCACAGGAGTTAGCCACCTTTCCTCTACCTACAAGCTGCAGAAGTGATCCTGGTTTCAGGATTTGGGTCATTTTGCCACTTCGCTCCCCTCCGTTTCCTAATTCTTTGGTTTCATCAATGCAAGAGAACACACTGAGGATAAACCGGGAAATAGCACTGCCACCTCTTGATTTTAATCACAGAGCTAGTATTATTTTTCTCCCTAAAGCTTCAGCTCCTGGAGTCACACACATAATCACATGGGAATACTGGCAAAATTTCAGCAAGAAGAATGCTGCTAGCCTCCTGTGTGTGCACAGAAGGCCCTATTTTCCAGGGAACTGCATGATTTTAGAGGTCAGTTCAGAGTTTTTAAGTACCCAGCAAACAGCGATTGTTCCGAGTGTCCCCCGTGGTGTGCGGTGCAGGTGCAGTCCTGCAGTAAGGACACGGCGGGTCCTGCCTCAGAGCAACCTGCTCACCCGTACGTCAGCCCAGCTTGGCAGTATTTGGGTCACTGCTACCTTGAGTGGCCAGAGAGCCCTGGAGAAAGTACTTATGACCACCTCTGACTACAAAGAGGTCCTGCGGCCCAGGAGTCCCACAGATCAAGGCCCTGACAAAATACAGCCCAGAAAGCAAACCCTGCAACACAGCTGCAACCGAGGCCAATTCAAAGATGTGCTCCACTCAGCTGAAGCTCCAGAGCAGTCAAATGTGTTTTTAAATAAAGCAGCAAAACCAAGTCACGAAGCAACCCCAGTGCTAGGAGCTTCGCAGTGCCAAATCGCAGCCCGAGGATAATTGTTCTGACACAGCAGAAAACGAGCACCGTATGTACGTGTGTGCACGGCCAGCCCAGACACAAGGGGCACTGCCAGGCCCCCCTGGGGTGAGCGTCCCTGCCGTTACGCCAGAGCGTTCAGCCCCTCGCTGCCTGCCACAGCGGCAGGAAGGACGCCGCGGCAGCTCACCGCGCCGGCACAGCCCATGAGAACACCAGGCCTCCCGAGGCTCCTGCACGCTGCTCACCAGCTCCCACCCCATGGCTGGCTCCTCCACACGATGGCAGAGCATGATGGAGAAAGACACCCTCTCCCTTCCGCTCAAGGAGGAAAGAGATGCTGTATTTTCCACTCCCTTGGCCAATTCTTGCAATGGTGAATGGTTCCTGTTAAAAAGATTTCTTGGTGTGGCCTTGCCCTGCTAAATTCAAGGGTCTGCTGGCCCCTGGAAGTTCCCCCCCAGTGCCACCCATGGGGTGGCACACTGACATCGGAACTGCCACCAGGTAGATCAAACATTTTCCCAGTCAGGAAAATAAACTCTTATTCTACTTCATTGCAGGAAAAAAAAAAAAAAAAACACCAAACCCAACCAAACCGCCCCCCCCCCAAAAAAAAAAAAAACCAAAACAAAAAAATCAATCTAACTCCACTACAAGAAGTACATTAGTCGAAATTCAAAAGTTTGCGGAAAATTTCTGGAGCCCCAGAAATCATCCCAAAGACCAGAGAGGTGGAAAAAACCCTCCAAAAACCAGCTGCATAAATAACCAAGTGGCATAATACTTTCCACCATCTGCAAGTTATCTTTAAGTATCAAAACTTTCATAAGTCAACTTCTCTGACACAGGCTAACAACAACATCTGTGACCTAAATCAAGTCTTGCCCTCCACTGTCTCCAACAAGGCCTGTCCTACCCGAAACATAGGATGGGAGACTTGTGTGTGCCATGTCTCTGCTATTCACATGTCTCTGCTGACCAAAAGTCACCTGAACTTAGCTCCAGAAACACATTCCAGCTGCCAAAAAAACACCACAAAACCCAATCAAAAAAAGATAATTACAGCTGAGCAGGCTGGGTGCACCCACTTTCAGATCAACACTGTAACAGCCTTCACCTAATGCATTTGTGCCTGGCCCATGGCAAACACGTGTGAAAAGAAAAATCATTTGCAGTATTTCTAACAAGCCAAGCCGGGGGCTCAGCTCAGCAAGGAAGAACCCTTCCAAACCCAATGATGGCCTCACACTTTCCCCTCAGCCAGAGACCAAGGGGGCACACAGCCTAGACAAAAACGATGCTCTGTTAAAACGCAAGTGTTGGACATGGAGCTCTGCCAGCACTGGTGGTTTGCCTCTTCAAGCCCCAGCTACTGGGGCCAGGTGACAACATCACAACCTCACTCTTGTTCCCATCAAGAGAACATCTCTCCTTCCTGAGTGTAGGAAAAGAAAACCCAACTCCATGCCAGCACACAAACCTAAAAAAAAAAAAAAAAAAAGCCATGCTTGCTTCTTCATTTTTTCTTTCTGAGGTTTAACTGCAATGTCACAGTTTTCTAATGCTCCAGCTTTGGAATTGACAGAGCTTTTCTGTGCTGCCCGGTGTCAGGAGCAACACAGCACTCTTCCAAGGTGATAATGCACTGCTTGTGACCCCCTGCTCCCAAAGTGCCAGACCTGATGGTCTGGACTGTTATACTGCAGAGAAAACACCACCATGGGGAGACCTTCATGTCAGCACTGCAGACCCCAAGCCTCAGGAACAGGGCTCCCATTATCAGGGTGGGACAAATGACAACCCTCGTTTGCAAAGCACAAAGTGGCAAAAAGAAGATAAGTCCTTGAATCACTGTGATGCTGGGCACCAAAGCCATTTCAACCTAGACGAGAAGCGGTGGGCAGGAGAGGCTGGTACCTGCTGTGCGCTACTCACTCCCCTCCCTCTCAGCCTTCACTCCGGAGGAATCGAACCCCCAACTTCTGTCAAGTCTTCTCTTTTTTGGGGGGTGGGGGTGGCAGAGGGCAATCAACAGACAGAACCAACGTGGGAGCAGAAGTTTGAGTAAGTTTCTGTCAGTTTCACAAAACTGTTATGTCCGGGGGAGGGAAGAATGTCTTTTTTTATATCCTTCAAGGACATTTTGTTACTAAACTTACAGCAATTTATTTTTCTAAGATTTCCACAAGTGAAAGCAAGGTTCTGCAATTTGCTAGGCAGAACCAAATTTTTACTTTTTGTTTTACTAGGAAAAAAATTAATTTTGCTTGAGGGAAAGCGACTTTTTTTTTTTTAATTGCATTTTGATTCAGAACAGAGGTAAAAAAACAAAAAAAGAATAAAACCCTATCACTCTTCACATAGCATATTATATCTGCTTGCGAAGAAGGCCTTCTTGGCAGTGGAGGAGCAAGTACATTCCAGATGAATTTCCTTCTCTCTGACATCTTGTTTCCCATCCACAAGCCCACCCCTCTAAAGCAAAAGCCAGGCTTGTAAAGATACCACTCCTTGCACCTTCCAGAGGCAAAAAGCAGAAGGATGCTCAGGAAGGAAAGAGTCCAAGCCTGGTACCACACCTCCAAGTGCAAAGGCCAAGAGACGAGAAGACCATGTCACCTACAGACACGAAGAAGTCACCATCACCTTCTGCATCCAAATATCAGAGCTCTACTAAAATGATGAGCACATCTTACCCACATGTGATTTCTCCGTCTTCCCCAGCCTCGATGCCAATGGGTATCGGTCCCATACCCCAGATCCTGCTGCCCAGATACACATATCCCCAAGCGCTGAAAAAAGTGCTGTTGTGCATGCAGAAGCACAAACACGAGCTGGAATCTCAGGACAACTCCACTCGTTCAAATACTTCAGTGACTGAGTATTTAATTTAAAACAGCTTGTTCCTAGCACACAAGCCCATCTTAGACTGTGCTAGAATTTTGGGATCTGCTAGGCCCTTCTGCCACTGCCGTGACCTTCCATGTGGTCTTATATATACAATGCTGATGATGCACCAAAAGATAACACACAACCCAGGGCAAACCAAGAAATGTTCTCCTTCCTTCTCCGTCTGCCCCCAGGCTATGCCATGCACCCGGCAGGCCTCGGTCACCAAGCTGGGCAGCGAGAAACCCACGGCAGTCACTGTCATCTCACTGCCCTGGGGACGCAAAACAGCTGGGAGCAAAAGCTTCACAGGAAAGAGATCAGAAAGCACAAATTCACGTGAGGTCGTTTGGGCTTTGTGGGTTAAGATTTGTGGTTCAACACAAAAAAGGTCTCTAAAGAATCAGTAACAAGCATAAGCAAGCAGTCTGGAAGAGTTACCTACTTCATAGCCAAGCACTACAAATTACATTATCATAATCTATGACTCACCGGAGAAATATAGATAAAACAGAAAGCTGCTTTTGAAACAAGACAAGGAAATGTAAGAAATAATTGCATAAAAACTTCTTTGGCTGTTTAAACACTTTTTTGCCTGAGGGTCTAAATGAATATACCAAGATCTTTTTAATTTCTGCAGTAACCACGTATTTCCTGCTATTACTGATAATGACTTTTAAATGGCACACTTAAGTGGTGCTGGTATTTTATTCGCAGCCTTTCTGAGGCAGGAGTGATGGGCACCTGGGAAGTGGTAATGCCGGGGAGGAACGCGATGACAGCTCATCAGCAGAAACATATGTCAGTCTAGTGAGGAACTAACGAGGGGTGGCACCGGGACTGCGGCATGCCACAGCCAAGCAGCCTCTGACAAATTTCTAGACACTTTACATCCCATCATGATGCAGCCTATGAGTTTGTCACCTTTAAAACAGCTGATAAACCAAGTCTGAATTAACAGCAGCTTTCTTTGAATTTCTCTAGTGTAACCCTAGCTTCGAATTTGGTAGCACATGGACCTGACCCAAAGCTCAACATTAAATCCTTTTCGTTGCCTTCCAGTGGGTGAGTCAGGACTAGGTGGGTAAATGATACTTTACCTGACGTAACATGAGCATTTCTCACTCTCTTTTCATCATCTTCTGTATTAGCTAAAACTGCCAAACCCAGCCCAACATCACAAGTGCTTTAGTTAAACAGTATCGCTTTTTTGTGAATAAACTCTGTCCAACTTTTTGCCCATCTCTAGTTCCACGCACCTTCACAAGGACACAGTATAGTAGAGAGGCCAGAAGAACATCTGCTGCATGATGGCACAGTCAGATACTCCCTTGAAGAGCCACCTGGGATCCAAAAGGGACAGGCTACACAGGTATGATTACAGGACTAGAAAAAAGGGGAACAGACAAGAGACCAGAGGCTCTTTAGAAATGGAAGTGGGCTGCTTTGTTGTTCTGCCTTCACAAGCACTCAACACAAACACAGCAACAGCATCAGGGCAGAGCACATGATGAATGTTTCTCCGCTTCTTCCCGTTAAAAGGGCTCACAGCAATAAGGCTTAAATTGGCGTTTGAAAGCACATTGGCAGGTACTCAAATCCCACAGCAACAAGCAGCTAAAATAATCTAGTAGACTTGCAAAAGTAGGGGTCTTTTGAAGCTCACATTTATCTCATCCACCTGCCACACCTTGCTGCTTTCCCTGCCCTTTCTGGGGAGCATACTTTTTCACCCACATTGTCCATAGCTGGGCACCAGCTTGCAACCGCTTCTAGAGCCAGTCACTCATAGAGCTGGCTCCTGACCAAGGCCTGTGCACAACACCTAACCGACGCTGCCAGCGCTGAGAGGGCAAGGGAGCCAGCAGAAAGCTTACATGTCATTGCATTAGCTAAATTCAATGGATTTTTGAAAGGAAATCGTCTCCCCTTATTTGCTACCCTGATACAGAAGCAGCCATCCTCCAGATTGAGTCTTGCAGGGTTGATTTCCAAGTGCCATACTGCAGGGCTCAAAAGTTCCCAGGGGTTCGGGGAATCAGGGCTACATATTACAGAACGAGCCATGTGTTTTAAAACTAACTGCTCAAAAAGACCACACTCCAACTGCAACGGCTTCAGAGGGAAAAACTGCAAAGGGCAAAAAAAAAAAAAAAAAAAAAAATCTTTAGGCTGGATTCAGTCCATTTCACCCCTTTAATATTTCTATAATGTATGTTTCAAAGGAAAAGTAAGCAAAACCTCCAGTATTTGGAGCAGTTCTGATGATAAAATGCTACTAGATATCCCACTGGATAAACCATTAGAAAATAAAAATAGCAATTTGCACATGTCATGCCAGGCTTCCAAACGAGCCTGAAAATACACTTGCAGTTAAAGAAAAAGGGTCTTTCCCTTAGCATGTAAAAATGTGTTTACTGCCAACAGAGTACAAAAGCCAAGTGTTGCAAAAAACCACAAAACACTTCAAGATGAGGCACTTAATTTCCTTCCCCCAACAGATGAGGTGAAACTGCTTTTTTGAACACCCACTTTTGCCTAGCTGTAGGTGTTTATACAACTTAGTTTTGGAAGTAAGCAGGAAAAGAAATTGTCTTTTCAGGCAGCATGTTCCTACCAACACTTGCCAACGGGAAGGAGAAGTGCCCGGAGGCCTGCTGCGCTCCAGCACACGTCCCGCAGGGATGCTGCAAGCGCTCAGCTCTGCCAGCCTCCAGGTAACAACAGACGCCCGAGGGTTCGGTTATGCACCGCACTGACCTGTGCTCGCCAACACTGTGACTTCAGCCAAACCGCCTCGGTTTCCTCGAGCGGCACTGCACAGGCAAGCAGCTGGAAAAGGCACAGGGAGGCACGCTCGCTGATCTCTTGTGCTTCTTGTCCAGTGCACCAGCTCAGGGCCCTGCTGGTGTAGCACTGACACCGCTGGCGGAAGGGGGACCGTGCTGCCCCGGGGGGCTGCTGAATCGAGCCTCCCCTCAGCCTCCTTTAACACCAATTATCCGTGCCAGAGCCATACACCAATTTGAACTGCCCTATTCCTACCCATGCTTTTAAACACAAAAGCTGTTGTTGGGAACTGCGCTGAAGGTCTCCTCATCCTAATCTGCTGGGATGAGGGTTAAACTTGCATTAGACTAGACCTCAGCAGCCCGGCTCCATCACCAGGTCCCACTGCAATCTTCTGAAAGGAGATTGAACGGCTGTTTCACTCTCGGCATCAGGAAACAGAGCACAGAACGAAGCTGTACGCGCTCATGACTGGTGGCCCATTTTGTGCTGGAATCAGAAATGTGGCATCATTCTGAGTTGCAGGGAAAACAGAAAATGCTGAAATTCTCAAAGCACAACTAACACTTTTCTTTCTCGTGTTACTGTATACAGCACAACAATAATTCAGAACAAGGCGAAATATCAATGCTATTTACAGCATCACTTCTACCAGCTCTTTCACTTCATTTGCTGAAGAGTAGAACTGAAGCATTCTGCATGTGGCCTACAGTCCACTGAAGTCAACAGGTAACTTTTATGGACGCTTCAGTAGAGTCCCATCCCTGTTCAAACCAAGACAATTCAAACATTTCTGACTGCCATCCAGCCTAGCATTACGATTCACATTTACAATATGGTAACGGTCCAAATGAAACCCATGAAACAAAACAGAACCTAAACTTTGTTACTTACACTTTCTTTTCTACAGTACTTAAAATCAGTTTGCTATTACAGAATGTATTCTGTTGTAATGTTATGGCAATTCAGAGGAAAAAACCCCAGCAATTCACTTAGATATTTCTACTTTCTCTCTCCTGAACACTATACCATGTAATTATATAGTTTTATCTTCTGGAAAAGAGAGAGAAAAAACACACAGCACAAAAAAAATCCCACACGTTTCCTATAGACCACTTTATTTGGTGAAGGCAGCCAAAATAGCTGAGGATGGTGAGACAGCAGGTGCTGATGTACCAAGGGCAGAGGGGAAAGATTACCATGGATGCTGATGTGAGGCTGCAGACCAGATCTGCACTACATGGGAGATATGAAAACAAGTAAAAAAACTGTATAAGAAGAATTTTTGTACTAGTTTTTGCCATCTAAAAAAAAAGACTATAATCATCCATCTGTCCAGAAATGTTACTAAGGATTATGGTGGAGGAAAAGTTACAGGCAGAAGTTCAGCAAGGATTGTACTTGTTAGAATATCTCTTAAGGCACATCACCTACATAAATTGCAAAGGATGGGCAAACACCTTTCCTTTCCTTTCCCTTCCCCTCCCTGAACTTTAAGAAGTGACACCCAAACTCTGCTGTGGGGAAAAAAAAAAAAAAAAAAGACTGAACAGTTTATATCACTATTAAAAGAGAAGGCTTTATATTATGATGACTTCTATTTAGGTAGAAATAAAGTCAATGCAATCAACCAGATGCAAATTGAAGACTCCCCATCTTGTCCTTTTTTCTATCATCCATGGAAAGTTACGTTGTGTGGGGTTGCAAGTGATTTGTCCTTTTAACCACAAGCCAGGAAAAAGCCCTCCTTTAAAGAGAGGGGGGCTCCTTCAGAATAAGCGCAAGTTGACAAAAAGCCCTGGACAGATCAGGGAAGGCAAGTTCAAAAAGCACATCAGCATGTCTCCTACAGTTAAACTCCTGCTGCCCCCAGCCTACCTTAATCCTCACTGCAGGTAGATCCCTGAGAAATTGGGACACACAAATCACACGGACATAGCAGACCTGCTTGTGCCCACCACCCCCAAAAGTTTCTGAACATGTCAACCAACTTCAACAAAATATAGCAGAGCTTCAATGACATTAAGTTCCTACAGGTTTCATAGAAACAGGAGTCAAGGAGACGAGGATGACCCTGTTAAGGTCCCTCCCTGAGGGAAAAGCTACTTTATGAACTGAGCCCTATTCCTCATCAGCAGATCAACCCAACCTCAAGCTACAGAAGACTAGGTTTCTTTGGGTCCACTGCTGGTGGAAGTACTGTACTAAATATATGATTACCTACTAATTTCTCAGATAATAATCCTACTAACACACATCATCACTATGTACATCCCACCGCACACAATGTTTATGCAAAAACCACAGAAGACATGCTTCTTACGATCTCAGCATTTGGCTACTACTATATATTAGACATTGTCTTGTACTCTAGCTGACAGCAGGTCCTCCTCTTAACCCTAGCTGCTGAGGGATTCTGCAATACCCATATAGTGCATACATACAAGGAAAACAACAAGCATGTTTATTGACTTAAAAATGAATGAGGTTTTGGCAGTAAAGGTGATGCCGATACAGATATCTGGAGGTATGAAAGCCAATTGTAAGGCAGAAGAGTCAGAAGCAACTTTCATTCCTACCTGGTTCAGTGCAATTTCTGACATACGGCTGCCCCCCATCCTCTGGGACATCAGTCGCGTTCTCCTCATTTGCTTGCAGTAGCTGTCTCCCACTCCATTTGTCATTACTTTCCACAGAATAGTTCAGGGCATCATAACCTAAAGGAAAAGAGCAGTAGATACATGAGATTGCACAGGAAAGGCAACTCCTGATTCTGTTCCTGAATGCCTGAAGCAGCCAAAACATTTGCATTTCATAACCAGTGTCCCCTGGGTTAGAAACAGCAGTATTTCTAATCCCACTGGAAAGGTACGCTGCCATTAGCTCCACATCCCAGTTAGCCTCAAGAACATCAGGAGTCAGGTTCGTTCCTCCACAACTTCAAAGATTTATACTAGAAGAGCACCTGTGGTTTCACAAGAAGTTGTAAGCCTCAATCAGTTTAAAATTGGAGTGCCATCCACTGTTTTGGTTAAAAAAACCAAAACACAAAAACAAATACAACAACCCCACAAACCACCACACAACAAAAATAAAACCCCTCAACTTAGTACTTCTGTAGACATTTCACTGCTGTTAAGTACAGGCAAAACTGCTGAATTTTGCACATGCTTATACAACATTTAAGCCATTTCTTCTTTGGATTACAATCCAATTTGCTGCTGAATGAGGCCTCAGAAATACAGTGTTTGACACAAAAGCTAGGTAGGCTCTTTTGTGAATCAATAAAATGCTGCATGGGTGTTAGGAAAGCCCTGCCCCAACAGAGCGTGAAGTTCCTCAGGACCGCAAGGGCAGAGCTTGGCAACCTGTGCCGTGCCACGGAACAGCAGTTCGGGATGTGGCATCGGAGACGTGTCTGAGGCATAGGAGCAATCACCATTTTCAAATTAAATTTCGTAATAAAAGTCTGAAAGATATTTCACCAACACGATCAATAGGGATCCATTTCAGTATCTTGCGCCCGTGTCTAACGACATCGGTGGAAAGGCTCCTGAACCTGTTCACTGTGGGCCAGGCAGCCACTCCTCACGTGTTAGGAGGCCTTCATTTATAAACACAACATCTACAGGTTCCTTCAGGTTCTGCTCACACAGCACAAAACTGATGGAAAGAAACATCTTTATGACAGCATAGCCGTATTCCTTCTCAAAATGGTTCTTACTAAGCCCAGCTGCACTGTTATTCCCACCCAACACAACCTCACCCAAGCCAAAGCACACCCCTGAGTCAGTGCAGTAGCCCTCCCTGCTTCCCACTGTTAAGAAACGTCTATAAACATCACAGGCACATATTTCATATAGAATTCAACAAAAGGGATAAACCCCAGTCCAGCATGAGTTAACCATTTTAGACGCAGGATCTGAGCATACTCTTTACCATGCCCTGTACTCCTAACAGAAAATATGTGTGCACATTTGCCGACTTGTCATTTTTCCAATATCAGCCATATTGCTTTTGCTCACCAGTTTCTTTTCCAGCAAGGCCCAGACCTGACTGCAAAACAGCTGCACACTATCAGTTTCAGTGCTACACACAACTGCCATTAAGAATACCAAGGAACCCCCCAAAACTCTATTTTGGGGGACCATCAACCCACTGAAAGAAGAACCACCATGTGGAAGGAAGTAGCAAAGAGTAATAAAATAAGGAGACTGAAGTAGCACATCTTTGACTCTAGCAAAGGGTGAAAGTAGCCAACAACAGGGATTTGCCACTGAGAAGCCATGAGGAACTGAAAAGTGAACACTGAGAAGTGAGTGCAGGCAGCGGCGGCTGGGCAAGAGACACACTAGAAAGTAACTCACTGGGTACCACACCCAGTTTGCATGTAATAAGTGTGAAGACACATCATACCAGCCCCCGGCTCCCATCAGCAGCGCAGCGCACCGCACCGAAGGGCCATCACTCTATAGCTGCTTCATGACCCAGGCTCACAGGCTCGGTCCAGCTGCAGACTCGCAGGGCCGTTTCAGGTACCAGTATGCAGCAAGTAACCCTACAGAAGGTAACACTTCCTCTCATGACTTCTGACTCTCTCCTTGGTTTACTCCCCTCTTTAGCTTTGCCTTGGTGCTGCTAAATGAAAAGCTATTTTAGCAATGTCAACAATAAAGCTGGCTGGTTTCCACGATATTCTTGGCACAAGGCTGGTCAGCCTTGGACATGTCATGTCTGCCTAATTAGCTGAAAGCACGTGCCCATGTGTCAGTTCCTATGTAGTTTCAGCTTCAAGGGAGGAAGACGAAAATTTTTTTCACTTTTTTTAAGCCGCCAAGCCATCCACTTCAGGCAGGCAGGCACAAACACCAAGCCAGCTATCTTGCAACAGAGACCTTGAGCCCATCCAACAACAAACAGCATTGCAGAGAGATCTCCACCCCCTTACCCCCTCTCTCCACCAAGCAGCACACAGGCTCTCTCACAAGGGCTTTGCTGCCGAAGGTGCTCCTCAGGCGCGGGCCACCAGCACTGCCTGTGGCCCCACTCCCACATGCACTGGGGCTGCGGCAGGGCCTGGCCACCCCCTCGCTGGGAAGGACACGCAGCTGCCAGCCACATACCCAGGGTGCTTGGAGCAAATGACAGGCGTTACTCCACACCGAGAATCCACAGCACCGCGGCTGGAACCTGCACCCAGCGCTTGAGATGCTTCAGACCCACCCTTAAATCTCTTATTTCCAGGTTTTTCCAGCACTTTGAAGACTGATCACAAGCAAAGAGCTGTGTAACAGAGATTCAGATCTTCAGGTAATGTCTCAGAGGGTGCTCAGGGATAAAGGAAAAGGTTTTCTGCAGGTCCTAGCCCTTTCCTCAGGCTTTCTGAGTCATCCCACTGAGTGAGGTGGCCAGCCCGAGACTTCTCTGTCCTGCCCAGCTGACAGCCTGCTCAGGGCAGCTCCTGTGCCATGTACCAGCAGGCAGGCAGCGTGGGAGGGGGGCTGCCTGGAACCACATCCCTGGCCAAGGGCAGGGACTGGTACCAACACTCCCAAGACACGCAGGAGCTGGCCAGTGTGCATGCCTGAGGGAAGAACTGCAGCTACACGGGCAGCCCAAAGCACCCTTGTGTTCTAAGCAAAAAGTGTTTAACTTGGTAAATTAAACATCATTATTTGAAGCTTCAAGCACTTTGTACTTGCTATGCTTTATGAACTTCAGAGAATGCTGTTTAGTCCGTGAGCATGCAAGAGCTTAAACTGTGAGTTACACACATACAAACATCAGTGACAGAAACGGACCGTGTTTCTCAGAAGGAACACATGCAATAATGCAACATCGGACATCTCCTGTAATAATAAACATACTCTGGTAATCTGAGCTAAGCAGTTTCAGTCCCACACACTGAAAACTGTTTTCAAAGCAGAGACACCCTTCTCCAAACAGTCGCTGCTTTGTTCCACGTTGCTGTGTGGAGGAAAGGCACAAGGAAGAACCCGCAAGGGCTGTCACAGCCCAGAAGTTCCCGCAGAAACCTCTCCTGCTCCCTCCACTCCCACAACGCCTTCCTCTCTCAGATGGCAAACTTTTCCGAGCAAGGGGTAGAGAAGAAGAAAGTCATTTGAGGTGATGACTTTGGAAGGGGAAAAAGCTTCATTTGGCAGTAAAAGTGTTTATAAAAGCTACATTCAGCACTCAAAGAAATCAGTGTAAATAGCAGCAGAACCGGTCCATGGCCAAAGCTAATGGTATGGCTGTGGCTTACACCAGTGAAAGCTCTCTGCTGGTACCTCCAGGTTTAAGTGGGGTCAGCTGTGCCACAGCAGGATTTGCAACCCACTGACCCCAAAATCCTGCCTTGGGTATCTCCACTCTAAAACACATTTGGCTCAACAGAGCAACAGAAAATAGCAGTTATACATGAAGGGAGACACTTTTCCAAAGGTCTGGCCTTCCAGGGATTTCCCTGTGAAGACAGGGGCACACCAAGATTTTTAACCTTGCCAACAAGGACATTTTATGGCAATCTAACAGGGTCCACGTTTCCCCGCCTGCTGGCACCAGCTCCCTGTGCAAGGCCAGAGGGCTCCCATCAGCCCTGGCAGAAAACAACTCAGAAGCTTGCCTGGTGTTTTGGCAGGTTCAGTCAGTGAAAGAGGAACCGACTATCAGCTGCGGTTTAACCCTTTGCACATGGCTGCCTGTAACACAGGGGCCTCGCCCATCCCGTTGCTGGATGCAAGGGGCACCACCATGCTGGCCAGGCAGCATCTCTCCCTGCTTCAGGTGCTGGCACGAGGCAGAGCCTCCACCACCAAGAAGCGCTGCAGCACCCAGCAGTGGGGACATCACCTTGACTCTACATCCCACCATGACGGGGCTGCAGGAACAGCATACCACGGCCAGGTGGCCCGACCCACTCTGGCTTCCATGGACCCTTTGAGGGGAGGTACAAGCAACATTCCCTCTTGGGTTGCCACAACACCTGCAGCAGGAGCACCAGCACCTCCGGCTCACTCTTGGGAAAGGCTCAAGTATAATATGATCTACAACTATTACAAAGTCACATCCTCACAACAGTTTCAAAAAGACAGATGCAACAATCACAAATTCTCTTTGAGACCAGATTTTTTGCGACATGTGCTCTTGGCTTCTCACTTCAGATTGTGTCTTGCAATCTTTTATTCACCTGTTCTAAGGCACAACTTGCACTGACCTGAAGCTTCACACCAGCTGTCAAAGGCTGTGGGCCTGAGCCCTTATGCCATTAAACAAGGGCCTCGTCCATTGGTGTCAATATATACTAAATCACAGCCAGCAAAATGTAGAACAAAAATTTGACACTCCACAGAGGGGCTACGATAACACCACGGAATAAGCAAGACTTCTTTCCAAGGAAAAGTTATAAAAAGAAAGCTAACAGTTTTCTTTCTCAAAAAGCATTATTCAGAAACGTTATTCAGTATTAGATGATTTTTAATGGGAAACATGTCGAAGATTTTTTTTTTTTTCCCCCTCAGCAGAGACTACTAAATGTCTTGCACTAGCTACACTGTCATTTTGTTCAGGCCAGTATATAGATTAGACATTTTTCTTATTAATGTTTTAGCTGCTGGCTTTATAATAAAATAATATCATGACATCTTTAAAAACTTTCTACAATAAAGAGTTTTTCCAAAGTTCTGTACCACAGCATATTTCAAAGTGGGTGAATTATTTTTTGAAGCACCGAACACCACCAGAAGGTATTTTCCACAACTCCAATTACCCAGCACCAGTTTTACATTATAGACTCAGAACCCAGGTTCTGGAGAGCTTTGTTTATGCTTCCTCACAGAGATATTCACATGGACAAGCATAGGAGTCATTTTTCCCTGTCTTTGTGCCTGTAATACATTTCATAATAGAAGTAAGACAATGCAGACAGTGCATTTCCACCGGCTCCATCTCTTTCAGTAAGAGAGGGCGCACATCAGCGTGCATTTGCTGGGAGCTCTGGTCCCTGCCAGGTTGTGGTGTGGCAGCCTGGGGAGAACGGGCTCTCTAGCCCGATCTGTTCTACTTATGACCACTCAAGTGAAAGAGTAGAAAGAAGAACTGCTCAAATTGCTCAGAACTTCTGAAAACACTCTGTGTGTGACCCAGATCTCCACATGGGAAACTGAATGCTGCTTACGCCATTCCAGATGGCTCTGGCTGGAGTTTACAACTTAGAGCACTGCAGAAGCACAGCTAAACACATCCTACCTATTGGCACTTTTCAGCATGAAGAACACTGTTTTACAATGCTATACAACATCCCGATGTTCCCCAATTACACACTGATCTCAGAGAAGCATCTTTATTTTCAGCACAGGAACCCCAACAAGCCAGTAACTCAGCGGGACCTCAGAGCAGATGTCCAGCTTCTAGCAGGGACAAAGCAGCCTGGTGTGGTTCTCAGCACAGGGCCCTTCTCACAGCCAGCCAACACACCTTGGACAACTAAATGAGACAAGACCACCCAAACTAATTTCCAAGGCAGGATACAGGTCAGGGGAGATGAGAATTTTACACTGATGTGAAGTTACCTGTCAGCCACGTGGCTCCCCAGCAAACACTATTTACACACCTACACAGATTAAGAAAATCCTTTTAAATCTTTTTACTGTTACAAAAGTGAGTGCAACTGGCCCCTTCGTTAGGATTGTTTGTATTCCTGGTCCAGTAGCACTGAGCAGGTCTAGAGGGGAGGCGACGCCACTCTGCACAGCACCAGCACAAGCAGCCCCTGCGCTGTCCATGTGCACAACTAGCAAACGTAGTGAGCTCACACTAACCACCAGGCCAAGTATTTAACACATACATACTCTCCTCTCCTCTAAGCATATGCCACAGGAAAGACTTATTAGCATCTTTCTCTCCACACTGCTGGTTAAAAACAAACACACCCCCATCATTGAGATCAGGTGGTCATTTTATGAAGCTGGCCAGGAAGCGACCAGGTCATTGCATACAAGCCTCCAAAAACATCCATTACCTTATAATTAGCGGAAAATGACAATAAACAAGTTGAGGAAGATGAGTGGATAAACCTGGGTCTTGAGGTTTGCTAAGGAAAGGTTGCGGAAAGCTCTCCTGGACCAGGCTGGTGCACAGCAGGAACTCAACATGGGCATACCACAGCCCTTCCCACCCAAGACAGGGTTGAGTTAGCAAATGAGACAACTTTAGATTAACGGGAAGGGGGGCAGTGGGGTGGGTAGGTGTTAAAAAATACCCAGACACAACACCTGGGGGAAACTGGGATAATTCCCTGAACTTTGGTGCAGAAGCTGATTTTCATTCAGCAGCAGAGGATTTGGGCCAATAACACCGAAGCACAGAAACTCAGCGAAGGTGAAAGGTGATTGTGAGCAGCAAGCTGGAGTGGCAGAGGGTTGACAGGCCAGAGGCTGGCCCTGCCGAAGGGACGATCTGTCACCACGCGCTCTCACAAGCACAATGCATCGCTGCTAACAGCTTCACAGAGCTGGCAGGTATCCTTGGCTCTCACTGACAGTAAACCACTTGCTATGCAAACTGCTAGATTCTGCTGGCCAAAGCCAAAAATAGGACAGCTTTTCCAAAATATGCTTGCCCTCCCTCCTCTCTTGTCTGTGCCCTTTTATCTGTTGTTTTGATGGTGGCAGTTTCAGGTTTTCAAGGTTTGGCTTCACACACACACCTTTTAGCTAACTGACCTATCTGTCTCTCCCTAAAATTTTCCTACAGTGAATACAACAATGAAATATGTCCGAGGAAGAAAAAAAGCTGGAACAACCAAGCACAAGCTCCTGTGTTAAGCTAGCAGCAGAGGTGGGGAGCAGCAGCAGGGCAAGATTTAGCTAAAGCATCACCCCAGCGCTGCCCCTCCACACCATTGTCCTGCTGGCCCCCAGACCCGCCGCTAAGTGTCCAGGCAGGGTTTCTCCTAGCACAATCAGATCTGCCACAGACTGTCACAGCATAATCTGAGCTCAGGACTGCATAAGCATTTCATAAATGGATTATCTTTCTTTGTAGGCTGATTTGGGAGATGCTTTCCTTTCAAAATCATCAGCAGCAAAGACCATAAATAGAGCATCCTCGGGGCAGGGGATGGGGAATGGACCAGAAACCCTATACCTGGCTTTGACAAGCAGCCTGTTCCTTACACCTGATTTCACCTGTGTTTCTACACATACCGACCTACATGGAAAGGTGCAGAAAGGTTGGGGAAGGGCACTGTTGATCCACGACCGTTGTTAATACTTGTATAACGTAAGTAGGGCACAGAGGCCAGAGCCAAGTTACAGGCACTTAACAAGCAGAAGAGGGTACCCACACCAAAGACCTCCAAAGCTAATTAGATGGCAGTGCAGGAGAAGACTCTGGTATGGAGGGAAAGGGCAGCTCGCTCAAGGAAGACCAAAGGGTGGCTGGCCGGCGAGCAGCCCCACAGGAGGAGCAACAACACCAGGTACCGGCAGCTCTCTGCCCCCACATGCCTCCCAGCCCCAAGATCCACCACCCAGACAAAGGCACAGCTAAGGAAGAGACCCCACAGCCTTGCAAACAGTAATGAGAGAGGTGACCTAAAGGTCCCAGAGCAACCAGGCACTGCAGAAGTCTTTTCATGGTAAGCATGACTTGCCAGAGCACCGGGACATCTGCCAGGACATGCAATGGGAGACATGGCTGGATAGAAAGCCCAGATGGATACCCTGCTGCTGAACAGCACCTGACCCCATGCCACTCCTGCAAATCCCTGTGGAAAAAGTCTGGTGGCAATGGCAGATGAAGAGTTGCAGGACTTCTACCCCAGATCTTGTAATTAATTTCTCAAGACTCACTCCCCAGCCAACAGCCATTAAGCTCAGCCACTCACAACTACATTTGCTCTAGATACCCCTCACTTCTCCAGGTGACTGCAGCCTACCTGCATTAACACCTTGCTGCCCAGTTGGCATTTGTGCACAGCACGGCTCCCAGACCTTCCCAGCTAAGCTGCCATCACCACCTCCTCCTCCTCCCCTACCAGCCCCTCCATAAAACTCCATCACCAGCAATAGCAAGTCCTCTGCAGTCCTGTATCCCCATCCCCAAGCCTTCTCCCACTTCCATGGAAATTACGTAAAGGAGAGCAGAAAAAATAGTTCTGGTCAAATGAAGTACTTCAGATTTTTCAGTTTCACCCACACACAGTGACTCAAGTGCCAGCCACAAAAACCAAACCAAAAAACCCAACACCAAGGTAACAGCAGCACTGGTGCCTCATGGCCCCAAGACCAGAATATGCAGCAGGGACAGGGGAGTGGCAGGTTCGACCCCCTCCCAGGTAATGTGGAGCAGGAATGCTGCTACAGCTCTCCCCATTGCCTAAGTCAGGCTCCACTTCCCTGGGAAGATTTTCCCATGAAAGCTGCCGCTCTGGGAGACATCATTAAGTTTCAACCAGAGCAGAGAACAGCACCTAGCCATCCTCCACCCCGGTAAAGCACCTATTGCCCCCCAGCTGTGTCTGCCTTCATTATTTATTGAGGCAGGACTGAGGAGCTCTGGGGGGGGCACCACTGCCTCACCTTTCTGCTAACAGGCAAGGCAGCAACACCTGAACCCAAGCTCCTGCAGACAGCCAAAAAGGGGCAGAAACAACATCTAACTCTCACCACACACACACACCAGTGTCCTTCTCCCCCATTACTACCATTTTCTATGTGACCACCAGCAGAAAAAAAAAAGCAGCCCCCACAAAACCCCCAGACACAACTATTCTACCCCAAACATCTCTTGTGCTCCGCTACAGAAAGAAATGCAACCTTGATTACTGATCCAGCCTGGTCTTGGAGAAGGATCACAGGGCTGGAGGGATGAACTACAAGCTGTCCTGCTCTCCCACCAGCAGTGACCACACAGATGGTCCTTACTCAGACCGATCCTCCTCTCTGTCAGTTTGAAGACCCTTTCAGGGACATCAGAGAGGCTGACTCTGAGCCCAGAGACCTGCCCCAACCTCAAACACACCTCATGGTACCACAAAATACTGCCTCTGTACCCCTCTTCCCTCACATGCATGCTCAGAGGAACAAGGCAGAAGATTGGGCACCCATCTGAGAACAACACAGCCGCCCCATGCCTACCATCTCAGCTCCCAGTCCTCCCCACCAAGCCAGACACAGCTCCCGTGCACCTCCAGGGAACAGCTCACCAGCTCTCTCCCAGCAAAGAGCAGAGGAGCCCACCAAGGGGCCCTAGAAGGTTCCGCCCCTACCAGCCATCACAGGCACTCACGAGCAGCAGCTGGGAGCAGTGCTCCACACACAGCTCAGCTGTCGGTTGGGAACCCAGAGCACACTCTGAAGGTCAAGCAACAGCTCTACAGCTCTCACAGCACAACGTGAAGAACAGTGAAAAATGTGACTTGGGGCTTATTTTAACTCTGAAAAGCTACCTGCCATCTGAAAGTGAGATTTCCACATGCATTCTGCTTGAGTCTTCCTCTGCTCCCACACTGAAGGCAAAGAGAACTTTAAGGTCAGGCAGCACTTTGTAGAAACCCCCTCACAGCAGTGACTGCTCATCAAGCTTTCAGTGAAGCCAGGTGATGGTCCTACCTAGCTGGAGATTGGTGCCACTCCACAGACCTCTGCAGAGGCACCCAGGAACGAGGAGCAAGCTGCAAACACCCACTACCCAGAGCATCCAGTGCTTGTAGCCAGCACCCACTGGCACCCTGTGCACCTCCCCGCTGGGGGGCACAGGTGTTGGGCAGCACCCGTGTTATCTGCGGTGCTTTAAATAGCAAAGCTCAAAGAACAGAAAATTATCTTTGCAAGACATGAAATACTCTGCTGCTTGCAGCAATACCATCAATACTCCCCTCCCAGGCTAGGCAACGTGGAGGTAAGCCACAAACAGGCTGGAGCCTGGAGCCAGAGCATGAGGCCATACTGTGACTACCACAGACTTGCTGGGACCTTAACCAGATGCTCACTGGCTCCATCGCCAATTTCATCCCCTGCCTGCTTCAGCTCTGCACAAGACCTGTTTCTCCCTATGCATTTGCACGATTAATAGCAGGAGCGAGATGTGCCAACTAAATGCACCACTGCATACACAGCATGGCTTGGGAAGGCACTGCCGTGATCAGGACAGACTGAAATTCAGATGCCACATGGCACAAATTAAGAGTTTTTCTGTTAAGGGACTCAGGGCTCCTCTCGTGCTCACCAGTTCAATGGCAATAAGCATTAACTTTTGTTCCCCATAAGCAGCAGCACCCCTTGCTGCCGGTGCAGCAGCAGCAAGGACCAGGGCACACTGCAGGAGAGGGACCATCAGAGGTGAAGGAGTGACATGCCAGCAGTGCGTTATTTACTGCATCAGCCTTGGACCCCTGCCACCCTAATCACGTGCCCTGATTACCAAAGGTGCTCGGCTAGCCACCAAGAGGATGCTTTAACCTTGAGCACGCTTCTCCTTTCTCACTTGCTTCAAAGATTGAGAAGTCTCCCCAAAACTGACTTTAAGTAACTATTTATACAGAGTGCACGCGCTCCTATTTTACCTGTCTTTTCACTTCTGCAGAAGTTACAAATAAAGCCAAAAGCACTAGCACTTTGTACCCAAGGAAAGCAGGGGAAAAGTTAGCTGAAAAAGTCTCATTAACAAGAAAGTATGGAAGAAGATTGGGGTTTTTTCCTCTAAATTTATGAGCTCTGTGACATTTTATGTTCTTATAAAACAGGCATTTTGATACAGGTTTTTATTTATAAATAAACAGGAGTTTTTTTAAAAAAAAACTAACCATTAAAAAGCTAGCTCTTTTAAGGTCTATTAGTTCTCCAGGTCAGTAAAACACCTCTACCTCAGACTGACCGTAGGGCTGAACTCCCTTTTAGGTAGTGGACAGACTCCAGCAGAACCCATGGATTTCTGCATGCACTTCTCTACCGTCCTGAACAGCACTGGCTTGAGGCTTAGTTAACTGAAGGTAAAATTTCCAGTTCACTGTCTTGTGCTAAAAATTGTCGTTGGATATGTGAATATTCCAAGGCCTCCTTGATTGCCCATTACCAGTTTGTGCAGAAATTTATGCTTTCTTTATTATTCATAGCAGCTTAACCACTGAATTGACAGATCGCAAAAGAAACAGTTTAGCACCTGGTAAATTATACCACTTTTTAACATCTCCCCATCATGCCTCCTGTGATTTAGCTCCTGTCTAAAGTAAAAAGTGTTTTTCTTATGATCATCTTTTCATGCCTCTAATAATTTTCAGTTTTTCCTTGGATGTTCCTCTGCCCCTGCTTAAACCACACGTGATACTCAAGGTGACAGCTTCCCACTGATCTATGCAACAGCACTCGGTACTTTTACCCTGACTCCCTACTTTCATTTCTCAGGGGTATCTTAACTCTTCTGCTGGCACTCTCATTTCATTAACATTTCACCTGTTACAAATGGAAGGTCTGGACACTGTTGATATTATCTCTGTTGCTTGGCAGCTGCTGACTGTCAGGCACGATTTCCACCACGCCCTGGCACAGTACATCTTTTCTGACAGAGCTGTTGCCTGTTTCTTCTGCTCTGTGACATTCCAAAAATGGGACAATCTCCTAATAATACTGGCTAGCAAATTCTGCTTTTGCCTCCCACGGCTTCTGTGGCTGATGTACCGATGAATTTCAGGGGTAGATAGAGCAATACCCTTTGCAATACCCTGCTGTAGATGCCAGCACATTTTTTTTCCTCCCTCTAATAAATAGAGAGGAAGTTTTCAGAGGCATAAAAGGAAGATGGGCAATAAATCCCCCCCTCTAACAAATCATCAGGGCAGTTCTTCTCCCTGATCCAAGCTCCTTCCCAAGCATCCCCTTCTCAGTCACACTGCTTGCCCCTGCCTGCAAGGGACACCAGGCAACCCCAAAGTGCCCTCAGACTCCCTGCACTTTCCTTTTTCCGCATTTCACCAAAACTCTCTCTCAGCTCCCATCTTGTGTCAGCAGCCTCCTCAACTCAGTTTAGCAAGCCTCCCTGCTCCCAGCAATCCAAAAGCACTGTTCAAAATCCCCCCAAGCCACTGTCCAAAACATGGGCTTTGGATGGAGCAGAACAGAAAAAGTTCCTCTGAATTCTGAGCAGAAGAAAAGAAAACAGGGCAAGAACCACAGCAATGAGGGTAAGTTATAGGTGGCTGCACCACAAGTCACCCAGGTCATCTCAGGCTACCGCATCGAATTCATATATCACAATTTTCTTCCTTCATGGTAAGCAGCAAGGAAAAATTAGCAACAATGAATTAAAAATAACTTTAAATTGACTTTCCATCAGCAGCCGTGCTGCTTTTTATACAGCTCCAAGATCCCGTGGCTGCTTGCACCTGGAAATCAAGACCTTACATGGCTGAAAAAGCAGTAATTGAGATCCTCACTGTGATCAAACAGATCCTTGTTCCTTGGAAGGCTTGGGTAATGTGTTGCAGTAACAGCATAATTCTCTGGAAGAGATATTTACCTTTTTAAAAGCAGTGAAAAATGAGCAGTATTCCAAATCCATGCGACAAGGGCAAATACTTGGGGTCTGATAGGGTTTTTTTGTTTAGAAGCTGGACATTCACTGCTCCTTCCCCCATATTTATATATTTCTCTCCTAATTCTGAGCTAACATGGTGGGAGCAAAGATGGTTTTGGGTCAGATGAAACTGTTCAATCAACCTGGAATGAAGTATTTTATTTTGGTTTGTTTTTTCCTTTATTACACTTTTAGCTAAATACAATTCTGCAGAATTAAATTTAGTCTGAAAATACCATAAAGACATGCTGAGAAAGGAAACAGAGCAGCTCTTCCCCCCTCCCAAAAAAACAAACCATGACTTTCTCCCAGTTAATTTCTAAAATATATTAAAAAGCATTGCCCTTGCAGCTTTGCCTGCTCAATCACCCTGAATTCCCAAATTCATGCTGTTCGCACCCTCCTCGCCCACCAACAGGTCAGCGGGACAGGTGGCAGGCCAAGGCTGCAGGGCAACTCCAGCAGAAAAGACCCTACCTCCAAAAGCAGCGTCTGCCCCGAGGTACCCAGGGCAGAAGTCCGCCGTGCCTGCCCAAACACCCCCGCGGGCAGCACAGGGCTCTGGGCTGAGCACAGCAGCCAGGCAGCCCTATGCCCTGGGTGGGCGCCCATCCTCTGCCATGCCCAAGGAGCAGCTCGGGCAACTGCCGCTACCTGAACAGACACCAAACAGCTCAGGACTGTAGCATCACGGAAGGTTTGGGTTGGAAGGGACCTTGAAGACCACTTCGTTCCAACCCCCTCCATGGGCAGGGACACCTTCCACCAGCCTAGGTTGCTCCACACCCCATCCAGCCTGGCCTTGAACTTCCAGGGATGGGGCACCCACAGCCTCTCCAGGCAGCCTGTGCCAGTGCCTCACCACCCTCTCCGTGAAGAATTTCTTCCCAACATCTAACCCGAATCTCCCGTCTTTCAGGCTGAAGCCGTTCCCCCTTGCCCTGTCGCTACATGCCCTTGTAAGAAGCCCCTCTCCAGCTGTCCTGTAGCCCCCTTTAGGCACCGGGAGCTGCTCCCAGGTCTCCCCGAAGCCTTCTCTGCCCCAGGCTGAACAGCCCCAGCTCCCTCAGCCTGTCCTCACAGGAGAGGGGCTCCAGCCCTCTGGTCACCTTCGTGGCCTCCTCTGGGCTCACTCCACCAGGTCTGTGTCCCCCTGACGCTGGGGGCCCCCAAGCTGGACACAACGCTGCAGGGGGGATTCTCACAAGTGTGGAGCACAATCTCCTCCCTTGACTTGCTGGCCACACTGCTGGGGATGCTGCCCAGGATTTGTCTGGCTTTCAGGGCTGCCAGGGACGAGTACTTGTGTCCAAGTCCCAAGGGTATAAAACCACCCACCACAGCAAGGTGAGTTCCTCAGATAAGGAAGGGCAGAGTCTGTCAGGACTGGACAACTCCACCTCTTTCCGGTACCTCCATGCCAGCTCCCACCAGAGCCTCTGCCCACCGCCCTCAGCCCGGCTGAGGGTCGCTCCTGCAGCCCCTGCACCACAGCAGCAAGGCAGAGGAAGCTGAAAGCCCAGAGTTGGCTGCCCTGAAGGACACGGCCCTCAGGCTGCCCCAGCTCACGGCAGCTGCGGAGAAGTAACGAACAGCCAGAAACAGAACATACCAGAGAAACGCACAAGGAGTGGGAGCAGATCCTGTTCCCTCAGTGAACATGACCCTCACCATGGATGATGGATGAACAGGCCTGCTGTGTCCCTCCAGTGAGCTGGGTGTTGCAAGCACTAAGAATAAGCCACCCCTTTCGGGAAAGAAAGAAAAAAAAGAAAAAAAATGTCATAAGCCCTGGTTCCCAGTATGGTATCTAAACACCAGAAAGCTCTGATGATAGGGAAGCCATCACAAAAGAGCAGAAGGGGTTTTTTTCATGCTTTTCTCCACAAAAGATAAAGAAAAAAAAATGAATCTTGCAAAAAATAAACAAGCAAGAGGGAAAAGGGAGCTTTTGTGTCTAATTTCAATACAAACATGTTTTTCAAGTTAAAAGGACTATTTCTCCCCCTTCTTTTTGCCTTACAACTCTTTTCCCCTTGTGTTTCCCTGCAACAACACTAAATCTGTAACTGTTATTAATTTAATCATCATTATTTACTCTTTCCATAGTGCTGGAAACATGCTAGGCACTTTACAACATGGAGACAAGGTCTCAGCCCCAGAGAATACATCACCCCTGTACATACTGAATCTGGATATGCTCCCTAAAAGTACTCTTTATACATACCGTGAAATTCAGGAAAACTCACGGATAGCCAGACAAGGAAATACAAAGCAGAAACCCCCACAGAGAGACCTGGAGAGATATACAGGAGGGCAGGCTGGACTTTTGCAACCCTTACACATCTCCCAGGTCTTGCACTAAGGCATCTCATTTAACTACCTGCTGCACTGGCATGGGTAAGATGGCAGTGGAACTAGTATAAGAATGGGGGATAAAACATAATTAAATGAGAGCATGGAGGAGATGTGAAATGTATGAATTTAGGCCTTGCGGATGAGCAGTACTTCCCCTTTTTCTGTATCTGTTCAGAAAGCCCACAAGACTCAACTTCTATCACAGATAAGAACACGCTGAAGGGCAGCCACTGGCCTCATAACTCATGCTGTGCCTTCTTTCCAGCGAAACTCAGTTCCCTGCTCTAATGCATCTCTTTCATTCCCAGTGTGCGGAGCTAAAATTAAGACCAGATAGCAAAAGCTGCAGAAAGTACCACAATGAGGAGCTCAAGAAAGGCTGTGAAGGTTTGCATCCCACATGCAGCAGTTTATGTGTTTCAGGGTGCTCGTGTTCCTCCACTCAAGCTTGTCCTCTGCCAGTGGCCAGCAAGCGGATCTGGTCTGGAGCTGCCATGACAAGCTAGCCGCAGGCAAATGGGCTCCAACAGCAGGGCAGATCATCCATCAGGCGTCCTCTTGGAAAGCCTGGTTCTTCTACAAAGCAGACAAAAGCATAAGGCTTCCTATGCTGCTAGATCAGCGACTCAGTCTCAAGAGAATGAGCAAAGCACCAGTTCCAACAAATCTTCCAGGTGCTATCAGCACCTCCTCTCTATCAACCCTCAACATTATCCCTCCTCACCCATTCTCCAGCCAACAAGCATTTCCCTGTGATTACTATAAATGTTGCCAACCAAGGGTCCCAGCTGCATGCAGGTTTCTGCCCTCATTCAGACTGATCCATGTGTCACTAAGCCAGGTTGAAAATTACCTTAGTGACATAGAGTACCTTCCCTATGGTACCCGCTTAATTAAATATTGAATAAGCTATTACCTTTCAGGGATGCCTGTGCACTGGCTGTGTCCATTATTTATAGCATAATGTATTCATTATGTATCTTATCCCATGCTCTTATCTGCTGATCTCATAACAGGCCCTTAAAAACAATTTCGAGCAATTAATCCTACCTTAATTACAAACAAATAGATATGGAAGCCCCAGGACATCTCTCTCTCATATTTATTACAAGTAAGTAAACACATCTAGAAATAAATCTGGTAATAAGGAAAGAGAGGGACAAAGCCCACCAGCCATGGGAATCACAGACCTGAAGACTGGCACATTTTAATCACCCGCAGTAAAATCGCCAGCCTCGCCTGCCTTAGAAAAGAGACGTGTCCTGCTGCAGCTTCCCTGACGGACAGGCTCTTCCAACGCAACTGCACCGCTGGACGCCACCTCCTCTGCCCCCCGCACCGTGATCCAGGCCAAGGCCCACCACACCAAGATGCCCTGGGTTTTCCTGCCTCCCAGGGCCCTCCGAACCCCAGATGGCTGGCACGGCCATTTTCCCAGTCAACAGGAGCCACCACTGAGCTGTCTGGGGTTGTCCCTTGTCCCTGCCTCCTCCCACCCAGAGCCAGCCCTTCCTGCCTGCCAGCCCACGGGGCTGAAGGCCCAGCCGAGCCCAGCACAGGGCTGCCCGCTCCCAGCGGGTAGGACGGGTGCACGGCGGCAGCCATGTAAGGGGGCTGGCAGAACCCTGCCCGTCTTGCCGGCTGGGTGCCAGCAGGGTCCCCTTCCACAGCCCCGCCGCAGGCAGCCAGCGGTGGGGCTCCCTCCAGCAAGAACCAGGCTGTTCAGCCTTGTGCATCTCTGCTGGCAGACCCCACGCTGCAATGTGGTCCTCCAATTCTCTCTCCCGCATCCATACCTACAGGATGGTTGTTGAAAAACTTTCAAGGGGGGTGGGGGTGGGGGTGGGGAAGAAGAGAATAAGAAAAGAATCTCCAGACACAATGAGGAAGCACCTTGTAAATTCCCACACTTCAGCTCATGTAGGAAACACTCTAATTTGGGGAGCACTTGTTTCAGCTCTTTTCTGAAGAGCCCCGGTAACGTACAGGAAAAGAACACAATCATCATTAATACTCATATTTTGTGCAACTTCACCGCTTAACAGAACCAACTCGTATGTTTAGCACCCACAGTGGGAAATCTCATGCTTCAGAGTTTGTCTTCTGGTCAAACACAGCGACCATAAGCTCTCAGACGCTGAGCACACTGGTCAGCTCCTGAACCAAGGCACACAGCTCAGCAGTGCACCGAGCACCCACCTCCCCAGCAGCACGGTGCCCCGCTGGGAGCAGGCTCCCTCTGCTCTACCTCAGCTGCGGGGCACAGCAGGCACCACCACCCAGGCGCTGCCAGGGGTCCAAGTGGTGCAGGTCCAGCACAGACCTGTACACACCTGCTACTGGGGAGCCTCCGGGCAAGGGAGGGACAGGGAAATGGAGCCACGATACGGAGGTGTGCTGCAAACACACTGCAAACACATATCGCATTCTGTCATGATAGGACAAGGGCTAACAGTTTTAAACCAAAAGAGGGTAGATTTAGACTAGATATAAGGAAGACATTTTTTATGATGAGGGTGGTGAGACACTGGCACAGGTTGCCCAGAGAGGTGGTAGATGCCCCGACACTGGAAACACTCAAGGTCAGGCTGGGCAGGGCTCTGAGCAACCTGATCTAGTCAAAGATGTCCTTGTTCATTGCATGGGGTCAGAACTAGATGATCTTCAAAGGTCCCTTCCAACCCAAACCATCCTATGATTCTAAACCACTGATGAGATTCTGACCGAACAGACCTTAAGGAATAACTCCAGATGGCCAAAGCTAGAACAGCCCTGTCGTTCTGATCTTTCCCTTCCCCCACCCCAGAGAAAACAGTACAAGGAAAACAGTGGTCTATGGTGCCATCTCAATATTCAGAAACGTGGAAAGCAGAGAAAAATAAATGCATCTAATGAAAACACAATTCCAAAACCAAGCGAGGACTCAAAGAATAGGATCTTTGTCACCCCTGAAATCAAAAGAGAATACTACCACTGCTTCAACTGGTTTTAGACTAGCCCTTAAATGTACTGTCAGGGTGACATTAGCACAGAAACCTCCTAAAATGTTTCAAAGGGGGCGTTCCGTACTAAGCCATGGCTGAAGTTTGTAGAGACTCCTTTGCAGATGACTAAAAAGGCAGCCTGTCCCTACAAGCAGATGATGTGCACACACTTGCCGTCCAAACTGCACACCACGCTCTCTCTCTTCTCACCTGGGGAATATTTCCCTGCCTGCTGAAAAAGGCAGACACAAGCCCCAGCAGGCACAAGCCAACAAGCTTCGCGGCAGTGCCTCTGCCTTTCTCCTCTGAGAAATGAGCCTGGCCCAGCTCAACACAGACCCTTGCTCAGAGTAAGGGCATCTTTCTAGTAAAATCCCAAACTGGAATTTTCCTAAGTATTTTAAGGAAATAAATAATACTATAGGGAAGAAAAAAAAGTTTCTGTTTTTAACCAGAGATGCTGGCACAAAAGGGTAGTACTCCACATCATACCAGAATCAAGTACCTGACGCTGTCCTTCCTTTATAAGGCTTTAAGAATGGCAGGACCCTCCAAGAAGCTGTATGTGTTCTTTACTTACCCTGACATGAGACTCTGCAGACCTGAGTTTAATTCACTGCTCTGCTATTAGCCTGTGAGGTGACCTTGGACAAGTTGTTCTGTCCAGATTCTCAGCTGGTGTCAGCTGGCACTGTGCCACCAAAGTCAATTTAAACAATTTGAGACTTCAGTTCTACAGTCCTCAGCCTCCGTATCCAAACAGCACTGCCAGCCGGCACGCAGCCCTGCTCCTGAGATGCTTTGGAAATGTGCACCTAAGAGGCAGGTAGTGGGATTAACAGAGCTCATGCCTCCCTTGGAAAATACACGTTTTTACCTAAAATGAAACAAAAAGCCTTTTCTATTTTTTTTAAATAGCCTTACGATCAAGGCTTTAAAAACAAACCCACGGACACTGTTGTTTCATTTTGCAGTCTGTTATGTATTAGCTGATGCAAAATCCCTAGCGATTTTGACTTTAGCACACAGTAATGGGTGGCGACTGATACTTTTTTCCATTCTTCTCCTCTTAAGTTTCATTCTTTCCAAAATCATCCCAAATTTCTCTCTCAACTTGCTTCCATCACCAGTGGCATGTTGGAAGGCTGCTTCATCACACCAAGAAGCTGAATGCCTGACACCAGCCTGAAGGCAGGCTGGATTTCAGGAGGGGGCTTGGGAGTCACCAGATCTTGTGCCTTTCATCACAGGAAGCTCCTAAGACTGGAAAACTCTAGTATTTTACCTGACTGAACAGCTGACACCCAGGAAATCCGAGAGAAGGAGGGAAACTAGGTTGCACCACACGAGGGGACACCGCTGGCCACGAGCTGCCCACAGCTTGGTGTGCGGCACCCAGGGAGGCAGTGCTTGGGCATGTCACCACCGGGCACGCAGCCACTCATTCCCAGGATAAACCTTTATGAAAGTACCTCCCGAATAAGTCCTCTTAGCGGCCTCCCTCACCCCAGACACAGCAACAGCTCTGTCCCTGCAGACCTCAGCCCAGCGGGAGGTGCAGCCCCAAGCCATACAATGACGGCTCCCGAGGTCTCCCAGGCCCATAGGGCTTCTCCCTGAAACACACTGACTGCCTCTCCCATCAGCGAGCAATGCTAAGGCAGGGCTCCTGCAACCTTTCCTTGGATCGTTTTTTGATTCAGGAGATTTTTACGTTACTCAGTCACGTTCTTGGAAAACTTCTGAACAAGCTTGATTTGTCAACTCCTCTGATTTAGTGCAAGAATAAATCCAAAGAACATGAAACTCATAATTTAATTTTACTTTGTCAGCAGTAAAATTAACTTAAGGGGGTTTTTTAGCATTGCCTCTTCTCCTTCTCCCTCCCGTCCAATGACACTACTTTCTGAGAAGTCGTCCATGGCAAGCGAAACCTTTGCTATAAGCACAGCTGATGTAACCTGTTGAACAAGCGTACCGTGGGCAAGCAAGCTCGATAGGGCAGTTGGGTGGGTTGGAAGGAAGCTCTTTGAGACAGGGGTCTTTTTAGCTCGGTTTTCACAACAGGGCTTGTGAGAATGCCAGCGCTAACCAGTACACTCCATACTGCAGCAGGAAGGTCTCTGCTCACCTAGACCCAAGATGCAAAACCTGCGCTCAGTCAAAAGACCTTAACCACAGTACGATACGCTAGCTATGCCAAGGGACCAGTCCACTAAGCTGTCCAGCAGCCAACATCCCCGTGAGGACTTTATGCCACCCCAGTTAATGAGATCTCTTCTCGCTGTGCAGCTTGGTAAGGCTGTTGTCTGCATGGCTCCACAGCATCCCCTGTCCCCAGCCCTGCAGCAGCACCAAGGCACCCTTTGGCACAGCAGGGAGCAGAAGGGACACCGGCAAGCAGCATCACAGCCAGAATCTTCATCAGCTTCCGTATGGCACAGCACTTACTAAGCACAGAAGCAAGACATTTAACAACTCTTCTACTTGCCACCACCCTGCGGAGTTACACATCATACATACCTACTCTTTTCTTAACAACTGAAATCAAAAGCCTTTTAGTACACATCATTGTGTGTAACGTCAACTGACGTGGCTTGTGCTCTTGCTTCTTTTCCCATAAAATGAACTGTTGTGCTGGCCCAGTGCATGCACCGCTCATTTAAAAGGGTTTCTTTCTGTCATGCTCTCCCTGTGAGCTGGCAATAAAATACAAAGCAACTATCACAAAGAGGTGCACAGAGAACTGGAGGGCAAATCTTCTTGGAGGAGAAAAGAATGCCCATGTAAGGCTCGCTTCTCCTCCTGCTTTATGTTGCAGGATGTTCTGGCCATCTTAGGGAAAAAAAGCAGATGAGTCTATCTCTGAATAAGAATTATTTTAATAGCAGACCCTTCAGTTGTTCGTACTTCAGTTAGCATGTTTTTGGCTTGCATATCAAAAGTATTATTTTCTTGGACTTTAACAGGCTTTTTCCTAATTGAGCTATTAAAATTTGTTTGCAGTTCTCATTTGATAGGTGATGCTTGCTGCAGGAGCGAATACTGAAGATGAGCCTTGGCATACCAAAGTTCTCTTTAGAAAAGCATGCTCAGCACTATCCAAACACGTCTTTCTCCTCTTCTACCACTGCAACAGCTGAGATACACCGCGCTTGAAGAGAGCACCCTGCCTGCTTGCTTCTTATCCCTCAGCCACCACAGGGCCACAGGAGACTTCTCGGGGCTGACCTGGCAGGAGACGTCCACACCCTGTGGACCGATGCACAAACCCATCTGCAGGTCCGCGCTCCGTCTGGGCGTCTGTCATCCCTGTGCCACCAGCATCCCACAAACTTGCCTCTCAGTTTCCCCACTCGATAACTTGAGAACACGCTTACTTGCCTCGTTTCCTCCGAAGAGGCCACGGACAGAGGAACAGCTTGAGCAAGGAAGGATCTGGTTAACCTCGTACACGCATGAGCCCACTGAAGTCAAGCGCAGTACTTCACACGCTGCAAGTTAAGCACTCTTTCCCTGGATCATGGCCTAACTGCCTATGGACACACAAACATGGCTGGTGGCCAAAGTACCGCACACACTACTGGAGGCATAGAAAGGTCAGACCAGACTGTGAATCTCAGCCACTTCGCACAGCTGCTCAGCTCAGCAAAGGAATGTTCCAAAACAACGAAATCTGTGCCTCCAGACCAGTTTTGACACTCCCTGTGCACAAGAGCGCTCTCCCTTGATGAAAGGTACATCCCCCTTCCCTGAACACACGCTCACACCCACCGATGCAGCACCCATGACCTGGGTTGCCAAGGGCAGCCTGCAGCATGGGGCAAGGCCAACATGGGACTGGAGGCATCACAGGAGGCAGGCTGCCCTCTCCTCTGGGCCTGCCAGCAGTTTTCAGGTCCAAGGCAGGACCTGGGGGACCATCTGCTTCTTGCAGGCAAGGCTTATAGGCAGATGACGTTCAATCACACCTCTTCAGCAGTCCCTGTAAGCCAAAAAAGTCCATAAAAGGCAAATAAAGTCCCAGCAAGTACTGTCCCACACAGCCTCCTCCCTGGACACCACATCTGGACTCCTCTTCAGCGCCTTCTTTTTTTTTCAGAAGACCAAGACCCAGGCCCTCCCCCTGGAGCCCTTGGTGCAGTGCTCCTAGTCTCAGGGATACTGCCAAAAAAAAACAGCTTAAACATCTTCAGTCCACATCAAACTTCACCTTTTAATCCAGTCTCAGGTCACCTCCAGTTACTGTGTGCTTCTATTCATCAGCCCTTGTTGCTGAATGCAACACCCCATCCTGCTCCCTTTCCTTCCTCGTCTTCCTTTTCCCCCAACACTCAGAAAGCCCCTAGTTTCCAGAGTTTTCTCAGCCTGTTCCTAAAGAAAAGCTTGGCGTCTAGAGGTTGCACCCATTTTATTTTTAAATCTGAGTGTTAAGCTGAAATCCAGCCATGCTATGGTACGGACACATTGACCGCACATATTTAATGTCTTACAGATGCTCCTTTGATGTAGCTGGCTCCATTGCCAAAGCAATGGGGGGCTCAACACCCTCCAAAATCCCCAGGTTCAGTGGGCTCATCCTATGGCCAACTCCATATAACCGCAGCTCCATTGCTATCAGTTTCCAAGCTGACAAAATCAGGCCTAAGTCTCACTTGAATAGGCACTTTTCCGACTGCCGTGGAGACTTGACCTTCCATCTTGACAAATGCAAGAGAAGATAACATAAACTTTGCTGGGAGACAAGACAAAGGGAGATGGAACTGTGCCCTAGGGGTTTCAAGTAGCTAAATGCAAACTCCCGAGTCAGGATGCCCTTGGCAGTAAATAACACATGGACAGGCTGTTCAGAGCTTGAGGAGTCTGACAGTCCAGCATCTGCAGAGGCAACACACCTTCATCCCTTTAGGGTCAGCCAAAAGTCCACTCACAAGCTGCAAATTACACGCATTTACCACTTCCATTTTCAAAGGATTTCCCTTTGATGCTGTGAGTAATGCAGCTCTACTGCAGACCAGCCACTAAGATTTACTCACCGTGTAACCTTACTCTTCTAAGAGCATGTCTACAGGACATAATGATTAAAGCGGCGAGGCTACAAACATCCTGCCCACACCAGGGCATGCCCACTGCTCCACTGATTCTTCCCATAAAGCCACACCAGTGGAAAGAAATTAGGATGAGGTTACCAGTGGCTCTCTGCATCGGTTCGACCTGACTTGTGGTGATATTAAAGGTAAAACTTAGAGCAGAACAAGGCTTTTGAAAATCCCTGATGCTTTCTAAAATCCCATGCTTAAAGACTGGTCTAGAGAAGGGCAGGAGAACAAGGCTGGAAAAAGCAAACACCTCTTCTTCCCCCCCCCCCTTTTTTTTTTCTCCAAAAATGCATGACTTCAACTCAGCTGCCTGGTTGCCAGATGTAAAAAACAGTGTGCCTCAGAACAGGTGGGAAAGCACAGCCTGTGACAATAAAGTGCAGCTCCCACCGCAGCGCAGCATATGATCACTGAGTCTGCAGAAGAAGTGTATTTTTGCAGAAATCGCACGAAGAAGTTGCACTGGCTTCCAAGTAACAACAGTAACAAGATGCATCCCTCAGGCTCTATGCTCCATAACCCCATTTGGCTTCCATTTGAAAAAACCAAACTCCAAAGTTTTAAGTGACAGGTTTCATGAGACCTGGCTCTTTTCTTCAAGTCTTATCTTAGGGAAGAATCTATGAATTTTCATTTTTGCTATGCTTCCTTGTGGACAGGAAAGCGAGAAAGGGTAATTTAAACTGTTCCAAAGGCACAGTAACGGGAGGCGGGGGGGAAGCGGAGAAAGAAAAAAAGAGTATTTTTCTAGCTACCATAGGGTTGCCATCAGTTTAAAGAAAGAACAGAAACAAAACAGAGAAAAATGCCCTGGGGCAGACTAACACTTAGAAGCAGGGTCAGCTCCAGAGGTGAAGGGAGTTTTCTTGTTGCAGGGATGGCTGCTGATCTCCCGAATGACCCTTTCCCATCCAGGGACAGATCATTTTTTTCACAGTCTCATTCCCAGGAGGCTAGAGACACAAGTACCTGCCACATGAATATATGACAGCTCCAGCTGAGCCCTTCCTTTTGAGAATCTGACCAAAAATGGACAGCGTGACAAGCCAGCCTTCCCAACATTAAGGGCCATTCAAGATCAGCAGCAGGAGGGAAGTACAAAAAAGAGCTTAGAAAAAACCAACCAACCATGCCCACCTTCCCATGAGCTCTGCTATTCTGACCACGGCCACCACCTAGGGGCTCTCCGTTCAGCTACAGCTTGTTAAGACCCTCACCAAGTCATTTTAGTGTGCTAATCTGAAGGGGGGGAAAAAAATTTTAAAAAAAGTCCTTTATTTATCCTAAGCTAGTTTTCTGCTGTGTTAGCTGCTGGAGACTCAGCTAAGGGCCTGCAAAATGCAGGAGCCCATGCACAAGGAGGCAACGTGGGCAGGAGCAGCCACAAGCAGCACCGAGAGCAGGACAGAGCATTTGCAGTTAGATCAGCCCAGGCAGCCACAGAGCCACAAGCCTACCTTCCCTTAACAGGCACTAAAGAAATGATGATCATGGAGTTTTTCTGCTATTCACCGCCTCGCATTCTGTCTGGGTTTGAACAGCTGGGGAGGCAAGCAACCTTCTGCCTTCATGCCCTGCAGAGGTGGGAGCTCCCAAGGAGCCCGCACCCACATCCTGAGGACCAAGACCCCATGAATTTAGGGGCGTGCTGGAGTTTACCTCGGGCACCCAGCTTTGGCAAGCTGACCAGCCTGGCACGCGTCCCCACACTTTCATAATGTTTTAATTAAGTGGACCCCAAACACTGGCAGGTATGGAGATTTGAACATTCCCAAGGCAGTTCTTCAGGGAGATCCCGCAGCAAGCCCAAATTCACAGCCAGGCGCACAAGCCCTGCTCCACCAGTACCGTAAGCAGGTGCTGAAAGTTGAGCACATCTTTAAGCATGTTCCCCCTTGCTCCTTCCAAGCAGAGCCGCATGCCTCATCCCTGCTGCTCCCCGCGCTGCAAGCTGCTTGATAGAAGACCTCAGCCTCTGTCAGCTGTTGGTGCAGGACCTTGAATGAGTACTAAATAAATGAACAAGTCATTTCCTGCAAGGCCAAACAAGCTCCCTGCCAAAGAGGTCGCATACCACGCTCTGGCCTGATGCCTCTCCCTAGTTTATGAGGGTAAATTCCCATATCCAGGGGTCCAACGATTACAGCATTACATCTGGGCTAGGATTACTCTCAGTGAAGCTAGGATTACGCTTCACTGAAGAGGTGAGGAAAACAACTGCTTTTGTGCTTTCAGTGCACGACCTCTAAAATTCGGTTTGGGTTTCTTGGTTTGCACAAACAAAAACATTCCAATGAAATTGGGGATCTGTCACTTAATTCCCAGCTAGAGGACCAGGATCTGTCACACCAAAGTTCTTCCATGCTAATTTGGCGGTAAGGAGATCTGTGAGGAAAAGCCCTTTGCGGTAGGCAGGGACAGTGACAAGACAAAGCAGTCGGGAGGAAACAGCCTGCGTGGTTCATTCCAGTCCCGTGAGCTCCTCCAGCTAGCACAGGGCTGGGAGGCAGACATGCTGGGATCTTTGCTCCCCATTGCCCATCACGCCACCCAGGATGGCTTAGAGACTTTCTGTAAGCGTGTTACTGTGACATGGATGCTCGCAGCCTTCTGCAGCCCGCAAGAAGGACCAGGAAGCCCTCAGTCCTGGAAAAATCAGGCTGAGCTTTGGACTTGGAGTAAGTCTCAGAACAAGTCAAAATGCACTTGGCAGGCCCTGCTCCACCATTCTGAATACTGCACTCCCGTCAAGTTAAAACAAGACTTAAAAGCAACCCAAATCTTCCATGCTTGAATCATGCAGGCAACTCCATTTGCTTGGACGTGCCCATCCCCATGAGTAAGGGCTGCAGAATTAGACCCAGCTTTCCCTTACCACCCTGCCAAAAACGCAGGCACACAGAAAGAAGAAAAGAAAAATCCCACTGACTGATGCCCCTGCTATTTTTGCTGTCCCCGAGAGTAAACTGGTCAAAGGCCTGACTCAGAAGCCTCCCTTGAAAAACCTGAATAATCACAATTTGGAAGATGGTCTCATATAACGAAGTTTCTCATAGAGGGAGGAGTGGAGGCAAGACAGAATTTGAGTCAGACTGATGGGGGGGCAGGGTGGGAGAAAAAGAAAGAAAGTAAGAAAACTTCATGCTTTGGCTTTTCCTGTGAGGATGGCAGAGTCAGGCAGAGCTTTGGAGCGACTCATGCTGTTCGAGTTACGGAGGCGTTCCTATAACTTTCCTTCACCTCCAGTCCCCTCAGCAGCAGACCAAAAAGCATATGGCAATCCAGTGCCTGGCAGGTGTATTTTGGGTCTGCAGGGCTGTGTTTGACCTCAGTTACACCTCTTATTTACCCGTGTGACTTCCTTGCATGTCAGAGCATAACCATGGATCTATGCTGCCTGGAAGAGGGGAGGAGGCACCCCAGCCGCACCTTCACCACCCAGATCAACTCCCCGAACTTGGATTTCTTGTTAATTTGCAGTGTATCTATTTTTGAAAGACTGAGCCTTGTGGAATACAAAGACCTTTGGAAGGACATTCATATAAACATCGTAACGTTGTAACACTTTGTCATTACACATTGTTTAGCGTCAGATCTCAAAGCCACTTGAAAAGGAGACCTCCTATTAGAGACCCAGCCAAGTGAGACACGGAGAGATTAAATCATCCAGAAAAGCAGGGGGAGCCACCGGAACAGAAAACCAGACCTCACGCCCTATCCTCTAGAGCTGCCCACTACAGAGGGTTCATCAATTAAAACACTGTGGTTACCTGCCGCTTCAGGAAGAGCTCCAGTCTTCCTTGCAGTGGATGCAAGCACATGCGCTTTCTGAAGGCTTTGGCACCTCACACCCCTCTGCAAACAGAGGTCACCCGTGACTTGACAGGCCATGCTCCTCTGGATCCAGGCCGTAGCAGAGACTGGCTGAGGGAAAGGGGACTGACTAAGAACAGGAGCATTAAAAGCAAGAACACATAATCTAAAACGGTGATCCAAGCCAATGGCTGCTGGGCTGGATCGCACCTCGATGCAATGGCTCCACAGGAGCAGTGATCACTCCAGCATCTCCACTGCACCCCAACAAAACCTACGCCCAGCTTTGTGCTGCCGTCAGCCCCTCTGGCATCAAGGACGCGAGCGAGCTGCACATCAGCGGCATACACTGTGTATACTCCACATACCACACCACTCTGCTAGCGAAAACTACCCTGGGAGCACAGGGTAAGGCTGCCGCCTCCTGCCAGGGGAGCGGGGTGGGAGATGCCTTTTGCTATAAAAGCACTGCAGTTGAGTCAAAAGTTTGTATTTGATCTTAAACCGCACATGTTTACATGGGAAGAAATATTTAAATCGCCAAATCAAGATGCATCATTCCACCTCCTATCTAATCACGACACAGACTTCAGCGAGCAGCAGGCTGCTGGCTGTCAGTGAGGCTCCCCAGAGAGCCCCGTCGCTTAGGTCCCACAAAGAGGAAGCAGATGTAGTGGGCACTGTGGAAAATTTCCACCTGTAAAACAAATCTCCTCATTGCGGCTCTTGGCTCTGCGTGGCCGCAGGCGCACAGGGTGCCATGCCTATCATGCCAAATGCTACTTCTTGTCTCTCAGATTAATTCTGAGCTAACTCTGATCATAAGATGAGATACTCTCTCAAACTGAAGCAATACAGCAAGAGCCCTGACAAATGTTAGCGGTGCCTGGCTGGGGAACGCTTTGGGCAATTCAAGCAAAGCACAGATGAATTCACCTGCAGCACAGACCTCTACAGCCTACACTGCCTTTACTCAGTGAATGGAGCTCCCTTCCGCATCACTGGGAAAACCACCTTCAAGGAGAGTAAAACACAGGATGGGAATCCACACTACCCTGCAGAGAGAAGGGTGGCACCCTATGTCCCATTTAAAATGGGTCTGAAATTTGCCTTTGCCACGTAATCTACAATTTAGCATGTGGCGAAGGTGAGCAGCCAGCCCGCTCCATCGGGGTACGGGCCAGAGGGGGTTTGGTTTCCCACCGACAGAAAGCGGGAAGAGGGTAGTGGTCTGGCCCCACCAGCTTGAGAAGCAAGGCATGCCAAAGGAAGAACCTTCTCACCAGTAGGCTTTGAAGTTTATGTAAAAGAAGGACTGGTATTAGTGTCACACATCTGCAGATACTGTGTGGGTAGACTTAAATATACTTAAGTACATGCATATACCCCTGTTTACTTACAACGATGTTCATGTCTGTCTTCTCTGGCCTTAGTTCTCAGAAGAAATCACCCCGCTCATGGAAAAAAGTGTAACTTTTAGAACACACGTACAAAAAGAAGAAAGAGTGATTAATTTAAGGGCACTGAAGTCCCAAATCTTAAAAACGCCTCCAAGCATTGTTATACCCCATAAGAAAAACTGTGTTCAAGTCTTCACTGGTGTTTGTGCTCTTTCCTAAAGATCAGAGCATTCCTCACACCATGCTGGACACTGCAAAACCCTTAAGACACGTCTGTTTGTTTAAAAAGCAAATTCGAGTCACGGAGGGGTACACTCTCCTTCACTTAAAGGAAAATAAACCTTGCGTAAATTCTGCTTACACTCACATATTTGCAATGCAAAATACAAATCGCTCGCTATCACCCTCCCCATACAGCCGGCCGAGCCGAAGCAGGAGGCGGCCGCTCAACGCCCGACCGCGACCGGCGCCCTCCCCAGCCCCTCTCCCGCAGCGACACGCGCCAGCCCGGCGCTGCCCCGCGGCCACCGGGGACACGCGGGCGGCTGCACCGCGGCAGCGCGCCCCGTCCCCGCCGGGACCCCGGCGCCGACAGCCGGGGGGACCCGTTCCGCCGGCGCTGCTCGGCGGCGGCCGCACGCATGCGGCGGCCCCGGCCCCAGCGCGGACCCCCGCAAAGTTTCTCGCCTCGCCTCTCCCGGCGGCTGCCGCCACCCCCGCCAGCGCGCACCGCACCGGCCCGGGGCGGGGCGGGGAAGGGGGGCTCCCGTCGTGGAGGACCCCCGGCTGGTCCCGGCCCCCGCGCGGCCCCTCCCCCTGCCTTCCCCCGGCGCCCGGGTAAGGCTCACCTCCGCGGCAGGTGACCCCCCCTCCCGCCGCCGCGGCCCCGCGCCCGGCCCATCGCCCCCCAGAGCGGCCCCCGGCGCAGACTCACCGCCGCGACCGGCCGCGCAGCCGGCCAGGAGCAGGGCCAGGGCGGCGAGGGCGCCCAGCTGCCCCCGCAGCAGGTCCCCCCGCCGCCGCCGCCGCCGCTCCGCCGCCGAGGCGCCCATCGCGGCCGCTCCGCTCCGCTCCTCCGCGCCGCGCTGAGCCGAGCCCAGCCGGGGCTCCGCAGCACCGCCCCTGCCCGCCCCCCGCCGCCTGCGCGCCGGCCGGCCGGCCCACCGCCCCTGCGCGGCGCGGGCAGCGGGCGCGGCCAGCCGGGGGGGCGGGGAGGGATGGAGGCACGGGCGGGCAGACGGGGCCGGCGGGAGTCCGAGCTCCCCGGCCAGCCCCCTCCCCGCCGACGCTTCCTGGGCGGGGAGGGGGCGGGGAGCTGCAGCCGCCCGGCCCCGGCTGCCTCCGCCGCGCCCCGAGACCCCCGGGCCCGCGGGCGGGGAGCGCGTCAGCTGCGCGCCCGGCGCTGGAGCGGCACCTTCCCCCGGGGCGCCGCTGCGCGCGGCGCTGGGGGCCGGGGGGCCGCGGCCTCTCCCGCTGCTGCAGTCGGCCCCCGCCCGCCACGCACCGCCACAGGTGCCGGACCTGCCGCCGCCCCGCCTCGCTGTTTTCCCAGGGCACACGGGGACTTTGGGCATCACCGGTGCCGGGGCCTCCGCCCGCGCTCGCCACGCCTGAAGCCGAAGAAGCCCCCGAGCGAGACCGTGCCCCCGCCTCTGCCGGCCCCCGGCCCGCACCCGCCTGCCATCCCTCTGCGCTCCGTGCGGTCTCACTCGGGGGGTCTCGCCGTGGGTCTGGGGGGCTGTTCCCCTTCCCCACGCTCCGCTCTGAACTTTGCCAGGTGCCCGCCCGCCCATCAGGCGGGTGCCGTGCCGGGGCCGGCGGGGCAGAGCTCCGGCGGGCGCCTCTGGGTGCATGCCCGGGCGGCCCCCGCGCCCCCACGCCGCGCCACCGGCCGTGCCACCGGGCGGCCCGCGCACAGCACAGCGGCAGCACCAGCCCACCACTTGGGCTCCCGGGTGTAAACACCTGGGCTGACCTGGGCCCCTCATCCCGACGCCCCGGTTTGGAGCCGTAACTGTCCCTGCAGCGCTGGCGCAAGGGCTGCCCGGCCGCACTGGGACGGGGGCCCTGAGCGCACGCAGGGCCACGCTGCCCTGCGGGGCCTGCGGGCGGGCAGACCACGCCATCCCCGCTCTGGGTGAAGGGCACCGGGGTCGGGTGCCATACCCACCCAAGTGGAATGAGCCTCTGGCAGAGCGCGGGTTTGAACCCTCAGTCCCTAAAACCTGAGCTGCTGTTGAGGACCTTTCCTGGGCCCCCAGTGCCAGCACCCTGACAGCAGCGTTAGCAAGCAAGCTGGCAACAAAGAGGCGCTGGCTGAGATCAACGAGAGGAGGGAGTGCGAGAGCATAGGCAGCGCTGTCTTTGGTGCGAACACATTGAATTAAATCAAATGAGATTGATGCAACGACAGAACAGAAACTCTCCAAAAATATTTCAGACATTCCATTGTTTCAAGTGAAAATACTTCTGACAAAAACCCAAGCTGCAGGCAGCTGCATGAAGAGCACTTTCTGCTCCTCACCCGTCCCAGCTCAGCTGCTCCACAAGTGACAGCAGTGCTCACAACATGCATACAGGAGCTCTGCTCCCTCTGCACCGACCTGGAGCTGGCCCTCGCCATTGGGAGGCTCCTGTATGCCGTCCATGACCGAAGCCCTTGCAAGCTGGTGGAAGAGGCACCAGGTATTTGGCAGGCATCCATCCAGCATCCTCATTTCAATACATACCCACGTGTCACCTTGCCCACAACAGCAAAACACTTTCTGACTGGAGGGCCACATTCAGATTAGACAAGCAAGAAAGCAGAAGGAATACATCTGTCCATATAGTCTAAATTTTACCCAAGTTGCCGTGGCTAGCTGCAGACAGACACAGGTGTAAAAGAAAACATTGCTCTCAGTACTTTGTATTAGTTATTAACCATCCTCATTAGAGAGGGTTTCATTCCAGGGCTGGCATCTTATTATGCACTCAGTTTCTAGCCTCTCCTCCAAGGGTTTCTTGCAATTCCGAACTTAATCAGGATGTCAGTTTTCAATGCTGCTTTTGAAGACAACATCAGAAATGATGGTGTCCCTGTTGGCCCCAGGTAGGCAGAGTCAGTTCCCACCCAGACAGTAAACAGAGTAAGTTAACAACCATCCTAGGATGTAACTATGGAAGAAGTGTTTTGGTTTGGGTTGGGTTTTTTCCCAGTAGGATACACTCCCTTCCCCCCGGCAGGGCAGGTTTTATCCCATGGTAAACAACTCTGAAACCTGCAGTGCTGTCAAACACTACAATAAGTCACTAGAATTTATGAAAGAGAGTATGGCTGTCTCATTGCTCACTCTTGATCAATATTGTGTGGAAGCAATCGACCAGCTTTGGGGTGAAAGGAGTTTGGGGGTGAATGTCCCCTTTGCTGGCATGAGAGCACTATGTCAGTACTCCCAAAGTATTACCTTTTAAATCTAAATGTCCTTTTCAAGTCTATAACTGCTCAAAAATGTGACCCTGAGAGTCTCTGCAAAATCATTATTGACCCCTCCATCATAAGCCTCCCTTCCGTCCCATTGCAGAGCTATTCGTAAATACCAAGGTGTAAGAGAATTCTGTGTCAAGAATTGAGACTGGAAATATCTGGGAAGCCTGTGTAGCTAAGGAACAAATTTCCCACTCAGAATCACAAAGTAATTTAGCAAATTCCTTACCAGCATAGTAAGTACTGGCTTGTGAAACATTTCCATTTCTGGGGAGCATGAGATGGGAGAATTACCTCTTCTCTCCCACTGATAAAGCAGTGTGTGGGCGGAGCAGGCTCTGAACTGATCTGTCTGCAGGAGGAGAGAGAAGGCGGGGAATTGCCATGGATGTTACTCTTCTGAGAGAAAAGCTCTTATATTTATCTTCTATAGAAGCCTCCTGCAAGACAAAAAGAACTGCTAAAGAAAGATGAGACTAACGTGCTGCTGAATATATAATTTGCTTTATATCACCTCTCCCACTTTCCTCCTTTCACTCTTGTTCTTCTTCCAAGCATTTCAGTACTCTTCAGGGAGCATCTTTTGATCACCTAATATTTGAACTGGGCAGGAACTTAACAGTGTGTCACATTTAGGCCATCAGATCATAGCTATGTACCACACAATTACACCTCTTTTAAAAAAAAAATGCTGAATCTGGTGATCTCAGCACTTTTTGAATGCCAGTCAGCAAAGACACCTGTTAGAGGCACTGGGACCATCGGAGATGAGTTGCAGGCAGCAGAACCACCACATGTTCTTTGGGGTTTCTTCTGTAATCCAAGCAAGGAAATCCTATTTAGCTGGCTTCAGCATCAGCCGGGCTAAGGAAGGGAGATAGCAGATGCACAAACAACTCCTTGTGTGTAATTACAGCCTTTGAGGGACAGGAAACTGCTGCTTCTTTCAGCAGTTGCTCACAGGTTCCAGGTGGTGTCTTCGTCCCTGTGCAGTGGGATCCTTCCTGAAATAGCAAATGAAGGACAGGCTGCATAAAACTCTTATTGGACCTATAAGGCCAGGAACCGGTCTTAATACAGACCAAACTTAACAAGACTGACTTCTAAGTCTTAGTGAGTGCAATGGTCTTCGAGTGTGCATTAAACTTCACCTTAGGGCTCAAAAAGAACAGAGGTGCAAAGGGAAGTCTTCCTTTCCCAGATGCATCCTGCAATGCTTCAGCCCTGCATGTGGATTCACTGCAAGTCACTGCTTGCATCTGTTTGCTGCCATGTGGACCATTCCGAGAGGGCCGTGGAAAGGCTTTGCTGCAGACTCTGGAGGAGGACCCATTAGCTTTGCTAGGGCCCTAGGAAGGTTCCCAAAGAGCCAGCTCTCAGAGGGGCAGAGAGATGCGCTTTTGTTCTTTCCAGAGCTTCATCACAGCATAAAACCACATAAAGCATCAGGAGAAAACTGTGTAAATCACAGGATACAGATGTGCAGAGATGACAGCCAGATGTGCCTTAGCAGAGCTAAGGAGCAGTCATGACTGTTTCAAGGAGAGCAAACAGCCTTGAGTACTTGGCATTTTCCCCTGCAAACCATGCCAAGTTCTGCTCTTCAGACCAAATAGAGATTTTCTTCTGTTTGGACTGGCAGGTTATGCTCACAAAGAGCTTTAAACTCTAGAGGAATATGTTTAGGATTAATGCAGAGCAGTACCTTTAGGTAGACGTTAAGCCAGCCAGAATCCAGGCTGGCAGGTAGAGTGATTTCTGACGGTTGGGCAGCATCCTGAGTCAGTTTAGAGGGTGAAGGACCCCAGCACTTGACAGCTGCCCTGGAGCCTTGACCAGATGCCTGCAGGGCTGGGGACGCCAGGAGATTGTGGCTGGGCAGTACTTCCCATGCAGAGACCGACCAGCTCAGGGCATCTGTATGGCAGAATCACCGAGTTCTGCTGCTGTGGCATGTCACACACCAGACCGCTGCTGCAGATCCACCTAAGGCAGTCCGGGCAGACTGGAGAGAAATAACAGCATGTTTCCTTGCTTTGGGCTTTAGCCTGAGGCCTTACTCTTTCAGCACAGCTCCTGTGTCATCCCTCCAAGTCTCTGTCTACGCAGAAGGCATCACCCTTTCAGCTCATGTGTTAGCTGGGTGTGCACACATTTTAAGCAGGTTATTGGCAGGGCTGTGGTGGCTGAGCACAGTTGCTTCTCTCCTGTGAGGTAAGAGGGGCAGGCTTAAACCAGCTGTTCAACCTACAAGCCTTACACACATATCCTCTTTGCAAACCGCAAAGAAGATGCAGTTAAACACACTGCTGATTACCACTGATGGTTACTCCCTCCTTCCTGCCTGGGATCCCTTGGTGAGCAGAAAGCTTGTGTGAGCAAGCCTCCTCTGCTCCCATGCAAAGTTAGCCATCCTAATGCCATTTGCTGGCGACACTGGTTTCAGTAACTCTGACCAACTTGGCACCAAAGGTGGTCTGGGAGTATACGTACGCTCCTCCCTTGCCACGCTGCAGGGGTGTCACTGCTAGCTGATGGCCAGCAGCTGAAGGGTGTGATGTCTCCAGTCAACTCATGGGCAGTGCCACACAAACCAATGACAAACTATTTCATCTCAGTGATGCATTTGTTCTCCAGGTTCAAAGTGGTTCAAAAGGCTGCCCATCTGTTGTGATTACCATGTAAAAACAGTCTACAGTAGTTAAGACTATGCCTGTTCCCCATTGATTTAAAAGCATTTAAATAAGTTTTCATCTGCTTAGATAAAACAACTTAAGGACATACCCGTGGATAAAGCTGGGTGTCTTTGTTATGAAGTCTGGCAGCTTCCCCCTAGCTCAAAAGCTGAGGCAAAACTGTCTGCGCTGGCATGGGGGAGTTCAGGGTTTTAGGGAGGCATCAGTATGAACCAAAGTCTTCCTGCAACAAGAGGAATGTCCATCTCCCTCACAGGGCTAACCAAACCGCTCTCTCATACTCCCCAAGCAAACAGAAGCGATACTTCTGGCAGACCCATCGGCTTCCCTAGGTCAGGGAAGGACTTTGTCGAACATGCCTGCACCCTGCGAGCCCAGTGCAGAGGGTGGCTAAGCAGGTAGTGAGCTGCAGAGGCAGGCAGGACCCGCAGAGGCGAAAGGTGCAGAAGTGAGGGAGCACTGAAAAGAGCTGGAATACACCAACAGAAATAATTGCAGGATGAAAATGTCTGCTGTGCACAGGGAGCTCGCCACAGGGTCTGCAGCAGCCTAGGAGACCCTGAGCCCTGCCAGAAGCAAAGCAGGAATGTTGGCGTCAGGGTGTCACAGAGCCATCTTTGCTCAGCCAAGGACAGAGGCCACATCTTGAGGACAAGGACGTTTGCTGCCTCTGGTTTTTGGGCCACTGAATAGTGGGAAACGGCCACAGAAAAAGCAAAGAGAACCGTCTCCAAACAGCAGCATAAAAATGGGACACGACGTCCATTCTCAGAACATGCCTGCACACGTGTCCATGGCATCTGTGTTGTTTCTCCCTCCTGTCGGTAACGGGGGGTGCCTGTTGTACGGAAGGGAGTGGAGGGGATGCGCTCTCAGTCTTTCAGCTGTTTAGAAAAATAAACAAGACTGTGACAGAACCGATTTCTGGCTTGCCTTCTCCCAGAAGGGTTTGGGGTTTTTTGGTGGTTAAAGGAGGGCAGTATCATCTGGCTTTCTTACTCCATTTCTCTTCTGTACTCTCTCTCAGACAGATTTTTCTAAAGCTTTCCATGCCCCCTCTTTCTCGACTGAAGATTCGTGATTAAATACATACGTGGAGAAACAGACAAAAGAAATAATATACACTGCATTTGTATGGGTATATATATTTGTCCCTTTTTGAGGCTTGGAGATATTTCCTTCTCTAGCCCCCACCCCTGTTTTTAGGGGCTGTTTTCCCTTACTGAGCCCAGCCAAGGTGGGAGCTGGACAGGCAGGAGTGGGCAGGAAAGCCCTCCTCTGCCAGAGCGCCGCCGGCCTCTCCCACGCCATCGGTCCGGGACAGGCGTGGGGCGGCCTCTGCCCATGTGGCCCCCCGCATGGGCTGCCCCCCCTGCCCGGGCAGCAGCCGGGCTGGCAGCAGGTGCCAGGTCTCACAAGGAAGGCAGTGCTTGCCTGGGCTGGCACCCAGAGGGAAGCCTGCCAGGAGCCCTGCGAGCATTTCCACTTCAGCGAGAGCAGCCTCTCCCCTTAGTGCACTGAGCCATTGCCCTGGCGCAGCTCTGCGATCTGTTGCTGCCTCCAGCTTTACTCATCTCCTGCCCAGCCGAGACCCTCCTCTGCCTCCCACAGACGTGGCACTCTCCCTCCCGGAGGCGACTGCAGAGGCTTGTCCCTGTGGTTAATCCTCCGCTACTGGCCTATCTGTGGGAATATCTAGTATTTCGGTGGCAAGGAGAAGTAATTACTAATTAAGTCTGCAAAGCATAAAAGCCAACTAGGGTTCTTTCAGGGTGAAAGAGGCAAAAGAAATGCTGGTATTAATAGAAAAATATTTGTTACTTCATGGGCTTCCTGTGGTATGAGGTTATGTCTTGCATAGCTCATGGCTGAACACCTTGGGATGACTCTCGGCCTGCCTTTTTTTATTTCAGCAGCCAGCTTGATCACTCTCAAATCAATGATCTGTTTTACAAATAGAGCAATTCTGCATCTCCTTATCGGATGTCCTCCAGCTCACTGCTCCACTTCTGCATGTACAGGCAGGCACGGAGCGGGCTGGTGGTACATCTGTCTGCACCGTGCCCTGGTGAAAGGCTACAGCACAACAACCTGTCTATAGAAAAGCACATGGGGAGCTGCTTTTCTACCTGCCCAACAACACTAGAAAACAGCAACATTTAACAAAATTAAAGGGCAGAAAATTCAAAACAAATGCAAATGAAATCCTATTACACACAGTGAAATTACCCTGGAGGACCCTTTGCCACAGGAAGTTGTTTCTGAGGACAAAAAAATCTCTGAAGTGCAAAAGAAGGCTGGGTAACTGTAACTATTGAGAACAGCAGTGTCAGAATTAATCTTAACATTAGCCTAATCAGAGTTCACAGCTGGTAAAAGGCCTAGGAAAAAAAAAAAGAGAGAGATCAAGAAATCTAATGTAAAGCTCAGACCACCACCGATCCACCTGCACCTTCACTGCTGAAAAATCCTGTGGTGGCCTGCCTCTGAGGGATGCTGTCCACTAAAAAGCATCACATGTTGGAGGCACTGGCGAGATGCCAAACTCTGCCCCATCTTCCTCAAACATCCCTGTCCCCTCAAGACCCACTCCTGGAGACGACAGCTCTCAGAGATTTCTCAAATTACTTCTTTCCATTGGCCCGTATGAAAGCACCTTCTGTTTGCTGCCTTTCTTGAACTGTCTTGCTGCTTCCTTGTTGAACACAAGGACTTGAAAAGCGCTTTATCAAGTGTTTATCAGGCTTTACCAAGTGCTTATCAGGCTTTATCAGGCTTTCCTCCACCTCTCTGGCTGGGCCTCAAGCTGCTAACGCAATACTTGTCACCATCGCAGGCAAAACCACGCCAAGCCACCAGCATCCCAGCTCTCAGGATATGGGTTATAAGTAAGGCACATCTGAATCCTGCTGATGCATCAAGCCTCACAGCACACTGATGGGTCATGAGGCAGGTGAGGACCTGCCATGGGAATAGTGACTTCCAGCTGCATGCCGCTTGGCAGCAAGGCAGCTCAGCAGACTTTGTCTTCTCCAAGAGCCGCACACAGCCAAGACAGCTGGAGAGCTGCTCCAGGGAAACGTGAAGTGAAGGTGCCCTGGCAGGCTCGCAGGAGAGGCTGCACCAGCCTGTAGAGAGGACCACATACAGCACACCTTCTCCCTTCCCCAGCACTTCAATCCACCTCACGTGGACCCTGCCAGCCTGCTTACCCTCCTTGCCCTGGTCCCTCTGAACAGCAGCCCCGCCACCTTCCCGCATTTCAGTCGCTCCCCCAGCTTGGAAACATCCTTGAGCTTGCTGAGGGTGCGCTCTGGCCATCGCCCAGGTCTTTCACAAAGACACAGAACAGCACCAGCCTGCAAGGAGCATCTCTTCCAGCAATTGCCCTCTGATCACATCTCTCTGGGCCCTGCGCTTCATCCAGATCACCATCCTCCTCTTAGCCCACACACTGAGCAGTAACTGCAGCAAGGCAGCTTGAAGAATAGCAGCTGTGTTCATGCAGACTCAAATTGTGCCCTGCCCACTGACCTGGTGATGCTGGACAGTGGTTTTCTTGTTATTCCACAGAGGTAAGAGAAAGCAAAGAGCAAGGACTGCTCAGCACGTGCCAAGCCCAGGGTACAGCAGTATCACTTACTCAGCTTGGCATCTCCAGTAAGTCCTATCAGAGAGCCCCTGCCAGGGTCCTTATTGCCTTGGTACTGCAGAACCAGCTGCTCTGGGGTTACCCTGATGGGGTGGCCCCTCCCAGAACACTTAGTGGGACTTTCCTTCAAACAGCAGGTAAATCTCCCCTTCCTCCTTTTCTTCCACCGTCTCGGTTAGCGTGCCTGGATTTAGTGAAGGCTGGAAATGGCTACTGCTAACAGCAGAGGAACGTGTGGTCTGCAGGAAAAGCATAAAAGCTGTTTGTTCCCTTAGGACTGGAAGGACCTGTATGTGGCAGAGATCCCTGGGCTAATCTGTGGGTCCATATCCAAAACTGGCTCATCAGCACTTCACATATTAGCTGATGCAATCAGATCACAGTGCTGCAGCGTCATCAGATAATTCCCAATTACAAGAAGAACTGTTGCTGCTTGGCTGAATGAGCTAAACTTACTGGCCCAGCTGAAGCAGCTTAATTAAAGTCACCAGAAGGAAGCTGTGCTCATCTTTCCTGTGATTAGATATACAATTTGTTTTTATCGTTTTTTTCCCTGTTTCAGATATAAGAGAAGATTGAGGAGTTCATGTAGGAAGCTTCATTGGCATCCTAAACTATGAATGAAACATGCCTGAACTGACAGAGGACCAAGAGAGAGATTCAGCAGGGATGTTAGCTCCCATCCAGTGGTAGCCCTCACTTCTCTGCCTAGAAACATGTTACTTGGCAAAACTTGTCACCAGTTCTCAGCAGCTGAGCACAAACATGTTCAAATGATTACCATCAGCTTGTGACCCAGCTCGCTCTGGAGTACAGTGACACTGCTTGCAAAGCTGCCTGTGGCTCCCTGGAGATGCTTGCAGGGCAGTGCATCTGTAGCACTCTGCAGAAGACCATTTGTGCTGTAGAGATTGGCTCTTTGTTTCCAGAATAAGCAGTTACAGCCTGCAAACAGATAAACTCCTACTCAGGCTCAGTTCCAGCTCCATTTCAGTCTCTCTGATTTATCAGGCATCACATCTCAGAGCATGCATGTTGCTCGTGGAGACATCTAGTGAGTAGGCAGCATAATGCAAACTCACATTGCCACCTAAAAGCATTCCTGCAGAGAAACACGCCTCCGGTGCAATATGTGAAATAGGGCACCGAATTTCCAGTCTCTAACATACTCCTCCACCAGCTTTGTTAAAATAAAATCTTTCATTTGCTGTGGTGAATATTGGATTTATTAATCTTATGCTGAACAGTGGAGGCTTAAACACGTGGGAACGGTGACTCCTCTGGCAATGGTATAGTCTGATGCATCAGTCCTAGCCCTGGCAAAGGCATCTCACTAAGGCTCAGTGGTTTTCACTGCACTGAAAATGTGGGTGCATTGGGCATTGCTGCTCAGTCCACAGCACATATGGCCTCAGAAAGCAGGGACAAACCTATTTGGAATGGAAAGAGAGAGGAGTCCCCTCAATGGAAACAAACACAAGAGTGGAACTTGTTGGTCAGGCAGTGCTCGGATCACCACCACGTGTAGCCTGCCCAAGGGCTGTCAGAGCTGCTCCTGTTCACATCCCAGGAGACAGCAGCAAGGGAGCAAGGTGGAGGAAATCCCTGCAGATGTTCTGTCTTTGGAAGCAGAGTGAAAGGCAGGGCTGGCATTCTCGTGCTGTCCCTTTGGATGAGGGGATGACGGGTCAGCACGTGGTGGCTCTGCAGCAGGACGCTGGGGAGCAACCTGCAGATTGAGCTTTCAGCAGCAAGGGATGCAAGTGCAGGAGCAGGGCACCTGCAGGCAGAAGAACCTGTTGGCCTGTTAATGAGTCGGTTCCACGGGACTGGCTTTGGAAACAAAAGGGGCTGTCTGGATGCCTGCTGATGGAGCAAGTCCCTGCACCATCATCATCCTCTGTACAAAGCACCCCCCTGTGCCCCAGAGCAGGCTGGTTTCAGTTTAACTGGCTTTAATAAGTTAAATCGGCAAGCAGCGATTCTTCATCCAAATTATCAGGTTTTGATCTTGCTTTGTGGTGGTGGGTTGTTGTTGTTTTTTTTTAACTACAGAAAGGGCAAGTATCGTCCGTTGACTGATGTAATTCAACATTTCCTTTTTGTGCAGAACAGAAAACAGTGAGTCTATGCATACATATTTAAACCACTCCATTACTTAATAGGCAATTTTACCTGTTAATTGTGCCAAGGTTAAGTATGTAGAAAACAGCTCTTGAGACATTAAAAACAATTTTAAACTTCCTGAAATGGATACATGGCAGAAAAGAGTTCATCAAAACATGTTTTGCCTTCCAGACAGTTTGATTACACTAAAGCTGTAGAACAGTCACTATGTATCGCTAGTGACATCGATCTGATGGCTTATGGGCAGGAAGTCCTTCAGCATTTTAGACCTTGTAAATATCACCTTCACACAGCCAACCTTTGCACCTGTAATAGGAGGAGAGAAACAAGCTCCTTGCTGTCTCTTCTCCTCGGTACCACTTCAATCTAATTTAGCTGAAATATCTGACCAAGTTCTGGACAGAAAATATTCCTCAGATGCCAATGGGTGAGGACAATACTGTTAAGTTTTGAGAAAGAGTTTGTCACTCACACGAACTGTGTGGCTTGACTTTTATAAAACACTGATAGCAAACCTGTGCTCTTACATATGTTTTAGTATTTTGTTTAACTAGATTAAGAGACATGGTGAAAATTGGTGTCTATAATTTAGCCAAATTTACTTTAAAATGTTTTATCTTGAAATAAAACTATGTTTTAAAATTCCATCAGAAATTAGTATCCAAGCTAAGAGTTCTACTTTCTTTTTAAAAGTGTCTTTATTACTCAGTACACTTTTAAAATGCAGTATAAACCTCTGCCACTTCTAACAGCAAGGCACGGGACAGCACGGGCACCTTCCGCAGCACCCCAGCAGCATTCCTGCGAGGGGCTGACAATCCCCATCTGGTTTGCAGCCAGCAAGTGCCACCATTGCAGACACGCTGTCGTGACTGGCAGGGAACAGCGTGCAGCACGTCCAGCCCAGAGGGGAAGGTCCCACCACGCACAAAGACCGAGCCTCTCCCAGCAGCTGCTCACCCTGTTCCTCTCCTGTTCCTGGTTTGGAGCCTGGGCCATGAATGCATGAGGTTTTGTGAAGCCCTTGGCCAGACCCTCGTCACTGCACCCCAGCAGCATTGAACGGCCGGCAGATGGGAACAGCTGTAATTAGAAGGTGCTCAAGCACACTTCCCTTCCAGACCCCTCGCTCTGCCACACGTCCCTGAGCTCAGCCCGTGGGCGCAGCGCGAGCCCTGCCAGGCACAGCTGAGCTCTCCGGTGAAGGTCCCCAGGGCCGGGCTGAGGGCAGGGCAGCGAGTCCCTCCTGGGCTCTGGACAGCAGCCACACCCAGACTCTTACAGTTATTCCTCAAATCCTACTTGACCTAACACCTCCCACAAGCATATCCTCTCCCTCCAAAGAGCTCTGGGGCTGAACTACTCAAGAATGGCAATTGCTGAGAAAACCCTGAGACACCAGCGTGTGTAAAGGAGCTGCGCTGGACAAGCAACAAAATCAGTCCCAACATCAATTAGGCAGAAATCGGTAATTTGCAGTGCATCAAATTCCTAATTAATCAACCAGAATTCCACTTGTTTGCACTAATAGATGAAACTCCTTACACGGAAGACAACACTTTACCATTTACCATGTGAGCAATCACCATTAAAAAGGCAAGCAGCCACATCACAAAACGTACCCGCGCTCTCATTCGTTTCAGCAGAAAATTATGCCTAATTATTTTGGTAATAACAGCCTTCTGTGTAAATGCCATGTGAATTAAGTTAGCGCACATCAAGATGCTCTATTTTCTAAAAAGAAAAAAAAGAAGTGATGGATTTTGAAGTCAGGCGGGATCATGAAACACCTCGAGAAGGTCACCCGGCTGCCGCTGTGCCATGCCCGGTGACTGGGGCTCTCGGGGTCTGCGCCTGGGACTCTTGGTGGCCCAGGCCAGGTGCCTGCTCCCAGGCCAGAAAGTCAGGCAGTGCAGTCACCCTGATAGCCCCAGCAATAAGATCAAGGCCTCGAGTTATGTGTATTAAGTACAACTTAAGGGACAGCAAAGCAAGTTGCCGCTTGGTATGCTTCAAATCCTTGCCCAATACAGTGTATTTTTTCCCCCCAAATAGATACATGCTGTATTTCCACTGGCTATTTAGAAAGGAAAGAAATAAAACCTTCCTAGACCATGACTTCATTCCTCCAAATATTATTATTATTATTATTTTTAATTTCACTCTTCAAGAGGCAGCACTCTGCTGGTGTAAATGGGGTCAATCTTGCTGGCTGCCACGCTGCTCTATCCCTAGTCAGGCAGGGTGGGCTGGAAAGCAGTGCACGGTCTTACCTAGACAGACATGCTCGGGAAAAATAATCTAAATTAAGTCACTGCTTGACTTTAAGTGGATTAGTTAAAATGCATTCAATTTCTCAGTGTAAGTTCTTATTCAGAAGAAAAATGACCTGTATTTGATTTACCTCTAATAATTTCCAAACTTAAATAACATTAAGCCTGCTTTAAACCAGAGTAAGACTGACCCTATGGAAGCTAAATGCAGTAATGCAGTTTAAGCAATTCACTTACGTAGACAAAAAAGAAATTCAAAGAAAATACTAAAAAACTACTGGCATTAAACTGCAATTGACAAGACTGCTTTTCCATTAGTTCATTAGTTAATGCTGGCTGTTAACTGCAAACATTTTTGTGCTCCTAATTGCTATAAGACAAAACTTACGCCTAGATAAAGAAAGTCAGGAGAGAAAATTAAACTTCTAATTGGCATCAGCTTTTTTTCTAATTCAAATTAAAATAAATGGTTGGCTCATGTCTGTTTCCCATCCTCAGGAACTTAATTAGGAGGGCAATTCTCATTAACTGATGTGGATATGCCAGGTAGCACTGAAGCTAAGCATGTACTTCAAAAGAACAGAGGCAGAGATGGAGACAGTACCAGCTGAACCATCAATAAAAGTGGAATATCCTTGGCTGAGAGATACCCTTACCTAGAGGCCACTGCAATGTTCACACCATGTGAGTCCCAACAGATCTATACCACCACAAGATGAGAATTTCCCAAGGTAGAGAGAAAGCCTGGCCTCGTTCCCGTGGGCAGCGCCTTCCCCGCCCCTTGGCTGGAGGCACAGGGGAATGTGTCCCCTTACCCGCAGCAGCTCTGAGCCCCTGTGGGTGCCCTGCAGGGCTCAGCTCTGCACTGGTGGCACCCTGCTGTGGGTGTCCTGGTGGGGACACAGCAGCATGCTCGCCCCCACCAGATGCTACCGGCCTCACCTGCAAGCATGGCCAGGCGCCCCACACCCACGCAGCCCCCCAGAGGGGGCTGGTGGCCTTAGGTCTTCACCAGGACAGCTGCAGCCAGCGCAGGCACCCCCGGTCACAGCTGCTGGCAGTGCTGTGGGCTGCAGGTCCCCCCATGCCGTGAAGGCCACTGGCCATAGCTGAACTCCTCACGTACTGACTCCCACAGGAAAGAGGAATGGGGTTCTCCCTCAGTCAAATACCAGAGCCCTTCCCTAAGTGCTGGCACTTGCAGGAACCATCTGGCTGGACCAAGGGGCCGAGGCCATCTGTATAAGGTTCAGCACGGCTCAGTGCTGGGTCCTCCATGGGGGGCACACCAGCCCCATGGGCTGGGGCGGGGGGCTGGAGAGCTGCCCGGTGGGAAAGGGCCTGGAAGGCTGGCTGATGGCCGGCTGAGTGTGAGCCGGCAGTGCCAGGTGGCCAAGGAGGCCAACAGCGTCCTGGCTTGTGTCCCAAATTGTGTGGCCAGCAGGACCAGGGCAGTGCCCGTCGCCCTGCGCTCGGCACTGGTGCAGCTGCCCCTCGAACCCTGGGTTCAGTTTGGGCCCCTCACTACAAGACAGACACAGAGGGGCTGGAGCGTGCCCAGAGCCCCCAGGGGGGCTGGGGAAGGGGCTGGGGCACAGCTCTGCTGGGGAGTGGCAGTGGGGGCTGGGGGTGTTCAGCCTGGAGAGGAGGGGGCTCAGGGGGGACCTGATCGCTCTCCACAACTCCCTGAGAGGAGGCTGTAGGCAGGGGCGGTCGGTCTCTTCTCCCAAGTCACAAGCGACAGGACAAGACTGAACGGCCTCAGGTTGTGCCAGGGGAGGCTTAGACTGGGTATTAGGAGAAATGTCTTCACCAAAAGGGTGGTCAGGCCCCGGAACAGGCTGCCCAGGGAGGTGGTGGAGTCTCTGTCCCTGGAGCTATGATGTGTAGATGCAGTGCCTAGGGACATGGTTCAGTGGTGGGCTTGGCGGTGCTGGGTTAATGGTTGGACTGAATGATCTTAAAAGTCTTTTCCAACTCAATGGATCTGTGATTCTATGATTCACCTTCCTTGTCCACCATGAGAGTTACTGGACGCCTGCTCAGTGTTGTTACAGTGATGCCACCGATACTTTGCATTTCCATAGCCTCCACGGTGTGACAATGTGACGGTATGAACCAGGCCACCCAGGCTGTATTCCCATAGGAATTGCTTCAGCATGACAAATCTACCTTGCCTGTTCAAAGCCATCAAATGAGCAGTCAGGTATCCAGTCAACTGCTTGTAAAGTGTTTTGTGGCCATCTTCTGTAACACTTCGGATAATTAAAGGTTATGCTGTTAATTAGGGAGGTAAATAAGCCCTTGGTTTCTGCTCCTAGCAAAGCTGTAGAGTTACAAAGGCAACAATATTTTAAGTATATAGCCAACCTTTGAAAGAGGACTTTCTGGTGCTCAAGACATCGTTTTAGTGAGTCAATTATCCAGCATGTCTTCCTTCTGTTATCTGGTAATTCAGCAGTTTCATTAAATCCTCAGGGAAGAGCTCTCTGCCCCTCTGGTGCACTCAGCCAGCCTGTGTGGCCAGCTGCTGCTCATGAGTGGACCCCCAGAGCCGTGCTGCCTGACACCCCAGCTGCTGGGCAGGGCAGCTGCTCTGCTCCTCACCTTGACATCCCGAAGGTTCTTCTTGAGGGAGGAAAAAAAAAAAAAAAAAAATCACTCTCCAAGACCCAGCAGGATAGAGTAATAGGGCCAGCCTTCCCCAGTCGCTTCCCTACAGCCTTCCACGGCAGAGTACGTACATTCCTGACAGCTGAAGAACAAAGCATCCATCCTCTGAAACCTGTGTAATGCGCAGTCTGGATGCCAGGCGGATGCACAGCCAGATGCTCCGTTTTAGTAGGGACTAACATGACTCACCAGGGCGCCTCATCACACACTGAACATTCTGGCTAGCTGTGTTTAAACCCAGCCCTGCTCCTGGAAACAGCCTGGGCTTTTCTGACTGAGGATGCTCAGGTTTAGGCACTGCTCTCCATGTGCTGCCCTGGCAGCAGCAGAGCAGGGACAGCCTGTGTCGCCCACCCCAGACACCTTCTTCCCCATAGCCAGGAGAACAGCCAGCCTCTCTGCCTGCAGCCTTCGGCGCAGGGAGCGTGGCACAGCTGGTACGCACACAGGGAGCAGCCGGAGGGCATATGGCTGGCATTACCTGGGTAAAGATGCAGAGCCACACACCAAAGCCACATGGTCTCAGGCCTTTATGATGGCTCAGACACAAAGGAATTGATTATTTGTTACTCTAAGAACACCAAAGAGAGAAAAAGATGTCTACTCCACCCCACATCATCTGCCTTTCCTGAGATAGGATTTTAAAAGTAAAGATGAAGTTATACAAATAACTTCATTTTGCTAATCAGCTAATATACTGTTCCCAGCACTACAGTCATGTTGTGTAAGTAGCAGTTCCCATTGTTTGCTTTGAATAAAAAGCCCACATATACTCTTCTGGCATCCCTATTTATTTCCTTTGTCGAGAAGTCTTAATAATGTAAAATCAACACTACCACTCTCTAGAAATAACTGCTCTGTAATTTAGTCTTATGGTCGTTTATTTTCCCAGTGAACTTTCCATCAGACCTTTAGAAAGCTCAGATGGAAATATATTTTTGACTCATTTTTTTCTAGCTAATCAACAGCATAAACTGCACTGTGTTACTCATCAGCTTACCAGCACATCTAAAGAGTCTTGGCAATAATACCAACCAAATCAGAGAAATAGATAAATCACTGTATCTGAGGTGAAAACATTCTTCAGCCTTTAAACTGCGTATGCCAAGCCAAGATTCTTGTCTGAACGAGAGAAAAAGGGAGAAAATCTGAGTAATTTACTTTGGAACTGCTCACTTCCACACAGCAAATGCTTTTCAGAATTCACAAATGCCCACACACAGTATTATAGAAAGTACATCAAACAACAGGCCTCTGCAGACGCAGGTGCTCAGGACTTGGGCAGGCGCCAGCCAGCACTGCTGCGGGATCCCGGCACTTGAACACTCACACGCAGCAGCTATCAGATGAGGTGGATGTGGCCCCATGACTGCCAAAGCCATCTTATCTTGGTCGTGTCCGAGCACATGATCCCATTTCAGTCAAATGAGCAGGTGTGTAACGCAGGGACGAGCTAGCTGTGCTGGCTGGAGAGTGACGGGCAATCCGCTCTCAGCCTTGGCTGCACAAAGCAAGTCACGCACAGTTTTTCAAGAGTGCTTGAAAGAGCAGCGTGACGCCAAACCGAGCTCGACTCCGCTCTCTGTGACACTCTCCCACCACGGAACAAGTGCAGCAAGGTGCTGCTCCAGAGAGGCCGGAAAGAGCCTCAGACCAGCTGAGGATCTGGAAATGCCTTTGCTTTGCCTATGGTCCTGAGGGCAAACCCTCAAAGCCTTGCTGCACATTACTTGCAGACCTCTCTGCGCATCTTCAAGGGTCAGCATTTGGGATTGCAGCAGGGCTGCCTCTTCCCCAAGGCTTTCGCCACACCCCACTCCTGTCAATAGGAAGGGCACTGTCCATCACAGGCCGCAACTCTCACAGGTAAAACCCTTCTGTCTAAAAAGCCACATAAACCCAGCAATTCAATCCAAATTCCAAAATAAAATAAAAATGAGCAAGACTGATCACAGATGTGTCTAGGTGTAAGCCTGGCATCATGTCGGGAGATGCCTGCCCTGGCAGGGCCCCCCGGCCCTCTGAGCAGCAACACTGACCGGCAGCAGGGCTGGACAAAAGCCCACTGATCCACTCCCTGTAACGTGCATCGGGCAGGGCACTGGGGGGGTGGGGGGGGGGGTGAGGCGAGTGGGGGGCTGAGTGAGCTTTAGGTGACATTTCACAGCATGGCTTTGTGTGCAGGTCTGTGTATTCCTGGGTCCGAATGTGCAATAAGTGGGTACCAGAGACCTGGTGGGATAACCTCTCGTGGATGGTTCTGCCACCCCTCCGCGCTACCTCTCCACATTTCTCTATGCAATATGATCACACCAGCTCCTTACGTATACCATACAAACATTCCCTCTCTTAGTATGGCTGTTTAGAAGAGTGTATCAGGTTTGTGTGGCAAAGTCTTGGTAGCTGGGCAGCTACAGGGGTAGTTTCTGTGAGAAGCTGCTAGAAGCTTCCCCCATGTCCAACAGAGCTGATGCCAGCCGGCTCCAAAATGGACCCACAGCCGGCTGTGATGGAGCCCGTTATTGACAGCAGTAGCACCTCTGGGGCAACATATTTAAAAAGGGGAAAACTTCCTGCACAAAAGCAATTACAGCTGGAGAGAGGAGCGAGACAACGTGAGAGCACCAGCCATGTAGCACCCCCAGGTCAGCACAGAAGGAGGCAGGAGGGGCTCCAGGCACCGCAGTAGGTTCCCCTGCAGCCTGTGGGAAAGCCCCCAGTGGGGCAGGCTGTGCCCCCAGCCCACGGAGGTTAATGGTGGGACAGAGATACATGCACCCACAGCATGTGGAGGGCCCCACACCGGGGCAGGGGGTGCCCTGAGGAGGCTGTCACCCACAGGCAGCCTGCACTGGGGCAGCTCCTGGCAGGGCCCGTGGTGAGGAGCCCGGGCTGGGGACCCCGTGGGGACCCATGCTGGAGCCAGCTGGGCCTGAGGGGCTGCACCCCATGGAAGGGACTCTGGCCAAGGCAGCATGTGAAGGACTGCAGTGCGCAGGAAAGGCTTACGTCTGAGAAGTTCACGGAGAGCTGTCCCCCATGGGAGGGACCCATGCTGGGACAGGGGAAGCTTATGAGGAGGAAGGAGCAGCAGAGATAGCGTGTGATGGACTGACCACAGCCCCATCCCTGTCCCTGCACTGCTCAGGGGGAGGACATAGAAAAGTCAGGTATTAAGTTAAATCAGGGAAGAAGGGAGGGGTAGGGGGAAGGTGTTTCTCTGATTTGAATGGTGATAAATCTAAATAATTTTCCCCCAAGCGGAGTCTGTTTTGCCCGTGATGGTAATTGCTGAGTGATCTCTCTGCCCTTATCTTGACCCACAAGCCTTTTGTTGCATTTCCCCTGTCCAGTGGAGAAGGGGAGAGATAGAGCAGCTTTGGTGGGCACCTGGCATCCAGCCAGGGTCTAACCACCACAGAGAGAAACAGAATAACATTTGTTTACAAGCAGCATTAACCTTGTCAATTAACCCTACGCTTTGACCTGTAGGCAGTTTTTGTAAGGAAGCAGAGCAAGATAAAAATCTTTGCTTAGATGGGAGAGTCTGGGGAAAGATAGGTGTTTCTAGGCAAACAAAGCACTTTTTCCAAAAAGGATGTGTCCTAGTTAGACGAAAATTCAGATAACTCTATGCTTTCAACCTGAATTTCACCTTCGACATTCATTTGTGTGTTCTTCATTTCCATCCCACAACTATTTTTCCAATATTTCTGATTTGGGGGAACTAGTTCCCAAAAATGATCCTTTGGAATGAGCAGAACATATGAAAGAACTCCATGCAGTGTTGAGGTCGTGACTCTTCAAAAGCCACTAATTTTGTAATGTCTGAAGAGAAGCAGCGCCAAGTGCTGATCCTGGCTGTGGTGCCTGTAAGTGCCTCTCAGAAAAGCCATTGAAATCTGGCTGGGCAGCATCTGTGAAGACACTTCGCTGCATCTCCCTCAGGTAAGACCATTTAAAAAGCCACAAAAAAATCTCCAAAACCGATTGGGGAAGTGGGGGTGGGGTGGGGGAAGTGAAACACAACATAGAAAGAAAAAAAGCTGCACCAGAGCCTGCACTGGAAACAACTAGCACAACCTGTGTCAAAAGACCCATCCAGGATCAGAATGGTTGAGATCCTGGCCCTGTAGTTTTAGGCTGAAATCTCAGATTTCCAGTGAGGTTTCTTGGACCTGCTCAGTGACAGCAATGTCCCTTTGCATTTCACTGCCAGGAGATGCAGCCCTGGAACTGAGGACTATACTGTTCCCAGGGTCCAGATCCCAGGGAAAATACACACAGTCATCTTGGAAATGTTCTGCTTGTTTGTTGAAACTGATGTGCAACAAATGGATGTGTCAGGCTCAGTAAACAAACTGCTCTCCACCCCCCCACCCCCTGCCAAGTAAAACTTCTCACTTTCTGAAAGCTTCTAGCTAACCACTCAGCTCTCACAGTGCCCAGCAGTTTTAAGAAGAAACAATTTTCTAGATTTATATCCACATGGGAAAATCTGGTTGCACATGCTTGAAAGCTTAGTTCTGCCTGGAGCGCATAAGCACGCTGATAGCTGAATATTACGCTTTCCCAGACCATGTGGAGTGGGTAAGACTGGAAATGCACATAGCTGTTCTTAAGAAACCAGCAAAGGGAACAACATCTTAGCCAATTACAGAAATGTTTTGGTTTTTTTTATTAAATGTGAAATTATTTTCCTCTACCACATTTCCCTTTGTTCTTGTTTTTTTTAATCAGGTCAATTCACTCTGTGCTTGCTGCAGGTTCACGGGATGGAGCTGTGGGAGTCAGCCCAGACCAGGATGGGGCTGGGCACTCCCAGGAATAGGACCATATTCCACCTCTCTCATGGACCAGCTCTGAGCATGAGTTTGCAATAGACCAGCGGCACTGCCAGCACAGCACAGCACCATTTCACAGCGGTGCGAAGCCATTGCACAGCATGCAAGGCAGGGTCAAAGCCCTGCATCACAGCTTCCTGCAGAAGACTTGGGACAGGCCTGTGGCCATGCCAGAACACAGCAGCAGATGAGCTGCAGCAGCCAGACTGATAACAGCCCAGAAATAAACTGCTCCTTCCTCTCAACCACTGTCTGTATTAACAGCACTTTTCCTGAGAACACAAGTCCAGAAAAAAATACCGTGTGTGACAGCATGAAACAAAACAGCAGAAGGGGTATGTGTGCCTGCATGGGAGAAAAAGTTAAAAAAAAAAGTTGTTTTTTAACCTAAACTAGTATCTAATCTCAATAAATTGGCTCTTAATGCATGTTTTTGCAATATCAAAAGCACCCTCTGCATTTCAGCTTCCATGACTTCTCAGTCGTCTTTACATCTTTACATCTTAGCCCAGACAAGCTGCACATCACATTCCTCCAGGCTGACCCTTGCTCACGAAGCATCTCCTGGCCCCCACTACACCCTCCCCTTCCTCATCTCCCACTTTTCTTCAGAGAGCAGTTTAACTCTTCCCATGAACCCAGCTCATATTGTACCCAGCACTCGGCGCTTCATCTCGGTCATCGCCAGCGCACAGTTTGGGCAGGTCCCTCACCGTCAGCACAGCAAGAGACCAGAATCTCTCCTGCTGCTACTGCAGGGCTTTGGACTCACACAGGTCACATCACCCCTCCAGTGTCCTCTTGTGGCTCTTTACTCCCCACAGGGATGAAGCCTCTGATCCTGCAGCCCATCCTATTTGGCTGCTGTCCCTGCAGAGCTAAGGCTTCGTTGGTGTGACATGAGCCAGAAGCAATGGGAACAGACGGCCGTGTTTGTCCCTGGCTCAGCCAGTGTCCTGCAGAGGCTGCTCCAGTTCACCCCCACCTCAGCCAGTGCCCCACAGAGGCCGTCCAGCTGCGAACAGCCCAGGGGAGAGCATGGTAACTGCTGCTTACACCACCACGCTTCGGGAGAGCGGCATCATCTCCATTCTTTTGGTCAAAAGTAGCCTGCTTAAGTGTGATGCAAACCCAGGAATTGCCAGACATTACCAGGCCCACCTAGAACAACGGCCTTGGTTTGGTGGGGACAACAATAAGTGTTTCAAATAAAACATGAAAAAAACCTGCAAAGGTGCAGACAAGGGTTAACTTTCCCATCCCCAAGATGTTACACAGGGTAGGGAGGTTTATATCTCTTCACCCACCTGTCACTGCATGTCATGTTTTGTCTTTCTCTGGAAAGAGGATTCAGTGGACCCTGTTGAACAACACACACATCTGGGTAAGATCAAATCCACCCGAGGACTGTTCTTTCCACAGTAAAAGAGGCAAATTCCATTGAACGGGATCTGCCCTCAGGCAGCACATTAATACACAGACAAATGATAATAACAGTCTGGTTTGAAGAGCACACCCTCCTCAAAAGCAGCACTCAGGAGATTCCTAGGATAGCCATTGCCTTGCACGTGGATGAACACAAAGGGGAGTGCATTTGTGTGCACAAAGTACGCACTTGTACCTGTGTGCATGTGTTTAAGCTTCAGGTTTTTGAACTGTGATTCCCTATAATTAACTTCTATTCATTGTAAACCTAGGATTAAATTTCATTTCCCAAAAGTGTAAATCACTGCAAGAGACAAAGATTGAATGCTACTTCTGGTTTTTCCTAAATGCTAATTACTAAAACCAGGCTCTCAGGTCTCAGACATCACAGTGGAGCTCTGAGTCAGCAAGAGATGCTGGGAATAAGCCAAGGGCAGAAAGATGTCTACTGCATTCTCCAGGAGGCTAGGGAGAACAGAAACTTACTGTTTTGTTCTTTCCCAAAGGGAAAGGTGCAGAATAGCAGCACAATTAAAAACTGTGGCGTGTTTTGATTTAGTTTTGAGGGTTTTCTTTGGGTTTGTTTGGTTGGGGTTTTTTTGTTTGTTTGTTTGTTTGTTGCTTTTTAATTAACCAGAGCCCTGGTCTGGGCCATCATAGTATATGGCAAAAGGAGTAAAAGCCTCAAAGGCAGATGTCAGATAGTCTCTAACCTTGAAAGATTAGGATAAAGTTTAACCTGGGTGAGGCTATTTTAAACCCTGCTTCATGAGTTGTAGTGTTTAGCCAAAAGTGGTTTTGTCATTAGTTACGGTCACTTTGTTCTTGCTGTTCATAGGATTCCCAGTCCCTTTTTCAGGTCTTGCCAAGACCTCCGTCTGGAGGAGCATCTCCATTTAGTACAACACTGCCTTACAAACAGGCCAAGAGAATATTTATGGAACCATTGCAACACAGCCATGTCCTTTCCCTTTCCCTGGGCCACTGAGTTGCCTGGGACCATGGGATGCGATGGAAGTTCATCGTGTGTGCAGCCACGGGTATTTCTCCGCACCTGTGGCCACTGAACACAGCATGCTCTCCCTTCCCTGGGGTGGCTTGGAGCTCTCTGAAGAGCTTTCACTGAGTAGCAGCTCACAGCTTCATATCCCTGCAGCTCAGCCCCTGCCCTCCGCCTGTATCAGAGCATAGACTTGTGTCAAAGTCTGTGCAAACATACCACATCAACCAGCTCCTCCCCAGCAAGACCAACAGCTCTGAACAGCCTGTGAGGCACCATATCTTGTGCAGAACCTGCTCCTAGATTTTGAGAGTAAAATATTGTGAAAATCCTGTAATATTTTGATAATATTCTGGCTTTCACAGAGACACTGTGCTATATTACTGATCCTTTCTGCTAACAGAGCTTCCCCTGCTGTTAATTCCAGATAAAGTGTTTGATGCTCAGGTTTAAGTTCACAGCAAGTTTCTAACTGCTTACAGTAAGCTCAGCCAAAGGCAGCACACAAACTGCATCTGGTCTACTGACATTCACTTGCCTTACAGAGAGCTAGAACGGAGCCATGCATTGTGTTTCTTGAGTCCTATAGCAGAGCTGCAGTGCTTCCTCCGCAGATAGATGAACAAAGTGCTTTTGCTTATCTTTGGTGGACCACAAGTTATCACACTGGCCAGGAGCAGCATCTCTGTGGTGGAGGGGAAATTATGTGTCTGCACACCTTCGAAATGAATCTGCATGCTGCACCTACCCTTCATGAGTTAATCATAGCCTTGGTTGTACAATGCTAACAAACACCAACTAACCAAAAAAAAACCCAAACTCACACTGTTTTCCACAGGATGTTTGACAGCATATCCACAGCAGAGAGCACTTAACATTTAGAGCAGCATCACATGAATCCACATACATCTTCTACATCTTGACTCAAACTGCTAGATCTATACTGGGATGCCAGCTCTCACAATGACACAAGTCTAAAGATGTCTGAATTTTAAAGTGAAATTGCTAGGTTAAAGGCTCAGAGCAGACATCACCACCAGCAGCCACAGCAGGTCACCTCAAGCAAGACACATCCAGGTTACTCTGAAAGCCCCTTTGTCAGCCAGAAATTACCACACTTAATGATGAACTAATGACCCAACCCCCTCAGCAAACAGGGGTTTTGCTATGGTCATTCAAAGCTAGTGCAGCATCTGAGGTGGAAACTTTGCATCTCTGCTGGGCAGGAATCCCTCTTCCAGACCGAGATTTCAAACCACTTCTAGAAGTTCCCATCAGGAGAGGCTCTGCTGACCTCAACTAATGTCAAGGAAAGCTAGCAGAAATTTGTGTGCAATTAAGTGGCTGAATGGAAAAAGCAAATTGTCTATTGTGTGATACTTTACCCACCCCATGTTCCAAGTGACTGACTAAATAGGCGAGGGCTGCCTGGCTTTATAGAGCCAACAGTCCACCTAACAGCTCCCCAGGTTTTGCTTGTTAACGAATAGGACACTTACCTGCCACATGAATGTTATTGCTCCAAGCTCTCAAAAGCCAAAGGTTAAGAAAGGAATACTGTGTGGAAGTGGTTTCAGGCCAGATTGTTACGGGGTTAGAAGAGGCAAGCAGTAATTATTAAGTGATTAAAGTACTTACTATTCCTAGTGAATGCTGCCTATGCTAATTATGCAGAACTCAAAGTACATCTATTAATTTAATCCTTTACTATCTGCTGCAAGACAATTAAAGAAAAAACAACAACAACCGTGAAAGAAATCCTAGAACAGTTTGGGTTGGAAGGGACCTTGAAGACCACTTCGTTCCAACCCCCTCCATGGGCAGGGACACCTTCCACCAGCCTAGGTTGCTCCACACCCCATCCAGCCTGGCCTTGAACTTCCAGGGATGGGGCACCCACAGCCTCTCCAGGCAGCCTGTGCCAGTGCCTCACCACCCTCTCCGTGAAGAATTTCTTCCCAACATCTAACCCGAATCTCCCGTCTTTCAGGCTGAAGCCGTTCCCCCTTGCCCTGTCGCTACATGCCCTTGTAAGAAGCCCCTCTCCAGCTGTCCTGTAGCCCCCTTTAGGCACCGGGAGCTGCTCCCAGGTCTCCCCGAAGCCTTCTCTGCCCCAGGCTGAACAGCCCCAGCTCCCTCAGCCTGTCCTCACAGGAGAGGGGCTCCAGCCCTCTGGTCACCTTCGTGGCCTCCTCTGGGCTCACTCCACCAGGTCCATGTCCCCCTGATGATGGGGGCCCCAAGCTGGATGTGGTGCTCCAGATGGAAACGATTAAATGTTAATAAAATCGAATAAACATTAATAAAAAACTAAACTCAAATGCTCGTTATGCAAAGTGCTGCTGCTGTGCAGGGACTCCTGAGGAACGCAGGGCTAGCCTGAGCCCTGGTCCTGCCCTAGGCATGCTGAGCTGCATTGCTAAGCCGCTCAGTACACACACATGGTGCCAGCAGTGGTGACAACCACCTCCAACACTGTGGTCCCTCCACCCTGCCAGAAGTTGCTATCTCATCAGGTTGGCCAGGAGAACTGCTTGCGTGCCCAGCCCCTAACCCACTCCATGCAGAGCCAAAAGGGCCATAACCCCTCTGCATTGAAACCCCAAAGGTCCACCAGCCCTCTCCGGGGACAATAGCCCCACAGGAACAGCATAGGGTAGGACACGATAGGCAGGCTTTGGGCTGAGGAGCCTGGAGGGAACAGGTTTCCATCCCTCACTCTGCCGTGCCCTTGCTCTGACCTGCAGTGCAGTTCCCTCTGCACTCATTGCGCTTTCCTGCCCTGTAGCTGCTCGAGGCCAGGGCTGGAATTTCCTCGATGCATTCCAGCTCTATCATGGCTCAGCAGCACCACTGTCATACCACCATTAACAATTCTGATTCCAACAGACCTGCTGATGGTTGAAATGACACTTGCTTCATTGCTGCCCAGTTGCCACAGGCAGAAGTAAAATAACAAAGGCTTTAAAATGAGCAAATAAATTATTAATTGGAGGACAGAGAGGTCACCCAACACCTTGCTCAGTAAGTCCCAGTAGTACAAAGTACTTACTTACCATTGATAAGAAAACCATAGACTGATTTGCTTACAGTGACATAGCTGTGTCCTAGCAAGCCCAGCAGCAACACTACATTGCACAAGAGCACTCTCCTACCCCAGCTCATTCTCTTTTTGTAGGAGGGACGGGGTTGAAATGAACCCCGAAGTGTTCTCCTCTTTCCTAGGGCTCCCTTGTTTTCTGCTCAGACTAGTTTAGCTGTTAATTGCTTTGATTAGGATTCATGAACCCCTTGGCAGTTAAAAACCACCTAAATAATTGAAAACACCTGCTCCCACCTGGCAAGCAAGCTGCCCCTGCAGAGCAGCCACTGTGCATGGGCAGGCCCTTTGCGGAGGGCAGGAGCAGGCAGAGCGGCTGGGGGCTCCGTGCCCCCCGGCACAGCGCACGTGTGAGCCCGGCAGCCCCCAACCAGCACAGCACAAAGCCACCACCGGGGCTTGCCAAGCACCTTGCACCAGGAGGGGTCAGTGCTGCCGGTTTGCTGCATGCTGATCCCCCTTGCTCCTCAGCAGGGGCACAGGAGTGTCTTTAGCAGCTGCAAACCGAGGTGCAGGGGACAAATTTCCCTGTTCAAAAACGAGGAGAGAAATGGGAGAAACCTGTGTTTCCTCATGACCTTGCTTATTCCTCCTGGCGAGGCGCTGGCACAGGCTGCCCAGAGCAGCTGTGGGTGCCCCATCCCTGGCAGGGCTCAAGGCCAGGCTGGACGGGGCTGGGAGCAACGTGGGCTGGTGGAAGGGGTCCCTGCCCGTGGCAGGGGATGGGAACTGGATGGTCTTTAAGGACCCTTCCAACCCAAATCATTCTAGGATTCCTCCTCTTCAGTCCATTGCTGTTTTCTCCCATCGCGTGCCAGCTGTCCATTCTTTCTGGCCTTACCTTTGTATCTTTTTAAATGGTCTCTTGCAACTTACTTTACTTATTCAGAGATCCTTACAGGTGGTGAGCAGGTGCCTGAGGAGCATAGGTGCTGCGTGCCAGCTCTGGTCAGCTTCTGTTTCCCCAGTGAGGCAACATCTATGCTGCCGTTGTGGGATGTACCAGCAGTGCAGGTAGGGCACCCCTCCCAGCCTGGTCATGACGACACCTTCAGCTCCCCGTTAGCAGCTGGGGGCATGGATAAAGCTTTGTGCAGCATCCAGCGCAGACACCCCAGTTTTCAGCCCCTTTGTGCCGGCATCAGCAGGAGCAGGGTGCTGCTAGCCCTGCTCCAAGGAGCAGCCAGGTGTGGGCTGGTGACCAGAACTTCTCTGTGGTGTCACAGTGGTGAGGCTGCCAGGCTCATGAGAGAGGCTGCGTGAATTGCTTTGGAGAGCTAGACATTGCCAGACTGTTTTGCTTTGAAAAAACATGTAAACCAGTTAATGTGTCAGGAGTTAAGGCCTGACAGCTACTAGGCTAGGTAGCAGCAGTAGCTGGAGTATTCTGCAGTAATGAATCAAGCTACAGTAAAATCATGACTTTGACTTAGAAAAACTAAGTGAGTTGTTGTTTCTTTTTCTTTTAAGAGAATAAGTGGATTCTTTTCTTTGCCTCCTGCTACTTGAACGTGCAGTCAGTCACATTTTCAGGTGTTATTCTTTTTAGTCAGGAGGGATGGAAACAGCTGGAAAATAGCAAAAAAATCTGACAAAAGAGAATTTAAATCTTCTTGACTACAAGAATTTGGACTTTAAAGCTCCCTGTGTCTCATGAGATAGCAACTCAAGATTTAGCAAGTCTATGAATATTTTAATAGAAAAAAATGCACAAGTTTGAATTCACATGCATACAGACACACATCTGTATACATATAAACTAAACCCACACATCCACTTCCCTTGCCTCACACCAGCCATCCATGGCCAGTTTTTAATCTGCTTCTCCCTAAGGGTGAGACATGGCAGAGTCCTCTCTGCAGATGCCACCATCTAAAGGTGATTTTCAGAAGACCCTGTCATGCAAAGCGAGTCTGACATCCCATCATTTCTCATCCTAAAAATGCATGCACTGATGCCAGCAGAAAAAAGCTCCTTGGGTTGGAAGCTGGTTTTGAAGCCTGTGTGCAGTGCTGTGCCAAGCCTCATGCTCATGCTGGTGAGGCTTGGTGAGCAGAAGACATGACCTGCCGGGGAGGCTTGAAGGAGCTGGAACAGCTCCGTCCAACACGAAGGTGGCTGGGGTGCAGGAGTAGAGGAAGCAGAGAGGGAGGCTGCAACAGCAAGCTTTAAATATATAAGAGGCTGCCTCAAAGAGAACTGAATAATTTGTTTTCCATGGCCATGGTGAACAGGGCAAGTGATAACAGACATTAATCGTAGCGAAGGGAGTACAGCCTAGATGTTAGGGAAAGCTTTGTAACAGAAAGCTAAGAGAGCGTTAAGATGAGATGGCCTTGGGAAGACACGGAGCCCCAGGCCCGGGGACCCGTAGGAAGCTATTGGGACAGGGGCAAGCAGAGCCAGTGAGACCTTTCTGGTCTTTCCCAGACCCATTCCCCTAGCATATGCTTTTAATGAAGATGTTCACTGGCTGGAATCAGAGAGGTCTCTGACAGCACCCTTTTAGGGGAAAGAAGCATGTGTCTCATGCCAGACAGCAGGACCGGCAGCTGAGCACCATGCCACCTCTCCAGCTGAGCACAGGTGGCTGCTCCCGTCTCCCACAGGATCAGTCCTCCTTTGGTCTCAGCCACTGAGCACAGACCCAAGAGACAGCACAGCCTTGGGCTGGGGGCCCTGGACAGGGGCCACTTACATCAGTGGCTTTTAGCAGAGGGGGAAAAACCAAAAAAAAAAGGAAAAAGAGAGAGTGACGTTTAGGAGCACCTGCCGAAAGGGCTTAAGAGAGCCCCATCTCTCACAGCCATAGCTCAGAAGGTTGGGTAGATGAAGCTGAGGAGACTCTGGCTTACACTGCCGTGGTGGGGCACATGGACAGACTATATGGAAGGATGGAGGAGCTCATTGCTGGGGTATGGGTTGGGGTCCTTCAGATGAAGATCAGGAAGAGCCCTGGCAATGCCCCCAGTATACTTTTGGCTGAAGGCAGGGAGAGCAAGGGGCTGGCAGGTCCCTGAAACGTCCCTCTGCCAGGAGGCAGAAGGGCTGGTAGGGTGATGGGGATAGCTGATGTGGGAGGGAAATGTCACATTGCCTGTGGTGCTGGACACAGCACTGTGGGAGGAACTGAAGGGTCTTGCCAGCTCCTTGGAGAACTGAAGGTTCTGGTGGGGCTGATGTGGGTCAGGGAGAAGAGCAGAGTGAATGTGATGGGATGAAAGCCAGCCTCTGGCTGGGACCCAGGCATGAAACCCGGCAGAAAGCCGCAGATCCCAGGGCTGGGGAAGTGCAGAGCCTGGGGCCCAGCACAGCCAGGGCTGTGGAGCTGTCCCATTGCCAGCACCCCCTGCCTGAAGGCGCATGGCTTCCATCCACCTTCTCCCAGGGCTGTGCCAGAGCTGGGAGGGGAGGGCTGTCACCCTACATGGGAGATGAGCAATGGGCGCCACACCGGCTGGCACGGGGGCTCCTTGGGTCCTCACCTTAGTGGGAGAAACAGCTTGTTCCAACCAGGACTTATTACAGGAGAACAGCCACTACCAAGGGGTCAGGCTGCAGGAGGACAGGGGCTGCTTGACGTTTTCCCAGGTCTCTCTTGCTTTTCTCTACAATCACATGCTTTGATGTCTGTGGACTAAAGCCACGTACAAAGCATCCCACTATGAGCCCATTGGCGTGGCCTGGGAAAGGATGGGTCGCTCCTCACCCGGGGTGCAGTGCTTTGCACCCAGACACTGCCTCCCATCAGCTGGTGTGCTCTCAGAAGGGACAGCAGGATGCTGCCCAGGCCCCTCGGGAGCCACGTGGGTCATACCTTGCGTGAGTGCACTTGAAAACAAATGAACCTTCTGATTTTTAACTATTTATTTGTCTCATTACCCTAATGCCTAGGTTTTTCTTTATTTTTCTTTTTTTCTCCCAAAAAAAGTTTGGATTTTTTTCAAAGTACAAAAGCAGAGACTTCCTTCTAATCACAGGAGAGCTGGGACTTTCAGAAAGGCATTAAAATATCATAAGCAGCACAGGCACAGCCAGAGTTAGAAAGGTTTCAACAGCCTTGAGAGATGTATCCCTGATGTCAGGTGTGGGTCAGGGTAACAAAAAAGCATTGGAATCTGGGTCATTCCTTTGTCTCGAGTGGAGATGACAGAGAAGAGGCATTGCAATTGCCATATTTGGGTCTGCCTAAAACCACGCCGCTGTATTTTCTGAAATAAATGATGAATTCTGCAGAAATCTAAACACGTCTTTTGATAGTTAGTCATCTGGGCAGAAAGCCAACAAATACAGAGCTGCCAGCCCCAGTTATTCAGAAATCATGAGTCAAGCCCCCAAAATCCTGAGGTTGACTTAAGTACTGTGAGACTTCACAAAACAGGGCTCTTTCCCTGTTTTGCAAGCTTTAAAGGAGGAAGGGGATTGAGATAGGCGCTAGAACTTCACGAGCTCTCTGCAGTCCCAAATAGGAAATTACCTTGTCTAAAAGGCAGGTGAACACCACACTCAGTCTTACAGCTCAGGTAGCTGGGGATTTTGTAGCAGCACTGGCTGGTCAGGGGATGTAAATGACAGGGTACAGCCATGCACTGGTCCCCGTGCTCGGCATTGTGTGTGGCTGGACAGGTGCAGTGCCAGCGGGGTCTCTGGGCAGAGCGCTGTCGCCCTGTCCACAACATGAAGCATGGAAAGTCTTCTGTTGCACTTCAAGCTGGTCTGTGCTCCCTGCAGCAAAGCAAAGTCAATGAACCAGCATCATAGGTTGCAGGCAGATAACGATGATATCCTTGCACCTCTCTGCAAGGAGAGCTGGTGGGCACAGGCCAGCAGAGAAATGACTTACAGGCTGCAAGTTGCCACGCTTCAAACCTGTCAGCTCTGCCCTCTCCTCCCCATGAGCAGATGTCCTGCTGGCCGGGTGCGAAGCTGTTTGCAGCAGAGGGTCAGCACAGCTGGTCTCACCTGGGAGAGGCTCTGGGGCAGCAGAGGAGCAGGGTCCAGCAGGGTGTGGGGGCACCAGCTGCACAGAGAGCAACCTGGCTTTGATGCTAACACCATCCCAGCCTTCTCTCTTCACCCTTCAAAGCAGATTGCACGACAGAGGCTTTTTTTTTCCAGGCAAACCAGAAACATTCTTCTCCGAGCAAATACAATTCAGAGGGATGCTGCTGCAGAGAACAGGCAGTGCAGGGATGGAAAGGCAAACACCAGAAATGAGCAGAGCTAGTGATCGGCGTCATGTTTCCGTGAGAGCTGGCTGTACCTGGACGCCAGGCACTTGGAAGACCTAGCACTACTTTTAAGCACCAAGACCAGTCTCTGACACCATGTCCCACAGAACCCGCTCCAGGCACTGCAGCCACTGGGAAGCTGTGGAGCAGGGTGGTCAGTGAGGACAGCATCGAGCCACATCTGCAGCATGATCTCTGCGCCCTGGCCAGGCCAGGCAGGCGAGCAGGGCTGTGTCTCCAAGCCTCCTCTCCTCTCAGCGACACTCAGGACTTGTATTCAGCTGAACTGCAAAACACCAGAGATACTTCATTCTGCACATCTGCAAGCTGTTACTTACAGAGAGGCAGATGAGTTGCCTATAGTGTTTTTAATAATACTTTTGGCTCTTTTAGTAGTTTTGGTTTTGCTAATTCCTTGGGTTGGTTTTCCAAGACAGTGCTAGCTGCATTAGAAACGAAGGCAGAGGCTGTTAATAAGACTTCACGTTCTGTCACGGCACAAAGCTGAGACCTCAGAGTGCATCTTCTGCTGAGAAAAAATTGGGTCTGGGTAGGAGGAAGAATAGCACCAAGCCACAGAGCAGCAGCAATGGGCAGGATGTTAGCACACTGCAACCTGCGACCAGTGTAGACTGAGCTTTGCTGGCCTGTTTTTTATATAGGCAGCTGGCTTGGGGGCGTTTCCATCTCAATAGGACAGATGGATCCTGGTTACAAGTAGGATGCTACAACTAGACACAATCCTCAGCTCAGTCCACTATAACAGGGATGAATTCAGACTACTGCTTGAGATCAGGGACAAAAAAATCCCATTGTGATTAAGCCTTTCACTTTAGACAAAAATCATCTATTTATGATTTATCCTTTCACCTTTGATACAGCTGCTTCAGCAGAGAGCCTGGCAGTGACAAAGGATTGGTGACAGGAACAGGAACAGTTGGAGAAGAAACTTAGTATCTACAATTACCTATAAATAAGAACATGCACTTAACACCTCTATATATGGCTGTTTTATAGCCATGAGCAAAGCTGGACGAACAGGAGGAGGGAGGCACAATCCAAGACAGAGGCAAAGCTGCTTGCTGGCCAAAGGACACCAGCATGTTTCCCGTGATGGAGCCCAAGTTAACCCATGTTACCATCCACTGTTGCCTGCAGGTTCTGCTGTGGTCACCTGAGAAAGCACGCACTGCCTGCAACCACTAATGATGCTGCTCCCAAGCAGAGACCGCACTAATGGGTTCAGCCTGTAGTGGTGTGAGGCCGGAGGTGGCAGAGGCTGCTGGAGCCACCTGGCTCAGAGCCTGCGGCCATGGAGCTCCTGGCTCACCCACACCATGAGAAACACTGCAAGCTGCAACAGCGGCTGTCTCGGAAGAGCACTAGGGAAACAGTGAGTCTTAATCAAAACCATGCTCCAAGCCTCTGAAACTCCATTGGCATGCTGCCGGCTCCCGAAGGTGTGCGGCAGTGCAGGCAGGGCTGCTGCCTGGTCCGCATCAGCCCCAGGCGTGTGCCCGGCCACCCCGGCCCCAGGCTTCACAGCCAGGGGCTCCACAGCCAGGGGCTCTGCCCAGGCAGCTGCCGGGGAGCAGCACGGGTGCCACGTGCCCCTCCAGCCAGACAAGTACGACAGCTTCGGTTATTGTCTTTGCCACCAAGTCACAGCATGTCACCACGAAACCAGAAGGATAGTTCTGGCAAGCCGAGGACGGAACGGGAGGCAGGGTTGTGGTTGGGATTTCAGGCTCTGCCTCTGCTCTGTGCAGCATCCTTGAGCATGCCACCTTCCTCCTCTACCCTGTTCCTGTCCTGCTGCCACTGCCCATGGCTGCTGTGAAGTGCTGCAGCATAACTGGTCACAGAGCAACAGTAGCCAGACTTTGCATTCCCTGCAGACTCTGCTTTTACATTAAATGAATAGACCGCTTTCACCCTGTCAAACACCGAGCACCTACTTTTTCCTTGATCAGGCATCATCTATAGCAGTGATAACAGGAAACAGCTTTGAACTCCTCTTAAAAAACCCATTTACAGGTACTTTTAAAGTACGTATTTACCTTGGTGATGCATTTGTTTTAACTAATTTTAAACACACTCTTTTTTTTCCCAAATTATATGATGCAAAGGGTAAGCCTGCAGAAGTCACAATGTCCATAATTAATTCTGAAGCCTGCAGCTCCATCCCCTTTTCCAGGAGTCGTAAAGATCTCGGGACAGCAGACAGGCTTTCAGGTTAAACCCAATACTCTGTTAAAAGTAAAGTTTCAGCCCAAGGTCAGTATGGATGGGCAAAGCACATCAGTACACTGGGAACAAAGCAAATAGATGACTATCAAATTGAGAAAAATATTTATATTTTTCTACTCACTGAAATTCAGTCTCAGTTACAAAATTCTCAAGTGCAGAGGTAACACAAAAATCCTCCTACAAGGTACCTCTTGGGAAATTCCACCACAGGGTTTTTAGTGGCACCAAAATGCTGCAAAGTGTTAGTTGAGCCCAGAAATTTACTGTACTAGATGGTTCATACTCTTTGCCTTAGATTTCATGGTCTGAGGAGTTGCAAAACAGAAACAGATTATTCCCCTTCTAAATATAGGATGTTGAGATGAAGGAATCAGGAAATTGTCCCTAATGTCACTGTGATCTTATGGTTGTCAAAACCAGAGACCAGATCATAGTATTTGAATCCCCCTTTAGCATTTTAACTGCAATGGGAGATGTCCCAGGTGAGTGATCGTGTACTTGCAACCTCAAGTTACTTGAAATAAAAACAATGGAAGGAACAAACCCTCTTCTATTACTTTGATAATGGAACAGAAAAGAAACAGTGGATGGCCCTTTGGGTGGAGAAGTGATCAAAAGGTGTCCTGAAGCATACAGCTGCTGTGGCAATTTCAGCAATAGAATATTCTCATATTTTCAAGGCACTGAATTGTACCTTTTCCAGAAGTCTCTCTGGAGCCTTGTCCTGCACAGAGATGGCCAGCTGATGCCCTCAGGCCTGGCTAGAGCATCTCAGAACTCCCCTTGGTGCCAGGAGGCTGGATGCCACATGGAACAGGGCACCACAGATTAACTGCACCTTGTATTCCAGCATTATCCAGGGGAGCAGGGACACCAGTTTCAAATCACGTACAGTAACAAAGTCCATTAATGCTACCTTTTTCCTAATGGGGGAAAAAAACCCCAAAACCAAGAAGTAGAGTTATCCCATGAAGGAACAAAAGCAAAGCTGTGATATACTGCCAACTTGTGGGTGATATTCTGCCAATTTGTGATATTTAAAATGCAAAACCATCCAATTTAAGGGTAGCAAAAAGAAAAGAAAAAGGAAAGTTTGCCTAAATGCTGTACTGCATGACATATGTGCAAGAGGAGCCCTATGAAGCGTTTCAGTGCAATAATAAATTGAGAGTTCTTGTTCTGCATGTGATTGCTGCTGCGTGTATGAGGCAGTTGCATGCAGAAACAAGTCTTTAATTTATATGCCCATGTGGGCATTTCAGAAGCAAAATGCAGCGTGTGCAGACCCAGGGCACCCAAGGGCTGCAAATGGTGTCAGCTGCGGGCATACCGAGCGTGAGCACAGCTCCGGCCATCAGATGCTGCATGTTATGTTTTTCCTGTGGATTTAAGACAGCTGAAGATGGAAGGGTATTTTAATCATCTCTGAAGTTGGCTGGAGGAAATGAATGACTTTTAATGGGTGCAGGAATTGGTCACTCCTGAGCACGTGGACCCTTCCTGCCTGGCTGGCAAACTTGTGCTCCTTTGTCACAGGAGCAACACCGTGTCCTGCTCCCAGGAGTTTAGACCATGCTCTCTGTGCTAAGTAAAGCTGCTGCCTGCTGCATCCAGTTAGCAACATAATTAGCCATGCTAGCACAGGACCTTCTATGCTTTAAAAAATAAAATCCTCCCTGTGCCTCTTTTCCACTCAAAATACATCAGTCACTAAGGAAACAGCAAGTCTGTGGCTCAATTCATTGTGATGGTCAGGAGTTGGATGGGAGCAAGCCATGCATAAACATTTCCCGGGTCGGGGAGAGCCCAGCACTGCCTGGCTACAGCCCACGGGTGCAAGCCCGGCCACCGGGGCAGTGCTGCCACTGCCCCTGTGATCCGTGCTGCCGAGGTGGCTGCTGCACCGTCCTCGCGGTGGGGACCCCAGGCACTGTCCTGGCGGTGGGTCTCCAGAGCACCTTGCGGGCGGGTGCAGAACAGGCACAGCAGGCTAAGGAAAGGTCCATGTACCTGCTTGCTCACCTTAAAGCAGGTTCCACCACTACACACGTAGGAAAATAAAAAGGAAAAAGAAGAAAGAAAGAAAGAAAGAAAGATACTGCAAGACAAAAATTTTACTGCTTGGAAGTGATAGAATGCATCCAGAAAACTGATTTATGCTCGCTCACAGTTTGGCCCCATGAATTATGCTTATAAATTTTCATAAGTTTCTCTTTTCCTCTTAACCTTCTCTACTCATGTAAAACAGCCCTCAGAAAGGGCAGAGCAATTAGACACCTTTTTTGTTTGTTTTGCTGTTAGCAAAAACTGTTTAGCACCAAAGAAGAGAAAGCAAATCCTTTTGAGAAGTAAAAGTAGCATGACTCAAAATCTCTGCTACCTCCTGTCACAAACGTGCCCCAAGACCCTCGTCATGGTGCTACAGATGCAGTGATTTGCCCTGCAGCACCACAATCCCACTTCACTGTCCCATTTCCCAAGACTTAATGCACTTCTATAGAAAGGAAAAACAAATTAGCTCAGGCTAATGCATTTTTCCATTGCCAGTAGGCATTGCTGGAAAAGTATATGGAGGAGATCAAAGTGATAGGGTCAGAAAGGAGAGTGTAAATGTTTATACCTTGATCAAAGGAACAAACTACATTCCTACTGCTTGGGAGCACAGGGAGCAGGCCAAATAAGTAACCAGATCCGTATGCTAACTCTGCTCCAAAGCAAGCCTACCTCATCAAGTTATTTCCAAGGCATTTCGCACAGTTGCTGTACCTGTAGATGCTGGCCCCTTATTTCACACCTAATGACCTCTTCAGGCCATGGCCGGGCTGCAGTGCCATGTCTGAAGAGTCCAATGTATGAGTTCTCCCTGGGCTCATCCCTTTGCTCCCAGGCAGAGGGGAGCGGAGAGAAGGGAACAGAACAGGAACCAAAGCCACTCAGAGAATGCCTCAGCAGCACAGCATTGTGCCTGGGCCACCATCCCCCTTCCCTGTCTGTGCCACCTTCCCCACCGCATCCTCACGGTGGGACGCTCAGTCTGCATCCTCATGTGGGTATGATAACTGCAGCACTTTGGCTAAGTAACAGAGGCAAATGGAAAAGTAATTCTGTGGGATTGCTTCAGATCCCAAGCAGCAGACTTGGGGAAAACACTGTGCAAAACTGTGGTGCTTACATGGGGTAAAAAAATTAATATATATATATATATACACATATATTTTACTTGTAACAAATTTTATATATATATAGGTTGAAACATACAGGGACACTCAGAAGGCAACTTCTAGAGCCGTCCCGATAAACTAATGTTAGAAAAACGCTTGGCCTCAGGCCCCCATCTACCACTTTCTCTGGGCAGCAGGCTCGTGGCGCAGCTCTCCGCCCTGCTGATGGAGAGAGCCCATGGGAAGGGCTGCTCTGGGTACCACTGCACACGCCATCAGCAGTGTGGAAGCTTTTGTGCTTCAGACTCTGTGAAGCCAGAGGAGCACCAGGGACGGATGGGAAACTGCATCAAGTGATGTGGCTGCCCTGAATCACCAGAATCCACTCTCTGTTGATGAAGCTCTCAAACACGCTGCCAGGGGAGTTATGGCGCATTGAGCAGTGGCTGTAGAGCAGAAACTCATCCTGTTTGCAAGCTCTGGTGGCTGGTCATCCGTCACCAGGAGGAGAGGAGCTGCCTTTTATCTGCCAGATCAGGCAGGGAGCACTGGCAGCATTTGCAGCGGACTATGCAGATGCTCTTTCTGGACGTTGAGCTGAGCCCACCCTTCACCACAGTGTGACAGGCCATTTGGGAGCTGAAGTCTCCCTGTCTGCTCCCCATTCCCTTCTTGGCAGGCATTGCTGCGTGAGGCTGCTGCCGCCTTCCTAAGTGAGCTGGAACTCTGAGCATGGCTCAGGCACCACTGGCACGGGGAGCTACCAGGTGGGCTCCCCGGTGTGAGCAGTGCCCACCGCCGCCACCACTGCACAGGTATTTGTGTGTGCATGCCCAGCTCTGGGACCACAGCAGACCCATGGAGCCGGAGTTGCTGCTCCCACCACCGAGACACGCTCAGTGGAGGAGGAGGAGGAATGCTGCAAGCAGGCAGCAGCTTTGTCACTGAAAGCTGCTCCCTGCTCCTTCACAGACAGCCACCAAAGGTTCAGGCTTTGCCCGGCAGCTGGAGGGAAATGGTGCACCCCAGCCACCAGCCGCTCCTCCTCCTTCCACAGGGAGATGATTTCTACACAGACCAGAGACGTACAGTCGTCAAGAGTTTTCCCAGTAGAATGATTTTCCACTGTAAAAACTGAGCTTTAAGAGACTCAGAGCATTGCTAGGGCTCAGGATGTTTGGCTGCCAAAAGCAGGCAACTCTCCCTGCCTGTTCCTAACTGCCAGCCGCAGGCAGGGGCCCCGGCCAGGCAGGCTGCCTGCCCCTTGGGAGGGGCATGGTGCTCCAAAAGGGGGGGTAACATCCACAGCAGGGAAACTTCCCTCTTCAGGGGAGCACTTGTGTGTGCACAAGTTGTCCTTGTGGGGACTCCTCACCAGGTGTGATGACCCACACGAGGATTTTCCTGAACAAGGACCTAGTGGAATGACCAAGCAGTTCTGGCAGGGACAGGCGTGAACCAGCGCTCCCAGCAGAAAGTACCTGGCCTCGTCACCGCTGAAGAGCCGTCACCCCTTACAGCTGCTCCCAACCAACCACCTTCCTCATTCTGAACAAAACTCTGTTCTTTCTCCACGTTCCCTGCAGTGTTCCTGTGACAGAATCTCACCCAGAAGTTGTTTCAGACCCACAAGCAGCCCGTTGCCCTGCACCACTTGCTTGTTCGCTGACACTTTCCAGGAATGACTGCAGGCAGGGAGATAGGGTTTCATCACACCAAGGTCACACTCATCTCCCACTGCCCGCCAGGATGCTGACACAGGAGCACGGGGGCTCCCACTAGCTACTTCGAAGCCCCGAATCACAGCACAGCCCCTCATGGCCCCGGTCCCTCCTGCTGCCCATGCTCACAGGTTTGCTCCCCAGGCACTCGGAGAAGCCCAAATACTTCCAGCTCAGGTGTCCCAATCAGCAGAGAGCATTTGCAAGGAGATGGAGGCATTCCCTCACGGGGCCTGCAGAGGTATGGAGAGACATCTCTCCACTTTGGACAACAGAAGTTCTCCTTCCCATTTGCTCTGTAGAAGAGACAGTGGAGACAGATACTAGGAGCAGCTGGCATGCTCAGGATGCTGGTACCCATGCTGGGATGCTGGCACTTTGTCTAGAACAGCCAACAGAGTCAGTACAGAGAATAAATCCATGGGCAAAAGCGGGGCCTCCTGTTTCCCTTCTCTTTTGGCAGATAAACTGAGAAAAGATTCATCAGCTCTTGCGTTTCCATTTAAGGGCAGGTACCTCTGTGTGCCCTGCACCATCTCAGTAGATGAGGCACAATTTTCCAGAACTCTGTGTGTAAATTAAAAAGTTTGCTGCTGTGGCTTGTTGCTAGCGTGGTTATGAACACAACCACAGATCTTCTACACCTAGCTGGAGTCACAGAAGAGAGGATGAGGTGGGACCCATCCATCCTCTTGCCTGAAGGCAAGGGTAACTCTATCCTAATGTTTGCAAAGAATTACTTAATCTGCTTTCAAAATCTGCCACAAGCTTTATTCCAGCACCTCACTGTCCTTTTGTTTATAAAGCTTCTCCTTGTGCCTAACAAACTGCCGCTTCTCCTTGTGCCTAACAAACTGCCTCAAGCAAGATCCCAACCCATCCCATTCTTTTCCTACCCAAAATAACAATTCATAGAAAACAGCAGTGTTTAATTCTGGAACTATTTTGAAAAGGAATGTAATCCCTACTAAACCCTGAGGAACTGCAGCAGCGTCAGAAAGTGACCTGAATACCACAACAAATTACACTCTTAATTTCAAAACTCTCCAGGGTGTTTCACACTGCATGTACACAGAAAGAATATGCAAATAAACTTGAAGAATTACAGCCCTGTTTACTTGTGTTACACAGCTCAGCATCTCTGGTTGGGGAACCTGCTGCCAAGAGCAACCCGTGTAGCTCAAGCCAGAGGATGGGTGACGCGAGACAACGGCAGAGCCCTGCCGAAGCTCTGGCAGGATGCCTTCCACCTCCCTTCTTGGCTGGGAGCAAGCACAGCTCTGCAGATGCAGGTAACAACTCAGACACCCTTTCCAGCATTTTCATGCCTCTGACCATATCTCTCTCGCTGCCTGCTGATGCTGGACCAAAACGGGACCACAGGAACACGCCGCTTTCTGAGCGAGCGCCGCTTTTGCTGGGCAGAGGTTGAGCATGGTATCGAGGTCCCAGGCTTAAAAATAGACCTCGTGAGAAGATGGAAGTGATACTGAAAAATTACTGTTCCCAAAGCTGTTGCTAACCCTTAAACAGCAGATTTTTCAGGCGCTGGGCTCCTGGCTGAGAGGCAGGCCAGGGAAACAGGAGGAGAAGGGGTTACCTGAACTCGGCAGGCATTAGTTACCCTGCCTGTCCTCAGAGTCTTCCCTATGGCCCGGCCCGTGGGAGGGCTTCAGGAAAACGAGCAACTGGTTCACAGACTTTTTGGCACCAGTCAGGAGCCCCCCTTGGGATCACTGGACATTCGGTATTTGGCACAGGGAAGCAGTGCTGTCTTTTTAATCGGCATAAACAGGGTTTAAGCCTCCACTTGAAATCCCTGTTTGCCCATGGAGGAGGCCCATCTGCCAGGCAGGAAGGGGAGCCTTGCCCCGGATTTTGGGACAGGCTGTCCCAGGAGCTTCCCTGGGAGACAGCATCTGGGCTTAAAACTCTGCACCAAAAAAAACCTGCAGGAGAGGCTGTGACTGTGGTGAGCATTGTTTCTGCTGGATTGGGCTTGTTTGTTTGTTTTGCTGCTCCTAGAACAAACATGAATAGCTGTATATACTCATCTTTACCAGCACAATCCCCCAAAGCAGCGTCAGCACCTCACATGAACCCGAGTGGTGACTCACGTCTTGACGCTGGAGGAGACAGGCAGCACTTAACCTACCATGGCTCCAGATCGGGGCTTTAGCAATGTGCCTTGCAACGATGTGCCGCTACGCGCTTTCCCTCATCCTGCTGACATACTGCTTTTTCCCCTCAGAGAAATTTGGGAAGGGTTTTAGAAGTTACTGGAGCTCCTATTGCCCAGTGAACCTGAAGCTTCGGTACGGCACCCGATGAGAAAGTCTGACTATTTATGACACAGACCACGGTGGGGACAGAGGTCCCCGGGTAACAGCCAGCCTCGGGCAGCGAGGATGGGCGCGATGGGATGACTGAGTCCCACCGGCTCCCTGCTGCTTTCTGGAAATGGCTGTCCTGCTTGTGAAAAAAGCTTGCTCTTTCTTTTCCAAATCACTGCTGCGCTTGAGGAGAAGAGAGTCATTTCCATTAATGCACAAAGTTTTCCTTAAGCCCTTTTGTTGGGAAGGGTGACTCACTGAAATATCAATCTGAAATGTTTTCTCGAGGTATTTTTAGACAACAATGGTGGTGGTCTGGTGAGTCACAGCTCCAGTGCTGCCCGTTAAACTGAATGCAAAAAGCCACGGGATCCAATTTAATGGATTGCTTTCCAGGGCTGCTTCCCCAGCACTCTGCTTCCCCAGCAGTGTGAGCTCTTGCCGCCACATTTAAGTGATGGGTTTTGTTCCCTGCTCACACACAAAAGAATTGAAACAAGTATCCAAAAGCCTTTCACCTCCAAATTACTGTAATCCATACTTAATTTGACTGCGTGTACCCGCAGTTATTCTGAGCGCAGGAAAATACAAGACACAAGTGATGATGAGAAGCATTAAGAACATGGTATCAAGAAGTGGGGAAGAGCAGAACAGCACAGGCTTGCAGCCTTGTGCTGTCTCTGTGGGATGTGCTTGCTCTGGGCTGCCCCCCACCCTGCAAGCACCCCTTTTTCCCCAGCCGGCACTTACCAGGGTCCACAAGCACCCACACTGCCCTGCCTGTGGCTGCGTGCCCAGAGCCTTGCTCCAGACCAGAGGACAGCCCTACACAGTAGGTACTCTTGAGTTTGCTGCAGGGACAAGCCAGCTCTCTCCTGAGCCTGGCAAGGTTTAATTCTTCAGGTGTCAGGAGCATCAGTTTCGTTTGCTAACAAGGGAAAAAGGCAGGGTATGCTTTGGAGAGCTTTTGCTATTTACCCACCATAAACCTCACACTTCAAAGGGCTGGAGGACTTGTGGAAGAACAAGTGAAAAGAAAGACTGCCTTTCTATCTCCTGGCACGGTCTAAATATGCTCTCTAATACAGCAAGTGACCCAACCAGAGATCTTCCTTTGTTCGCTTCAAAAGTGCCCACCAAGAGATTTGCTCAGGTCTGGAAACCAAACAAAGGAGTATCAATGGGAGCACTGCATCTGAAAACTGCAATAGCAGCTCTTTGGAGATCCCTGTTGTAATTACTGCATGACTTCATCACCAGGCAAACTCTTCTCTTTCCAGTCCCTTGCCCTAAAGTCAGCCTAGGACAAGCCATCAAATTCAGCAAGGCTGCTTTTACATATTATTTTTTTTTAAATTTTGATGCAGTGCATGATGCACAGCCCAACCAGCAGTGAAATGCAAGAGCCTTGTCAAAAAAAAGCACAGGTCCATATCATAACACAAATGTGCTAATGAGCTCTACCTCATTCAAGAACCAGCCTAAAATGTAAGAGAAAGAGAAGGCTTTGCTGTTTTTCCTACCTGAGGATCTGCCTGAGAGGCTGGGCAGGGCTGGGTTCCTTCCTCCTCAGATGGGAAGCTGCCAGGTCCTACGCTCAGAAACACTGTACAAACCCCACAGTTTCTTTCATCTCTGTGTATGCATTTGTGGCCCAGGGCCACCAAAGGCAATGCCAGGACCAGGGTAGCCAGCAGCCAGAGCACAGGCTGCGGGTGACCTCCACACCGCGGTGGAGCTCTGTGTTCCAGAGCCTCGCAACCACACCATTCATTTACAAACGCAGTCAGGGGAACAGCGACCGAGGACAAACCGCACAGGACTATCAAGTTGTTTCCAGCTCTGATTTATATTCCCTGGGGATCATTCACCATTCCCTGCCTTCGACCCTTAATCTGAGTCGATCGCTCAATGAACAGGAGAGACCCAGACAAGTCTGGCCCTGAAAGGAGGGATAAAAATCCAAAGCTCCAGCTCAGATTTATTTGTGTTTGCTCCTGGAAGCCACCCTGTCTGGAGAAAGGGAGAAGCACTGAGGCTTGTGAGGAGGGGAGAACAGAGGAAACACAGATGCTGAGATCCCCCCACCCCCAAAGCCATGCGTGGTTTTGCTCCACTTCACTTGAGAGATGAGAGTTAAAAGACCCGTGGGCTGGCACCAGCCACAGGTGGGGTGTTACAGGCCACCAGGAAGGAGAAAAGCTAAAAACTGGGTGCAGATCAGGAGGTGCCCCCCTGCCAGCCCTAGCACAGAGCCACAGACGCTGCAGCGAGCCCCTGAATTTGGATGCCCTTTGAGTGGTGCTGAATGGGGACAGTGAGCAGCAGGTACACCTCGTCTTTCCCCTCGCACAGCATCCTCACCAGCCCCAAGCGGCTCCTGTGCCGCCCCGCTCACTAGGGCGGCATCGGGGAGGAGGGCAGGGGAGCTCCCGGGAGCATCCCTGGGGGCTGCAAAGGGCTGGGGCAAAAGCCATTTCCTGACATTAATGCCTCTGTAAGCAGGCAGGTGAGAGCTGCAGGGGAGTTCTGTGAGATATCCCCCATGTTACAGGAACCAGATAATCTTTGAGATCTGACAGAGTCACCCCTGCTAATATCATAGAATCACTGAGGTCGGAAAGGACCTTTGAGATCATCAAGTCCAACCATTAACCCAGCACACCCTTCAATCTGCTGTGCCCCTTGGCAAGCTGAGTGAGAGGGGACGGGACAAGCCGCACGCTCAGCTTGGTGCCTGGAGGGGAGTCTGGGGGAGGCGATGCACAGAGGTGATCAAATCCTCACTAGTGACACTTACCTCCAATAGCGAACTGGGCAAAAATACGTGAAAGCCAGCCTAGTGGCATAGCCAGGAGATGCGTCGTGACAGCTGCCAACACAGGTGTGCTGCTAAAAGCACAGCTATGGCTTCAGTGCACAAACCCAATCATGACAATTCGCTCCTTGCACCATGCTCTTGCTGGGTCCCACACCTCTGGCCACAGCCTGAGGCAGAGCAGAAAGCTGGTAGCGATGGCAAAGGACCCCACAGTGGAGCCAGGCAGGTCTGTGGGATGGCTGCCGCAGCCTGGCTCCAGAACTGATCTCTCCAAAAACCAGGGGCGTGCCTGACGTAGACTTTCAGCTTCCCATTTCAGTGTTCACATCGTTTGATGCCTTCTACAATATTAAGGAGGGCATCGTCTGGATTGATCAATGAATCTATCAAGGAGAAGCCATGGCAGGCAATGCAGACATGTTTCTGATGGATCCAAGTGCCACGGTTCCCACGCACGTCCCCAGGTGCCTCAGCTCTGAGATCACACAGGTCACCACTTGGCTGGAGAGGTATGGCCCTGTCCAGATGCTCTGTGCTGGGCATGAGCCGATGTCACCCTGCACTGTGAGCTTGTTGACTTTGATTTACCACATTGACAAGCCGGAGTGCCTCCCTGGCTCCCGAGGAGCTGAAGGGTGTGCTCCGCTGTGCGTGCAGATTGTATTTACTTGCTCTGGTGTGGTCCATCACCTGAAATAGCTCTGTCCTTCTGTGAGGTTCTCCCTCGCTGCTGTATTTACATGTTTTTACTCTGGAAGCATCCCAAGCCACCGCCATTCGCCAGCAAGGAGACACAGCAGAGACTTGTGGAGGTGATGCTGGAGGATCCATCTTTCTCCATCCTAAATCATTCCTCTGATGTTGTTTCTATTCATTTCCCAAAGCTGCATCAGATGGCATCCAACTCAGCAAAGGCAGTCAGGAACGATGGGTGAGATAGCGCATTTCTGTGGTGGTGGGTGATGCTGGCAGCTCCTCGCCAGAGCCCAGTGTCCCCAGCGTTGCCTCTGCAGGGACCAGGCGGCCCTTGAGTATGAGCTGGGCTGCAGGTGTGGCAGGCGAGGGCTGGGCACATCTCTTCTCTGCCGGGGGAGCAGCCAGCTACATTGTCAACTGCTAAGTGAAAATCAGGCAACGTGCTTCATCAGCTTCCCTTGAGCAAGGTCAGGCCCAGAGTGTCTCCTCCCTACGTAACCCCCCCTGCAGGGACGTTTGCTAGGACTTTCTGTAAATCCCTTTACAGGAGTTCAGCTTTGAGCTGCTTATGCCAGCAGACCCCTCTACGCCCCTGTCAAAGCAGAGTGGCTGTCACTCTGCCAGCTCTGCTTATTGCTGTAGGGAAAGGCCTCCGCAGCTCCGCAGCTCCGTTGGTCAGGACAGTCCTCTGCTGCCCTGAGCCACAGCGCTCCAGACGCTCTTACGTGGGCTCTAAAGCCTCCGTGTTTCACAGCCCTGGGGGGAAGCGCAGCTGCCAGCTCCTGCCCACGCAGTGGGGTGAGGGCATGGTGTTCGGGGACTGGCACGGGCAGTGACGGACAGAGCTATGCTGCTGCTCACCTGGGGTTCGTCTTCAGCAGGCAAACTGCAGGAAACCAGAAAGCTCATCTGTGGTGAGAAACCAGACAGTTTCCCCTACGAGATGTGTGTGTCTGACATTCTCTTTTTACTGAAATACAGCAATTTGGAAGTGGAAAGTCATCTGTCATCAGAACGGGAAGCACGTTTTGCAAGTGACAGAAAGCATTTTGTTCAGCTCCCAGCTGAGGCAGGATTTCTGCGAGCCAAACGTTGCCGAGTACCAACACCCCTGCAGCTCAGAGCCACAGCCAATGGAAGAAGCTTTGGCAGAAACGTTGCCACCAGATCTCTATTCCCAGCAGAGAAGATGCAAAAAACCAAACCCCCCAAACCAACCCCAACAACCTCTCTGGATAAACAATAGGCCAGTTTTAAAGGATTAGAAGAAATCAACTGACTGAGCCCAGCAGACTGACCAGAGAGGAGGCAGTGCTGGCGCGGGAAGGGGGGACGAGTCTGCTCTGGGGGCCCCAGCTCCTCTTTGCTGTTCCCATTGCATGCCCTAAAGCACGCCAGAGTTTTTCTCTGCACCGCTATCCAGTCTTGAAAAACTTCATTATAGCACAATATGAAAGTGTGCCTATAGACAGACTAAAAGCCACGCTGGTTTGTGGGAGAGCTCCACAGAGCTTTAGTGAAGGGCAGTACATGACTTTGAGACCAAAGCCTGCCGTCATGCAGCCACTGGTGCGGAATGGGGAGCGACAGCCGGCGTTTAAACAGAGGTCTGCCGAGAGCTGCAGCCTCCATAAATCAGGCCATTTTAAATTCATTACTCACACTGCCCTCTAAGACTGGAAACTGCGAGCTCAGCCATTCAGCCTTAATTTTGACGCTCAGAGATTTTTCTTTTCGAGCACTTACATCAACGGTCATAAGTTATTTCACTTTTAATCCATTAGTGTTTACACATCAAATTAAAACCCTCCGATTGTTTTTCCAAATACCTTTGGTCTATCGTGGTAGCATCATTTCTTCATGGTAATGCACCCTTAAAATTCCACTTTTTAGAGAAACACAGCCCTTCAATTCAGCATCTGAACAGAGACATTTGCAAGATACCTATTGATTAGGATTTTTTACTGTTAAAATTATTGTCTTTTCTAGAAAAGCCAATGAAAACTAGCATTATGTTTTCATAGGACCCCTAACAATTTCTGGTTACCAAGGAGATTTCCTTGGGGAATTTTCTATTGAGAAAAATCAAAATAATTTTTAAAGAAAAACAAGACCTGCAATAAATTGCTCAAGTACAAGTGTGAATTTCAGTACATAATAATTTGCAGCCACTCTTGTTTGCCAGTGCTTTAAACAGAAGTTATGGAAAACACTTGCATTCAGAGTTATATTGCATTGATACCTGCTGGGCATTTCGGGCAGGAAAACTCAACGTGCCTTTCTGGCAGGCCTGCCTGTCACACGTGAACACAATGTGGTGATCACAGACACCCTACCAAGAAGCATTTGCTGTAATTTTATGAGCGTGTTCGCTGTAAATGCACAACTGTTTTTTAGACAACGCTGGGAATGTGGAGAGACTGCCAAAAAAGACATTGAACTGTAAATAGCCAAACCCATAACCAAGCCCACAGACTAATGAGGTTTCTTTTCTCAAGGGCTGTGGTGCTCGTCCTCGCTGTGGGTATTTAGCATTTCCATCGCACCCAAAGGCTTCCTCAGCATTTCACCAAGGGTGATGACTGCTGCGGAGTGGGATGTGAGAAGACCACAGCAGCGCAAAGAGCATGCAGAGACCAGCTCTGGACCAGGGCACCGGCTCAAGGGGGTGTCGGAAGGAACCCCCAAGGGTTACTGCGGGTCAGCTGACACTGGGGCAGACCCCAGGCTATCCGCCCCACAGGCTCTGCCTACCTTCAGCTGAGGGTGGCCGGCATGGGCCTGAGGACAAGATGCTGCAGGGTCCCTGGAAATGGGGCTGGTTTGCATACAGCTAGCAAAAGCTGCCTACAACCCTCCTTGCTGGTCAACAGAGGCCAGAAACCTATGGATCTCCATTAAATTAGTCTTGGGGGATGAGGTAGTTGAGTTTTAACGAGACCACATAGATCCTAGCCAGCTCAGGGCTTCCCAGCTCTCGTCGATGGTGATGGCTGTGCCCCAGCATCATTAGGTGCTGTAACTTTCCAACAGTCACCAAGCTGGTGAGGCTGGGTGAAGTGAGCTTAAGTAAAACACCCCGTCAAACTCACAAGAAACCGAACTCACCCGTCTGCTTTCACACATGCCAGTTTGAACCCCTACAGTAACACACATGAACAGTCCGAGTCGGAACAATCCCAGACACAGGAGGCAAGGGGTTTTTTAGAAAGGGAAGGGGAATCATTGTTTATTTCCAAACATCATATTTAGACACATGAAGAACAAAAATATAGAGCACCCAAGGATTTGCAATACTTTGGAAAGCAGCAGCACTGGAACATCCCTGGGGCTGGAATATAAACAATCTGAAATTTGTTCCCAGGAGAAGTTACTGAATCGCTCTGATGAACAGTAGGTTGTTTACTGCCAGTTTTTATGAGATTTTGACATGAATCATCTGGCAGAACTGAAGCAAAATAAGGGAACCAATGAGCGAAAATATACAAGCGTCATTAGCAAAAGTTAAAGTAAAAAAGAAACTAGTCTACTTTCATCAGCCTCAGGGAGTTAACAAAGCTTTTTTAAAAGCTTGAAATACACATGTCTCCTGTCCAGCTCTGTGCCACCTGCTTTCGGGGGCAGGGAGATGTTAGGAGCAGGGTACCCCGAGGCTTGCTCTCTAGTCGGCAGAGGCGAGTACACTCAGTAATGGCCACTGAACGTGAAAAGCAGGTAGGACCAAGTTTAATGGCTAAAATTAGGTAGGATTATGGATGCTCTTCAGATTTCAAGTTTAAATTACATTTTGAGTGTCCAGATTTAGATGTCCCATTTTAAGAGAAAGGCTCAGATCTACACGATTTTTTATTTATGAGGCTGAGAAGATACTTTGAAATACTATGTGTGTACAGACAAATTTCTGCCTCCTTCCCCTGGGAGTACACAGCCCTGAGGCTCTCTCTCCCTGGACCTCTGGAAGGGAAGTTTTGAGTCTGTGTCAGCAAAGCCTTTCCCCTCCCCTCTGCATCATGTTCTTCAAAACTTCCTGCCACTTGAAATGTGGAAAGGGAAAAAGCCAAACCAACCCAAACCAAAACCCAAACTCTGCTAAGCAGCTTAAAGACAGGCTGTGCACTGTCTGAAATGCCAAAATCAAACGCTGTAATCTTCCGCAGCAGTTACTTCAGAGCAAACTGCAGACAGCTCTGCAGATAGAGGTGACCAGCCCCCAGCCCGCCCACTGCCCAGAATTAACAAGATTAACACAATTTCACCTTCTGGCACTTCCCAGGCAGTTCTCTGCAGGCTCCAGGTGCTGATTCAGTGCAGAGAGGGAGAGCCACACCTGGGGCCCAGGTTGGATGTGTCCTTCCCCAGTCCCATCTGCTTCTGCTTGGCTGAGGTCATCCTTGTCGTGGGGGCATTTCTCCTTGCTTTGATCCAGAGGGCACCTTCGTTCTCATCTTCTGTTACTGTTTTTTCAGGTTTCATCAGCTATTCACAAAGCAAAAAGAGGGAGAAAACATTTAATGAAATAAAAACATCATTGCAGAAGATACTTTTTTAAAAAAATTGTATTTTAATGTTTGTATAAAGTTGGTAACCCAGACTCACAACGCACTCGTCCATAAACTAGAAAAAATATCTGACATTTTCAGGCATTTGGAGAAGAAGGTGAATTATCCGAATGATGATCATCCCCCAGGGAAGAAGAACATGTGTGTTCAGAGCACTACCCTCCACTTTTCAGAGCTGCTTCTCCAGCCAATACAATCTGCCAGGATGGCAAAGCAGAAACTGAAGGTGCAAAATGGGGGAAACTGAATTCTGCCAAACTCTCATTCTGCTTTGCTATTTCAGAGGCAGCTTTGCCATTTCAAGTTTTCAGTCAACCCCCATATCCCAGGATCAGCAATTCAGCACAAAGAACGTCAACAAAAATAAATTGTATTTCTCCGGAGAGAGATCTGTGCGTTCCACAGCATCACCTAGAGTTTAGAACAACCATTTCTGGTCAGACCAGAGAAAGCCCTTTCGCTAGTGCTGCCCAGCCGCCCCGCACAGGGATGCTCTCCACCCCAAGGAGGGGCAAGGCACCTGGCTGCCCCTTTCTCAGAGGAACGGGCTGCTGCAAGCGTTGGGGACACCGCGGATCAACAGCATCTGAAGTGACCATGGACACTTCACTCAGGCAGTTTATCAGCTTGGCCAGTGTCCATGATCTACCACATTTCTCCGCTGCTTCCACCACAATCCCCCCAAACAAAGCACGCCAGTCATCAGCCATTTCAGGGCTAGCAGATGCCTTCGGGGGTGAAGTCTTCACAAAGCCAAGTAAGCTGCTGCAGAGTCAAGAAGACGCACGCAGAGCTGCAGAAGGGACCTGCAGGTGGGCAGGAGCCCCGGGCAGCGGCAGAGCCCTGGGAGGATGTCCTGAGCCCCATCCCACCCCGGGCACCTGCCTGCGGCTGCTGCGGGAACAAGGACCCAGACAGGTGGCTTCTTGCGGCACGTGGCTCACTCGTATCTGGCTGTGGCACAGGCTAAACCCAGCTCATTTCAACCATGTGGAACAAGGTGAGAGCACAACAGGCACAGCCCAGCCTGGCACGGGCGCTGTAGCCCGCAGACCCACCGCGCACACTGGTCTCCTGGCCGCAAGCCTCTAGGCGCAGCGCACAGGTGACAGAGGCAGCCGGGGAAGCCATCACACTTGCAGGAAGGGAACCAAGAGTTATACTTTAGTTAACAGAACTCCCGGGGTCTCTGCACATTTGGTTCCTATTTATATAAATACTGTTGGAATCACGCAGATGCTGAAATCAGAATTGGGATTTCATTAATCTTCACAGTACAAAAAGGTTTCATGAAGAAAAGGCACATTACCTTAGCTGCATGCTTCAGCAAACAGAAATCACAGCTCCTGGGTTTCAAAAAGCTTATTTGTATGCTTTTAAATAACTATACCAGCATGCACCGCACATTCAAGGTGAAAACCTAACATAGCAGTCAGCAGTTACAAAGTACCTCCCCACACAAGGGTGCCACCCAGCCAAACCTGCCGCAACACACCTGTAAACAGCTGGGTCTATTTTATTTTATTCCCTTTGCCATCTGTACTTCTTCCTGCAGCAGCCAGAATCCTAGCAGGGACCCTTTCTCGCTGCCAGGGGCGCAGAAAAAGTAGTTTCTGCTCTGTGTACCCTTTAGCTCTGTGACTCTTAACATAGCGGTTTCCAAAAATTATGTGATTACAGAATGGCACGAAACCCAGTCTTCCCTAAACAACACGTTCCTCTTTATTATTACTCCATGAAAAGAAAAGCCTATAAAATGTGGCAGGAGTAATCAAACCAAGCTACGTTTTGGTTTGAGAAGGCTGTGAGCTAGCCTAAGATGACAAGCCCTGGCTTTCCCAAATTTGGGAAGTAGCTGTGCATTCAGACTGTGAAATTTGCACTATGGGATAAAGAGTCCACTCTTTATAAGACATATTTGTTCAGAAGTAACACGACAACAGGTGGAAAAGGCTCGCTATATGATGGCCGGCTACACGACCATTGCAAAAATGCCTGTACTGACCATTTTCCAGTAGCTGTATTCTTGCACCCCAAAGGAAAACAACACAAGTAGTCTTGAAGAAGTAAGGGGTTAACTGGAAAAGCTGTATTAACTCCCATCTCATCAGGAACAGGATTTAGGTTTTACTTTATTAAGATTACACCCAATTAAAGGTAAGCTTAATAAAGGAACAGTTTCATCCATCTAGAACTTGAATACTGAGATAAATGAGGATTTGTGTGTACGTACATGCATGCACGCTCTCCAGTCTATGCATATACCACTCTACAAACAAAAGTTCAGATGCAAAGGATATAAATAGATTTGCATTTCTTTGTACTCTGAGAGACTTATCTGTATTACAGAGGCAATAAAGGAATTATGCTTCTCAATTGTTTTGCTTTCTTTGATTTCAAACTACTGAAGTAATCTAAAAGGATATTTAAAAAAGAATACTCAGAGAAGACAGAGTTGCATGTGAGCTGACAAAAGTTAAGATTGGTTAAGGTTTGGTATTATAACGAACAAAACTTCAGATACAATTCAATGAAACACATCTTGGATGCCGCCTGTATAACGACAGTGCCGCCGCTCATTGTCTCCCCTGCAGAAATACCATGAGCCCTTTGCAGCCGCTGCCCCTTGTTTGCTGCTGGCACACCTTCACAGATGCTGGCTGAGCTTCTTACCTGTGATCTGAAATTTGTTCTTTCAGCAGCATTTCGGGGGGACACTAACATTTTAGAGCACGGTCCTCCGGCCAGCGTCATCCCTCGGCACCAGGACCCCACCGGCACAGACGTGACACCGAGCCAATCAGCAGCATGCAGCTGAGCTACATCTGCACAGGGAAACAAACACTTGCGTTTGTTACGCAAAAGCAGACATCCCACATCCCACGCGTTGGGCTGCAACACTCTGCCTGTGGTCAAAGTGATGGGTGCACGCGTTCGGAGTCGGCACCCCTCAAACCTTTCAGACTGTCTGAACCACAGGCATGGCAGGAGTGATTAAGCCTGAAAACTCACCAGGAAAATAATTTCAGACATAAACCAGCAAACACTGATCCTCATCACCGCAAGTCACAGTAGCCTAGAATAACACCATGCTGTGAACCAAAACCCTCAAAGGAGTCAGGTGTTCAGAGAAACCTCTCGTGCCTTCACCCAGTGGCCAAAACCCACGCTCCACTGCATTTGGGGTCAGCAGCTGGTCTGGCGCGACCACCCAGTGGCTGGAGTGTGACAAGAGACAGAGACATCCTGAGAGATCTCAGGGGTTGAAAGACTGTTCTCGTCACACAGAAAGGCTGGTCTCAGTCTGCAGAAGGCAACTTTCCGCTTCTCCCACTGTAATACAGATGCTTCCCCTTGGTGAAAGGCTGCTGATGACCAAAGCCATCTGTGCCGATGGGGACAGGCGCCGCTCCCTCCACAGCAGGTTGGCCAACAGCCATTCTGAAAAAGGTCAGGATTTACGCTGGTCTCACAACCCCTTCACCAAATCGTAGCCTGATGCAAGTTAATAGTACACAACATACACAAAGCCCTGGCAATTAACACTGCCGGTGGGAAGCCTGACAGCACTTAGAGAGGGGGGGTTTGCAGAGGCAGAGGGGTCACATAGCTTCCCTGATCAGCTTGCCTTTTGTAAAAATACTCAGACTGGTGCACACATCCCAGCTAAAAAAAAAACAAACAACAAAACACCACCAAAAAAAAGCATTATTAATTCTCCGGGCCTTTGATGCAGTTAGTTTTCCCCCAGTCTCCTGTGCCAGCACCCTTTGCAGCTGCATGATTTCCAGGATACAGGAACGTATTCAGCGTGTTCCCTGGGATGGGTGTGGATGGGGATTTCTGCTGTAGGGGTGATCTGTGTGCTTGTTGTAAAGACGAGCCCGTCAGGACATGAGCTGAACCCCCAGCTTTTCAGGTGTCCCTTTTCAAAGGGAGGTCACAAAGACTAAATACATTTGAATTCCTTCCAACTTGCCTTTGAGTCATAGAATCATTTGGAAAGTTGGAAAAGACCTTTAAGATCATTGAGTCCAGCTGTTAGCCCAGCACTGCCAAGGCCATTGCCAAACCAGGTCCCTAAGCACCGCATCTAGGTGCTTTAAACCGCCCCCAGGGACAGAGACTCCACCACCTCCCTGGGCAGCCTGTTCCGGGGCCTGACCACCCTTTTGGTGAAGACATTTCTCCTAATACCCAGTCTAAGCCTCCCCTGGCACAACCTGAGGCCGTTCAGTCTTGTCCTGTCGCTTGTTCCCTGGGACAAGAGAGGAGAGCGAGCCCTCCTTTCATGTCGCCAAACTCACCACCATGGCTTCGAGGGCGAGAGGAGGAACATGCACGCCTCAGCCTTGTCCCTCGCGTCTCGGAGGTGCGCTGGGCTCACCGGGAGCCGTGCGGCAGCACTGGGCACCATCCTGGCAGGCAGCACCACAGCCAGGACAAGCCTTGGCACCGAGGCGGGGTGCGGAACGCCACGCAATGGGGGCGCTTTTCCTGAGTCTGGGGGCAAGGAATGTATAGATAGAGATGCACCAAAACCTAAATGTGTTTTAGCAATACGTTATTAACTTAAATTCAGTAATAAATGCGGAAAGGTCATACCTGACCTTGTCTGTGCAGAAATACTCTCATTTTGCACTTAAACAAGTCAAAAACATGTTGGAGAGAAACAAAAGGGAGGATTAGATGTTCTCCTGAAATGCTCCTATATTGCATTTGCTTAGATTACTGGATTAACAAAGGAAGAGGATTTTATTGCATGCATGAGAAATTTAATACAAAATTAATACAACTGTTTGTATTACCAAAACAGGACAAAATGCAGAAAGAGCAGCATGTTTTAAGTGGCAAAAGGGTAATGCATTTCTTCTGCAGCTACAGAAGTTTATATTACTAATGAAGGTAAAAAGAAACAGTTTTCATTCCACTTTAAATGGAATTCACAATTTTCTGCTTTCACAACAGCTATGAGAAGAAACAAAAACCAAACCTATTCCCTGCCCACAGCCTATGGCAACTTAAACATTCAAGCTTACAAAAATTATACTGGGAGTCCAAAAACATTATGCAAACCGGAAAACAAGCTAGTTTTTGCTTTATACAATGGCATTTAGATAAGGCACACTCCTAATGAAAAGAGTTAAAAACCCAAAGTATAATTGGATGATATGGTATTATTCTGAACAGTGATGCAAAGCTGCGCAAAGATAAAACAGCTGTCAGATAATCTTCATCATTAATACCAAAAAGCCTTTGCATTCAGCTCTATTGCTCTTCCAAGATACTAAAAACCAAACTAAAAGTCACAAACTAAAAGCCAGAACGCTTTCAGAGGACAAGCAATGCAGTTTTGTCTTCCTACCTTCTTTTCAGAGAGGAAGAAGAAATTAAGTGTTTCACTGTACTTTAAACTTTGACTTCCACAGTTATTTTGAAAACAGAAATGTGTAAAGCCACAGACATTTTTTTCTAAAATCCACTTAACGTGTGTTTGCTTTGACTCAAGAAGGATTAAGCAGAGGATGTGTTGGACTTTCAGCTCCAAAAGCTATGCAAATCTAACTATGGGTATTAAATTAGATCAGTTTGGTGGCTGAAGTTCAGCTCCCGGTGGAAGTGACTCCTTGCTATCTGCCTCGTCCAAAACAATGCCTGGGACCCAAGCCCGAGGGCCAGGGTGGCCGCGGAGCCCCCACTCTGACAGGCACACGGGGCAGCTCAGCCGGCCACTGGCGCTGTCAAAGCTGCAGCCACTCAGCTCGGGAGCAGCACGGGCAAGGACAGATGCAGCCGTGATGCAAGTTGTGCTAGAAACCCTTTTCATCAGCATTTCAAAGGTAATTGGCAACAAAACCCGCAGAGTGCAAAAACATTTCTGACACTTTGCAAAACCTTCATTTCAAAGGTTGATGAGACCACCTGCTCTCTCTGAAATAATTCCCCAAACACCAGATCACAGAGGCGATCAGCAACAGTGACCTGACACCCCTCCAGACCGGCTTCTGTACATCACTGAAGCATTTGTGTTTAAAAAAAATGCTTTGAGACATATTTCAGGGGGAAATACTGATGTAGAAGGAAATTCACCAGCATTTTTTTTCTTGTTCTAAAATTCACCACTGTTTTCAATCTTTGATTTTCCACTTTAGCTGAAATTCTGCACACAGCAGGCTGCGAGCCCTCCAGTTGCAGCTGTACGCCTTGCAGCAGGAGGACTCAGTGGTACCAAGTCAATCAGCTGCAGCCAGGATACTGGATTAAATTGCTTGTGTGCTTCTGACTCAGCTCCTGTAGGCAGGATGGGCAGTGTCTGCACGGCTGTACTTGGGCTCAGTTTGTTGCACAGGAACTGTACATGAGCTGCCCAGGGACGGGGTGGAACAACCGTCCCTGGAAGTGTCAGAAAAGCATATAGACACGGTGCTCAGGGACACGGTTCAATGGTGGCCTGGGCAGTGTTGGGCTAACAGCTGGAACTGATGAACTGGAAGGTCTTTTCCAACCTCAGTGATTCTGTGACTTGGTGATGCAAGAAGAGAGGACGTTGCCTTGTGTTGGAGAAGCCCGTCTGGGCCCAGGGAACTGGATTTCACCTGTGGCTTTACTGAGAGTGCTGCAGCATATATCCAGGAAAGCCCACTGAGGGTTTTCTTGAGTGGCTTGAGCAGTCACAGCTTTTGGCTTTGCAGCCTTAGCTTTTCCTTCAGTGTTTCCTTTTTAGTACATAATACATTGATTAAAAAACTAATTCAATTTCAATTAAAAATAATTTTTTATGTGAAGCAGCTTCCTGATTTCCAAGAGATTTTCAGGACAGAAGCAGCTAGCTCCAAGCCATGTTGCTGGAGAGCCGCCCCTGCAGAGAGCAGCTAGCGAACACTGCGATTTACCCATCACCGGCGCAATTTCAGCACATTCCCATAACTGCTCTCATGATGTGCTGATTATCGCTTTAAAAAGCACCAGCCCAGAGATCTGATGGAACGCATTTCCAGCAACACTTCCCATAGTTTTCCTGCTAAACAACATCTGCTATAAATAAGCATGTTTCATCAATAATACATAAAGAATGTACTCAGCGTGGGTTGTAAAACAGATGTATATATTGAGCTATTCAATAATTTCCATAAAGAACAAATGTAGTCAAGTAGTACTGAAGCAGTAATCATGCATTCAGTGAAAACGACCGTAAATAGTTTTGTAACTTGGGAATATTTAAAAAAATTTCCCCCCTTTTAAATTCTGTAGTGATCCTTGTTTTCTGTCAGTTTTATTATTGTTTTTCACTTTATCATTCTCTGTGCTTTCCACAGAAAGAATGCTTGATCACTTCTTGCAAAAGCCACTGATAAGAAAATTAAATCCCTTTGGCATCACTGCGCAGGGTAGTTGCATAACAAGCTGAGTATATATAGAAATTGCATTCCAAGTGTTTACATAAGAGCTCAGAATAACACAGATGTAAAAAAAAAAAAAAATCCAACTCAATTTACAAACCAACCCTGAAGTGCTTTTGTTTCTGATAACTTGGAGCAAGTGAATCAGCTTGCTAGTGGTACACAGTTAATATTATTCTTGCACTATTTACATAACTGGAAAAGAAAGATTAAAATTGAACAAGCAAATGTGTGTAAAAGGGTGTTTTGCTTGTCTTAAAGAAAATGCACTTTCTAGCCAGAAAGACCGGCACAGAGGCTGATGCTTTAAAATACTCTAAGCTACCTGAAATCTCTTCTCATTTCTTGTATTCATGCAAATCAATGTATGTTCTTAGACCAGACTTCCACAGACGTTTTCTGCAGGCTCTTCTCAACAGTCTCCATTTAATGCTTGCAACAGAGAACAAGAAAACCCGTTTGTTCACAAGCTTCCACAAGCCTTAAACTAACTATACTCCCAAAGCAACTGGAAGGGCATGAATTCCAGGCTTGCAGTAATTTAAAACTTCTTTACCTTGCTATTTTGAAAATCAGAAGTGCAAAGTATAAAGGCACCCTAGTATAAAGGCAGAATATTGGGCCAAGGGGATTACTGGGGATAAAATTATATTGCTTCAAAACCAGCCTGTACACCTACAACCTGAAGGCAGCTATATGCAGGAGGTACAAACTGGAAAGCTGTGCTGAAAAGGTTGGCAACATTGAAAACCAAATCACCTATTGTCACTGAATACATCTATTCAGTTCCTTGCCCAATTCATCTACAAAGAAGTTTTGGGGTTTTAATGTATAGATAGATACAGGCAGCCTTTTTTCCCCAACAATATTACTTCTTTCTCTAAGAGAGAGCCACCCGGCCCAACACAGCTGACAGGCAGCTTTCTCCTAATGAAAAGTTGCTTTCTGTCTCTTCGAGTCCATCACGCCGGCAAGCAAGCTTCCCCTGGACGCAGCCCTGCTGGGCATGTGGTGGGATGAGGACTGGGCTGCTGCCCACCAGGCAGAGCCCAGCCACGGCTGCCAGACCGGAGTAGGAGGAGGGAGGCAAGGAGACTGCTTTCCAGGAGTCTCCGACAACACCCAAAGAGGAAGGATGGCTACAAGCCAGCTGGGCAGCAAATGCCCACACGGTCTTTCAGGCACTATTCAAAGATGCCACCATGAGCAGCAAGGGTGGTCCAGCCTGCAGGCAGCCAGCATCCCCGGTGTCAGCCCCGCTCCCCACAGCTTCTGCCTTCAGCAGCAAGTACAGGGGAAGATTCATAGATGTAGTAACCAACCTGGGAGCAAGTGAAGGGAAGGAGGGAGAGAAGGCGGATGCAAGCTAGGGCTGCGTAATCATGGGATTCACTTTGAAGAGAGTCTTCTTCCCCGTATTTGCTGAGTGCTTCATGTAATAGATCCCCAGGGCATGACAGCAAACTCACATCACTTTGGTAACTGCATGCGTTGTGCGTCTGACCGTGAGAGCTATACCTCTGAGGAAGGGAAACAAATGCTCAGAAATGCGAACGAGCCCTTGGAGAGGCAACCAAGCATTTGTGAAAAATGCAAACCATCCATCAGTGCTCCAAGAAACAACAAAATAATCCTAAAAAATGGCCAAGCAAGGAAGAGTGCACTGAAATAAACCCTGTCCTTTTCAGCTTTCCCCTGGAATCCCTGACTTGCCCTGCTTCTCCCATTTTGAAGCCCTGTCTTGCAGCTGTCACAGCTCATGGGACAGAGTGGGATGCTCCCTCCCTGCCCCTTCTGCAGTGGCAAGAGGGTCCCCAAATAGTACAGATACTCAGGACTGTTTTGCTTCTCCAATAAGAAATGAACACAGTGCGCAGTCCCATAGGGGTTTAGATTAAATGTTTCAAAAACAGGTCTCTTGTAAACGTGATACTTGTGGATGAACAAACCTACTCAGAAACAGTGTCTTTCAAGGACCTCCTGAGGTTAACTCAGCTGAGGGCTCTCTGTGAAGACAGGAGATTGAGAAGAAAAAAAAAACAAAAACAAAAACACAGAGCTGGTGCTTCCTGAGCTAACAGTGCAATTAAACCAAGCTGTCCAGCCCCTAGCCCACGTCATGGCTGCATCCAGCCTGGCATACACAAGGACATCCAATATTGTCCCAAAATCCCCCACTAGCTTCAGCCTCATGCAGCCAGCCACTGTACCTGTGGACCCAGGCTGCAGCTGGCCTGAGACCGCTGGGCTGTGGCAGCCCGAGGAGCGCACCACCTCCTAGGAAAGTGCCAGCAAGGTATTCCTCACACTTATTCAATGACTAAAAATGTTGTAGTTAGCATACTCCCTACCTACACACTGAAACAACTCTGCAGACATAAGTAATACCAAATGAAAAGCACAGCATGTAAGAACAAGTAATCGTTCATTTAAGCACTCAGAAATCAAAGTAATATTAGATACTGCACAGATGATTACAGTATTGACTAGAGATTATTTTCCCGTGGGTTGCTTCTGTTCTCTCAAGACGGGCTGTACAAGCTTCAGCAGAATACTATCGAGAGGGTCAGTTCTCGTGTCACCCTTTGGAGGAGACCAGCAATTTATCTGTTGCTGCCAAGACTGTTTGCTTTGCTGAAGTAGATTTCATTTTAAAGGATGGGATATTCTCACAGCAACAGAACAAAATCACATTTCCCATATATACAACACTACTGCAAATAACACACAAGCTAAACTCAGGTGGGAGTTTTCCTACTGAAATTTGTTCAAATTTTTGTTTTAATCCCAACTGAGCAAGTGAAACTCTGAAAACAAACCAGGAAGCATCCTAACGAAAAGAGCAGGGCTGTGTAACACCGGAGCGGGAAGGTGGGCTGTGGGCAGCGGCAAGCTGCAGCTGTACGTGTGCTGAATCGTATCCTTGTGCTGAGGCGAGCGACAGCGAGGGCTGGCAGCACCATAATGTGCTTCTGTGCCAAGTTATGTACCGAAGCCCACAGCTCATCAGAAAAGTTTTCCAGTCCCACCCCCCCCATCTGAAGCTCTGAAGACAAAGTAGCAATAAGCCCCAAAATGTTCCCATGATCCAAAAGAAATTACATACACTTAAAATTTCTGTGCTAATTATCTAATGTTTTTTCCTTAAAAAAAATAATAATTGTGCAATTGTGCAAGATATTTATTATTTTCTCTTGAAGAAATCAATCATGAAATAAAAAAGGGGAGGGGGGGTGTCAGGGAACAGTGCAGAAGGTGAGCAAAGCATTGTAACCCCCCTGATAATTCCAACCCAGCTTTTCCATCCTCCAAGCCGGAGCAATATGGGGAGGGATCACTGCACAGCTGAACACCTTCATTTTCTGGCGCGGGCTGCTGGTGCTGCCACCCCGGAGGGCATTCCATAGGCAGCCTGTCCTGCCCAGCCTCCCAGCAATCTGCTTTTGCTAGAAAAATATTTGCGGGACTTGACAAAATATTGTTGTTTTCCTAATAGCAAAATTTTATCCAACAAACATTCAAAGTTGTGGAAACAATCAGGGTAAACAAAATCATAAAAGTTTGACCAGTCAGTAGCCATAACAAAGCATTAAAGAGGCTACCACAGGTGCTGGGGTGGTTTGGTTTTTGTTCGGGTCTGGCTTGGTGTGGTAGGTTTGGTTGGTTGGATTTAAATGAGGGATAGCCTGAGGGACAGCCTGTGGGACAGCCTGCCGGCTGGGGTTTTTACACAGAGGTTTCCTTCAAGAGAAGAGCCACCAGGCAGGCTGGGATCCGCACGCGAGCAGTGCTGAGCCTTCCCAAGAGACAGCGGCCGCATACCCGCTCCCGGAGGACACGCAGCCTGGGGCGCTGGGTGGGCACCCACCACTGCCCTTCAATCACATGTAAAATAACGAATAAAACGTCTCCTCTCAAAAACCTTTAAAATTTGAGTGCCAGTTCAACCCCAACATCCTCTGCAGCCTTGCCGGAGAGCAGCGGTCCCCTGTATCGGCTGGGTTTGTGGCTTTGGTGCGTTGTTTTTAAACAAGCTACATCTCCTGTGCATTGTATTAATGTTACTGCCCAAACGAGTCCCACTTGAGACAAGCATTTAAACATACCAGTTGGCAATTCAGCTGGGCAAATAAAAAATCTATCCTTCTTTCTCCTTTAGAATGGAGGAGGAGGTCAATAACAGCATCTGATGTGGCTGGCAGGTTTATATTCTTGAGCGGAACTGGTTTAAACAAGGCTAACTTTTCCTAGCCTAAGATGAAAAGCTGCAGGAGGTCAGATGCCTCAGCCACACCAGGAAAGGTAAGAGGAGTTCCAGCTCTGAGAGGCAGAGAAGAAACTGCTGAGACCAAGGAACGAGGGCCAGCAGCGAGCCCAGCACTGCGGGGGGCTGCTTGCAGCACCGGCAGCGCTTTGCTCCGTGTTTGCACCGACACGCTGCTCAGGCTGCCACAATCAAGTTTCCTCACCGTGAAACCAGCGTAAAGGGAAACCTGCAGGAGGTCCAAAGAAAACCACAGACCACTGGGAAGCATAAAACCAGCACGCCAGATGGCCACAGTAGAATTTGTTATGAATAAGTGTAAAATAAGTATATCGTTTTGTGTGTAAGTATACATGAGTACACTATTTTCATATAACATGTGTAAAGTTATATGCGAAGGAAGTGCCAATAAGAGCACATTAAAGAGCTGTGCGGCTAAGAAGGAGCCACAACAGTGCACCTGCCGCGCAGGAGGCACCTACCTGCGACGGGGTGGAACCCAGCCATGGCCACGGCACTGCCACTCGCCCCCGCGCACCAGGGGCTCTCAGCCCCCAGCCCCAGCGTGGGGAAGCTGCGCAGGTATCACCTCAGCCCGCACCTGGAGAAACTGCTGCAGGCCCTTCCATCAGCCCCGTGGCATCCTCACCAGGGCGCACCCAACAAGCCCAAGCAAGGGCCACTGCGGCACAATGCCGAGAGGCAGCACTGGACAAGAGGAAGAGAAGGTGGGGAAGGAAGAAAGAGAGCTGAAGTGGAAAATCCCTTCCTTAAAATGAGGTAGGAGGTGGAGGGCTAGAACGTGAGACCCTATGGACCCTGCCCCAAAAGTTTCCAGCGCATCACCAGCAACACACCCTGAGCAGGATCTTTCCACATCTGGAGGCAGACAGTTCTCTTCCTCACTCCCATCCTTCATCAATAAAGCTTCAGGCATGATAAGCATGCTGCTTGTTTCTGAGATACCACACATATGAAATACCAGAAACCAGAAAATAATTTAAAATACTGAACTAATCTAAAACTGTAATTCCACCAACAGCACCAGAGTTGTGCTCCCCACGACACCAAGACAATCCCCATGCTGCCCTAGCATGAGAGCTCAAGCTGAAGCATCTCTGGGGAGCCAAAACTGCCTCCAACTACATTATATTAAAAGGTCTTAACTGAAAAGTGTTAGAAAAGTTAAACTACTAGATTTGGGTTTTCTTCATATTCAGGAGAAAAGACAATCTTGGTTGTAGTGTTACGAGAACTTTTATAAAGCATAAATGATAGTTATCTGAAATTAACTAAATTAACTTGCTATAATCAAAATCCTCCTAGCACTCAAGGTATGCCAGTTGAATCTCTGACTCAAGAAGATCCTCTCTCCTCCAAAACAACGATCCATGCACAGGCCATTGCGCTGTCACTCATTCCTTGTGTTGTACCCAGCATGTGCACACCTCTGCCAGCTTCCCAGGACAGACAAGGACAGGTCCAGGGACAGAGCTCTCCCTATGCTTTCATTCTTCCATCTCTCCCTCTGCAGCACTGGGATCCAAAATATGGTCTGAAATAGAACTTAATTTATTTCCTTCTGGACAGTAATGGAACAAATGGGCCCATGGAGATCAGTTCAGCCTTCTATTACTGTACATGCATTAAACATTAAAACAGCTATGCTTCTTCTCCAGTAGAGACATTAAAAATGCACAGAACATTTCCAATTTGAATTCCATAATTATCCATAAGGCTCTCAAAGTTTTTTATTTTTTCAGATGTCACCATGTCTTTTCCACAAGCAACTTCTTAAACATCTCCCTCCTCCATTTCTGTCCGGCTGCTTCTTGCTCAGCACAAATTCCTCATAAAACTAATTCCTGTTTGGGAAAGCCAAGGGTGGTGGAAAAGCCAAAAGCGTTCTGGGCATAGCTAACCTTATCTCAGCACTGCACCAGGGTTCACGGAGACAGCAGAGAAATCTGCTGCAGTCTTCACATTGGCCTCTAGCTCCCGGCTTGGTCCCACAGCCACTGCCCCGGGGCCTTCGGGGCACCGGTGGGTACGCCTGTGGAGCAAGGCTCAAGCCAAGTGGTAGCTCCACAATGAACAACAGCCCGTGCTCTCAGGTGTCACTCCCAGCTAGATTCATGCCTGTTTCTGTGGCAGAAGGCTGCTTTCCAAAAATAGGATTTCACCCATGGGATCGGTGGTCTGCTCGAGTCAAGGCAAACCTTCCTCTGGTCCCCGGAGTACAAGGTAGGTGTGTGCAGAGTGAACGATGGCTCTCACTGGGGTGTGACTGTTGATGTAACTTCTACAGGTCCTTCCTTTCTCCATGAAAACCAGTGTTTTCCAGTATGGTCTAAATGGATACACCTAACTCCAAAGAAATTTCACAGATGAAGGCTGGAGGCGGCAGAGCTGCTGTAGACCATTAACAAAAACCCTTTTGTTTTCTGCATCATAACTAAGAGTGAAAAGACATACCTGACCTACCCACTCTCCGAGAGACTACTCTGACTCATATTGTACTGGATTTGTCCACACAGATGCTACACAGTCAACCAATTTGCCCACATTCCCTTGAAAGGGCTCCAATTTTTTTTTTCCCTGTTTTCTATTAAAGAGAACATTACTGTCAGTGTGAATCCTGCAGTCTTACTCCTAAGCCCCTATTATTTCCCTAGAGAAATGTAATCACTATTATCAAATGGGAAGGCAGTGAGGGCATCTTTATACCAACCTTTGCCATTTTAAGCCTTTATATTTTCTTATTTCTCATGCAGTTTCTAATCTACAGCTTTATTTTGCCTTTCAAGCAAAACCTTGTGCAACAGACTTAACGGAACGGTGCTTTGACAGCTCAGTAAAATGCTGGCTGCTCCTTTTCCTGTTATTTCATTTGCATGTCCAAAAAATCTCTACGTTTACAAGTCCTTTCTTCAGAAGAGGCCCAGCAATCAGCAGGTACTGGTGATGTGAAAATATTGCTTTGCTTCATACTTACAAATCATCTACTTACTATTGAATATGACCAATCCAGTTTACAACAACAAATTAAACTGTAGTAGGTACTGCTGTTTTACTAAGGTTTTACAAGTCACCGGCATACTGTTTCCCTGTAATATTTATGGTATGAGGATGTTTATTTTCTGGATTAATTTTGAAAGCAATGTATTTACAACTCTGTAGCACAAAGAGCATACAAAATTACATTTAGATTATTTAGGCATTGCACTAATGACGCCGTCACTGCAGATTTATAAAGACCAGACTGCCAAGTACAACCACACAGAACAGCAGCAATAAACCACAACACTTCAACGTCACGTTCGATGACGTAAAAGAATTATGTGGATGATGCATTTCAGAGGGCAGGCAAGTAAGCCTTTGCTTTTGCTGTGCTCGTACACGGTCAGTCTGAAACATGCTCCGACAGGTGGAACCTGGGCCATAGGACCCCAGGCACGGCCCCCATCAGAAGACACGCTTCTGGTGTAACATCCCCTTAGGAGAGAGGACAGGGCTCTGAGCTCAGCCTGCACATGAAGCCCCATCTGCTGATGGAGGATGAGGTTTAGGGAGCCCAAACCATAAACAGGAAATTCAGGCAAGGGAAAGGCTGAAAACCCACATCTTCCCCAGTCTTTTGCCCACACTGCAGCCACCTGCAAGCCGTCCCCAGAGACAAGCTGGTGGCCCTGCTGGTCTGTGGGGTGTTCTCACCCACACAAGGAGGGTAGGGATAAAAGCTCCCTGTGCTCTGCATTTCAAGCTGAATCCTTGCTGTCCTCTCATGATTTACTCACCTGTATGCCACTAACTCCCACCAGATGAGACAGCAGTCTCACCAGATGTGCCCGAGACCCGGACACCACGGGGCTCCTTTCCAAAGTCCCAGGCCGCAGGAGACAGATGGAGCCATCATCCCCCCACTGATGCCCTCACATGGGTCACAACAAGAGCTGCTGTTCAAAGGATGTGGCCACCCACACCTGCAGCAGAGCCATGCAAAGAACACAGAGAACCTGTGCAGAAGACGTGGGAAGGGGGGTTTGCCAAGTGGCATAGAGGAAGCACGTCCTTACCGCATCCCACCGGGAGCTGGAATGGTGAGAGCAGAGGGCCATTCCTGCCACAAGCACCACAGCCAGACCTCAGCCTCGGAAACACCATCCCATCAATGTGGCACCCAAAAACAGCAGCCCGTGACCCTTCCAAGGACTGACACAGAGCTGAGAGCAGAGTGCTCTGTCCCTCTGCCATCCAGCTTTCCCCAGGTACTCTTCCCGGGGCAAACTGGGCACCAGCTCTGTTCCCTCAGGCAAGGATGGCAGTGCTCAAACCTGCAGACCATCCTCATCCCGAGGATGGGGCTACCGCGGCTGCTGACCGCACACTATTCAGGCTGAGGATCCCCTGAGCTAATGCTACAAGGGTACAAGAGAAAGAAGGGGAGCACATCTGACAGATGCTATCGGGGGGGTGGGGGGGTGGGGGGGGTGTAAGGCAGCACTGAAGGATACAGAACAGAATTTGGTGGTAAAGGCAAACCAGCTCCAAACCGAAATACCTTTTCTATTTAAGGCAACAGAAAAACCAGCCGCATGCTGTTTACAGCTTGTTAGTTTATATAGTCTCAATTCCAATGTGTTCTGACTTCAGATGCTTCAGTCATATGCTCCCTGTTAGCAAGCCTGCTGATAACCATCAATGGCTTTGGGTGTTTTGGGTGTTTGGGGGGGGGGGGGGGGGCGGTTTATTATATTTTGGGGGGTGGGGTTGGTGGGTTTTTTTTCTGTTTTGTTTTTTTGTTGGTTGGTTTTGTTCTTAAACTTTACCAATAAACTTTTGGGGGGCTCAAAGGAAATTCTGGTAAGTTCTGTTCTTTCAAACTTTTATTGATAATTCCACTGGGGAAGGAAGTTCATGGCAGTGTTACTCACAGCTACAGTTACAAATCCCAGTTGTCTGATGGGACGTGGACGTAAGGAAGCACTGAAGGAAACAGTTTGTAGGCACGGCCCCTCACCACTGAGGCAGCAGCTGGCCCTGCCTGCGCCAAGCTGTGCACCCCAGGCAGGCCTCTAGCTCACCCGCAAGGTCAGAATTTTCAGCAAAATCTCTTTTAGGCTGCCCTGCTAAAGTCACCTTCCCCTGAACAGAGCAATTGCAGCAAGACCATCGCCAGGCAGCTTTCCCAGCCATGTAGCAGAGGGGGAGAGCAGCAGCCCGATGCCCGAGCACAGCCCTGCCCTGGCGTCACGCCAAGCCCACCCACACGCCCCAGAAACACTGTGGGGGCCGCCCGCTGCAGCCACCACGCTCTGCAGCTTGTGGGGACCCTCACAAGAGTGACAGCAAGTCTTGGGAAAGCCCACCTACTGCATCCAGGGAGAAGCACGTTAAATCATCTCCCCTTCACCAGAACACTGCTCTACAGCAGCAAGACCTTTATGGCCGGCAGCCCCTCGTCTGCCCCCTCGTACAATGTTCGGCTAGGACCATGGATGGTTATTTTCAGTATGTGGTCCTCAGCTTTATCTTGCTTTTGAGCTCTTGTAGCAGCAGATAAACTATCCATTAATAAAATGCAACTTAAAAGCACAGGCTAATGTTTATCTTCTTTCAAGAGCAGTATTTTATTGACTGATTGTATCTACAGAAGTGGAGTGAAAGCACAAATATTATAAATCACTCATGAAGAGGGGGGCATTTTCATAAAAGCAGGTAGAAAGGCAACTTCAAGAAAGATAACATGCAGAATTAAGAATCGGGAAATAAAAAAATATGTTTTCTAAAAGACAGAAAGCAGCCTGCGGCCTGTGACCTTCAATAATTGTCAGATCCTGGTACAACAGCGACTGTAGCCAAGTTGGTGGGCCTCTCAAGGCAGCGACGGAAAGCTTAAGTTGTGCCACACAACAAGCTCCAGACTGTAAAACATATTTACCCCTGACCTAATGATGGAGTTAGCCCTCTCTTAAACACGCAGTTCCATGAACAAGACTGTTTTCAAATGGCTGTTGCAAAATAAATCCACCCCCATTCCCAAAGTCCTTCTGTCGCCTTCCTTGTGAATCCTCCTCTGCCAGATTAAAGGTGAGATGGTCATCTTTCCGCTGTTCAGTATTCCCTCTTCTAGCCAAGAACCTGACTTCAGCAAGATTTGAAGGCATTTTGTACCCCAAAAGCCCCTAACCCATCCCACCCAGCTGAAGACCTCGGAGCAGCTGCGAGAGAGGGGACAGACAACATCAGAGCCCCGTAATGAGGGGAGCTACACGGCCCATGCAGAGGGGCCAGGGGCAAAGTCCGCTCCCCCCACAGGGACATGCCGCCCCCTCCCCACCCCAGCAGGGTCACCCCTGCTCCACGCCCCTCGACCTCGCAGGCAGCACGGTGGGTGCTTCTCCTGACCCTGAGACAGTGGAAGATTATTTATCCAGTCGGGTCTTCCCCCTCTCCGCTGCCAGAAACCTTTCCATCAGGAACGTTTATTTTCCCTACACTCTGGTGATAAATCCAGGCAGGCCAGGCGTGAGCCAGGTGGGCACCGGGCTTTCATAACGCAAATGTTCCATCCTGCAGTTCTGCAGAAACAAAGTAAACTGACATAAAACAAACGGTCACAAATATTTCAGCACCTACTCCAGAACACCAGCCCCAGAGACAACAGAAGCTACTGAGGGGCAAATGGCGGAGCATAGAGTGCTTGGCACTTCTGTGAAAGGAGACAGAAGAATATCTCGCCCTCGCAGCCAAGGGCAGAAACGCCGTGAGGAATGACGCTTCGGAGATGGCATGGCTGGGGGTCTGTCTGCCAAGCCATGGGCAGGGGCTGCAAGGGACATTGCCCCTTCCCTCCCCTCATAATCCCAACTACAGGGTTAAGTCAAACGTGGGCTAGCATAGGATACTTCGTTTGTCACATTACTTTTCTGGTAGGTATAGCTGGTCCTGGGTGACCACTGGCACCATCATCACTGTACCACCCAAAACAGGGCTTGCATGGTCCGGCATTGCCATGGAAACAGCGGTCCTATGTAGGTCATCCCATCCCACCCCTCGACTCCCGCTGCGGCTTGAGATCTTACTCAAGCTCTTGAGATCTTGCTCAGGCTGGCATCAGAACAGCTCAGTGTACATTGCTGGACATGACTCACATCCCCTACGGTTCCCCAATGTTGTATGGGAGGTGGATGCTGGTCACGAAATGGTTGGAGTCATAACTTCAAGGCATCAAGACTTCTTACATAATGATTAGCCACCAGCTGAGCTGAGCAACCTCTGGCTCCCTTGAATAAAACTCCTATGCCAGGTACACAGACCACACATAGCAAGTCTTTCCTTTCAAAAATAAAAAAATAAAAAAACCCTGGTATCACATTTGAGTCCTCAGAGCCAAATATAGGTATCAGATTTTTAAGCTGATTCGATTAAAAAACAGTACTTTTCCATTCCTACATGCTAACCTGATGTTTTTGAGGCAGATCTCAGTTATTCCCTTTGCTGTGATCCACAGCTCATTATAATTAATCTAGAAATACTCCTCTGAAAAAAAATCCCAAAGGTGTAAATGATAACAGCCTATTGGACCAGCCAAAATCCTGGAGGTATGCTGCATTGCTTCTCTGCCTCTTGTCCTTGCCGTGCCAGCTGGTGAAATTCAGCTCGTGGTCATTGTGCCAACACAAGGCTGCCTGTAAACGTCCGGAACCGGCCCCCTGTGCAGCCTTCGCATCCCACCAGACCCTGACACTGGATCGAGGGCAGGGGTGCAGGGTGCCAGGGACCCTGCTAGAGGAGACAGGGTCCCGCTGCTGGATGCATCCCCCGCCAAGGGGGACTGCCACCCAAGGAGCTGGCAGCTCTCCGTACTAGCTGCAAAACCCATTTATTCACCTGAAGTGACCTTAAGCAAATGGCTCCCAAACAGAAAACCACAGTGCACCCGTGAAACAAATGAGTGCAACAAAGAAAAAGAATCCTAATAAAAATAATCAAATTATCCTTCCTATAAAGTGAGAAAGAAGGAGAAAAAAAAAATATTTTTCTTAAGTACCTAGAAGGAGCTCACATGCTATAGTGTCCTTTAGGTAGGGGAATGCCTGAGAGCTGGCACATCAAGGCATCTGTCAATAATGCAATACATCTCCAGATCTACAGTTAATTTGCCAAAAATATATGTTACCACTACTCCAGACATTATGTTATTTTAAGGATATAAAAGATATATTATATTTAGTGTTAATTAGATGTAGTATAATACTGAGTTGTAAGTATTTTATACGAATGCCCAAGCTTCCATACAATCTGAAAATGCACTTTGCAAAGAGAGAAATAGCTCTTCATATTCTAAATATGTGTCATTTTTCATTAGATCAAAGCACCAAACCAACTGTGGCCAGTGCCTGTGGGCGATGCACCCCCTGAGAGCATCAGGAACTCTGCAAGCATCAGACCCCACATTCCTAAACCTCTGCAGGCTGCTCCAGCTTTACCCAGCCTAACGCTTCACTCAGGCTTCTAAACCACTGCTTGCTCCACACATTGTCCAGCAAGCAAGGGTTTGCTTCTGTGGTGACTTTGACAGAAGCAGGAAAATAATCTGTTGTTTTGGGAAGCAAGCTAACCGACTTGGCACCCTGAATAAAAGCTGGCCAGACCAGGCTGCACGCCTGGCAGGGGAACAGCCAGAGCAGCAGGCACCGCTGCCTCAGCTTCTCCAAGGACAGATCCCACACAGAGCTCACAGAATCCCCTAGCCTCCTGCAGTCCTGCCCAGCAGGTCCCTTCCTTGGCAGAGGAGGAGGAGGAAGAGGGGAGGCCAAGCGTGGACCACTGCAGGTCCTGGCCAAGTGATGCAAGGACAAGGTGCTGCAAGCACCAATTTGCACAGCAGCCTGCATGAGCAGACTGGAAGGGCGATTACAGACCCAAATTAAGACAGTGCTAAAAATACCAGAAATAAATTGATCTCTGCCTGTCCCCGCTCCTCCCGCTGCCAGGACTGCACTACAACAGCACATCACCGGTTGCTCAGAGAAGAGCCTGTCCATATGGGGATACTGCACTAGTCTATACTGCCTAAAAAGCCACTGATCTTGCAGGACTCGCTTTCCCCCTGCATGTATTTTCCACATCAGAGTTAAACACATGGTCCTACTTTCAAAAGCGCTGCTTTTCGCTTTGGGAGAAAGTCACATGATTTTAGCCCATGGTGCACAGGACACAGAGCTTATGCAGCCGACGTGCTTTTGCACCCCTCTACCAGTTTTCCACTGGCCACATCTAACTGAAGAGAGCACTTCCAGGGATGCTTGGATACCTGCTTCCCAGGACAACAAGGAGAAGAGAGATAGCCTCCTCCAAAGGAAAGGTACCAGAGGAGGTTATTCCTTATTAGACATCAGAGAATCCAAGCACAGCCTGCAGACTGAGATAAAATCTACCCGCTGCAGCAGCTCAGAGAGTTTGGGTTTTTTTGTTTGGTCTTTGTTGTTGTTTTCATTTTTCTTCAAATTAACGACAGGACCAAGGAATAAATCCTACCCAGAGAAGGATTCTGTCCAAAGTTTTGCTTCAGCAGCAGGCCAGTTTGGGTCCTTAATTGTCTGCAGAGCAGACAGAAAAATGTATTTGCATTAGTTTTAAAAATGCAATGTTTGAAATTATTTTTAAAAGAACATGGACTTCTATGAACTCGTTCCTACAAAGCAACCTTCTGTAGAACACTTTCTGACATGGTCTTTAGCTGTGCTTAATATGGCATACGAAAGCATAACAGCCAATTTTATGATAAAAATCCAGAATTCAAATGAAGAGCTTCCCTCTGCCAAGCTGACTGTTTTCCAGAAATTGGATGTGTCATATCCCCATAAACATCACTTATGCATCTGGCACTTAGGGTCATGGTTCTTGGTGGGCTTGGCAGTGCTGGGTTAGTGGTCCATGCTCTCAATGGTCTTTTCCAACCTCAGCGATTCTGTGTTCTGACAATCTAGTGAGGGCTTAATCCTACTTGATATCCAGACCACTATTACGGAGTATTGCTTAATAAAATTGTAACTGGGCTTGGGGTAGCTCTTCGAGGCACTGTTTAGCTGTTTTTTAGCTGACATTCCTCCTCTTAAGGATTCAGTATCACCGAATTGCACCCTAGCAGGTGTGCAAAAATACATTTTAAAATGGGTTTTGGCACATGTGGGAGAGCATTGCCCAACAGCGACATGAAAGCCACTTCATCGGGTATTGACAGAAGTCTGCCCCAAATTCAGGTATGTAAAATTAACAGGTTTCCTTGACTTTTTTCCCCCTGAGGGAGACAAAGGAAAAGAAATCAAACCCTTCTCTTGTGCTGCATCATCAATGACCATTTAAAACTTCACTGGGCAAACACAGGACAGAAGTAAGGGGCATTGGAGGCACTGTGAAGCTGGACCTGGAGGCATCTGCCAAAGCACGTCCTCTTTCAGTCAGACCTGAGCATCCTCAGGAGCCCCATGGAGACAGCAGTGCCTGCATCTTGGTGTGCAAAGGGAACAGTTTTATATGTGTGTGGGAAGCACCTCTGTGCTGGGGCCAATGTTCAGGAGTGTTGCAGGAGACAGGGATGCTCCAGAAGAATGTGAAACAACACTGCTGACAGCAGAGTTCTCCATCAGGGAGAAGGCAGGTGACGTTATAACCCCTGTCAGAACAGAGTCCTCAGATTCTTGATGTGCAGTCTAATTTAATTCAACACCACTTTCCGACACGCACGTTAACATTTCATTTCAGCCTTGTCCTTCAGATCACAGCAAAGCACCGAGCAGCCTGCTGGGATCAGAGGATCCCCTCTGGTAGGAAATGGGGAGGAGGCAGGGGAAGAACTGAAAGAGCCATCGCCAAGCCTAGGTAAAACCTGGAATAGCATTTGCTTTTGCTCACTGCATCTCAAAAAACCTACAGAATTCAACAAGTCCAGGACAGGGGTAAAAGCACAGCAGCATCCAACACAGTCAGCACAAACACTGCTGTGAGCAGCACCTGCTGGCAAAGCACATTCTTATGCTGCTAAGAAAAAAATGTAAAAAGCCAACCCACAAATAGGGATTTACAATCCATAAAAAAGCAGCACCGCTAATTGACAAGAAATGCCTCACTTCAGCACACCAGCTGAGCACTGGCCAGCTCTGAGCTTGCTGTGTCCCTCCAGAAGAGGTACCCCATGTCCGGGGGACCTGCTCCCACAAGGATCTTCCCAGTTACTGCCCTGACCGAGATCCCAGGCTCACCCCCTTGCCAGCCACCACAGCACAGGTCAGCTGCGCTGCTTTTTTGGAACAAATTTGACTCAAAAATTTGTAGTTTTTAATATTCTGCCTCAAATCAACTACCTGCTTTTACTTGTTAGGGAAAAAAAACCAACCCAAAAAACTTCACAAAAACGTTTAAATCACACATGCAAGTCAATTTTTCCACTGCTGGAGTCAACATCCACTGGAGTTTAGGAAACTGCAAAGATGGCATCAGTCCCACCTAAATTATCTTTAATTTGGTGCAGCTGAAATGTTGGTTGTCTCTCCTTAAGGTAACTGCACACATGCTTGATTAAACAGGTAGGGCCAGCTGCTTCGCTTGTGTATGGCTGTTCCCATGTTACAGAAAGTAATAACCCTTGCCAACGGTAAACTGCCATCACCAGGGCTATGGCTTATCAAGATGCAAACAGAACTTCAAGGACTTTAGTTTATAAGGCTGGAATTAAGACACATAATAGTGTATCAGCTGGACAGATTCAAATAAAGGATCCTGAACAAAACTAACCACTGCATCACCAATATACTTCATCAGCAAATCTTGATTGCTCAACAAGCGTGTAAATTTTTGCATTCCTCCTCATAGCTAGCAGATTAATTCCATTTAAATATATCGGAATGCCTTATACATATGTGCAGTGACGAAACAAACGAGTTGCTTTTAAATACAGGAGTGCTGCATTTTTTGCTTTTCCTTTGCAGGACAAGCTGGAGCAGCGCGGGAAGTCTGCAGTCTCCAAAACCACCAGTTTACCTTCGGCTGGAAATGTCCACTCAGAACCATCCAGCCTTCGAAAGCCTCATACTCACTCCCACAACACATTTCAGGACCACTGTGGCTGCCACAATCTTTTCGTTAAGAGCACAGCATCACTAGCTGATGAGCACCATCCTCACGGACCGGCAGCCAGCCATCTGCTTCTGCATCAAAGAAAGAGCCCAGCTGCCTCCTTGGTAGCCAGCATTGCAGCTCACAGCCCCGGGGGCAGTGGCAAAATCCCCCAGTCTGGGTCAGGAACAGCTTCTGTCCTCTGATAAAAGCCCAGAAAGTTAAGCAGGGGAGCCAGGCCACACAAGCAACCCACACTGTATACAAGGCTGTGGAAGGCACAGGGACACTGCAGCCACATGCTGCGAGCTGCCACGTCCTGGCACCCTTCCTTGCCCCCCCACGCCACCCCCAAACAGCAAATCGCTTACAAAGGGAAGGAGCTGCTTTGGCACTGCTGCCGATGCACCCGATCCGCTGCCCGCTCCCGCTGGGGGAGCACAGGAACCTCACCGGGCTCTCTGCGGCACCAGGCGAAAGCAGGTATCGGTGCCCACACCGCTGCCTGCTCAGTGTCCAGCCTTGCAATGTCAAGGCCACACGCACACAGAGAGCCCCTTTTCCCCATCGGGCTCTCCCCATGGGTGGGATGTTTCTCAGCTGACTTCCCTTAAGGGAGCCCCTGCCAGATGCCATTTCCTACTCATTAAACCGAGACCCGCTTCAGGGCCCACAAGGATGCTTTACGGGTGCCTCACATTTTCCAAGGTAAAACAGGACAGAAATCCTGTGTCCATCTACCGTTCCAGAAGTAAGAGAGCCCCTTCCCGGGGTCTCTGGGCCTTCACCTCTGCCAGTGGGAGACCAGGGGGGCCGGCTAGGCCACAGGAGACGCGGACAGCGAGGCACCCAGGCACATCCCAGCTTGGGGCATTCCCATTGCCTCTGGGAGGGCTGCCCGTAGCTCCGCGGGGGCGGCTACGGACCTGCAAGCACAGGGCCACCGGCAGGGCCAGTGCCACACCAAACCTGCGTGGACAAAACCCACGGCAACTTGCCTGGAGCTTCAGGAGGCCTAATGGGAAAGAGCCTAACAGAGCAGACGCTGGCGTGGCAGGCAGCCCGCTGCAGCCCTGCTTGTGATACAGCGAGCCCGGCAGAGCAGCCCACACATTCCGCATTCTCCCACCACCGTGGATGTAATCAAATCTCAAGAGATGTCAAAACCTGCAGTAACCAAATCATTTGTGCAAACACAGAGTTTGCACATAGAGAACACCTTAAAGCAGTTTCTAATAAAACTTGTGAGGAGCTGGATGCACACCCGGGCATCCCTGTGCACAGTGTCAGGGGGAGGCAGGAGTGACTGCTTTGACCACGGCAGCATTTAGCCATACAAAAGTCACATTAGTGGATAATTTCTGCTTAGCTTGTTATGGAATAAAAACCACCTGTTTGCCTTTTCCAGGTTAAGCTTATAATAGGGGCAGGAGTGAGACAAATGAGGTGAAAACATGGCCATGACCTGAGAAATTAATTAAACCTGTATGTCTCATTAGAACTCTGAAGGGTGGAAGAGTTTTACTACTAGAGATGCAGCATTCAGCATGTCAGCCCAGATAGCTTGTTGCAGGTGTTTCAGGGTTTAAACAGACAAAACCGGATCTCAGAGATGCAAATTCAGAGCAGCTACATGTAGAACAGCCCTGGAAAACCCAGAGTGAGAAGATGGAGATGTTGAAGGGTTTGCCATTCCAGGGTGAGCACAGGGATGGGTGGCAGGGAGAGGGCTGAGTCTGCTATTTTGGCAACTTCTGTGCTAGGGAGATGGAGCCAAGGACTGTAAACAGGGACCTGTGCTGTGCAGCGGGTGCCAGCAGACCCTGGTCCTGTGCTTCGTGGAAAAAGCTTCTTCAACCTTGGAAATCCAGGAGACAGGAATCCCTCGAAAGACAAGTTAAGGCTCCTGTGCTACAAACAGTCCCAGGACACTCATCCCCCAACACTTCTCTATACTTTTCCCTGGTGCCTTCCCCAGCAGAAGGAAATTTCTACTTAACTTGTTTTTCCAGGATTTTTTCAGATATTGAGGGGAAAAGGGAAATTGCATACAAGTCCAAATGATTCGAAATACCCAGTGCTTTATCGGTTACATTGGCATGAGGATCAGCTCACTCCTATTTTTATTGGATGTCCTTCTTTCAATTTCTGCTTTGTCTTTAAGATCAAAGCAAACATCACCCCAACTTTCAGCAAAGACAGCTCAAGCTAAATCTGCTGTCACCATAGCACTGCTGTATTTGGTTTCTGTCTGCCACTGCCCTGCAGACCCTCCCTCTCCCGGTCTCTCTTTTAATGTACATGCATTTATTTTTCTTCTGGCATGCAGCAATTCACAATTTTAAGGAAAAAATGGCTGCAGAAGAGATACCTCCTCAGCTGTTCCCATTAGACTGTAAATGTGCCTTGCAGGATGCTCTAAGAGGTGCAGAAGCTCCAGGACATGCAAGAACCCCATATTCTCTGGCCTCTGGGTAGATGAAGGCCAAGGCACAGGCACCCTTGCTGGGATTCACTGGAACTGTAACTGTGGACTCCCATTACAAAAAAAAAAAAAAAAAAAAAAAAAAAAAAAGCAAACCCCAACAAACCCCACAAACAAAAAAAACCCACAAAATCCCCTCCCTGAACACCTGGGATGCTAGCAACATTAAAGCCCAGAAAGCACAGTAGCCATTATAAACTTAAACCAGCTAGATTTTTATCCTGTCCGTATGCTCCTCTCAGGTGCAATGATAAAACAGCACTGTGTTACCACGTGGGATTTTAGGAGAAAGGGTGCAAGTGTACAGCCACACCACAGCCACTGGTTGTACTACTGCTGTGAAAAAGCAGCCCATGCAACAGTTAAGCTTTAAAATAGAAGGTATAAACTTACGTAGCTGGCTTGAAAAATCCAAATGTCTATATTCTTAACTGGGAAGAACGATGGCTGGCAAGCGATCAAAGACAGTCCCTACCAGTAAAGCAGTTCTTTCTTAGTGGTCAGCCAGCTGAGTTAACAAGATGAGCAAAGGTGGGACAAAGCAGGGCGGGAAAATGGATGAGGCTGAGCAGAGCACTGCACAAACCAGGCTGCTCTGGGGTGCTCAGGACAGGCACCCATTCCCCTGGGTTTCCCAAGAAAAGAGCAGGCTACTTCACCCAGAATACTCTCTAGCCACTCCCCTGCTCACAGGTGTACCATCAGTGTAGGCTTCCTCTTGCTCTGAATTTGAGGTCCCCGACCACGTCCCCCCATGCCCGACCCTGCCAACGCAGCACACCTGCACCTTTGGCCATCAACTCCTGCTCTCTTGCCCCCAGCTCAGCAGCCCCTGCCCCCTTCCCAGGTGGATCCCATTACAGCCACCCCAGCAGGCTCTGGGGCCAAAGCCCAACTGCCCTCATTGGCACCAGCTGCAAGCAGGCTCTGACCTGCAGCCCCCTTCACCCCTCAAGTCCCCTCCCTCATGGGCAGGATCAAGGGGAAAAACCACCTGGCCTCTGACCACCCCCAGGGCCACCAAGTCCTGCCTGACCTTTCTGGCAATGCTCCAGCATGCCCCCTGCACGGTCACCCTTCCCCACACCAGGCAGAAGGGAGAAGCTCAAAAGCATCAGCCCAGGGAGGATGACATGGGTGATGGGAGAGGATGAAGGACTGAGGATCCGGTCTCTGAGCATGGGGCGCATGGGGAAGAAGCATTTCCAGCTGCAGCAGGCCTGGCCAGTGCAAGGGACAGCCCCAGGGCTGCCCAGCTGCTCTGACCACAGCTAGACAGTGGTAACTGCCCCATCTCTCCTCAACAGCAGCTTTGTTCAAGGCCCGACTCATAGCTCTGGTGGTTATTGTGGTACACTTGGTTTTGGGGGTTTTTTTGGGGGTTTTTTGTGTGTTTTTTTTTAAATCAGCGATGTTTGTGGTGGGTGAGGTCCCCAGCCACGAGGCAGCAATCCCTGCCCTCCCCACGGCAAGGGCAAGCTGCCCGACTTCCCCCAGACAGGGAAGAAAGGCAGAAAGGCTCCTTCGCACCGCAAGAACTCACGGATGAGAAAGCTTAGGCTCAGGTTTTTTTCCTATGAAATATAAAAAACATTAAGAGCCTGCTTAACAGTGCTTCTACTTTACTGCTCAATAGATTACATAATATGCTGCCAAGACATCCAAATGTTAAAACACAGACTCTGTGGTACTAATTTCTAACGATTTGTCTTCAAGGGGCCAGTTTCAGTATATGAAACTCTTATTATTGTCCCTCTTAAACAGTCTTCTGCAACGAAAACTTACTTGGATAGAAAGTTGAACAGGTTGCAGTCAAGAGGATTTATTGTTTTCTACTACCCTCATATTCAACACCTATTTTACAGAATTACTTGGGGTGGGGGGTAGAATCAATCAGGAAGGGTTAGACAGCTCTCTCATGAAAGAAAGCAGATTTACTGTCTTGGCATGTTAATATCTGTAAGTAGTACAGTGATATTTTGTAGGAGCTTTAGAACAATGGGCCTTGTACTAAAACCAAAGCTAACATCCAGTTCTTCCAGTTCTCAGATCATTGGTAATAGCTCCAGACTCCTGCACTTGCCCCATGACCTTTCCTTTCAATTTCTGGAAGCCAAAAGACTATTAAAGCAAATCAACTCCAACATGGTGCTCCCCCCCCACCCCCCAAAGTCTCAAGTCACTAATAGTAAAACCCTTCAAGTACATTTATTGATCACCAGTGAAAATACTGTACAATACCCAAGAAAAGGAGCAGGGAAAGGCAATGTACTAAGACTGACTTTCATCAATGTCTTTGTCTGGATCCACCTCTGCAGCTTCACTCTCTTGCTGCTGTTTCTTCCAGAGTTTAGCCATAGCAAGCAGTTTGAGATTAGGCTGATTGGCAGTATCTTCTGGGAAAATATAATCATAGTATTCCTCCCAGCCAGCATCAGACTAGGGAAAAAAAAATATGACAAAGCAAGTTCAATTTGCATGTTAACGTTAGCTATTAGAAGGTCCTTCTAATAAGTGTAACAGTGAGATAAAATTAACATCAGTGTTTGTTAGACCATCCATAGCAGCTGAAACCAGTAAGCTGAATGGGTGTGAGACAGAACTACTTCTGCTGTGCACAGTGGGCAGGCAGACTTGATGAACAGCTTGGCTATAGCTTCCCCAAACAAAGTTAAGAAACAAACGCTATCTGCACAGTACTGCCTACAGCTCTTTCGATTTGTCTACAGTAGGAGTTTAAGGCAAAGGCAGCTTGCGCATTTGGTACAAGTATTTCACTTTGAATCAGCTGTCCACCTGGCCTGCTGCAGAGCAAGGCGCTCAACAGCACATATTGCAGGCCGAGACTTTTTTTCAGTTACTGGAGTAAAACTGGTATGCAGCTACAGTATCCATCATAGCCAATTTTGTTTTGTGTACCAGACCCCAGCACCAAGCCACCAAAGATTCAAAGTGATTCCTTGCATAATTTTTCCTCTTACCCCATCTTCAGCCTGCAGTTTTCTCCTCTTCTTTATTTTTTCAGGCATAAGTTTATCTATCCTCTCTTTAGTGGTATCTGTTCCAAACTCCTCTTCAAAATTTCTCCAGGATTCCAGAAGCATGACTCTCTCCTCTTTCTCCTCACAGTTTCGCATTGCCTTGTTAGCCTCTTCATAAATCTGCCGGCATCTTGACAAACTCTCCTCCCTTCCTGCCGATAGCTCAAACTGTGCAAAGCTGATCCATACCTGTGGTAGAAGCAAATCAAAACCTAGCTGTAACCTCCATTCTGAAGTCTGATAGCTAAGCTATAGTTTAAAAAAACCCAAAGCAGCCAAAAAGGCAAACAGCAATGCAAGTCAAAAGTACGTTTTCATAAGCAGATACACATGTGAAACGGACTTGAATTTTGTAGGTAAGACTGGCCTCATTTTGGCAAGACAGAATACTCTTGTAAGCCATGCCAACAAAATTTCTTGCGGTTGTTTTGGGTCATGACAAATCCGGCTATGACAGCACCAAACTACACTGGAAAAATCACAACTATTTCTTCCTTGCAATGCTTCTGCAACCAAAATTCCAAAGCTACTCAGCAGGAAGAGGGCTGCTTGGGAAAGCCTTCATTCACGTAAGATATGCCTGTTATGAGCAATTCAGAAATTTCTTTCCCCTTTCCATGGCACAGGCATGGGACTGAACTGAACTGACTAAACTGCTGAGCTGAAAAAGCCACACAATCAAAGCAGTCAAGGGTTTCCAGCCACCATGGACCAGGTTCAAGACCAATTCTATGTTCTGGGTAGCCACACATACCTTTACATGCTGTGTCCGCTGAAGTAATCTGCGGTAAAGATTTCTTGTTTTCTCATACTCCTCTTGCTCAATTTCAAAGTCAATGTAGGATTTCCAAAGAACCTACAAAAGAGAAGTCTCTCATGATGTTTGCAGCACACTGAGATAATGGAGGTGGGGTGAGTGGGGTGGGGCGTGAGTGGGGGAAAGAAGAGCATGGCTAAATGTGAAAGTTCTCTGAAAAAAGTGAGTATTTATTGGCTGAACAAGGGTTAGGATTACGACTAAGCAATATCAGATCTTGTGCACATAATCCATTTAGCTCACTCCTGTAAGCATGTTTCGTCCTCCATGTTTTACCATGAGTTTTACAGTCCTGCATACTCTAAGAAGCAGATGCTAAATCAATGAGACCCAGGCTAAGTCACCACAGTAAAGCAGTTCTGCTCAAACTGGTAGATTATTTACATTTTAATTAGCCACAATGTGTAATAAACAGCTTAGAATTGTGCCCACTAAGTTCATTTACCCCCTTACCTCTGGCATGTCTAGCCGGGGCTGACCAATAGCCAACTCATAGATTGCACGGGCTCTATCAATATCACCAAGAATGGTCTCTAGTTCAGCAAATTTAATCCACGATGTGCAGTTTTCCGGTGCAAACTCCAGGAATTTTTCATACAGCTTTCGGCAACGATCAAATTCTCGCAATTGTAACTCCAATTCAATATAACCTTTAAACAGTTTGTTTTTTGGACATTTGCCTATGGATGTCCCCTGTAAAGGAAAACAAACAAACAAACCAACCCCCAAAACCACATAACGATTTTGCAACGGAAAAAACCCCAAAATTAACACTATTTTCTAAACGTCTGTTTAGTCTCCAGTATTTGAAATAAAATTCAGTTTTGAGCAGAGTCTGTTTTTTAAGACTCTGGTCACAGCCAGTATGAAAACCAACCATTGAACCATTGAAAACCAATGTTTGCAAAATGAGTGTGCATCCATAAACATCAACAAAAACTCCCAAAGCAGAAAACCTTCTAACTTGTTACACTTGTACATAACATGGATTCCCCACAAAGTATTAGTTGAAACTCACCCTGGCTCATCGAATGCAATCAAAATTTGCTGAAGAAAGCACAGTACCAGTCTGTACCAGTCTTTCAGGGAAACAGTTCCCAAGTATCTTAGAAAACAAATTGTATCAAGAGAAACTGTCTCCTGGACCACCACTGCTATTAATCATCGCATAGAGAATTGTCCACGGTCCCTGCCTGCTGACTTATGGTAATGAATAGACTGACAATAATGTTTTAAAAAGATATTTCCTTTTTGATATGCTTCAGTATCTGAAGAAAACTGTCCATCCTCAGACACAGTGCCAAGCTGTGGGAGAGCAGTTTCTGATTCTTAATTTGGAAATCTTTTAAAGCAAGGGTTAAGAGTGGGCATATCTGAAACAGGTATATATCGAGCTTTACTCTTTGAGTCACTTCTGTAGAAAAGTATTATTTATTAAGCACTACAGCCTCTGTTCCCCCAATCTAATGCTAGTTAAATAATTTGAGATCAAATTTCCTTACTACAATTCTCCTGCACAACCTTCCTACACATTGATTATCTTGGTACTTATTAAAAATGGAGAAAACCACAACTTGGGAATATCAATTTGGTCACCATTATGGCCTCCAGCTCTACAAATGCCTCTTCTATTTCAAAATATGCTCACTTCCTCCCCACCTGCCCCCGTTACTATTTTCTTAAGCAGCACAGACTCCAGCCGACCCCCTGCCTCCACCTCCCAGCATCTCCTTGGACCCAGGGAACATAAAGAACCCACACACCATCTGCAGCCAGTGAAAATAAGGCAGAGCAAGGTGCTGTCTCCATGCTGATGAGAGCTTCAGCATCAGAAGCCAGACCTTCTCTTCTGCATGGTGACAGCATGGGACCCTCACCTCAGGACAGGAGCAAAGCTTCTTCCCAGAGAGGTGGTTCAAAGTCAACTCATTACAAAAGAAAGAAAGAAACTGCTTGCCAAATCTGGGTCCAGTCCAAAAAAGTATTACGGCTGCAGCAGCAAAATCTGATTTCCAAAACAAGAAAGAGGTGTCCTACTAAAGAGTCTGTCAAAAAAATTAACAAGAGGGACAAAGACCACAAAGAGAGAAGCCTAAAAGAAACTGAGGAAACTTTGTATTTCTAGACAGGCCAAAGCACCCTTTTCCCAGAATCTACTGTAACATTTATGCCTTAAAAAAAAGGCAGCCAGAAGTAGGGTGCTGACCGGTGACCATGGCGATGTTAAGCAATGGTATCTTAGCCAAGCTAGACCAGCAGCAAGCTTCAGGGCAGATGGTTGTCTTCCCCTGCAGGAGGAAGTAAGTCTCAGAGTGGACTTAACCCCTCTGCTTCACTTTTTTCTGGTCACAGGCAGGAGTTTGGCTCAAGAGACAAAGCTTTGCTAGCACACTGGGGGAGACTTGGCCCAGCATTGGCTACAGACAGGCCAGCCACGTTAATGCTCTCATCACTGCTGGGCCACAAGCTTGGTGGAAACCCCATCGGTTTCCTCTGTAAAGTCAAACAATCTCAACTGTTACCAACACTAGATTCCTCTCAAAATTTCTAATGCTATCACTGAGGTTATCAGACTATATGAACTGAAAGAAAGGTTTTAATTTCAAAAGGTTTTGCTGCCAAAACGTACTCCATTGTTCTCTGACATGCTGACATTTGCATAGTGAATTTGTGCAGAAGCTCTTGAGCTCACCCAATGTCTCCATGATTACTTCTACGAGCAACCTGGGAGTAGGGACTCAAACACTCTACTCGGCAGGTCTTAGTTTCCAAGTCAAAAACTCCTATTTATTCAAAATTCTTTTTTAAAATGCTATTGTTAGTGCAAGTATCACTTAAAAAAATCAGCAGCAGTTAAAAATTTCCAAGTGCGCTAAGCTGATTTGGGTACTCTCGCATTCAGATGTGTGTTTTGTCAGCTGAAATGAGAAAGCTGCATTCATTTCTGCCCATGGCTAATTCATCATATCGAGCTCTGCTTCTTTTTAAATCATACATGACAGTAAATACTGGTCCCTGTAGAATTCTTGGATGCTTTATTTAAGTGGATTAAAACAGCAATTTATAAAGGACAATTTAACATCTTTTAATAGCGTTCCCTTGTTAACTATTAGCTAGTAAAGTCAATTATGGAATTAACAAAATCTTACCAAAGCTCTTCTGGCAAGTGGAAGATTTTTCTGGCGTATTTCAAACTGTGCATACAGCAACCATATTTTGGCAAATGTAAACTGAAAGAAAAAGAACAGCGTGATGCTTAGGCTGGAATCCTAGTAAATAATACTGTACAGGTTCCTTAAAAAAATAATCACTCCATACATATGATATAGAAATCCAATGTCTAAACAAGATGTTACTGCTACTGCAGTCAATTGCATTTGATCTCAGTGTTCTCCTGCTGAAAAGTTGAGAGTTCATATCCCAAAACAACCTCTCTAGAACAGGACAATATATTGCACCACAGATGAAAGCAAAAATGGCCAGGACAGAAGTCTTCTCAAACAACAACAATGGCTCCTTAGCCAATCAAGTGACTGGTAAAATATCAGCTATCACTTAATCAAGTGTCAGCTAATAAACTCTTAATAAACTACAGATTAATCCTAATCTACACAGTTGATACTCAGATGACATGATTAATGACACACTAGAAAAGTAAGTACGTGAATTAAGATTTCTTGACATTCCATGGCAAAGTCAATTGTTTTTAAGGGTTTGGCCACACAGATATTTTAGTTAAAGCTCACTGGGAAAAATATACCCCACAAAACCAAGAAAATCAGTCTTGGGAAGACAGACTGTAACAGGGAATACACACCTGAGAGACAGTTTATCAAATGCACCTCCCTTAGCTGGGGCCATGCAGACAATTGGAGACAGTAGCTACAGAAGCAGCTAACCCCATATAAAATAGAGTAGTAAGTATTCCACAGAGGCTACAAGCAACTAGGCTCAGAGCAGCTGTAAAAGTACTCAATCTGAGGAAGAAAATACATAAGTAAAGAATAGATAAGAGCTCTTCCTTGCTGCTTAGTAGTACTGGACTATCCTCCAGCTACGTGTTATTTCAGCTTCTCAGAGCATACTTAGTAATTTGAGAATACTTGGGGAAACCGATGCACCACATTTGTATGAGGAAATCCGACATCAGCGTGTGGCCTGCTATTTCCCACTGATGATACAAATTACAGCCACCTAACACCTTAGCTTGAGAAAAAAAAAAATCTAGCAATTTTGGAAGATGGACATTATGAGAAACTGGAAGTTTAAAGTCCTGAGCAGAGTCTTCATGAATGTGCTAGTAGCCGCTTGGAGATACTTACACACCTGAACTTTGGGGGAAAAGAAAACTAAAGGATCTTATCTCAAGAATTTTAATCCAAGACTCAATACATACTTCTGGAGGAGCCATACCTTCTTGTGGGGAATGAGCTCGACACATGCCTGATACACCTGTCTGGTTCGCTCTGCATCCTGTAAGAACAGGCATATAAATACTTTGCTCACTGCTAAGATTACACTGCATTTTGCACTGTGCAATTATTGCAAAACTGTCCAGCAGTATTTTTAAGTCAAGTTGTTTAGAATCATATATACTTGAGATATAAATGTACTTATCTACTTAGTGTGCACAATTCAAAGATGGTTAAGATCTGAGAATTGGTAAGTCATCTTTTCAGAACAATATTCAACAGCAAGACTTAAGATAATTAAACCAGGAGTGTCCCCATTTTGGGGGAAAAAGTCTTTTTTTTTTTTACATTTAACAGACACTGACTAGGTATACTGCAAGACAATTTTATGAAATAAAGAGCAGCTCTAACGTTACATGACTGATAACACAAGAAATACTTACACAGCCTCAAAGGGCCACTATAGCAAGGATCTGACTGCTTTGCAAAAGAACTTCACAAACAGCTGTTAAATACAAAACTATTTCATGAGTTCAGGTAACAGCCTGGAACAGGTAATTCAGATGGGGCTGGCAAGACCTACTGCTTTTGTTATCTGTGTGCTTCTGTATCAATTGGGGTGAAACTGAAACATTTTTTCCCCTATGCATGGGAGGAAAAAATGAAGGGGGGAAGAAAAATCCTGTAGCTAGTTACTTGAAACAAGTAAGACATAGTATTTTTAGTTCTCCATTTTCTTATTAAAATATCTGTAGCTATTTAATATAAGGAAAATACTTGGGAGGGAAAGAAAAAAGATGAGTTCTTACTACTTGCCTTTGCCTCCAGCTCTTCATATAATGCATAGTTAATCCATAGATAGATGTATCTTTTCCAGTGTCTTTTCTCTTGAATTGGGGGAACATTGGCAATGGCTCTTTCATACACTTCTCGGACAGTCTCAGCATCTGCGTCACTTTCAACTAACCTCAGGTAGTCAAACCATGCATCATAATTATGTGGATTTGCCTTCCAGAAAGATAAAAGCAGGGAAAGAAACTTCAGTAACTACAAATAACAGACCATGTTCCTTTACTTACAGGTTTTATTCAGAATTTCTCCTTAAAATAGATCATCAGAATATTAATGGAAACTGACAGTCTCAAGTATGCTTAAGCTAGAGCTTTTGGGTTAAAGCGCATTTATTTATTTTTAATTTACCTACAAACGTTCTTTAAGTGAAGGCAAACTGAACTGTGAGAAGGGAAGAGGAAATCATGAAATATGCAGTATGTGGTGAATAGTATATTGGTGTGCTCTCACAAAGGTATTTACACACAGGTGAGGTGTCCTGTAACGGTTACTGAATAACAGAAGTGAAGTACATTACAAGTTAAACTGCTTTATCCCCCAAGATGACTGTGAAGGGTATCGAGCTATGAGTTAAATGAAAAACTTTGGCTCCACAATCTACATCAGAATGCAGAAACAAAAAGCAGTGAGTGCAAGTATCGTTCTCTCTCCCATGGATGAAATTCTGCCCCCAAGAAGAACAGCATTCTCTTGGTATTTTCTTGGGTTATCAACGGTAACATAAAACTCATCATCCTCGATAATCCTGAGACACTCATATACTTCAAGCAGTAGCTGGATGTACGATGAGCCCAGAAGATATTTGTAATGCATACCTTCACTTCCTCTTCATACTGGAATCTCCTCTTGCTGACAATGATGTCTTCAATTCCCCTTCTGTCTCCGAACTTCTTCTCAAAGATGGTGTAATTCTTGAAGAGATTTTGGGCCTCCTGTTTTGGAATTCTATCCAAGGCATACTTGTAGATCACCCTTACTCTTTCAAACTGAAAATATTAAATACCATTTGAGTAATATTTACAAAGTAGCTCCTGTCCTCCCCCATAATTTCTCCACAAGCTTTTGACAATATTCAATATAACACAGAATCATAGAACATCTCAACTGAAATGATTGTTTTAGGACAGGACTGACACAGATCTCCCTCAAGAGCCAAGCGGGGGCAGGGGAGGGGTAGGCAGGAATTCTGTAAATACCAAACCCCACCATCTTATTCATTTACAGGTTTGCAATATTTAAAATGTTTTTAAGAGCCCATGGTTTTGGGTTCACAGAACATCTTCAATCTCTTAGTGGCCTAGGCACTTTAAAAGAGACTGTCTGGGAAAAACACAACTAATTCTGATTTTCTTTCATGCAGGCCTACATCATCTCAAACTTACAAATCTTGAGGATATGTAACTGATCTGATGACGCTATTCTCAGGCTTGGCAGATTTGGTGCATACCTTTCTTAGAACATACTTCCTTGATGTCACAAAAGCCAAATAGAAGCTAAGTAAAAAACTGTCTCCTTAACTCAGACTACAATAACAGTATCTCACAAGGTGCAGAAAAACATAAGTACTGCAGTGAGTATTAACTGGCTTTGAGTTTGACACTCAAGAAAATCTTGTGGGGGCGGTTAGTATTAGTCTGATGTATTATCAAGATGGTCTTACTTCTTTCTGGTTCTCCTCAAATTTTGCGAAAGCCACATACAAGTGTTCATCCATATGTTCTTCTCCAAAGAACTCCACTGCCCTCTCATATACTTTCCTTGCGTGAGCAAAATAACTGTGCTTCTCTTCAAAGCGAGCATACTTGATCCAGTTCTTAACATCAGGATGAACAATAACAAGTAGAGCTACGTTAAAGAAACAGTGGTATTTGAACTGGAGCCTTCAAATTACATTCTTCCCAGTGATTACAGGGTCATGGACTACACGAAACAACTCCCAAGGACAGCACATGCAAAAAATGCCACTGCAAAGACGACACAAAACAGCTCTAAGCATGAAAAGGCTTTGTGCCTTACTGAGAACTTAAAAATTAAGAAGGGATAAAAATCAGGCAACAGTCAGGGAGAAGTTTAAGGAGGAGAAATGTGAAACAAATGACAACTTCAAAAAAGCTCGAAGCATGAGCACTGTTAAATACACACTGCTGTGGCAGGATGAACATTCACTTAATTGAATTTGGAGGCATACACTAAACATGCTTTTAATACCTACTGCTGGCTCTCACCACAGTGGCTTACTCCCCACACACCACAATAAAAAGGAGCACAGGGACACAGCTGGAGGTAGAACAGATAAGAAAGATATGAAAAATGTAGGCTTAAACTTTGTCAGGTGTCACAATGCACTAAAAAGGATATATCTCTCATAAATGGTACGTGCCCTGTCCACCTCTTTGTATCTCAGCTCGAAATTAATGTAGGAATGCCAAGCTTGCTCTTCCGGTTGCCACTCCATCCAACGTTCAAACACCTGACGTGATCCAGCAACATTCCCCAACATTTCTTCCATGTAAGTATACTTATACCTTAGAAAACAAGATCAAGTTTTTACAATCACATAGTAAACACATAAATTACGAGGATTTTTTGAGTGCTTAATAAAAGCATTACTGAGATTTCTTCACCTATTCCCCACCTGACCCGAGATGCCTATAGATACCATTATGATTGACAGCATGCAGGCACACAAACACCCTTCTCTCCCAAAACCCTTCCCACTTGAAAAGTACAAAACCTTTCCAAAACATAAACCTTCCTTCTTCCTTCCCCACCCCCGCCCCCCCGACTAGACTGAAGACTTGGAGAAACAGAAAACAATGCATTTTTGCTTGATACCAAAATGTAAAAATTATCTGTAGTCTTTGGGGCCAGAAGCAATGCTTCATCCTCTGCAAACGTACCAGAACTGGTTCACCCTGGGGAGAGTGGTAATGGCTCGATCCCAGATATTTCGTGCATGATTAATCTGGCGGTTCTTCATTTCCATTTCTGCATATTTCAGCCAGAGTGTGACATTTCTGTAGTCTACGTCTAAAGCACGCTCGTAAATGGAACGGGCTCTGTAAATCAAAGAGAAGTAAATTGCTTATATAAATGTGCCTCCAAGACTTTGATGGTGTTTGTCAACATGTGTCTTAGAAGACTTATAAGTGCCGTCTGCAGATGCGTCATAATTACCTCTGTATTTCTTTTAGGCTTTCCTCCCATTGTGCGTACTTTATCCAGTTACTGATAACAGTCCTGTTTTTTCTTATGTTATCTTCGAAAGTCTGAGGAGAAAATTATCTTGTAAGTAGGAAATTCCTTTGTGCAAACCAATCTTGTTAAACATGGCTTATAGAATATTATTATTTTTATTGGAATGAATTCCAAATGTCTTACCCCCATGCAGATGTAGTAACAAATCATACTCAATAGAACGCTTTCTAAAAATAGTGTAACAGAGAAGCTAGGAGTATAGATCATACAGAACAGGACTAAACTGAAATTCCTGCAACCTGTACCTGAAATACTGATGGAGTAATAACTGACAGCACTAAAATACTACTTTTTAAAAAATCTCCTGCTTGATGTTTCAATAACAACATTATTTGGACAGAGGAAATCCAGTCATTGCAGAAAACATTGCATATACTTGGATGCACCTGCACAAGTTCATTCACTTTGACTTGTATGTATCATTGCTCTAAACTCTTCTTTAAAGCAAGATGCCTTATTCATACTCCCTGGATCAAATGTGCTAGACAAATTTTGCTGCTCAGTGCAATTGTGAGGGCATCTTCAGTCTTGTGTCGGGCTATTGTCAGGATCAATGCTACTGGTATTTAACACGTGGCTAAACATGGCTTAACACAGTTAACGTGGTGGCTCCTTACTGCCATTCATACGAGAGATGAAAAAAAGATAACATCAAACATTGTTTTTGCAGTGCTGCGGTGCTGATCATCTGACTCCAGTTGCTCTGCACGTGCCCAAGTGAGGTACGCCAGCATCCAGCACAGTAAGGCCCGAAGTCTTCATGAGGAGTGCTAGCCACTACGGTAAGGAGGGAAATGAACACCCACTCAGGGCTGGTACAGGGATGCTGTGGTGTGCTACAACAGTTGCTAGTTCTGAACATATGCATATATGCCTCAGGGAATGATAGCCCTAGTCTATGCTGTCTGTATCTAAACGCTGCCAGCGCTCGGCAATTTTAAGTCCCCTGTTAGGGATATGTTTGCTTTGTTGATCCAGAACAGCAATTATCACAGGAAAATATGGAACAAAACCATAGAAAAGTTTACATAAGCAAAGCAATTCTTTCAAATAAAGAAGAAAAAACTATACTCAATATCTCACATGTCAGATGGTCAAGTTTCAAGACAATCACCCTAATGATTAGCGTAAAAAGTTGTGTTCTTATGCCATAATCATACAGAACAGAAATATCACTTGCAAACATACTGTGGTTTTTTCAACAGTTGAGGTGGAAAAACCAGCATCATTACTGTAAATCCTGCTAATGTTCTGTGACGCTGGCTGGCCAGATATTAGCGGTGATGAAACCACATATAAACCATATACATGATTCTGAATGTACTGAACATGGTCACATGTGAGATGTCGCGTACTACCAGATTTTATGTTAAACACCACATTCAACTTACAGTTTTTGCACTAAAGTAGCATTGTCTATGAAAATGTTAGGGTTTTCTAAGAACTGCTATTCGTCTGAAAACCCACAAGTAATATAGATTACATCTTCTTTCAAAGACAATAAAACTGTCACAGTTTATACAAGCATCAAGATTATGGTTGGGCTTTTTCCTTTACCTTCCTTTTCCGGAGTTTATAGTCATTTAGCTCTTCAACATCTGTGATCTTCTGTTGTGGGGGCGGGGGAAGAAGTTCGAGTTCTCTCTCTTTTGCTTCTCTTAAAAGCTGTTCTGCTGTGATCTGCACTTCTGCAGGGGCTTTATTTTTCACCTGTAAAGTAAGGGGGCTTGGCTCACATGTTCTACTGCAAAACTCACACACACCCCCCCTCCGCCGCGGCTCCCGCCATGATTCACTGACACCGGGGGCTCCCCACGTTCACTATTTACCGAAGAGGGACCCGGAGCGCCCCGAGACCGACGGGCTCCTTACGGCCAGCGCTGGCCCGGACCCCGCGGCTCCAGCCCGGGCCCGGGGGGAGGCGAACCCGCGGCCTCCCCGGCGGCGGAGGCCCTCAGGCCGCGCGCTCTGCCTGCTCCCCGGGGGCCGCGGGGCGCCCACCGCCCCGGGCCACCCCCAAGCCGCGTGCCCGCCGCCTCCTCCCGAGCACCTTCGCCACTTTGGGGATCCGCTGCTTGCCGGCCGCCGTAGACGCCATCTTGCCGTCTGTCCCCACGAGCCCCGCCCGTCACCCCTGACCCCACGCAGCGCCGGCGCGCATCGTTGCTGGAGTAACGGCGGCGCGTCCCGACGCCGGCAAGGAGGCGGCGGGCGGAGCGGGGGCCGGCCGGGCTGGCAGCGCCTGGCCGCTCCGCGCTAGCGGGTGAGTGGCGTGCGGCCGCGGCCCCCGCGCCCCCGAAGCGGTCCCCGCGCCCACTGGCCACGCCCCCTGGGGCTCGGCGGGCTCCGGCTGCCTGCGGGGGCGCGGGCGCCCCGGGCCGGGGGGGTTAGTGCGCGTGCCGCGGGCTTCTGAGAGGGGCGGACGGCGCCGGTGAGGGTCGAACGCCCCGGCCAGGCGAGGGGGAGGGCGCTCCGGCCAGGCGAGGGGGGCGCTCCGGCCAGGCGAGGCGAGGCGAGGCGGCCCCGCCCGGCCGCGCTCCGCTGCGGTGCTGCGCGGGCGGGTTCCCGCCGGCCGCTGAGGGGAGCCCGGCCCCGCGGCCGGCTGCGGCCGGGTCGGGAAGGCAGAGCGCGCGGGTTGCGCTGGGAGGCAGCGGGCACGCGGCGTGCCCCGGCCCGGAGCGCGAGCGGTTCTCGACCCGCGCGTTTTGCCGCTGCCCCGCTGCGGGGCGCAGGCGCGTTCCCTTGGGGAAAGGGTGCGTTTGCAACGTGCGGTGCTGCTGGCTGAGCGCCTAGGGCCTTTAGGGAGAGCTGGTGCAGAAGAGGTGTTATTTTTTCAAGTTAAACAATTGACTATCGAAAGGTAGCATTCTGTTTTCTTCAGCTGAAGAAATCCCAGTGCTAGACTTAAGCTCATTAATGACCTTTTAAGATTCCTGCTTGTTTTGATACATGGAGTTGACACTAGTAAAAACCAACTATTTCAGTAGTCTCACAGTTTGCAGTTCCATAGTGAGACATCTAAGTGAATTGTGCAGCCGTTTTCTTTACACTTTTTAAGAATCCCCTGACATTTAGCCCAGGGTATAGTTGCCTTCTGCTCCACGATGAAGCAATATGTTCATCTTGCAAATTGATATGCTTGATAAGTTGCTTATGTAAGCTTGTATCGCTTTTTTCCTTGTAGATGTTATTGTTGTATGCAGTAATAAGTACACTGTAGCCTAGCTGGTTCTTTCTGCTTAACCGCAATTCTGTTCACTAACTGCACATGTTAAAATGTGCAGAGAACATTTTGCCTCAGGTTGGTTCTGGGATTTTTTTGTGAATGTATGTAGGCATGGCTGAGACTTGTCCTGTCACTTATAATGACGTCTTAATCATGTGCGAAAGATGTAGCTGTACACATGACTTTGTATGTAAAAGGTATAAAATTTCCAGGTTTCCTTTGTTATCCCATTTTAGTTGGCATCTGTGCAGCTTAATAATTGGGCATCACATCTGGGTTTGGAGCCAGTGTTAGAAATGGCTGTTGTGTTTGGTAGATCGGTAAAAGTGTTCTGCTAGTCTAGGTATGTTGGTTATTTAGATTTTTTTTTTGAGTTAGTAATGCTGTATTTTGCACAAGTATATTTAAGAAATTGCAGAAAATTTTTGTGTTTGGTCTATTTGTTTTACATGCCTAATTCTTGACTGTAGCATGACAGGCTACAACATTTTTGAGTAGCAGCACAGCTGAAAGATAATGAACTGTTAGTTGAAAGTCACAGGTGGTGTGAGCCCCTGTATGTTCTGAAACTGCTAGGTGTGTCAATAAATCACTTGGACCTAGCAAATTTTGTGAACGTGGAACCCAAAAATGTTTTTATTCTGGGCAGGAGAACTATACAACTTTCAGTTCCTTCTGAAATTTAAGTATAGCTTTGACTTAAAAAGAAATCTGAGGAACTGTTTTGGACAAAATACACTTTACTCACCTGAAATTGATGTTTACTTTTGCCAGGACATTCTTATCCTGATTGTTTGCAGCTGATCCTTCCAACCCTGTAGACATATGGCTATTAAATTTGAAATTATTAATGATGGGCACTGTTCTTGATCAATAGTATGCAAACACCTGTAAATGAATAAATGTAAAAGAAATTTTTATCCTATTAAAAACATTTATTTGCAGTGTAGCATGTGGAATACATACAATAGGGATGATTGCCTGCTCTATTTCTACATGTGCACTGTTTGTGTGCTGTATGTATATGCAGGCAGTGCGTATTTATGTAGAGGTCTACAGGAAATAGGCACTTAAATCCATCTAAATTGCACTTAATAGTTTTTATAAAAATCCATTTCAAGTAACTACATTGAACAGTGGATTGCAGTGGGAGCCACCAGAACAGCAACGTTTTTCTTTCTGGTTGCAGTTTGTAAGATGACTACAGTAACTTCTTCAAGAGGAAATACAGAAGTGGTCAGTGCCAGAAGAACAGAATCACGTGATATTTCAGATATTGTCAGCCTCTTCAGCCATTTTACAGAAGTAGTTTTTGGAAGGATTGATGTCACGTACCTCTTGTAAGTAACAGTGTTTTAGGAACATTATATTGCCTTTCTTGCAGGAAATGTCAAGAAATTTACATTTAAAATGGCAGAAAACATTATGAGCCTTTACATGGTGTGGTATAATGACTTTGTTCACAAAAAGGGAAAGAAAATTTGCTTCCATCTCTTCTCTGCGTCACACATGCATGACTGCAAGCTTGGAGCACTGCTGTCAGCATGGTGGACAAGATTTGATTATACTAGCTTTCTTTTTATAAAAGTTTGGAAGATACACTGTTGAATAATACCTGATGAAACCATCAGATTCCAATGTTTGCTCCATCTAACAGAATCCTTTTACCTGTTGGAGAGTGATAGAAGTAGAGGAGCAGGGACTAGGGTTTTGAATTGCTGTGTGGCCGTGACCATTCTGTTTTCTTTTCCTGTGTATTTCTAAAACTTTTCTGTCTCTTCCCGTTTCCTCTTAATGAAAGGATTTTTTTGCCTCTTGATTCTACCTTGTGAGACAGCCTCTCTCTGCCATAAAATATGTTTCAATGCACCTCTTCTTTTCATGCCCCCAAGATTCCTAATATTCTCCATGTTTTGGCATCTGTATCCTTGCTGCTTGCATGACAATGTCCTTAGTGGATGTGGGTGGTTGTAGAAGGCTTCTGTTACTGTATCTTCATCTCTGGATACAGTGATGAAGATAGGAAGGTTCATCTTTCTGTGCAGTGATGAACAGCAGAGACAGTCTCTGTGAAATGCTTATGGGTCATTTAGTTTTCCGCTTAATGGCAAAGGTTTTGGATATCAGGTGTTTGGGGGGAAAAATAGATGTATGACTGAACATACAAAGAAGAGGGAGCATTTGTGCCTTGCATTCATAGTAATGGAGGGTTTGAAAGATTATGTGAATTGTTTTAATATCAGAATACATGAAAGTATTTGGCATTGAAGCAGTAATGTCAAGTTAGGATGCGGATAATGAAGTTTTATTGAGGCCCAATCCCGGGTTTTGAATGTGGTTAATTTTGCTATTCTAACAGCCTGAATTAACAGTCAGACACTTTTCTATATGTAGTTTCTTGAACTTCTGCAAAAATGAATTGTTCTTACAGAGAAAAAGCAAATCTTGCTTTGACACTCTGCACTGAGAAGAATGAGGTTATAGCCCACGCAGTCTTTCTGGACTATCCAAATTGGAATATCACTGATCAGTCTGACTGGGAATCATTCTTACATGAAAACTACGCTAACAATAGATGTACTGTAAGTAAACTGTGTGATGATTTTTTTTTTTAGTTGGTTGTTCATTTAAGACTCAGGTATTAAAAAAATGCATAGGCATCTAACATCTATTTTAGGTAGATTTGAGGCAGTCAGGCAGAAGGTGATAATCAGATCCCTTACTAAATCCCCAGGTGCTCAGAAGTTCACAATTATCTGTGCTTTTGCCACTACAGTAACTGAAAGTAACTGTAAGGAAGTTGGGGAATGCAACTCCTTGCTTTGCCAGGCGCATGCAGAACATGTCTGATGCATTGTACTAGCATTGAGAGCAGTGCACATCATAGCTGTCACTAATACTTTTCACTCAAAAACCTGTCCAGCTCTGCTGTTGTCTAACAGGACATTTACCTGAGGTAGAGTCCTTGCTCTAAGGTGCTTCTCACAGTAAGGGAACTGGAATCCTCATTTCTAACCTTTTGGAACAAAGTTTTGCTATTTTATAGAACTGAACGCAAATTTAATTGTTTCAGAGAAAGTATAAGGGACAGGGAGTGTACCCCTGCTTGAGGGATGGTGACTTAACACTCGGTGAAGAACTGTGCTGCCATGAACGTCTTGCTTCTGGAGTAAGCTTGTTGGGTGCTGGTACAGAGATTGCTGCGCTCCATTCTGTCGTAGTGGCGGTTTTCATACAGGCTCCTTGGTCAAGAATTACTCGGAGTCACGGACTAGAAATAGGGACTTGAAAATTTAGGATTCAAATGCTGCCTATCACCAAGTCCAGCTACAAACTTGATCCTGTGATTGTTGAGAAAAGATCAAAAATGTTTACCATAAGCACTCAAAAGGTAGGCAGCGCATGCCTTAACTTCAGGACTGCCAACATCTTATTTCTAGACAGTTTGTTCGTCAGTTTTCCAATGTTGTTCCGGGAGACATTAAGCAATGGCTTACAGAAAAACTGACAAATACATCAATTGTATATTTGAAAATGCTTTGTGCTGTTAAAAGAAACAAAATTGTTACAGCCAAAGGGAGTACAGAAAAAACCATATAATTGTCTTGTAATCTGTTTGTCACTTGAACAATACTTTGTACAGGCATATTGCAGGCGCAACCACTTCATTCACTGTGCAGCTGCTCCTGTTGGGTTCTGCTGTGCTGTCAGTTCCGCAAGCTCTTCTGCTTGACAGTATCTATTGCAGCAAAGCTGCAGCTGACTTCAGAGTGCAGGGGTGTACAAAGAGAAAAGACCAAAAAAAAGAGCTTGAGCATGTTAGGAATTATTACTCATAAAGAGGAATGAAAGGTACTTTGGAACATTGACAAGGAGCAGAAGAACTCTTCTTTTTCTAGAATGTAGGTTTTCTAAAATACATATAGAAGAATCAGAACATATTTTACACTTCTGCACTGAAAAAACAACTGAACCTATTCTAACTAGACGATATCATTGGTTAACTGCAGGTTAAAGCCGTGCAGATGTGCTTTACAAAATTGTGATCTTCTGAAACTAGAATCTCTTAAAAAATCTAGTTTGAGAGGTCTTTTTCCTAGAGCACAGAAATTATAAGATAGCTTAAAGGTCTAAATTAGGAATTGACTTTACGCAGAATTAATTAGTGAAGATGCTTTGCAAGATTGCCTGGTTGCCATCACTATTAAACTGTTACAGACCAGATCATGCCTCCAGGGCATCCTCTTCAACCTCATGAACAAAACTTTTTTTTTTTTCCTTTCCTTTTTTTTCTTTTGCATTTAAATAAACAAAAAAGTCTCATTTTTAGAAATGGCTTTTGATGTTTATTCATTACAATAACCTGTTGTCTTTGTGCTGGTCCATATACTACAACCTCTATTAAAATCATTCTTAATCTAAAGTTTCTGAAATTTATTGGTGACTCTAGCCATGACATTTTAGTTGAATACTAAACTATTCAGAAGACTTCAAGTTTTCCAATTTAAAATATTTTTAGGTGGAAATATTTCATATATAGGTAGACCTTCATTGACTCAGCCCTTGAAATGAATATGTAAGGGAAAACTGCTGAATTAATAACACTTCCCATTCCAGCACAAGGGTTTTTCCTTTGCAAGTATTTGTCAGGTTAACTGGAGGCATATAGGATAAACATGTCTTTTAGTCTGCCCTATTTCTGTCTGGATATTTAAATGTGTCTAATGATGTAATCTTAAGGCTGTCACTTTTCTTACTACTTTTAAGGAAAAAGCATTTTAGGAATATGAGAAGTATGTGAGGTTTTGGTCTTTTTAAACCTAGAAATAATGTCTTTATCAGTCAAATGTTAAATCGAATGTTGTTAAGATTTAGTTGTTTAATTAATGTGTTTAAATTAAAATGTTGTTCATCTGGAATTAATACTGTTAAATATTAAATGATGTATATATACTGTAGTCAAACGATAGTAAGCTTGAGTGTAAATCAAAACTGCTACAGAAGCACAAATCGTGATATAAAAAAAGTCCTTTAATAACATACCTTGCCACACATGCTTTGAAGTTACTTATATGTGAAGTTACTCATTCTGAGTGCAGTTCATATATATTGGAAATAAATGTGGATATTAATACTTGGGTTGACTTAATAAGTATTAGCTGCATGGTGTTTAGATTTTTCATCCCTCTTTTTTTTTAGCCTTTGAACACATTGTTCATGCATCTTTTTGTGGCAAAAGAAGAATATGCAGCTGGATGTTCCCAAGAAATTTTTAGGTGAGTTTGTGTAACTTTGTGAAGCATGTACACTCTCCTACCATCATTTAGAGAGGCTGTGGAATTTAAAAATGCCTTAAGGTGATCAGTGGATCAAAATTAAGTATCTCTCTAAACAGTCTAGGAAGGTAATAAAACATAACCTGGTATTGATCAAATGTGCCCTGTTGGCTTTGAAAGTTCTTACAGTTCCAAGTATGCTTCCCAGAGTTAAGGTTGGGCTGTATCTTTGCTGTAATTTCCCACAGAAACAGTACTGCAGTTGCAAGGCAGGTTGATATTTCTTTTTCCTACATTTCCACTTGTAAAAATCAAAGTGCACGACAGAGCAGGAAACTTAGAAAACTGTTTTTCTGGAATATACTTGTTCCTGGGTAATCTATTGATAGTTCATTAGCTACAGATTATATGATATATGCAAACTTTACAGTACAAATAGCACAAAATATTACTGCGTTAGCTCAGTACTCAAATATAACCGTTGCTCAGGTTGTTTGGTATAGCTCAGTCTGCTTATATAAACAGTGAATTGTACTTGGTGCTGTTGCTGTTGAATTTACGGTTACTTTCTGATGTCAAGTCAGCTCAGCCAGATGCCAGGTCAGAGATCTGGCATCTTTAATATTTCACCACTGGGGAGCTGATATAAAAAGGAGGATGACTGAAATCTAGGGATTAGGAAATTGAGAGAAATAAGGTAGAAAAAAAAGTTTTAAAAAAATGCCCATTTGAATTTCATATGATCTTATTTGTCATGTTTTCATTTTTGAGCCATGTGGGCTCATAAAGGACACTGGAGGTAAAAAACGTATATTGAAAGATGAGCTATTGTATCTTCTTGATGGGTGTAATGATGTAAGACTGAATAGCGTTATGTTATTTGACCAGGAGAGCTTTTATCACAGTACCAGAACTGCAGTTTATACTTGTCTTCATACCAGCTGATGAGAATTTAGGTAAGAATTTAGTAATATTTTATTCTTAAAATAATGAGAACAATCTCAAGTCTCATTAATATGCACTGTGGTTGTGGGTTGGTTTTTTTTGTTTAAATATTGAGAACAGTTATGATTTTCTAAAACATGCAGACACCACAATCTTAAAGCATCCTCTAATGGGTATACGCTGTAAAAGAGGCTTCTGTGGTTACATGTTTGCTCCAGCAGTCCATTAAGCAGTCTATCCATTTCCTGCAGTATTTAATTTTTGCCAGAAACAGATAGGACTTCAAATAGGAGTAAAGATCTCAGAAATACATTCCTACAAGTTTTGTGAAGATTTCTGGCTGAATAGAGTCAAGAGATTGAAATCAGGTACTTTCTGTTATTTAGCCAAGTGAATACAAGAAGAGGTGCTGGAGACACGGAAGGAAACCTTTTACAGCAGAGGTACAAAGATGGAGAATGCATATCTTAATGAGAGAACAGCATCTGACTTGGAATTTCAGTCCTGAATCCAGACTAATAAACCAAGAACCTACTTAATGACTGATTGGTTTTTTTCTTACACACACACCCCCCCCTGCTTGGAGCTTTCCTTGAAGTGAATTGGAACATTTTCTGATATGCCGATTTCTAGACATCTTAGTGCCAAGTCATGATAAAAAACTCTGTAGTGCTGTGTCAACTACAGGAAAGAGTACCTGACTAAAGGCTTTTGTCAAACCTAGCCTGCTAACAAATGTCAGCTTTCCTTCAACATAACAAGTCCTGACAAAGAAATTCTCCAGTGACATATAGTATTGTTTATATGACCAGTATTTCTATAGGGATTTGCTCCTACCAGTTTCTGATTGCTTTGAAGCTTATTCAGGTTTAGGACACTTTTTTTGTATATTTATACTACTGTCATTTCAGCTTCATTGCTTAACTTAAATAACTTAGAGCATTATGCCACCTGTGGTTTAAGTTCAAAAATCCCATTTTCCTCAAACAATTTTGCTGATAATTTAAAAGCTTACATAATGAAGTTTGTTTGTAGCTCCTATCAGATTTTTGTCTTTCACAGAGCCAGACATGGGAAATGTCTTTGAAAAGATGATGACCACTCCAGGTTCAGTAGTGGATGCAAACTTTACCTTGCTTGTGTGCCCCAGACATCGGTATCACCCACAGCTGTATGTTCGCAAAGCAAGGTAATGCAGTTTCTCCCTCCTGTGAGCAGATGTGGCTGGGTTAATTTGGAGAATTTTCTTTTTTGGTTTACAGCATCAGTATCTTAGTTAAACTGCTGTGATTTTCCTTGACAGCCTAATTAAGTAGTTCTAGGATTATGCTGTTTCTGTTCTACTTCATCATAAAATCAATTGTATTATTTGCAAAGGTAGTTTGCCATCTAGAAAGAACATATTTTTTGTCAGTGATGTTTATTCTGTGAATATGCTGGCAGAATTGCATCACTGTTTCAGTTAGTGCATGTGGTTTCCAGATCTCTTGGAGCACCCTCCAACTTACTTTTAATTTTCTCTTGTTATGTCATATTCTGACAAGTTGAACAAAGTCTGAATAGGAAGGCCAGTTATCTAAAACAATTAAACAAGAGCAGAGAATCCCTAGTTCCAGTAGTCCTTCAGACACGGAGAGTAATCCTCTTTTGTCTTATGTAGTCTTTTCTGAATAAGCACATCATATGCTCACTCCCGTTGTGTTTCAGGGGAGCAGGCTGCCTTGGTGTTGCTGAGAGAGCTTATGAAGATAACAGGGTAATGCTTTTTTCCATCCATCTTGCTGTCTGTTTCAATGGACACAGTTTGGAGCAGAGACTCTGATACGCTCATGCAACGTGCCTTTAACACAGCCTTGCTCTTTTTTGGGGATTCAAGTCCTAAATATCATTAGACTGGATTATTTCTTTTTGTTCCAATCTGCTCAGCTTCCTGTGGTGTACGCCATGCAGAAACTCAAGTTTCTTTAGCAGCCTTGCTTATTGATGTCTACCTGTACGTTGACTATTACTACTCTTGTTCTCTCCTGCCATTTGAATTCTGCCGCCTGTGCCAAATCACAGCTTTCTGTGCTTGTGCCAGCATTGTGTACAGTAAATAAGAAATGCAGAGTTTCTGACACAAAGGGCCTTATGTTTTTCTGTGTAGGTTCCTGACTATAGATCCTGTCATTGCTGTGTAGAGGCTTCCCTTTAGTGTGGTTGAAATATAACTAGTATCTATTGCCTTTTGGTTCACTTGTTTTCACTCATTTTCATAGTGGGAAGAGTTACTGTAGGGTAATATTTTGGGAAGTAATAATTTGTTGTGGTTTAATCCTGGCCAGCAACTATGCCCACGCAGCTGTGCACTCCCTCCCCGCAGTGGGATGGGGGAGAGAATTGGAAGACTAAAAGAAAACTCATGGGTTGAGATAAAGACAGTTTAATAGGTAAAGCAAAAGCTGTGCATGCAAGCGAAGCAAAACAAGGAATTCATTCACCACATGCCATGGGCAGGCAGGTGCTCGGCCATCCCCAGGAAAGCAGGGCTCCGTCATGTGTAACGGTAACTTGGGAAGACAACTGCCATCACTAACAACGTCACCCCCCTTCCTTCTTCCTTCAGCTTTATATGTCAAGCATGATGTCATATGGTATGGAATATCCCTCAGGTCAGATGGGGTCAGCTGTCCCAGTAGTGTCCCCTCCCAAGTCCTTGTGCCTGCCAGCCTGCTGTTGGTGGGTTGGTGTGAGAGGCAAAAAAGCCTTAATGCTGTGTAAGCAGCGCTCAGCAGTAAGTAAAACATCTCTGTGTTACCAACACTGTTTCCAGCACAAATCCAAGATATAGCCCTTGACCAGCTACTAGGAAGAAAATTAACTGTCCCATCCAAAACCAGAACATAACTTTATTTGATCCTGATTAATTCTGGAGTTTTTTTCTTTTTTTTTCTTTTTTTTTTCTCTAAATATAAGTATCGCTGTGTGGTTATGTAGTGGGATTATGACTACATTAGCATTTCTGGTCCTTGTAGTGGAAACTGAAGTTTAGGGACAAACGCATCCCTAGGACACTATATCATATGATATCGATGTGTGTGGGGGGGTCCATATTGACCAGTGCTAGCAGATGGTAATTCCATATTACGCATATCACTCTGCCTGGTAAATCCACACCTGTTTGCTTATGGGTTAATTCATGTTGACATCTTAGACTGGATTCCGAGAGAAGCCTGTCTGAGAAATGTTTTACACATACTGAATTTTACCAAATAGGCCTGAAACAAACCTGCGGGTTGCGTGCTTTATCCTATAGTTTTAGTCAATGTCCGCAATATCCTGTTGCTTGACTTTTGAGCATTTTAAGCCAAAGGACTGAGGCCTGACCTTGACCACGTCACACCATCCTGCTATTGGTCTGGATATTTCAATATATTACAAAATTATTTGCATGATAACTTGATGTACAATTTTTAGGCTTTTTATGAGTATTTCCCTTCAGTCTATCAGTAAGTGAATGGACCTTAATACTGAGAAGTTATCAGTAGGTGAATTAATTCCTGAGGATTTAAAGTTTCTCCATATGTCTTGGTTCCAACTATTATGTTTGTCTTTTATTTAATTTGAATTGTATTCTTTCTTTTGATGGCCACTGGATATTATCAATAGAAACATTTTTGACATGACTGGAAACGTCACGTAGGCCACAGCAGCAGTCCACATAAGAGATACCATCTTGCCTGGGATTTCTGTACTATGTTATGAATAATAAAAATTATTTACTTTAGGGGTTTTGTTAATAGAAAACTAACCAGGAAACTGTTTTTTCTCTTAAATTACATAGTATCTGGTGATATAAAAGTCATACTTTAATATTGTCTATCAGTAGATTCTGTGAGTAAGGTAAAGTCTGTTTGCAGTAGATGCTTTGCCTTTCCTTTTCCTCTGTATTCACCTTTGTACTTCACTGGCATCCATAGTAACGTTCAGCAGAGCCCTGTAGAGACTTATCTATGAAAGTTGTCCCCAGCCACCTGCCTAGCAACATGTTCTGGGTCAATGATAGGAGATTAGGGTAATCTCTGTTCCCTTGTCCCTTGCCTATGGCAGAGGTGTGGGGGGAAGGAGCTGTAAACTGATACTCTGCTTGACCATTAATTTTTAAGTTATTTTCCATCTGACCTTTATAACATGAAAGAAATCTGTAGTGTGCCAGAATACAGCCCACTAAGCTTTTATATTTAAGTTTCTTGCCGATCTCTCATTTAGATCTTGCCTTTTCTTGGTTTTGTACCATATACATAAGGGCTCACAAGTTTGCAGCTCTGTGAAATGCCTTTATTGCGCTTGTTTTCACAGTGTAGGAATTTTGTAGTATTTTTATGTTAAAGCTATTGTGTTTGGGGTTTTTTTTTGGTTTTGGTATTTTTTAAAAGGCTATGGAGCTGGTGGAAGATACTAAAAATAGGGAAAAAAAATAGCTCTTTTCCTACAGTTTCTAGCATGCAGGGAGATGAATGGGCTTATGTGGAGCCTTATTGACTGTGATGATGTTAGTCTCCACATACCACAAGCTGGCAAAATTGCCATCTGCATCTTGATGTGTGGCCTTGTGTCTTGTGTTTTACAGAGCAGGGAGCAATTGGCAAAACATTCGGTTTAGAAGTGGTGTGTATATTATCTACTGCAGCGAAACAACAGGTTTCAGTTAGAGTACAGTCTCATTCCTTTACTCCTAAATTGGTTTGTTTGAAGTTTTATAACATATTGTCAGATTTGTTGTACTAGTGAATCGTGTTGAAGTAGTGAAGTTCTAATACTAGAAAGCCTTACTGCAGCTTTTCCCTTGAGATACTGCCTGTGAAGAAGAGGAAGACTACTATTTTGCTTTGAGATACAAAGAATGTGAATGATTATAAATTTTTTCAGGGTTTCATTGTTCTTGGAGCTTCATTTTGGTTGCATCTTTTGAGTTAATTCTACAGAGAAGTAACAGATGGTGTGTTACATTTTCTGTACCTTTTCCTTTTGGAAATAATTTATTACAGTGAAGATTCTTACTTAACAGTGAAAAAGAATGAAGTAGTGTGGGGCTTGGAAATTTGTCACCCGTTTTCAGTGTTGAGTAGGCACTGATAATATTCCTCTCTACTGGTTTCTCAAGGTGGCTTTCTTAAAAAAAGTATGAAAGAATCTGGTGACTGCCCTTCAGAGAAAGTATTAAATGATTTAAAACTCTTGGCAGATAGGCTAGTACTGTGAGGTGGGACGCTCCAAATGTCACAAGCAAAGGATTTCTTCACCCTACTAAAAGGGAGGTTAGTAAGGTGTGTGCAGCCGCCCTGTCTCCAGGCTGCGCTGAGCAGCGGGAGCAGCAGGGGTAAGAAGGGAGCACTCAGACAGATGACGGGAGAATAAAAAAAGCAGAAACAATGTCAAAATAGAAGGGGTCACTGGCCCCTAGTAGAAAGGTAATCTTACACAGAGGGTCACCGGTGTGTAGGAGCAGCAATAACCATCTCGGTACCACCTAAATTATCCTTCAGTTTTACGCTAGAGTCAGTCAGTACTTAGAAACTCAGACCATGTCTGATAAAATTGGAAATAAGATTTTTGGCCCAGTTATATTAACTTTAAGGCTTCCTCCGAATCCAGAAACACGTCAAGAGTGGAAATGAGACTCAGTTGGCTTTGTCTGAGCTGCTGCACATGCAGCACTGAGGGTTCCACAGGGTGGGTTACAAGCATTTACGTACCAGCACATGCGAACTGGAGCAATAGGAGCCTGAAGCAAAACTTTTCCTGAACCCTTGGGAGATGCCTTTCTACAGCACGTACCGCTTTGAAGGGACAGGGCGCTGCTGAGGAAGGCGGGCGCATCCCGGCGGCCGGCCCGGGGCTCGGCGCTCCTCGCCGCGGGCTCCCCGGCAGCCTGGCTCCGCGCGCCGCCGCGGCGAGGGCGGGGCCGGCGGCCGCTGGAGGGCAGCAGAGGCCCGCCGGCGGGAGCGGCAGCCCCGGTCCGCGGCGGCGAGGACCCGGCGGGCGGAGCCGCCTGCTGCTAAGAGTGCCGGCCGCAGCCAGCGGTGAGCAGAGAGGCCTGACAGGCTGCAGGAAAGGTCGCGCTCAGTCTCACAGGCGCTGCAGCCGAGGCGGTGGGTGCCCAAGGGGAGGGCGCCGGCCGCCATTTGCCGGAGGGCAGGTGCTGGGCGCGGCGCGACGCTCCCGCCCCCTTAGTCTCCGGAGCGCTCTGTGGGGGAGGGGGCAGCCTCTTGCTTCAGAGAAGCCGAATCCGGTGGTCTCTGCTGCTTTCAGTGAGCATGAACGTGTTCCTGTGTTTGAAGTGCATTGTTTACTCTTTTCGATTTAATTCCTTAATCCCAGACTGTTTGGGGTGGGAAGGGACCCCTGGTGATCACCCGGTCCAGCCCCCCCGCTAAAGCAGGCGCTCCTGGAGCCCGCAGCATCCAGGCAGGGTTTCAGTGTCTCCAGAGGAGGCTGGGCAGCCTGCTCCCCAGGCAGCCTGTGCCAGGGCTCTGTCGCCCTCACAGGTTTTTCCTCACGTGCAGATGGAGCTCCCTGTGTGTGCCCGTTGCCCCTTGCCCTGTCACTGGGCACCACTGTAAAGAGCCTGGCCCCATCGTCCTGACACTTGCCCTTAAGGTATTTGTAGGCATTGGTATGATCCGCTCTCAGCCTTTTCTTCTCCATGCTGAACAGGCCCAGCTCTTTCAGCCTTTCCTCATGAGGGAGTTGCTCCTGTCCTCTAATGATTTTTTCTAATCATTTTTGTAGCCTCGGCTGGACCCTCTCCGATAGTTCCCTGTCCTTTTACTGGGGGGCTCAGCACTGGGCCCATTGCTCCAGATGCGGCCTCACCAGGGCAGAGCAGAGGGGGAGGAACCCTCCCTCGACCACACACTCCTCTGGGGACTTGTTCTGTGAGGCTTGTCTTTCTCCTTGTGTGCTTGTGCGAGTGATCGCTGAGATAACCAAAAGCATGTTCAGTAGCATTCTACTTACATCCCTGAGGAGAAAGGGTTTTCTTGGCTCACTGTCTGGCAATAAAAATAACTCCTTCTGCCAGACCATCACAGCCCCACTTTTCTCACCACTTTTTTAGTTGCAGAATTGTTGGTTGGATGATTTAATTCTTGCATTTTTTACAGATAAAGAAAAAAGTGGTTTCATCTTCTTATTGAAAGCAGTTATGTGCTAGAGCTGGTTTGCCATCAGCCTTTATGTCATGGTCACAGCACATGAATTCCTTTGCTGCATTGGTAAAAGCGCTGAAACTTGTTAAGACATTGATCCTGGTTAAGAATGACCCTTTTTTTTTTTTTTTTTTTTTAAGTGCTTTAATGGGAGAGATTCTGTTGCCTATTTAAATAAAGATCCCTGCAGCATGGGGCCTGTATGAGTCTTAACACTGAAACCTGGACTGCTGGAAATAAGCTCAGGCAGCTTCTGCGCCAGCAGCATGGAGAGCAGGCTGGAGTAGCAGAGGCAGTTAAAGCCTGGATGCGGCAGGTTCCCACCTATGCAGAAAGCCTTTCATGAGGCAGGGGGATAGAAAATTGCACTTTGGCCTTTGTATCTTTTTCAATGGTGGAGCATTAACTTGACCTTACAAAGGCATAATGGCTCGATTTCTGCCAGGTGACTCCCATACTGCTGTGTGTAATAACAGTCATCTAGCAATACTCAGCACTGTTTCTCCCATACAGGAAGGCACTATTTTCTTTTTTTAAAAGAACTGATTTTCTAAATTGCACTGGGGTTGCTTTTTGAGATCTCTGCCAACTCTGACCAACTGATGATTGGGCTCACTGAATATAATTATTTTAAATGAGGCCTAAAGCCCAGGTCCACCTGGCCTGACATGCTTTAGGCAAGAGAATTTTGAGCTGGGCTGCCCTCGTATTTTGTTAGGGGAAAGATAATCATCTCCATTGGCCGATTCAGATCTTAGGTGGGTTGTGCTGGCTTTTGGAAGTGGTTCTGTCTCTTCTCTGGTGCTGAGGCTCCCAGCTTAGTGTGTGCTGGGGACATGTCCTAGATGAAATTATTTATTTGTGGGTGGAGGCTTTGGATCAGTCATTTGCAATATTTGTCAATATGCTAATGAAGTAGAATGGTGGTATCAGGGCCTATCAATGGCAGAGCTTTAGGACATACCTGATCTCTTTTTTTGTAGGGTGGAAGATTATGACGATCTCATGCCAATCTGGACACATCAGAGTGAGACTCTGAAAGAAACCTACAGTGAATATTTCCTTGCTGATCTCATAGAATGTCAAGATGAAGAAAATCAGGCTGTTGTTTGTGAGGTCAGTCTGCCATGAGCTCTGGATTTTTCTAATCATAACATTAGTGATGTCATATGTGAGCGGCAGCTCATGCTGCAGCTCAGCAAATAAAATGAACAAACTCACTTTTGGAAGGTAGAATTCATGACCTGCACACTCACAGTGCCTTCCGCCACCTATTTTATGTCTCTTCTGTCTTTGGGAGTGATATCTCTTGTTAAGTAAGTGAAACAGCAATCCCCACTAATTATGTAGATTCTTTTCAAGTGATTGAACAGACCATCTTGGAAGAAATCATGTTGCCATTTTAGGCATTTGCATTATGGATGACCAATTTTCATTCCCAGTGAAAATTAATACTGCATGTGAAAACTAGTAGCCAGTAATACTTTCACAGTTAAAAATGCTGTAGATATTTTCCACCTCCTGGCTCAGGCAGTCAGTTTTTTGCCGAACTGAAGACAGAAACCCAGGAATTAATTTAAATAAGAAAGAGGTGGTAATAGTTATCCTGCTGAAAATTCCTGTTAGAGTTTTCATGTGTTAGTAATAGTGCATGGTATTGTAAGCTGATAGGCAACATAACCTACTTAATTCCAGAAGTCTGCTTTCTATATTAAATGATTTTATAAAACCGTAACATGTAATCACTACCATTGGAAGCCAAATGGGAAACAATAAACCATTAGTGTAATAGCACATTACAAACAGCTATCTTTATAAATAATACATTTCAATTGTACGTTTATAGCTCAGTATACCAGCAAAAGGTGTTTCAGGCCCTCATAGTTTACACTTGCCGCTGCTGCTGCAGATTGGAAAGACACCTCCATGCGAACCAAGATAGATGTCAATTTTCCCTGCAGAGAATGAAGCTGGCAACCTCTTTTTGCACATATGGTAGATGGATTGGTTAATCAGTCTCTGCTGAGCCTTGGGCCTAAAATTGCATAGCAGCCAGACAACTGCAGCGACCCGGCTTTTGTTCAGTTACGCAAACAAGGCAAACAAACAATCACCTGTTGTTTGAGGGGGGAAAAAAATTAAACTTTTTTTTTTATTTTTGTTGAATTGCTGATGGCCTGATAAAACAGCTATACAAATCCAGCCACTGAGTTTTCATTATGTTTACAAAGGAGGCTTTCATAATGTGTATTAAAGGAAAATAAAAATTTTGATTATGTGTGTTTCACCAGAAAGTTGCATATAGTACTAAAAGTTGAAGAGCTTCCTTCTAGACTCAGCTTAAAGCCAGAAAACATGTAGCATACCAGTTCTCATTTTTTAAGGGTATATTTCTTTCTGAAGACTGCAACTGTCTGGAAACTTTTAGTCATACTCAAACAGAGAATAACTTGTCATTTCAGCATTGTAGTGAGCTTGTAATTTTCACGCTTGCCAGGGCATTTTATTATCTTTTTTTAAAGAGTAGTTCTTAGATTTATTTTTTTTACAACTTGAAAATATATAGTGCTGATAATTGCTGTAAATTTTATTTGCAAAACAGTGTCCAGTAATTAGTTAACCATTATGGCTAACTAAATCCAGATTTTACTCCAGCTGCACTTTAAGTTAAGGAAAAATTATACCTTTTTGGAGGTATGTAGTTAAAAGGTATATGCTTTTTATTTACTATAACAGATGCTTTATTGAATCAATAGGTCATTATTTGGTCCATATGTACAATCCTAATGCTCTCACAAGTACAGCTAACAGAAGTATTGTAACATCTAATATAGAAGTCCTAATACACATTATGAGAAGAAAAAAAATAATCTTTAACTTCTGCTGGAATGGTTCCTATATTATGCACAGCCAGAGATAGAGCACTGTAACTTCTATGTTTCATAAATTTCTGTTTGATTTTTTTGTCCTGACCTAAAGTAACATGCTCAACTTTTACATCACTTTTATATTTCAGGATGGTGGCACTGCAGTAGGATTCATGAGCGTATGTTCTCAAGTAAATGTTTCCCTGTTTCAAGAGTGTTTTGATTTGGGGCCTTTCCACGGACTGTGTAAACCACATCCTGAAGATATCCTCAAAATGCCACAGAAGCCAAGCATTCAAGAAGGTACCTGTATTCTAAAATGCTAGGTGATTCAAGGTGCATTTATTTCTAGCTTCTGAGTAGGTTTTGCAAAAGGATGGCCGAGGATAGAGGTTTACTAGCAAGAAAACACAATTAATGTATGTGTTTTGGAGATCGTTGCCTGGTGTTTTTTAATTCAGGAGAGAAATTTTGATAGCCCTGGTCTCTGATTCAGAAGTGATTGTAGTACATGAGGAACTGCTCTATAGCAGGTATGGGATAAACCTAGGTTTCAAGTTCTGGAAAGCTAAAGCATCAGGTATATTTTCTATCTGTTATTTGCAGATGTGCTAATAATTCAAGACTTAATTTTGAAATCTGGTTCTAATGTCCATCAGTAGTGAAGCAGCTGGTTAACTGTGGCTGTTATGTTGTCCCGTTCACTTGTGGCGTGTTACTTCCTTGAGGTCCACTTCTGCCCTCTTTGCTTACTGTGTGCTGTCTTGTAGGTTAAAAAATTTGGGGATATCAGGGACTGTCTATTCTGTTTTTATATTGGGCATGATATAACAGCACCTCTACAAACCACCTTACTGCAAATGATAAAAAACAGTAACATGAATATGTCACCTGATTGTGGAACAGAAGTGTGGTGTAAATGATTTACAGCTGTCATATTTATTTTTCAGTGTCAAAGGGCTTTTTGTGCAGGGGGGAAACATTTTGCTATCTACTAATTATCAGTAACAGAATTATAAAAATTACCATTACGTTGTTATGTATCTGCTTGTCTGAACACAAAGCAGCAGGCAAAAAAGGCAACTAGGGAGCTACAGAGCAGTCACCAGCTGGTACCTCATTGCTGACAAGTCACCAAACAGAAAAGGGAAAGCAAAAACGTCTTTATAGCTGCTCCTGTGGATTTCCCTTCGCCTGCAAAGAAGCATCTTGCAAATAAGAGCTGAAGTAAGCCAGCTATCTCCTCCTGTATCATTCTGTGCTCCTGGAGCATTATTTCAAAATAGGTGACAGACATATGTGGAAACTTGAGACTGAGGGAGGAAAAAAGAAAGATCACTCATGGTAGTCTCTTTGAAAACTAGTTGGAATGCAGTCCTGGGCAGCCTGCTGTAGGTTACCCTGCTTGAGCAGAGGGCTCAGATGAGATGAACTCCTGTGGTCCCTTCCAATCTTAACCATTCTGTGACCATTACCTGGTTCTGGTAAAACCCTTAGACACTTCTGTGTGCTTTCCTTGTCCAGGGGCTGCAAGCTGTAGGCCCATACTTTGTGGCAAATTCTGTGATGCTAAGCCCTTTCTTAATAGGTGTGGTTATAGGTTTTAACAGTACTGCTGTTACACATTTTTTTTTTGACATTTAGGAAACCTGAGATTTGTTCTAAATGTGAAAACAGCGTAAACAACTATTCAGGTTCTATTGACTGTCATCAATCTAGCATCTGAGTGCTTTTCAGAAATTTATTTAGCAGCATAGTTAGCAGTCTCGTGTTTATCTGTCTCTTTTCCTCTTTTTAAAAGCTATGTTAGTTTTGATGGTTGATACTAGTTTGCAATCCTGTTATGTTTTCTTCAGGCAAGGTATTTAAAAGGTATTGGAATGACAGGGGCAGCTCTGGGGAAAGAGAATTGTTCATGGGCTTTTTCAGATAGCATGAGTAGAAATCACTGATGGTCTGGGATACCTGAGAAGAAATTTGAGTATGTAAGCTAAGAGCCTGACTCTTGATATTATTCCTAGAGAAAGGGCTACTAGAAATTTCATAGTAAAATTAGAGTTAGCTCATGGCTATGCACTGCTTGGGAATATTAATTCTGTTATTAGTGAATAAGAATTAAAGTTATTGTAGTTTTGCATGTTTTCAAATATAAACAAACAATTAATGCTTTAAGAAGTGTTGCTTGTCCTGAAACATAAGTTATTTATACCTGCCCAGCATGGCCAAGAAGAGGCAGATGAAACTAAAGGCTCTGGTAGCTGAATTCAAAGAATGGAGAAAGAAAAGAAGGGGAAAAAAAATCAAATGTATGCTATTTTTTACTCTAGTTTCTAATAGCACTTCAATAAGGCCTTAGCTTGTCACAAGTTACAGAAATTTGTTATGGTTTATTGAAAATACATGCTGTATATGATAGATATTTGATAAACAGCTTTTCTTTTTACTGCTTATTACACGTCTGACTTAGGACTAAACAAAAAATTCACATTTTTTGAGCAGTTTGAATGAAAAGCCCTTTCCATCTGAATGATCTGGGTTTCATTATTGCATGCGATGTAACTCAAAATTCATTTCAGTATTCATTCATGAAAACTTCTAGGAAAAGCAGTAATGTTCGTTTCTTCTTTTTTTTTTTTTTTAATTAAGAAAGGGAATAAAAAAGCCCAGTTTTAATAAAGTTTACAGCAAAAGAACCCCAACCAACTCATAAGCACAGTTCCTCTCCTCTCTGACTTTTGCTTTTTACAATAACATGTAACTTGAAAAGGTAATTACCTTGTTTGGTTTGTTTTGGGTTTTTCTGGTAAACGTAGAGCCCATATAAGAGTTGCATGCTGGTAGTCCATCGTTAAGCCTTTCCAATATAAGGGCTAACCTGTATCCTTGAAATTTATTATAGTGTCAGTCACGTATAGTTTATGTTTGATTACGTTGCATAACACATGCACGATTATATAAACACTGTTTTAACAATTGCATCATTTCTGCAGGCTACTGTACTAGAAATTTGGTGCCAAACTGGCCCTTGATGTGAAGGTTCGCTAGAAGCCTTACATCAACAGAGGCTGTGGACTTTCTTTTAAGGAATTCGAAGGCTGAGAATTTAAAATGCAAGTTGCATTACTTTGTAGAGTAATTCATGTTGCCTCTTTAAAAAAATAACAAAGGTATTTTTTCAAGCTCTTTAGCTTGTGAGTGCAGACCACAGGTTGATACTGTTTTTCCTTTCAAAATGTAATACTGAATAATAATGAAAGACTACAAAAATCTGTCTTTAACACAATATTGATATGCCACTTACATTTCAGGGTAATTACAGTAATTTGGTTGTTACTCTATATGGTGTCATGAATTAGTAGCTAGAAAACATGATGCAGTGGGAATGATTCAAGTGCTTTTCATCAGGCTTCATGGTGAACTGCCTTCTTGATCCTGCTGACTGTTACCTCTGCTAACGACCCAGCAATCACTGAATTATTTTAATTTTCTCTTTGTGCGTGTTCCTTACTTCTAATGCAACAATATGTACTTCCCAGTCACTTGTGTGCAACATATATGTAAATAGTGATGCAGTTACATTTGACAGTAGTGGATGGTGGAGCCATTAAGGGATTTCATTTTAGTATAAAGTCAGAAACAACATATCAATATTTACATGACAACAAGAGACTTGTACTAATTAACTTCTGACACCTGCAAGGCTGTTTATCATGAGAAATGTAGCTGGGTTAATCAAGATGACATATGATCACTTCTGTGAAGTCTCACATCTGTGATACCCCTGGAGAAACCATGATTTCTAACCCCTGTGTTCCTTCTTGCCCTGCACATTGCGTCTGCATTCTTTTCTGGTAACAGAGAAACAGATTTTCAGATAACAGATATTTAAAAATGCTTTTGGCTAAAGCATTTCAAACCTTTGAGGTATTTCTTGAAAAAAAAATATAAAATCTCATTACTGTATGAAGAAATGCTTATGTTGGTGAATATAGCTTAGATAGGTTTCCCCAAAGTAAAGTTCAGAGAGGAGTGAAGACTTCTGTTGTGTTGGGTTTTCTGAGTTTGTTTTTTTCCTCCTGGAAACGTGGACTTCCATGTTGCTGGAGCTTTCAAATGCAGGGGCATCCTGGCCTGATGTGTTTTCTGCCGAAGTAATACTACACCTCGAGTTTAGTAGTTAAAATTTATTTTCAGTCTTTATTTTTACATGTAAAACCAAACTGTGAACGTATCTGTAAATTTAGGGAAGTGACAATTTAAGGAGTGGAACTACTGTACTGAGTGGTACAGGGGCTAAAAATAGGGCAGCTAAAACTTTGCTGTAGTAATTTTGGTGGTTATTTAGAGCAATATGTAAGATTCACTAGTATGTCAGTGTTTCTCTTCCAAGTTGAAGACTAAAATAATTTTGGTCCATAACATTAACTTTAAATGTCACGTTGATGATGTATTACTGGATGATCTCTCATTCTGAATGCCCTCACCTTCCACTGACTTTAAAGAAATTAACCCATCACCATACATATTTAGGAACTGCTTTCCCCAGAGGGTGTAACATCTGGGCTGGTGATTGCCTGCTTTCTAGCAAGCATGGTGATGTTATAAAAGTTCATAGTTTGTTCTGTTGTGCTCATGTCAGGTGTCAGTGGAGTTCTGTAGAGTTGTGTGTGTATAAAGCTGCTAAAATCTATCTTAAAAAATAGCTAGGTAATTGAAATCAAACATAATTCATCTATGTTCCAAATTGTCTTTAGATGTTTTTATTATGGTTTCTTAATATTTTAAATATCCACTGTGGATTTAGCTCTGGCGAGGGGATTGAATAGAAAAAAAAAAAAAAAGTGCCATTTAAATAAACTCCCTAACATATAAATGCTTTAATTGCCTTAAGCACTTGACTAGAGGTACTGTGTGTATACATGTATATTAAAAAAAAAATATATCTTGCATCATATATGTATGTATCACAGCAGTCAGTGTTTAAATATTTATTCATTAGATGGCTACAAGTAATTCATCCTATCATCTTAGTTACCTGTTTTCCCACAAAAATATTATTACTCAGGTTGGAGTGTTACTCAGATGAGAATATTACTATAGTGTTACCGAGGATGGTAGGATGATCTGTCAAGCAGATTTAAACTTGGTTTCTGTTAGTTTGATTGTAAAGTGCCTTTCCTTTTCATGGAGCTTTTTTATTCTTTTTTATGCTGCTGCTGTCTAAAAGCTTACCAAAGCCAGTGGTCACTACTACTGTGGGTATTGTGTGTGCTTCAACAGGTGTCTTTTTTTGGCTAAACAATCTTGTGCATGCACACATACACACACGCAAAATTGCAATGGTTGACAGAGAGCTTTGAAGCAGTTACTTCAGCATCCAAACAAAGCAGCAGAGGAGAGAAATTCTTAGATCAGAGGAAAAGGAGGAAACAGACAAACAGACAAAGATTGATGGAAGAGCAGCCACCTTTTATAAGTAGCAAAATGGTGTTTAGAGAGCTAGTTAGTTTTAGCAGCTGAGAAGCTGAGAAGATTTAAATCCCTGTTTCTTGTTTCTGCTTGCACCGGTAAGTAAGTGTTCTGGCTTGACTAGGATTTGTTCTAAATTTCCGTTCTTTTAGAATTACTCTGAGAATCGAGAGCCCTTGTTCATTTTTGTGAAAAACAAGTTGGCAACAGGCACAGGATTTAAGATACCAGTTAATACAGTGACTCGTATTTTTCTCTTCAAATAGGGTAAACATATATTGTTTATTACATGTATTATATTACATATAACACACAAGTTAGGAATTGCTTCCAAACTGTGTCTTGCTCACTCGATTATTTTGCAACCAATTCTCTGTTGGTTTTTTTTGCTTTGGAATCAAATAGTCTAATGAAGTTCTAGCCCAGTAATGGTAGGAGGGTCTGTTTTAACTGTGGTTGTTAAAAATAAGTAAAACCTTGCAGTAGTCTGGCACACTCTAGTTATTGCTGTGATTCTGCAGGTTAAGCTTGCATTTTTAAGCCTGATGCGTTTATTCTTTTTCATTACTCAGATAAATATAAAAGCAACCAAACTAGTGAAGAAACAAAGTCTGTTTCATCTCAAAACTTTGACCATGTTCAAGATCAGGATGCAGCTGTGCAGGTAATAGCACTGTACACAGCAATGCTGATAACTTTAAAAGCTAGTATAAGGCAAAAGTGGAGGCTACTAGGAAAAGCAATGCTTTTTTCCACTTCTGCACTGTCCTCTGCATGGGCCCATACTTACATCTGCTCCTGTGCGTAGATCAGGAGCTGCTTTAGCTAGGATCTGGATGGAGGGGGAGAGTTAATAATTGGATGAGTTTTCCCATCCAGTTCCATGCGAACAGCCAGACAGCATAGGGGTGGGAATACAGTGGCACTGACAGGAGGAAAGGGTGGGGGCCTGCTTGTGCGGTCTGCTGCTGAGTAAAGGCACGTGGAAGCACTGGTTTGAATGGGCTTCTCTGCAGATGTGGAGAAAGCATTCCTGTAACAGACAGGGTAAGAGTCATCTTACTCTGAAGATCTGTGAGTCCTGAGATTTTGACTTGGCTGTTACTGAGCTAAAAGTCTGCTACTGACTAAAAGCTACAAAAGCTGAAAAGCAGCAATATAGGTTGTAAAAGCTAAATGGCACATGTTCTGTCTGTGCCTCTTCTGTTGAGTGAAGCTCAACTTGATAAAAGACCATCACTATGAAATCTATTGGTGGGGCATAAATCAGCAGAGAATTTATCCAAAGAAGTTTTAAATGGTTGCATCTGTCTTTTAGTTTCTCTCTTAGTACTGTATCAGAGCTACTCTGGTTCTCTTCCTGTTATTGTTCATTTCCGTTTCCGTAATATTCTTTACATTGATCCCCTTTTCTTTAAGGTAACTTTGGCATCTTTTCAGCATACATCTGGAAACAATTTTTTTTTTATATAGAAACATTTCTGAAAGATATTTTATTGCCTCACAAGGGGACTGTAATGGTAACTATTCGTTTGTGACTGTATTGCTCTTCAGCAAGAATGTATACATTTGTAAAGGCCATTTTTATCTAGTGTTTCAGCAACAGATAGATATCACATTACAAACCCTTCCTTGAACTTCTGTGTCTGTCAGAATGTGACAGGCATAAAGTACATCTCTATGTGTCTGCTTGGAATGCTACAAGATAGGAATGATGCAAGACCTCCTTTTCATTAAAAAACGAAAATAGTTTCTGAAATGTTTTAAGTGATCACTTGTCTATTATTATTGCAGAAGGATGGAGCTGTTACTGTTTCCCATACTGAACTGTCATTAGATGATGTCAAAGATTTCAAAGCCCCAGCAACACTTCTTGAGACTGAAGAAGGTACTTTTCATCCAGAGTACAGAGGAGCTTCAAATGCTTTCTGTATCCGTCTGTTTTGTATTGATGAAAAGCATGAAACTAGGTAAGCATGGATTAATAGTTACTGCTTTCCCAATCTTAATAACAATTTTCAATGCTACGTTTTTAGGACAAATCTGACAGTGACAGCACCTGCTGCAGTTAAGTTGGATTTTTTTACGACCTCTTTTTGTCCATTTCTTTTACCTTCATCAATAACTTACTGAAATTTCCAACCTCTAGCTGCAAATTCCCATCTCTCATAGGACTGTGGGGACAATAAGTTAAATATTTTTTTGGAAAAGTGCTAATTGAAATTGTGGAAGAAGGCCACTTCTTCCTCTAAACAAACATTATTCCAAAGCTGACAAACTGTGACAAGAGTGAGATGTTACAGTACTGGTCATCTAATATCATGGAGCAATAAAGCTGGTTTTAACTCTGCAGTTAAATGTTCTCCTTTCTAAATACTCGGTCTCCCGTCACTGAGATAATTGATTCTGTTTTCTGGAATCCACTACAGCAGGGGGAAGACAAAGGCTTTTTATCTTAAAATGATTGCTGCTGCTGACCTTGGGCTCTTAGATAGAGTAGAACAGATCTATACATGTAGTTTAGACCTTTTTTTTCCCCAAAATCTCTCTGCACTGTTGAAGAGTGAACCTATACTGAACCACATCAACAAAGCCCTTCCAGGAACATTGGCCCTATCTCATTATTATTGAGCGCTGCTCTTGTTATTAGATCCTAGAAAGAAAAATAAAACGTGTAGATGGAAGGAGGCTGAGCACACCCAAGATCTTCCATACTTTACATAAACGTAATTTCTAGAGACACAAAGTATTAGTAGCAAGGACTTTTTAGATGACGAGTTTGACAACTATTTAAAAAAACGTTTTTCTACTTGTAGTAGTAGTCATTGGTGACTGACAACTTCTGAACTTACCTCCTTCAAGGAAATTTAGGAATAAACTTCATTAAGAAGAAAAGCAGAACTTGGAAACTAATTCTATTTATTAAGCTGTTCCTTGATTAAGGAGAGGGCCTATCAAAGGGATTAAACACTGAATCTGCTACAAATGCAAATACCCTGAGTTACTAAAGCAAAGCTAACACATAGCCTTCTTAGTACATAGTTACTGAGTCATATAGCTCAGACAAGTTAGGAAGAGAGAGAAATGCAGTGCTAGAAGTCTGTGGTATACTTGGAAACACTGATCAACGTACATGCGATAGAACAATCGCACTGCAGGGAGTCCATTCCGGAACAGTTAATTTACAAACTAGTCTAAAATAAAATTCAAGGAAAATAATTATTTGAGAAGAAAATAACTATTTTAAAATAACACTGAGCTCAAGGACTTGTTCTAAAATGACTCCATTATACTGAAATAGCAATTCAAAGCAGTGTTCTATACCAATGCTGGGATATAATCTCTCTGTAGACTAGTTGAGTTCTTTGCTTTTAGTATCCTGCTTAGGATAAGCACTTTTTTGCCCCCTTCTGACATTCTGTTCTTTGTATGTACCATTGTTGTTTCTGTTCAAGATACTCTGACTGTGTTTATTGTTCAGTGCTGCAGTACCATTCTTTCTTTCCCTGGAGATATCTCTGGAACAGTTTGGTTTCCAAGATGGTTATCTGTGGAGAAGATAGGGGAGGTCTTCAGAAAGGAATGCTAAGATTAACTCATGCAGGATCCTCTTCTCAGAGCTGAGGAATCTGTAGATCTTGGTGTTTTCAAGTATTTTACTTGTATGCTTCACTAGCTTGCATTTACTTGATCCACCTGTTTGTAATGGAAACATTAGACAAGTAAATATGTTGAAAGGCTGGCACAAGGTAATCCTGAGTATATCTCGGAATCTTGTCCTGAAGGAGTTACTGCTGACCTTGCACAGCATGTTTCCAGAAATAGTAGCGTTATTGAAGTGTAGGTATGATTGCATCTTGGCCTTCAAGGGATGTTTACTACTGGAGAACGTGTGTTACCCAGTAAAGTTGCTAAATGTTTCCATCTTTTATATCTAGAGTTGTTACGTGGCTTTTTAGCACATTGACCATGAAATGCAAAGCAACTAAATTGCTAGCTTACTGCAGGTATTTGATAACTTTTTAAGCCCCCTGAAAAATCTCCTACCTCCATTCTTTTGTTCCTTGCTGCCAAGAAGGTACTGGATACCAGAGAATAAAAAATTACATTGCAATAGCATTTTCCTTTCCCCCATTTAGCTATTAACAAGTCATTTATTATATAGGTGAACATATAATACCCCAATCCAGAGCTGTATTTACAAGGGTGTTTTTAAGATTTCATTCAAATTAGAAATTATTTCTCTTTTCATTCAGTAATATTATTGGTGAAGTAATTAAAGGGAACTTAATTACAGGTCTGGAGGGAGGAAGGGGTTTATCAACATTTTTAGGTAATATATGTCTGTATTGAATTTCTTCAAAAGACACATTTTATACAGTGGAAAAATATTTTATAAAGCTTCAGTGCAACTCTGTTTGGGTTTAGAGCTCTCTGATGTCCTCACGCATAAAAGAAACAGGAAGAATTTGTTAGATTTCTCATGGTTTTTTAAGACTCAAATGTCACATTTCACGTTTCACTGTCACCATGGAAAAGAGAGTGGAATTACTCTAAACCGGTAGGTGAGAAGTGCAAAGAAGTGTTCAAAAACAATTTCAAAGTATTGATGTTCCTGTTAGTCTGATAAAGTACGTTGGATAGGCTTACCAAGTGGATAGTGACAGAACTCTTGGTACTGGCTGAAAATATTGTGGAACATAGCAACAACTGTTTGTAACCTCAATTAATGTTTGCTATATACTAATGCTGCTCTGACAGTCCATGAGTAGCTTCTGAAAAATGTTGGAGTCAACAGCATGGGAGTAAATTATATATTTTTTTCCTTTTGATGAAGAGCCGAATGTTTTGATGATATTTCAAACATTTGGGTTATTCTTGTTAATGATCATGCTTTAGGCACTAAAAGTCAACACTGCTGTGCAGCATGCAACATCTGCAATTGAATAATGCTGAATTGTCTGATAAGCACTGTGAATCAATGTTCCTTGCACTTAGAGGGATGTAAATACCAAAATGTATAGGATCTGTCTGATATGTGCTTTATTTAACAATGTTTACTCTTGGTTGCAGATCACTGGACTTTTTGCACTATGTTTTCAAGCTTTTTCCAGTATGTATATTTAATTTTTTAAAGTTTTACGCATGACGGGACAGTAGTGCATTTGTCAGCCAGAGCATTTAGATATGATGCCCAACTAAGTCAGTGACTCACAGGAGTATGCTATGGCTAGTTACCCTGGGCTGGGTTACCCAGAGGGGTTTGACTCCTCTCTTTGGCTGCTTTTGGACTTTATATATTGCATACATAAATCCTTTGTTTATATTCCATAGGGACTTTTCTGAAGTACAGATTTAGAAAGCAAATGTTTCAAACACCTTTAAAATGGTGTATAGATCCAGACAGTACCTAAATTAAAATAATATCAGGGAAAATGCATTAAAGTAGGTGGAGTTAAAGCCTAGAAAACAGCAGTATTAAGGAAATCTGTAGCACTAACAGTGCCACTGAAGGTTTATGTTTAGGTCAAAAGTAACGTGTGGCAAATAAGAATGTGAATTCATAGTGCAGTAGCTATTTCACAGTAATGCCCTCTGTGATCAATCCTTATCTGAGGTAGCAAAGTCCCCTTTCTGAGACATTTTTAATACACACTGCAATGTGTTGTAAATTCACACTACAAATTACTGCATGGTAGCATCCCTTAGAGACAGTCCTGCTGACTAGAGATACAGACTTGGCCCTAAATGTCAGCGTGTTCAGACAGGCTGCTTACCACCAAAGAAGGTTCCCATAGAAAGTGAACAGAGAACACTTCAAATTTCATAAGTAATTTATCCATCCAACAATGCACCTGTCACTCCTTGAAACAAAATGTCATGACGGAATCACAGGTGTAGTAAGAAAAATTAATCACATAGTGTGATTAAAGAGAAGAAGAGACACGAGATTCTAATAATATCTTTCTACTGAAAAAATGTTATAGAATAATTGGCCAGAGTAAACCAATTAATTATCTTCTAGATCCATGCCACTTGGGAGTCTCTCAGCATGTATCATGCTCCATGAAGTGTCTTCCTGAATTTTCAGGATTCTTCAATATCCCTGTGTGTAATGAGATTATTTTAAAATATGTATTGAATAAAAAGGGATGGGAGAGACTCTGATGGAATGGAGCGCTTGAACAGTTTGAGTGGGTAAAAGTTATTTGTGGCATGCCGTTTTATCTCCATAGGATGCTGTCTTTCATCTGAGAGCATTCAGTTGAGATTCCTGCACTCCTTTGCACCTCTGCGACCTTTACAGCACAGGGCTTTAGACAATTACATTGACTGCCAATACAGTGTGTCTTTGTATGCACACACACCTTGTAGCACATAAATGCCAGCAGTGCCAAATTTGGGACAAGCTGGACATCACAGTGCATATACAAACTTGAGTTCATCAAGTCTGTTGTGCCTGCAGTGCAAAGTCAAGCAGTGCATACACACTGGCTCGGGATTTTAGGGCATGCTGTTCTAGTTGATCATCTCACTGGGCTGCAAACAGGCAAAAGATCCCAGTCAGACATGCACTGTCCTGAAATTTTACTGCAGAATAGTGAGGTAGAAAAAAAGACCTTCTAAGGGAAAAGGTTAGCCCTAAAGGTGTGGTGTTCCTACTAGGCAGCTGGACTAGATGATCATTGTAGGCCCTTTCCAACTGAAATACTCTATTCTACTGAGGAAGAAAAGGGAGAGGGGTATAGTGTGTTAAAAAAGGATCATTAGTGAATATCAGGATATTAACTCCATAAGTCTTGACTATGGGAGCTGAAAGACCTGTTTCTGTGAGCCAACTTAATGTTGAGCTCATTAGCTCCTATGTGCTGCCCAGGCATCAAGCTATCTTGGGAGAGCAATACTTGGAGTGTATGTACTTTGTAAGCACTGCATTCAGTTTCTCTGCTTTCTGTCCACTCTAGTCAGAAGCTTTTGTGCAAAGCTTATGCCGAGATCACTAAGAGCCTTTATTGTCTGCAAATATTTTTCAGGATAAAGACTTCTGTGTCATCCTTGTGCCACATCATGTACCAGAGTTCCAGCTGATCCAGAGTTTTGTTCGGGTTGTCCCTTTCTGTACTTCCAGACTTGGTCATGAGCTTTATGTGTTCCATCGTGCAGGATTGCTCAAGTGAGTCATGTGCCTCTTGACAACAAATGATGTATTTTGAACTGCTTCTGTGGAACATACTTGCATCATTCAACCTAGCGCCAGATGGGTATTCCTTTGTTATCTCAGACTAAGCTGGTATTCTACACGATATGGCACAACATCTTGCAAAAATGGTAGCTTGAACCCTCAAAACAGTATAGTTGAAGAGCACAGAACTGTGCCTGGGGCAGTTAGAAACAAAGCTAAATAACTTTGTCTTCAGCAGCATTGCTGCAGCTGTCTTGCTTCCTGTTCTGGAGTGAATCCTAAACCTACTCAAATGTATTGCCACACAGCACTATACTAGACAATGTAGAAATAGCCTTATATTTTTCAGTGAAATAAAGTAGTTAGTGACATGATTTTTAATGGGGGGAAAAAAAAGGTAAACATGTAAAAGCAAGCACTCTTCTGACTGCCAACATTATATATATTTTCTTTTAAGTAAAACCAAATTGCAATGAGTGGATTCATTTAAAATTTGTATATAGACTGCTAACTTAATAAACAATGGGCAATTAGCTGCTTCAAGTTACCTCACTGTGGACCAAGGCTGATAGAGAAACACGGTGCAGTGTTTGCCCTTTGGACTTGGGTCAGGTTGTGTAACACTGATAATTGAAAGCCTGGTGTAGATTTAATTCCTGGAAACATAGCATAACTCTCTAGAGAGAAATGCAGTAATGCATTTCTGGAACATGCAGAACACAGCAGTAACCTCATTCTTGAGTACCTATTTTATGTAATTTATCTCTTACTTCTTTTTTTGAATCATTTATTTCATACCTTCCAATTTCTGTGAGACACTGAATACTTCTCTAGTCTGAAATACTGGTGAATTGGAACACGAAACCTCTCTTGCTATGACTTCTGTTACGTGGTATGAATTTTCCAATGCTTTGGTTGTATAACACACCTCTACTGGCCCAAACACCAAGCTTGAATTATGGTGCAGTTAGAGATTATTTTTTAATTATTATTATTGGTCTTAATGTAGCTAAATACTGCATGTTTTCAGAGAAATACTTCTGTTTTAATTGCATACTTAATCACCTTTTGGGTTGTATACAAATAGCTCGTGCAGGAGCTGGCCAGCTACTGTTGGACCTGTGTAGAAGCTTTTTTACCGTGGGATGAAATTCGGCTTCTGTGTACTCCGTAAGAATCCAGCTGGCTGAAGAGAAAGCCACTGGAGTAATTCCTGTTAATCTCAGCCACAGCTGTTCAGTAATTCACCAGTAGGACTGGTAGTCATATGTCCTCTTGCGATACTGGTCAAAATTAAACTTATCAGGGTTTTTAAAAACACTTTTACAATTCTGATTAAATTGTGCATATTCCAAATGATACCACCCCTTCTATGAAAACAGAATAATGTCATTAGTAGCATTTTCCAGTCCTCCTTGTGGCTGTGCAGGGGAGTAAGGAAAAAATAGCCTTCCATTGAGGTTCAGGATCAGAAAAGCTATGGAAGAAACCCGATGAAGCTTTTGGAAAAACTTCTGAAGAACAAAAAACTAAGTGCACAACAGCAGATACTCTCTTAGATAAAACCAAAATACAAAGAAGTAAAAGATCAATACATTGTACTTGTACCAAGGGCTTTTGAAAGGCATGTGAGTGAAAAGGAAGTCATAGAAAATGGAATAGAAGAAAAACAGGGGTAAGAAGATGGGAATATGAAGACATGAAAGGGCAAAATCAGAAGAGGCACAGGCACAAAATGATATACTGATTAGTAGAGGTTGTAAAAGGACTAAGAAAAAGTGTTAAGTACACAAAAAGCAAGAGTGCAGCAAATGGAAGTATAGGTCTGCTACTTAACAGTGAAGGAGAAAAAAATAACAGATGACAAGGCATAGGCTGAAATGCTTAATGGATACTTTCCCTCAATTTTCACTAAAAAGCATAATAATAATAATAGCGTCCTGGTCTCTGAGCAGTCAAAGGAATTGGGCATCTAGAATGAGTTAATTCATTGCTGGAAGAGAAATGAGCACAGACCTTGGATAGTCCTTCTTACTATTTAATTCACACTGGATCTGGTGGTTTTGTTTATTTATTTATTTAAGTTACAAATTTTTTTGCATATTCTGGTTTTTATTACATTAAAAATGTAGTTCATTATTGGCACAAGTGCCTCCACTTGGACATGGGTGGGGAGAAAAACTCAAATGCTGGGCTCAGTGGAGTGGCAGGAAGATAGCACGCTTGTGGGTTGCAGAGTGAACCATATTGCTAGTCTTGCTGACCATCATCCTCATCACTTGGTTGATCTTGCAATTAACTGGAAATGTGTTAAATGTGAAAGCTAAGCTGATGCTGACTTAGAAGTTCAGGATTAGTTTGTAATTTAGTAATCAAATGTATGCTTTTGAACACTCAAATAATCAAGTTGAAAATGATCAATGAGATTGAGCTTTGAAATTTCCCTTAATGTATCAGGTATTTGTGTTAAGGTACTAGTGCTATTCATTATACCATGTTCCACAAAATCAGTCTCAATGTGACTGTGACTTAGGCTGAGGAATAGCACATACAAGTTTAAATTGAAGGCAAGAACAACAGGAATGGAAGTTATACTATATGAATGGCAAGTTTAACTGGGTGGAAGAACTTAGTTCTTGGAAATTAAGTTGTAATTCAGTTCCTTGAACAGCACTCTGTAAGTCTGTATTATACAAGCCTTGTTTAACCAGGAAGGGTTGATGCCTTTAACAGACAATATGAGGGAGTTCCTTAGCTGCTATACACTCTCCTTTGAAGTAATTTTTTTAAATAATTAGCGGCTGGGAAGATGTTTTATAACAGAGTGTGTAAACTAGTTAAGCGCCAGGATATCCTTGTCTGTAGCTAACGTGTTACTGGCTGTATATATTGCACAGAGACCTTCACAGCATACCACTGTTGTGTGATTACTAATTGGCAATCTTATGTTTATCAGAGGCATTTTGTTCATGTAAGTTTATCCTCATGTATTACTATTCAAAGAAAAGAGGCCTAGCACAAATGTTAGTAATTTGTTCTTGTTGGAGAAATTGATGTTACTGCCTTTCTTTTGTGCCATATCCAAGGATGACAGTTGGCTCTTTTCTTCCCCCCCCCCATCTCCTTTTTTCTTTTTTTTCTTACCTTTCTGTGTTTGTTTTTTCTTTTTTCCCCATGTATGTCAGTGTGCAGTTATGGATTCTACTTTCATTTTTAAAGATTCTTTGCCTTCTTTCTCTGCTGGCTCTTTTTCCGTTCAAAGATTAGGTGATATCTGTCATAGCTAGTGCTTTGTGGGAATGGGCTGTAGGTGCAGAAGGACTGAATGATTAGTAGCATTTAAAGCCGCATTCTTCAGTTGTCTCAGGTAGATGTGTGATCTCTTATCACACAATAAGTTAATATGGATTTCAAACAATAGTCATATAGTAATCAGTCTCACCTTCTAAAAGACAGGTTTGGTGCTTGTGGAAAGGCATGTCTTAAGCATGGGAATTGTCTTTAATTTGTCACAGAGTTAACTTTTACTCTTTTTTTCTTTTTTCTTTTTTTTTTTTTTTAATAGGTCATTTAATGTAAGAAGGGCAACAACCAATGACCTACTTGGTGTCAAGATGCTTGTTAAAACCCTTAGATTGAATGAAAGTATATTGAATGACTTGAAGATATTTATTCTGGCTCGCAGGGATCCAGTGAGTATTTCTTGCAAATAAATGTACAAGAGAATGGATAAATACTAGTGAAAACATCCAGAATTTGTTACATTACTCTAAACTAGTATACTATATATAGAGAGTATATAGGTACTCAAGTCAGTACCAACAGTCAGTATAGGGTGTATCTAACCTGTGGCCTTATACCAACTACCCTCTTCTTTGGAGACTCCTCAAATGCAGGGACAGAAGCAGGCTGGATGCATTTTTTGGCCACCCACAGCCCAATTAGCATTGCTGCTTTTTCTTGCATGCACATTTGGTTCTGTGATGAACATGTACTTGTGTTTTGTCACGTATGGGGGCCTCTTTCTTCTTCCCATAATATGGCCAGACAGACACTCATCAGTTAGTAGGGAACATCTGCATTTTTGTTGTGTGATGGAAAATTCTGCATAGCCAAAAAGACAAACACTGCCATTACGAATCATATAGCTGTAGGGAAATCCATTTTATGTAACTAAATATCTGTTCTAATTAATATTCTTCCCTAAGATCAGAACTTCACACAGGACTAAATTAGTGACTGAGCTCATAGCTCTCCTGCAGCAGCTAGATCCTAACTGAAACTTTAGTCCAGTAGAATTCTGCATGGTCGAGTCCAGCCACATACACTGCTTAAACATTACGCCTTGAGTTAAGGAAGAGTGGTTAAACTGAGATGGTGTATAGAATGTGTACTGGGAGGAAAATATTTTAACTGTGATCATGTGGTGAAATACACAGTTACAATTAAAAATAAAGATTACTAATGAAATAGGAAATGTGCATATGTTGCTTTTGCCTTGCAGGATGGGATTCCAGTACAGGCTTTCATAGCAGAAGTTTTGGATCAAATAGTTGGCATTTCTGTCATTAGAGATGAAATGGTAAATTCTATTTCTGTGTTGTATGAAAACTGTAATGCTTAGCCCTTAACACTAAAGGCTGAGTTTCGTGCTTGCCACTATACGTGTATCTAACAGAAAGGATATGTAAAAGATGCTGCTTCTTTACACTTTCTTTCTGTCTTTCCTATGTAGACTGTATTAATTCCCTTCTCATAGATGATTGACACACAGATGAAAAAAAAATCATCCTGTTATTTGCAAGAAGCTGATGATGTGTTCTGAAAGTATGCATCTTACACCTCTTTTTGCTGCTTTAGCACAAGCCATTCTGTCTCCTAAATATGTCTATAATCACCTATTTTGCTCCCTAATTTCTGAAGTCAACAAGCAGTTTTGCCATGTGTACTCCGAAGAGTAGTAGTTGTCCTTCTGGACTGGCTTTTTTTCCCCTCCCACAGTAGATTCTGAGTGATAATGAATCACACACTTAACTTCAAAACAAATAAAAAGCACATGCCCTAATGGAGTACAAAAAGAGACAGTGTTGCACATTACTCTTGAAAAGTAAACATTCTTTAAGCATTAGTTGTGTGGTATTCTGCTGTCTGACAAGGCAGATTTTAGATTGTTCAGCAGTTGTAATGTTCAGTTTTTAAAATAGTCACTTCTGTTTTCAAAAATAGCTCTTAATTATATTAAGAGCATTGAGATAAGAGGATATAGTGATTTCTCTTGAGTGTATAAATGTGCAGAAATCTCAGCTTATCACTTCAACATGGAAGACTTGTTGGAGGGCACTTCTTAACACAGCTCTTCTCTGTAGAATTCCCCATTTTCAGTGTAAGTTTTGTGCGGGGATGGTCTAGGCTTCTTCTCTGTGTTGGAAGTTGGCAACACAGAAGGTGGGGTTTTTTTGTTTGTTTGTTTTTTCCCCTCCATTAACGTCTATTAACCTGTATCAGACATTGTTGTGAAAGGGTCAAATATGCATTCCCTGTAAATAAAGGTGAGCAAGCTGCAAGAATAGATTTTGATACAATGAAAAGATTTTCAAGAAAAATATGTTCAGTCAGCGTGCTTTAATTGAGAACAACTCTCAAAGGCACTTAATTTCAGTGTTCAAATTTAGTTCCTTAATTGATAGAAAGCAATTCATTGGCACTTGCTAAGACATAGTAAATGTAGCTGTTTCATCACTGCTGATTTCCAAGTTCTTTTCCAGGATATTGAGTATATTCAATCACACTACAACATGGAAGATTTTATTAATTTTAATCACTACCAGCAAGAGGAACATGGACATCTTTGCCACTTTGTCTTAAATCCTATATTTCATCACTATACAAAACACTTTCTAAAGGAGATTCTTCGCTTGGCCCACAAATCTTCTCTTTACTATCCTATTTATCCACAGTATGTGGAAGGCAAGGTAAGGAGAAAGTTATTTGTATTTCTTATATTAAATATTGTCGCACTTACTTTATTTTTCTGTTTGCTTCTGTGAGTGACTGTAAACAGAGATTTTGTTAGCAACCTGCAGCAAACTTTGTTTTCTTCTTGCATGATATAATCTGTACTCATAGACATAGCTGTTGCAGAGTTAATCTGTAGGGTGCTCAGTAGTGCATGTGAATCCAGACTTACCAGGTATCTTCAGGAAGCGTGTGAAGGAGCCAAAATTTGAAGTGTACTTGGCCTTGGGTCTTTGCCTAGTCTTTGAAGAGAGAGAAGCTCTTCCTAGGGGGTGGCTCCTTCTGATCTGAGTCACTCTTTGCAAATGTCTATTTCTCAATTGAATTTAGAGAACCCTAGGGTGACTGTTCTCTAAATGTAGTTAGATGTCTTTTAAGTTAAACACATCAGTATGTTGCCGTGGGAGCAGCACATTAGAGGAGCAATTTGTTTGCTACCTCCTCACTTGTTTCTGAGAGAAGTATATGTGCTTTTTACCCACGTAAACATGTATTGGTATTGTCTTGTGTATTGTCAGACTCTTCCATAAGTGTGCTGTGGTACTAATAGTCAAGATTCTGCCTTTTCCTGTCTGTTCCCAATAGATCGGTTCTAGGATGAAGTAGCAAGCATCCGCTATTCCCACATTTGCTGAAGTTAGGACCCTGTGTAGAGTTCTAAGATGTGGTTTGGGTTTCTTGTTTTGAACAGCTGATACACCTTTGTCACTTGCAAATCAGTTACCAATCAGGTTTTAAATGACGGGTTATAAAGCACATATTGTATCTTTAACAATTATTTCTATTTCCTGTTGTAGTTAATAATAGAACCAGATCAAGTTGTGCTGTTCCACATACTGCCATTCAGATGCATTAATTATTTCAGTAAATTCACGACAAAGTGCTAGGCAGAGAGGAAAAAAGGAATTATGTCACTGGACATAATGTAGCATGAATAAATGCAAGGGGATAATATTAAAAACACATCCAGGTGGTTTATAAGAATTCAAAAGTGATTTAGATACTCTAGACGGTGTTTCATCAAAAGTCAGTGGGACCCAGACACCTCACTGTCACTGAAAATGTGACGTGTCTGCAAGTGCTACAGGAAAACCATAAGAACCTAATCCTGTGTGAGAAAGTCCATTTCAGAGAAGAACGTAATTTGTAGAAGCAAAATAAAAGATTCTTTCAAAAATACTCATATATGTGTCTTGTCATTGGTCTCATGTCAGAAGAGGGAACACAAGGTAAAATCGTCAAACATGTGAACTCATTGATGCGTAGCCATCTAAAGCTACTATCTGGCCCAGCCTAATCTCCTAGGCTCCTGCCAGCATTAATGGAGAAACACACAGTGCATCCAGAGGGCATTTCATCCAGCGCTCATAACTGCCTACCTTGGGACAGAAAGAATTGCCCTCTGGAGATGCTCACCTTGCTGACTCTGGTTGGGTGTCTGCATGGCTAGCTCAACTAAGCACCTAGCTTTTAGATGGTGACTGAGATGAATTCTGTCCTCAGTGACTTGGGTGTTTTTGAAATCGCCACAGTTTTTAACATAGGATTTTTGACAGGTTAGACATAGGTACATTTTTCAGAAGGATGCTTTTTCCTATACACTTTTGTGGACTTTTATTAAGTATTCTCTTGAGGAAGCAATGTCCTTGCATAGCATTAGGTTCTCAGGTTCTTAAGAGGCACTTAAAAAAATGCAGTTTAATGGCAGTGGATGGAAGAGAAAAATTAAATTTTACTGATGATTCCAGTTTGGTCTATTTCCAGGCTACAGTGTTCCTTTAAGTTACTTTAGTTTATCATTGCTTTCTAATAAATGGTAAATGTGATGTTTTACTCAGTTCTCAAGGTAGTAACATCAAGTTTTTTCAATGTTTGTGGATGGAATAGTACTTCAGTGTAATTTAGTTTGCGTTAATGTTCATTCTTTATTTCCTGTAATTCTCTTACTTATTTATTCCCCTTTCATGTCATAAATTATGACAGAGCTAGTCATGCTGTAATAAATGGAATACAGCTATTTCTAATGTTCCACGCTATTTGCATTAGCATTAGGATTTTTGTTCAAGTTTATGCCAGTTTATTAACATTTATCACTTGAATGAAATTGACATTTTAGTCGGTATAGAATTTCTATATAAATTCATAACCATTCTTTGCCAAACAAGCAAAGGTTAGCAGTAAGCAGATAACATAGCTTAATGAGGTCAAATCAAGCTGATTCATGATCACTATGGAGAAAAATATCCTCCTGGGGAAAATACTTGTGCTGAAAAATCCCATAAACCAAACCACTTGTTTATCTGTCATTCCCACAGAGATAGTAATGTAATTACTCTCATAATTATCTTCATTAGTGTCAGGAATTATCTGCAATTCATTCCTCTGCTCTGAGTATGTTTGTTTATTTGCTGATTTTTCTCTCAGATCTAGCCAACAGAGCTAAGAATTTTGTATTTGCAAAGCCATACAACAGACATCTGTGATGCACTGTTCTGACATTCTCTCTGCTGAGATATAGATCGCTGTCTTTCAGTTTCAGAATCCCTGTGCCCATTCCCTGACATCTGCCCTTCATTACATGGTTCCCGTGCGACCAAGACGACAGATTGTCTATCCTCTGGAAGAGCTTGGCATAAACGCTCCATCAGAGCAGGTCTCCAAGGATCAGGTGGGTAACAGAAGCAGCACCAGGCAAGAGGCATAGTGCCAGCTAATGCAGGGTTTGGCAGATGGGATGGCATTACCATCTTGGTGTTGATAGGTTGCTTCTTAATTACATTGAACATGGTATCCATACTCTTACAGTCCCAGCTTTGCTTCTGGACAAGAATTGCTTCTTCTAAGCTTGAATTTCAAACACATTATAAAGAGCAATCACTGAGCTATAACATCTACATGCTAAATGCTTACATTTTAAGAGTATTTTTTCATGTCATTACTTTCAAACTCCCAACATGCTTCAAATGCTCTGACTTACCGGGAAGAATGGCTAAACAGTTCAGTTTATTTAGGTATTATATTCTGCAGGTGGAAAAAAGACAATGTCATGCTGCTGACTATTTCTGGAGAAATTGCTTAAGTAAATTTTAGTTTTCAGTCCCAAAGTCAGGTTTCTTCCATGCACAAGATAAGCTCAAAGAACTCTTCAAAATATCAGGAATGATGTAACAGCAAAGGAAAATTTTGTTGTTATCAAACAGGTCTTGGTTGCGTAGCACTCATGCAGTCTGGAGGTTCTAAACTAGAAGTCTCTTAAAATTTCATTTATTAAAGAACTTATACCTTATTCTGTTTTAACATTTTTAAGCAAATAAAATTTGATGTGAAGATAGTTCTTCACAAGAGTAACTAGCAACATTGAAATATTAGGAAAAACACTGTTAGTGATGGATACTCTCAGTAGGTAGCTGTGATTTCCTAAAGAAACATAATTAGGGAGCTTTATGTCTGTCTACTAACTTCCAGTTGGCTGAGATGGGCTCCCATATAATATTTTTTAGTGCTGTCCTTTTCGCAGTTAGTCAGTAGTTTCTGGCATCCCAAACTCTTAATTAGGCAGCAGTTGGCAAAGCAAAATCCAGAACATGACTGAGGCCATTGGTCTGAGTTTGGCTTTGTTAAACAGTCTTCCCTCAGCATGCACATCCCTGCCTTTCTCTTCTCTGCAGAGAATTTTCTGATGTTTTTCTTTAAATGCTCCCTATTTTGTCTTTAAAATGAACTGTTGCTCTCTTACTAGAAGAGGTCGTCTTAGCATTTTTGTTGGAGCTGGAAAATCAAACTTCCTATGTTTGAGAGATTTGCAAATCTGTTGCCTGCTCTCTTCCCAGGTTCTTCCTGAGGCTTTCTGAGAGTTGCAGGTAGTGAGATAATTGTTTAAAATCTCAAAAGTTTAATTAATTTCTCCTTAATAAAATACGGAAGATTTTCATTAACAAAATTTTGCTGAAAAATAGAAATGGTTAGCCACTCTATAAGTATCTAGGCATATGCACTAGCATTAATTATAGATTTTTGACAGACTGTGTTCTATTAAAACAGACATCTGGGGTTGATCCCTAGTGGTAACTTGAGGATAAAGCTAGTCAGCTACTGCTGCCTGTAGTTTTGTGAAATACCAAGAATTTGAAACCATACAAAGTTAAATTGACACTTTTGTTGAGTGAATGAAATGACCTTTGGCCACCATACGCTGGGAAAGCTTTATAACTTAAGAGGTAACCAACCATAGGGGACTGAGTGTACTAATAAAAGTAAGAATCTGGTGCTGCTTTTAGAACTTGGATGCTTTGTTAGCTCTGGTAGTAGCCAGGCATAAGCCATTTGCCCTCTCTAATGTTTCACAAAGGAAGATTGATCCCCATCAGTAATCTTGCACTTTCCTGCAAAATCCTGCAGCTAAGTTGCAAATAAAATTAAGTGTATTTTTATAAAAATAATGTAACTGGATTTCAGTAGGCACAAAATTATTATACTTCTACCTTTTTGTAGCAATCAAAAGGCCTGTTTAGATACTCTGTAAACAGAAAGATGCAATCTGTGTTGCAAAGAGCAAAATATACCACCAAGGAGTTAAATGTAATAACTGCAAAATGGGAAGGCTGAGAATGGTCACCTTAAAAAATACTGTGAGATAAGGTGTAGACACACTTTGGCTTTAGAAGATGCTAGCAGGCTAGGAAGTGAGGTAAAAGGGAAATGGAAAAAGTGTGTTGTAAGGAAAGTGTGCAGAAAGAGGGAGAAAAGTGAAAGGCAGACAAAGAGGCTGGAGTAGGAATTAGTGGGAAGCTGTGTGAGGCAAACACCTGGACAGCATAAGGAGAAAATGTCTGTTATCATCTCTGTTATGGTGGTTTTGAAAAAGATGGGGGCAGGATCTTGCAGTATCTTAAAAGCTTTGGGCAAGCAGGATTTCAAAGTAGTTGAGACTGCTCCTCATTTCTGTATCACACTTCTCTATTCTAGCTTACCAAGCTTGTTTTAGCTGAGGAGGCTTTGCCTTGTCACACTAGAAAGCACTTCTTTCAGACATTAACCCATGCCTGCTTTGTTCCTGAAAGCTGGAGGATGGGTTGTTGTTGTAATTCTTGTTTTAGATAGCTTTGCAATAACGTCAGGATATTTTCACATATACTACAATACAAAGATTGTAAATGCAAGTCTATTTCAGAAATGTAAAATTTTCATTTGACTGCCTGTCCTAATTAATTATCTATTGCTTATGATGGAGATAATTGTAATGAAATTCTTGCTTTGATACCCACAAGATGCCCCTTGATGTCTAGCCATCAACATCTGCTTCTCATCTACTGCTTTTTCAGCTGCCTTCCTCTTGTTCCAGCCTTTTTTGAGCGAGCTATCTCGTTTTCTTGCTGCAAAATTTATTTTTCACCAGTAACATTATTTTTCACCAGTAACAGCTTGGGGCTCAGCAGCTCAGCCATTCAGTGTCTAAGCACAGCTCTTGATTTGTGCATATATATCTCTGTAGACCATTAGTGGCTTAGTATCTTAAAGAGACTGCACAGTGGGAGCCCTGGGGCTTAATCAGTTTGTGTATCTCTTTTAATACGTTCCAGCCTGCTTGTGAGCATGAAGAGATTCACTCATAAATATTGACCCAGTACAGATAGCTCAACCAGGACCTTTTTAGTTTCCTTCCTTCAAAGCCAGAAGTGAAAGCAGCAATCTAAATCAGAAAAGCTTTGCCCTCAGCTAATTCCCATGCATTGCCAGTGCAGATGGATCTCTGCTGTGCTGGAGAGATGGCTTTCCTGCAGGTCTGGATTGGTTGTTACACACAGATCAGCACCAGAAATTGTCTGTGGTAACTTGTTCTCATTGTCCCTCTGTCAAATGTCTCTATTCTACTGCAGCATCTGGGAGAAATCAGAAAGGGGGAAACATAATGAGCCACCCTGCCATGGATTCCTGGCCTGCTCACTCCTGCTTCTAGAAGGCAGCATGAGCTGTATTTCATGGTGTCTAAGAAAGCATAGGTCCTTCCTGTAGTCTCTCTGGGAGAGCTAGCTGCAAGGTAGAGAGATTTACTCTTAAAATCCAGATATTTATTATATAAAAAGATAACTTACCATTACCTGAATGATTATTTCACTGCAGTTTTCTAGCCGCCCTGTTCTCTCCGTATCCTTGTGATATTTCCCTTGGTTCAATATTGTTTCTAGTTTGAGCCAGGCATTTGGTTTGTGTTGCCTTTTTGCTTATCATTAAAATGACTATGACTCTAAAGAAGTACAGAGTTTAGGGACACTGCCTGTTCCTCCTCTCTGCCTGGCCTTATTGTGAAAGCTTTGCATAGGTTTTAAGGCAACCACAAGTTTCTTCACTCTTTTTTAAGCAATAACTGTGCAGCTTCATCTCTGCATCAGAAGACCTGTCACTTCCCAAGCAGTGCCTCTCCATTTCCTAAAGGGCTGAAAATTCTTATGAACAAAGTAGTATCTTCCTATAACAGTCACTACTGACAAAGCATGTTTTTACCACAGTCCTGCAGATGGCAAATACATTTTGCTGCTGATTTTGTGTGTCTCTTCATACAAAACTCTATCTCCCATTGCTTTACTGAAGAGATTTGGATAAATCAGCTAAGGATTGACTGAGAAGGCACAGAGTGGGAGGCATTAAATTCCCCTGTCTCCAACTGCAGCTCTCTGGAATGGCACAGTTGCTAACGATCTTACTTGCATCTAGTCTCCTGGAAGTGCCCAGACCTCGGGATGCCTGCTCAGCCTGTGCCTCTGCAGCAAGTATATCAGAGGTTCCAGATATTAGCTCAAAATTGCATCAGGCCATACATCTGCCATGCTCTAGGGTTTCAGGACACAGACCTGAAAAACGTCCTGTCTGCTCATTAGATCAAACACTTTCTACAGCTGTTCCAAATCAAAAGGAAATCACTGATTTTTGTATTCTGAACCTGTAACCAGTATTGAAGTGCCAATTGGCAGAAGATCCAAAGATTCAAAATCTTAATTTCCACAATGTTAAAACAGATTAGATTATTATTGTGTTTTACACATCTGTCAGTCATTTAATTCAAGTTACATTAAAAAAGTTGGTTACAACAGAATACTAAATATCTTACAAAAGGCTGCTGGCCTTTACAGTGCATGTAATTATTGCTGGAGTAGAAAACTATAGATAATTAAATAATTTTTAATGATTCCTTCATAAATAAACAATTTATAAACTTATTTGCTTTCTCACCATCTGGGAGCATTCTGTTATCCATCTGCTTCATGTAATTATCAATAAAAGGGAAGAATAGGTGATATAATTAACAAGAATAACTGATCCACAATGAAGAACAAAAATGTCACACATCTGTTGAATTATTTTCTTGTTTCTGCCCTTTCATCATTATTCATGCTGTTGGTTTTATTCTTTTTTTTATTATTATTATTTCATGGCTGCTTTAAGCTGTCAGGTTTTATTGCACAGTTCAGAACTGTTTTTTTCTGTTACAGCTCATAAAAAGAAGACAGAACAGTTATTAAAGCATTGCAGAAGCCCATACAGTGTTGTATAAATTTATTTTGGAAAAACCAAACAAAACCAACACTTTCTCTTAATTTTGCATTTCTCAAATGATGCTATAGGTGTATTACAGGAAATGTTTAAATCACGACAAGAAGTAGTGAGTGAAGGAGGGTCAGGCAAAAAATTAGAATCTGATGCTCACCCCAGCTCTGTGTTCTCTGAGCTAGTCAGCTTTAAACTCATTCAAGAGTTGTCTGTTGCCGGAATGGCTGAATAGATGACCAGGAAATGACCTGGGGGGAGAATGCCTGTAGACCAGTGAGTTCTGTACTCCTTCAGTGGCCATGATTTCATCTCTGTGTGACTAAACAATGTGCTTTTTCAGCAGTCCTTTATTTAAAAAAATACACCTCCAAACAAAAAGTAACTTTGCTACATCCTTTGATCTGCTATTGAAGATCATAATTTTTCTTCAAAAAAAGTTAGTTCCAGGTTGGTTTACCTGACTGAAAAGCCCACAGAGGACTGTATCAGTATAAATCTTGTTTTGAATCTGAAAAGACCTCATGTACATGGAATTCAGTAATGCAGTGCATGAAAATGTGCCGCCTTTTGTTCTGAGCGGTGGCATCAGCTGTGGGAGGTGGCATCCTTCTGCTCTGTCATACTTGCATTGCTTTACAGGTTATGTGAATTGTACCATCGTCACTAGAATGGCAAAGCCTGCTTAACTCTTATGGAACGAGTTAGTCTTATTAACAGCACTAGCCTTTTTTCTTCAAAAGAGGATTTTTCCTTTACCATTGTGAGCAAAACTTCCAGTGTCCTCTTTTCCCTGTAAGGTACTCATGGAGCTTTTACTGTCACATTATCAGTGGTGTGTATGGTTTTTGCAGAAGTGTAGTCTGTATCTGGCCCGCAGGCCAGATACACCCCCCCAGGATCCTCAATCCAGCCTCCGGTATTTACAGAACCCCCCTGTCTGTCCCCTCCCCCACTGGGGGGTGTGGGGGGGGAAACCAAGCAGCCGCAGATGACTGCCTGCCACTTCATCCACGCGCTGGCCCCCTGGTTAAAAAGTTTGAGGACCCCTGCTCTGGACCATCCAGAAGGGGTTTGCAAAAAGGAGAGGCTAAGAAAAGCAAGCCTATTGTCCATATTCTTATGCTGTCTGTGTGTAGTTCTGTACCACCACATGAAATTATTTGGAGTCAGAAAATGAGGAAAGGCTGAAAGCTTGCCCGCCTGTTTGTAGTCTGGGAGAAATGGGAGTTTAACCACAGAAGAAATGGTAAATGTTAATGTCAGATTCAAGAAGAAATAGGAATACAAGGCACTGCTAACTTACTAGTTTTCAGTGCCAGAATGCATGTATTTTTGTCTGTTTACTTGATTCCATGCTGATGCTTATGGCAAGTGCTAGAATAAATGGCCTGAAAGCAGTTTAAAATAATAACAATAATAAAGTAAAATGAGAGAAAATACTTAAGATTTACAAGATGTTTTTAAACAAGACATCATTGCTTTTAGAGTAATCTTATAACTTGTTCCATCAAATCATATGTTCATACATATTCTTTGTATTGCAGAAGATACTCAAATGAGTTGCAAGTGTAAGTACTGTTCTGGGCTATTCTCTATTAATGAGCTTTTTTTATGTCTTGAGCATTTTACTCTCTGCAGCTTCTACTTTCTTATGTTTAGGGCAGCTAATTAGAAGTTGCCCTAACTCTTTACTTACATGTTAGTGTCTCTGTCTAGTTGGGACATACTTGACTACACCTTCATCAGTACTTCTTACTGAAAAAAATTGGACAGGATCTTGAATGTTTTGGATCACCAGCCCAGGCTGAGCATAATCCATTCCCCTGACCTATCAGGGACTCAGAACTGATATACTGACAGTTAACACTTTGCTGTCAAGGTGGACGAAAGCAGAAGAAAAAGAAGGGACATTTGCATCATGACTGCAAGTCCCAGCTAGTCTGGAGACTGCAGCTAGAAAATTTTAGCTCAGTTGCATTTAAAAAGTAATAAAACCAAAGAGTTAAAATAAGCATGACGTGGGGGAAGAGGCTGTGTACAACAGAAAAATCTGTTCTGAACAAAGCAAAAAGCTTTGCATAACTGAATGGTTCAAAGAAATTGAGGGAGCAAGGTTTTTCACATGATGCGTCCCAAGAGAAATGTCAGGAAGGTGGACAGGTAAAAGTACTATAAAGCAAAAAAACCTTTGCTTTGGAATGTGCGCCCACCTGAAGTGCAAATGTGTATAAGAGCGTATCTCAGTGCAGCTTACAGAGCTGCAGTAACTGGGAAGTATTCATTCCCCATCGTGGTCTGTATGCATTACCACAGAAATAGTTAGCCATGCTTCTGTAGGCATCTTCTCTCCAATGGTACTCTTTAATAACAGTTGAAGGTACACTGAATTACTAGAAGTGGTTAAGAAAAGCTGTTAGTGCTATTTTACTTTATAGTTTTCTGCCTTAAAGCAAAGTGTATTCTGCCTTTGTAGAAAACCTGTAGTAATAGGAGGTTTCATTTTGGCTTAGTTTCAGTTCTGTATGAGATCAGTTGAGGCACTGGAATGTACTGAAAGTAGTTAAAATGCAAAAGTATTTTTTATTTTTTATTTTTTTAATCATTAAGCCTCTACTAAGATAACAGAGAATAAATATAGGAGAGAGTACCTAGGTAGCATGGGCAAGAGAATTCCCTGTTTTTTAAATATTAAGGTTCATGTACCAAAGTTAAAACAGAATAATTCCTACATGTTATAATTTGTCTATGAACATATTGGTTCATATATAAACAAAGGCTTGGTGTGTATAGTTTTCACTTAACCAGGAAAGTAGTATTAATTTTTAAAGAAGTAACTGTTGCTTAAGATGCTATTGTGCTCAAGTAATGAATTTTTAATGTTTTTATAATATGTGCATGGATTAAAATCCATTATTTATTGTACCTCCACTTAGTTGGTAAAGGTGATGATTTTATAGCACCAGTAGTCATGCAAACACAATCATTCTGAACTGATGGTTGATAATAAATTTCCTTACTGTAAATGTCAGTGGGTTTTGTGTGTTGCTGCCATTACATCTTGTTTGGAAGGGTGAATATTACACAATTATGGGAGGCACCAGATGGCATCATTAACAGGAATGCTCTGAATGTTTACCACTTATGTGCACGTGTGAAATTAAAAGTAAGATGACCTATCTTTATTTTGAAAGCATGGTGCCAGTACTATACAGCTGTTAATGACATTTGCAGCAAGCTAAGATAGTAATTTCTGCTTAAAAACAAGTCAGACTTTTTTTAAAGCTTTTTCAAAGCATTTTGTAGATTGACTTTGGAAGTAGCATAATCCTGTAGTAACAAGGGATCTGTGAGGATGCTGAGTATATAGCAAATGAGTCAGTCCCATGTTTGTCTTTTAGTACCGTGAGTCCTTCTGAATGCGGGAGCACTTTTAACATACTTGAAATTTAGCAAACAATTAAGTGTGTTTAGCTGGATAAGGCCCAAGTCCTCAGTGTGTAATAAAATTGAGTCTAAATTCTGCTGCGTTATGGAGTCTTTGAATAAAGAGTTCTGGTGATGAGTATAACAGCTCCTTGACGCTCTGCTATGTTTTACTAGGGTATATTTACCAATACCCAGTTTAGAACATAGCACTGCCCCTTTTCTGTCACAGCTGAAATTCTGTCCAACTTGTTTTTTAATTTTTTGGTGCTTTTTCTATTTAAATGAATGTAACATTCTGTGACATTGGCTATAAAACCAAGACCCGTTATAGAGCAATTGTGATAAATATTTTTAGAAATCCTACAGATATCCCAGGCTCTAATAAAACCAAACTAAAAGGAGCTACAAAACGTGCTCCATTTGAGGTTGTACCACCAATGTATACTGTTGAGTAAACGTACAATGAATACATTTCCAGGCAATGTGTAAACTGAGTGGCTACCCAGATGGGAGATCTGGGCACGCACAATGAATGTATGATGCTTTACATAGTTTGAAAGTGCAAAGGAAAAAACCCACACAAATGTGTTTGCTAAAACCAAATAATTATCTCATGTTTCTTTTTCCATTGGTTACTTAGGGTAAAAGGATGTGTGAATTTTTAAAGCTATAAATTAATCCTCCTCTGGCAGATGCTGTGCTGTGAGACCAAGTGAAAGATGTGATTTACATGTAGGGTTTGTGTTTTCAGTGGCATATTCTGAGAAATGCATAAGCATTTTTAATTGAGATAAAGTTTGAAGGCCTCTAAGTGGATGGTGCTGACTGTCCACATGAAAAAACACGTTCTCTGTGGTTTGATTGAGAAAGACCACCTTTGTCAGCATGGGGGCTGAAGGCGCTGAGGGCCCTCTGCCCTCCTGGGTGGAAGCACCATGGCAGGTGGTACAGTGGCAGAGGCTAGGTGGGAAGGAGGGGAAGTAATCTTTTGTATAATCAGAGAAAATACTTTTTTTTTTTCTGAGCTATGTATACCTTTTCATACAATGGCAATTATTGCTTTTTGCCTTATGTTAGTTAGATTGCTGTTTTATTTAATAAATCAGATACAAAATAAATGCTAGTTTGCTATTGACCTATCAATTATGATGTCTGATTACTCCTCTGGGGAACATATGTAGTCATTTGTCCTGACATTTTGTTAAAATAAGGTGGTATTATGGGACCAATCCACCTAATTCCTTACTCCCTGGGGCCATTTAGTGTACTTCACTGTTAGAAAGGTGATTTCTGAAGCATGACAGCTGTTGGTGTTGGGTCCATTGTGTGGTGAACAAAAACAGTTATATTCTACTCATACGCTGCCTTTGCATCATTGATACAGAAGCCATTTCATAACTTAGATGCAACTCTTCCCTAGGAAATTGTATTACTGCTTTGTATTTCATTGTTGGAGTACATTTAAAAAAAAACGAAAACAAAACCCCCAAAACAACACAGCACTGCAGTACAAGGACATGTTTGAACTTGGTGTTGTTGTAAGGTCTGTTGGGTTTATCCTGTTCGCTGCTGACAGTCCTGTCTAGTTACTTTCATTAAATGTATTACAAGTAGTTTGTCTTCATGTTCTTTTTACCATTTTACTGTTTGTTAAAAGCCACATTTCAGTAAACATCACTAATAATTTTTCCTCCAGAAGGCATTGCTTTTCTAGAAAGTTGCAACTCTGTGTGCAGCAAAAAAAGCTTGTCAGAGTTCTTGTCTGCAGAGTTCACAAGGCCAAGGAATTTGAATACCAAGATTAGGGCCTTAAGCACAGCATCCTCAACACCTATTTGTGGTAGCGTGAGATCTCCACATACATCAGCACTTGTCAGAACCATGTCAGACATTGTAGTTGGAGCACACCCATTTAGTATGTTAGAAAAAACATTGTCCAAGTTTTATTTTAAGCAGTCGGGGATGCCTTTAATAGTTGGCATTGGTTCTTCTCATTTCTTAAAATCTCTTCCCAGGGATGTACGTTTTCAATTAAATAGAAAAATGTTTTTCAGTTTCTGAAGTGTGGAAACACTGCATTTTCATTGATGATCGAACCCCTTTTTACTGGCAAATCCTGATGTAAGAAATGTTTAACCACTAACTAGCACTGGCTTTGGATTGGATTATTAGGCTTGTTCATAGAGACTTGTAGATGTCCTATGTGACAACAATCTGGGCAGTGTTACAGTTGTTCTGTGGCTTATCCCTGGCTAGTCAAGTTGTTCCTTGGTGTAGAGCTGCCTCTGAGATTGTGGGCATGTGCTAGGTTTCATACATCTCACTTCTCTGTTAAGCAGCCACCATGGGCTAGTGTACCTTTCAATTTAAAGTATCTTCTGGAGTTTTCTCGGTACAGTCCAATCCTTGAGATGAATGTGGCTCACCACTGGATGTCATCATTGCACTGTGATGAATTGCAACCAGAAGAACATTTGTCTGGCAGTAAAAAATAATGTTGCCTGACTGAAGAAGACATTTAATTTTGCCACATTTCAGATCACTTGCTATACAGTGATGGCGGTTTGCAAGTAATTGATCCATAATCCTTCCTTAAGGTATAGGCGATGGCACTCTATAGTATGTTACACAGACAATTCTCCACCTTCTGTGGTGAGGCTGTGCTGAAATCTCAGCTGTGGGTCTCCACCATCGCAAAGACAAGGCATAAAATATCTCTTGGGAATCTCGATGTGCAATGTAGTTCTTGAGAAGGCCAATGTAATTACCATAGCTTTAAAATAAAATACTTATTCTTCATATATTGAGTTACTTTGTCAACTAATATATAAAGAATATATTTCTACTGTAATTTCATAGGAGGAATTTGGAGGGCTTAATTTTATTAACCCTCTGTCTCCTATTTGTAATAGAGGAAAACCTGTTAGAAGTCTTAGATTGCTTCCTGCCTCAGTGACACAGCAGAAATATAGAGACGTGTCTGACAAATAATAAAAGTGGCTCCAAGCAATAAGAAAAATGCAAGGTGTGTTGTTCTGCAAAATGGAAAGTATTTCCCTGTCTTTCTTCAGAAATTTGAAAACTAAATACAGTTCAGGGTAGAAAAAAAAAGTCAAATGCAATATTATTTCTTGGACCTTTCTTGCATATTTGTTTTGAGAATCTCTGCTATCTAGCAAGACCTAGAGACACAAATTATAAAAAAACCCACAACCTACATGGAGTTTATTGTCTTAACCAGTGTATGCATTAAGAATGGAAACTGATAAGCTAGTAATTAAAAACTTTATCGTAAGATTTTTGGCCAGAGTATTGATCTCAGTGGCATTGAGATACTAGTTTACTCATTTGACAGCCTGGCTTTCAGTGTAGCTGCCCTGTATTTAACAAAAAAGAAAGCTAGTTCTATCATTTTGGAAGAGTTTTCAATTAAACCAACAAAGACACTCAAGATGCAAGTTTCTAATTAATTTACAAGTAAGACCATTTCCATAAATAGAACTGCAAAAGTAAAAACTGCTCTAGAAGGTATAAAAATGGCCTTAACATTGCATGAATATATGTTCCCCAGGTGTTAGCTAAATAGTAGTAAATTATAGAAGAGGCAGTATTTTCTCCTCTTTTACAAGGACTCCATAGCATCTTTTCCAGAAGCAGCCAGACCATTAAGCTCTGCTAATTTTCTGTGACCTGTTAAACATGCACATATTTCAACATTTTAGTACCATTTATCTTGTGCCATGCACAGGAAAATCGTAGTATTAGTCCTGTCAGTTAGCCATAATAAGTTTTATAAGAACACAAGGTAATGCATTACTGATGGTTTAATGATTCTTAGCAGGTTTATGTTTTTTTTAAAAAAAAATTCATTTCTGTGTAATTTTACATATTTTTTTTTTACAGTTGAGTTATTCTTTGAACCACATAAATCGAAAGCTGGTGCTGGAGTCTAAAGTGTCTATCAACACTAGAATTGTGGTGGTTGGTGCATCTGATGTTGGAATCTCATTTCTGGAAACACTCGTTTTTTGGTAAGTTTGTCATTTTATTTCCTTTACTGAGAAGAATGTGTTACCTTTTGTTAGAAGTGGCTTGTTTTCTCCATTTAGAAGCGTGCTTCGAGTCTGTATCCAAGTACTAGATGTTAAAGGTCTGAGTGTCTGCAGATGTAAAGAGATAGGTACTTGCATCCTGGCTGGCTCTGGAACTCAAAAGTACTGACAGAGTTGCTCATAGATCCTTCAAGGTGAAGGCACACTAAAAATGAGAATTTCACATACTTAAAATCTCTTTGATCTTTGTTCTTACACAAAAATACTACAGGTGGAGGTTAAGTTCATAGCCCTTCATGTGTGCTCCAAAGCAGTGTTGATCTTTAAAGTTGTGCCCAGTGGGATCACAAATCACTGTCTGAATCCCTCCCTTCTCCTACCTCATTGTGATGCTGTGTTTCAAAGCTGTGCAGAAATGTACAACATAAGCTTGTCAAGTTCTAGTCTCAACTGTGATTCTTTTGATTCTGATAACACATTTTTATACCTTTGATTCTGATGAGGCTTTTGATGTTTGGGATTGTTCAGGAACCAAAAAAATGTTCATTTCTGGCCCTTTTGCTATTTTTGCCGAAGACCCTGGAGTGGGTGTGGGAAAGGTGCAGCAGAAGACACTGCTCTTTGGCAGTGTCAGCCAGCTCAGTGGCCCACCAAGAGCGTAGGCTGTCAACATACATTAAAGAATTTTTCAGCAGTAAAACTGCGAATCAAATTGGTGTGGTTACCTTGGGTTATCCAAGCTGGAGTAAATAAACTGTATAAACTGGCTGAGAAGGGGAATAAATGTACGCAACTGTTTTTATACCTTCTGCTGTTTAAGCCAGAGTTAACTTGTGGACAGGTTCTGCTGTTCTACAGACTCTTCAACGTTAGGACAGGGGTTCCCTCTCTCTGATACCTCCCTGTTGGCACCTTCTGTGCCTGTACCCCCTCCATAATACCTCCAATTTTAGGCAGTTATTGGGAAGTCAAACAGTATATGTGAGAATGCAATTCCTTTTACGCAGTTGTTGTTTTCCTCATACGTTAAACATACATACTGGAAATTTCTTGAAAGAATTGCAGAAATTAATATAAAATTAAAATTTTGAATGCGATTGTTACTACAAAATGTTTGTTACAAAAACTAAGGGAGGCTGTCATTTTTATGGTTGGCAGAAAATTGGAAGTTTTGCCTATTTTTTTTCCTGTTAAACCAAGAGTTTGTATTTCTACTACAACCACTGTTAACATCACAAACTGAAACATCAATATGGCAAGAAGAGGCAAAGTTGAAGTGCTATACGGATGTTGTTATATTGCTGCAGCAGTGAAGAAAAAAAATACCTGTTTCTTGCTCTTTTTTTCTTAGTTCCTGACTTCCTGTAGAGCATCCCCTCTTGAGGTAAAACCATTTCCCTCTCATCCTTCTGTTCTCAGCACCTTTTAGGCCTTCAGTTCTACTCAAAATTCAGTTTAAAATGTGCTTTAGAGCTATTAGCCACTTTCTTGTTATTCATCCTGTGTTGTTTATTACTACACGCTTTCAGTATGAAATACTGTGAGGGAAAAGCAAAGCATATTTATGCTCCAAGTCTGTCAGTCAGAAACTTAAGTCCTTCTGCAGTGAACAGAACATACAGGTAGTGTCGTTTCTGCAGAGCAATCCTTTATAGGTGCCCTCCTCCGAGATACCTTAACCAAGTCTTTTCAGCCAGAAGTTTTGTTTGAACTATATTCTAGCAAAGAGTTCTTGCAGAACATGTCCTTCTTGTACACAGCAGAGAGTGCTTGTCTCCAGTGCTGCACAAATAGAGCGCTCCTGCTGAAGAGAAATGGTGTATTGCTCTGAGAATGCAAAAAGCAAGCAGTCAGCACATAGTGCCAAAATGTCACAGAATTTATATTAATATGTATATTACTATGTAATATATGTATAAATTTAAGGAAGATTGTTTTTTTAATTTTCACATCAGTAGCAGATAAGAGCCTCCTGATCAACGTGAAGGCCTTTTAATACAATTTAGTTTAATTTCCTCATAATTTTCTAATATTCTTTGCAAAGGTTACATGCACTAAAAATAGCTAGATTGAATCAATTTGTAAGCCCCTAATCCTTAAAAAGAGGAAGTAGTTTTCTCCTCATTATTCTTCATACTTAATTATTTTACATTATCAGTCACCATGGAAACACACAAATGTAATTCACTTACCTACATAACAATTATCAGAACTAGATTTACAAGTGTTTTCAACTTCTATGAGACTGAAGGAACACAGTTTTTGTTGAACAGAGAAGTAATCAGGAGGATTACCTCTCCTCGCTGGAGAGCTGCAACGGCTGCTCCTGGCTCCCATTGTGCTGGGGCAGCGGCACTGTGGTTTGCACCATGTCTGTGGCGGCAGAGCGCTTCTGGGGAAGTTCAGCATCATCGCTCCTCAAGCGGTGCCGTGGAGCAGCCATGGGCACCGCTTCTTATCCATCCATCCGAACCGAAAATGAGTTTTACAGCCCCTGCTGCAAAGGAGGAGTGTGTGCTGTGAACTGTCACCTTACAAAATCCTGCTGCAGTCTTGCACTGGTGCTCGTTACCTTGCTGGTAGCGTTTCTGGAAACACATCGTCACAGAGGCCAGAGCATTGGTGCACCCAGATTGGTGCTCATTATTTCAAAGGGCACTGCGGAAATGTTGCAAATGAGTCTACAGAATAACCTGTTAGTAGGCGAAGCTTCTTCCTAACGCTCGGGACACTCTCAGCCCTGGAGAATTGCCTCTGTTGTGCTTAATCTAACACTAGGTCAGTGAAGGTGATCTCATTATACACGTTTCACTATTTGAATAAATATCTTCAGCTGATTTTTTTTCTTGGAGTGTAATCGCATGCAGACATGTTTGCAGCTACGGTGCTGCTTTTCTTTAGGATGCACATGAAATTTTTATTCAAGAACCAGGCAAATAAATGGTGGAGGCAGTAGCGCTCGCAGCAGTGCAGGCAGAGCCTGGCCTCCCTTCTCCTGCACAGCTGGCTGTCCATAAGTACAGGTGTGAAAGCAGCACTGAGGTGAGGAGCTGCAGCGAGCTGGGCAGCAGAGCTGAGACACTGTGGAAGGGGGAGAGTGAGTTGCATCATAAATTGCTGCAGTAATTAACTTCCCTGCAGGAGCATGGCAAGCAGGGAAGGAATTGTGATTCCCACAATTCCTGCATGGGGCTCCTCCTGGGCAGTGCAATTATATGCTTCCCCTAGCATAAAGCCAGGACTTGGGTCACTCTCTAGCACTAAGACAAGGCTTACGTAAATTGCAGCAGCATCAGACCATTTGTTAAAGGATTGTAAACTCTGAGCAATGTGCAGTCCTAAAAGAGAAGTAGCAACTGAACAAATAACCCGCCTTGTGAAAATGCAGCTCAGCCCAGCAACACAGAGTCTCTCAGCCTCTATTGTTCTCTGCCCTCCAAACTGTTAGTGCTGGCTGGCGCTCCTGCCTCCCCTTTGTTGAAGGATGTGGGAAGAAAGCCCTTTCAGCATCTGAGTGAATCAAATCAAAGAAACTACAAAGGGAGGTTAAGATAAAATGCAAGTTTTATTTATTTTTAGTTTCTCTAAAAAATTACAAAGAGTTTTATGAGTCGTTCTGGTAAATAATGTGTGTGCCCCCACTTACGCTTGCAGTACGATGAGCCACTAACATTGGCAAATTATCATGAATGAAGACCCTGATTTAAATCTACAGAAGTTTTTAAAATGTTACCCTTTTTTTTGTCATCCCCACTGAGATCAAGTATGCATATACTGAATTTATAAATGAAAAAGCAGTTTCAAATATTCAACCTGCAAGTATTCAATGAAAATTGTATCTGAAAATGATTTGCAAGTGTAAAACCTGTTTTCGTGAATACAGAGTATCAGTACCTATGAATATGAGACAAGGAGTAATGAGTTCTGTTCAGAGTTCTGCAAATACCAGTTCTTGGAGGTGAGGTTCAGCAGGAGAAATATCAACTGCAGTTAAATAATTAAAAACCTGTGAACAACTAGAATTGGGGATACTGAGTTGCACAGTCCTCAGCTAAACCACTGTTTTCCCTAAATGGGTTTCCTGATGAATGTAAGCTATAGCCCAACATTTTCATATTCCCAGGTACTGAGATGCTTTAAAAAATCACCTCATTGCTAAATACAGATTTACCAGGAGGGCAGGGTTTGGTTTTTTTTTCTTCTTGTTCTCTTGGATAATTAAAGAATGATGGTCATGGCAGCAGTGTTAGGCCAGAAGAACATACAGTTTTAAAAAATAGCATTTTCAGTTTATTCGGGTGGATGATTCACAGAACAGCATGCTAACTAGTACGGCCTGACAGCAGGTGATTGAAGTTTGGCTGCAAGAACGCAGAAAGCTTGCTCGCAGCAGTATCTTGTCATTGGTTCCAGTGTAGTGAACCAATTAGCTTTTTATCCACCTCTTTGCATATAGCTGTGGAAAGCGTTATTGTCTTCTGATTATAGGGAAAACCCTTTTTAATCCACGATTTTGAAAACCTCCGTAATCCAACCTCTGGTGTAAACAATGACTTATTCTCTGAGGATGTTGGAAATATACATAATGTGCTACACAAAATAGCAATAAATGGTGGCTGAGATCACAATATTTTGTGTGAAAGTGTTGCAAAATATATTCCCTCTCCGTGTGGGTGCATTAAAATAATTACTTCGTTTAAAAAGTGAATGGATTAAAGTATATTTTTGTCCAAGTCCTGAACTTTTTTCTTAAAGTAGAATTAGAATCTAACCTAGTAAACCTGTGATTTATTTTTTTTTGTCTGCAGGCCAGTTTCTCCCTTTGTGAGTTAAGGGTATCTAAGATTAGTTTAGAAATGGCAGGGATTTTTAAAACGTGGTTTCTGACAGAACAGCTAAACTGCCGTTATCTGGCGGCACAGTATTATACAATATCCTGCACATCTGTCCTGTTTGGCAATAGTTAGCATAATGCTTGCTGTTTAATTAGGCTTTTTATCTTTGCATTTGTCTGAGAACATCTGAAGCCTTCCATGTTGCCTGTCACTAATTAGTTGACTAATTAAATAGTTAGTGCTTACTTGCTGATCACAGAGCTAACATGTAATGAATGGTTTAGTGATCTTCATTGTTTCATACTATCTATCTTTGCCACATGAATTGATATACATGTGCTTCCTTTTGACTGCCTTTTTTTCATACCAGGGCAAATCCAGAACAATGTTGTAGTCGACCATGTGTTCAGTGTCACCAGGCCTGCGTGCTTCAGACATTGTTGCCTTCCATCATTTCTGGTGAATAGAGATCAAGTTGTGACACAGATAAATAAGGCGGGTCATATCTCGCCGTGTTGCACAGTCAGGATCACAATGAACACTGTCAGTGACTGATACCAGACATAAACTAGGGGAGAGGATATGGGTCAAGATCAGCCTTCCTAACAGGCATTTGACATGCCTCTGCCAAAAAATGATACTCAATTAACATTGATATATAGTTATTTTATAGCTATGTTCTTGCTTTAGAGACAGTTTTCAGTTTTAAATAAGGTTATTTCATCTTCAGGTGCCTGCCCTTTAAACATAGGCAAAGATTTGTCTGAGCCCAAACTGTTATTTCACACTTTAAATAAAAAAGAGGATGTTTTTTTTGTTGCTGTTTTTACCTGAATATTCCTAACTTCTTGTTGCATGTTAAACCCCATCTTGGAAATAGTAGTTTTCATGTAAAGGGCCTGTTTCAAAATTGAAATGAGTTACAAGAATTTTTATAGAACTGTATTTTGTATTTATCATACCTTTCCTGGTGACTAAGTATGACATTAGCATGGCTGTTTCAGCAGCTGTGTACAGAGTTTGGTAACCTGACTGCCCGAAGCATCTGGTAGCTCTCTGATCAATGCAGTTCAAAGCAAATAAAGAAGCATTCCAAGTGCAAACACTGCATTTAGGTTTTCCATTTCTCTGCTAAAGCGATGGAGATGTACTTTCTCATCTGTTCATATTTATTTTTCTTCTGTTTGAAGTTTGTTTCCCAAAGCTGTTGTGGAGGTGTAGCTACAGAGATCTTCAAAACAGTGTCTAAACTGCCTGCAGGTTGGTTTTGAAGCACAGAAGACTGCTCAGACTACTACAGTGGAGAAAAAATTAGTTGGCTGGTTAAGTTGTGATCCTTTCCTCTAGAGATTTGTGTAGATTTGATTCCTGTTCATGTGTTCATGTTCATGTTCATGTATGCACTCCAGGGGGCAGAGTGAGGGTTGTGACAAATGAAGATCACTATTTGAAGGTACTTGCTTGTTTTTTCTGAATGCTTGATGAGCTGAAATTTCAGTGTTCCTTTTCTGGATTGCTGTGGTTACCCTCCAGATCCCAGGAGGGAGATCTGGAATGCAGTTTACATTGAAATGAGAGTTGGGAGTGCATAAGATACAGTAACGAGATGGTAAATCTTTACTGCATGCTGTGTTATCTGGATTCCCCAGACTTCTAATGTGGATTGGTTAGGTTAGATGGAGCTCCACGGTGCTGCGGCTCAATTGCTTCCAGTACCCATGTTACTGCACTGCACTGTGGTGTGAAGTGTAACACCCTACCCTGTGGGGTTTGTTTCCCTAGGACTGTGGCAGTCAGTAGCATCTCTGGATTAAGCAGGCAGAATTTCAGTTTCCTGTGGGCATGGGCCATTTGGGAAGGAGCTGCTGGAGAAGCGTCATGTTGCCCTGGTGAAGAAACAGGCATTACATGGCTTTGTGGTGCTGCACCACTCTGAGCTGTTCTATGTTTAAAGGATGCAATATCAGAGAGGCAGCTGTGCTCATCAGGCTGCCAGGGCTGGAGGTGCTGCGAGGCCCAGATCCGCAGCTGCTACATGCAGATGTTTGAGATCAGGAATTTTGGCCCAGCTGACTCCTCCACCAGCCATGTCCCTGTCCTTCCTGAGCTGCCAGCTTTCTGTCAACAGCATGTGGCACTGGGGTGGTGCCTCAGAACATGCAACTTTCATGAGCATCTTCTCTTTCTGCACGCTCTTGCTGTCAGGAGGAAAATGTAGATGGTCCTTGGCTATAAGCAAGGACAAAAATGTTGGTAGAAATCTCAAGCCCTTCAAATTCAAGTGAAGTCTATCTTTTGATATCCAAGAGCTTTTCTAAGGTGTATGCTTTTTCATCTCTGTGAAGGCACCATTGCCAAATCTGCACCAAACAACGTCACAGAATCAAAATGTTAATCTCCTCTGCAATAATACGGAAAACTGGGTTTGGCAAGTAGGCAGCCATAAAAAAGGCAAACAAACCCTTAGTTTTAACATGGGTGATTGGCCAATAACATTAAAAATGTCCTATTAACAAGGTGGAATTTGCACTGTATGTTATTCACTGAAACATTCAGACAGGACAGCAAAATTTCAACCAAACTCTAGTTTTGCTCTCTGATTTATGGTATCCTTATTTGTGGAAAATGATGTTGATGTTTCTCAACTGTGATTTTGAATCTTCCAGGTGATTAGATTTAAATAGCTAGAGACTGTAACTACCAAGGCCATCAACAGATATCCTTCATTTTCGGTCTAGAAAAATAATTGCCCTGTTACATACTTTGAACAGGATGAAATGCTGAAACATTTATGGAATGGAAATTGACATTTTAGTAAGGAAAGACTCTCACTAAAGCAGTGTTTGGATGGTACTTTGATTTGGTCAAATTCAAGGCCAGCTTACATCTGGGATGGTAGGGCTAATCTTGTAAAGCTGTGGATGTTCCCACGTAAGTATATGGGTGTGTCTGGTTCAGCTGTGTGTTCTGTGTGGCCCAAGGAAAGAGCTCTTTAGATTTTCCTGTTCTGTCACGTAACAATTCATACTGTAAGGACTTTGCCACGCTGATTTTAATAAGCTAGATCTTGGAAGTACCCCTGCAAATAAGCACATTCTTAAGACTCAGTTTTAAGTTGAGTTAGAAGTTTGCTTTTAAATGCTGTACTCCAGTGTGTGTATGTTACGTGTGTTAACTGATACACACATTCACAGCCTGGTATAGGCTTTGCAAGTACTGGCAAGGTGCAGAGTCAAAGAGACTTCTGAGAGGAAAGCTTAACAAGGGGTGGTTAAGGGAGGGAGAAGAGCTTAGTGGTAAAATTGCAAAGGTCAATATAGGTTGAGAAGCAAAGTGTGGAAAAGAATTAGTCTAACAAAGGAAAAAGGCTCAACTGAATTACAGTAAAGAGCCACAATCACTAGAGAAGAATGGTGCGAAAAAGAATAGGGAAAGCTGAGTTGACATAGGTGAAGAAAGCAAAAACAGTTGCTGGGAAATGAGAGGTGGTTAGAAGGGATAAAAGCAGTGGCAGTGACAGGAGGGTGGCTGAGTTGTTTCAGAAAAATGAGTTATGATATGGACGGGAGTCTGAAAGAAGTAACTAGAAAAAGACATGTTTGGTAACGTTCAGTGAGAAATCAAGATCATGGGGTGATACAAAACTACAGAAAAAAGGAGGAATTAATAAAAGACTTGAAATGCAGCAGTCAGTTGCTAATGTTTTTAAGTATATTCTATGGGAAAGCAGTCAGCCCAGAGGATAAAAGAGAGACAAGCATTAAAATTAGAAGATGGAGGAGGATTTAAGACTAACCACTTAAAGGAAAAAGTGAGAGGACTAATTGATCTACCCTAGCAGGAGATATATATAACTGGAGAGCAACAGCTTTTGAAATGGGGTTTTTTGAAGAAGGGTTGATCACTACAGGGGAGGGAATACCACATGAGCTAGGGTCGGAGAGGGGATATGCGTTTCAGTGAGATCAAAGAAGGAAGCAGGGAATATTGGTTGAACAAAAAGAGGTGAAGTGATAATTTCAGGGGCAACAGAAGCTTTGCAAGAATAAGACTATATTAAACATGGACGAGAACCCAGCTATTTTAAGTTTGTGATTGATGTCCTTGTCCAGTTCAAGTAGATATAAATTGGCACCCAACAAACAGGGGCCAGAAGTTAGGAGAATTATCACTGTTGAAAAGAGAAAATCTTCCAGTAGGCATAGTGGGGGCAAAAAATGTAGTTATCTTCAACATGGTGCTTGGAAAGTTTATGGAAACTTTGTTGGGGGGTTGTGGTTTTTTGGTGGTGGTGGTGGTGTTGGTTTTTTTTTGACTCGTGATAGTGGGCACTAGACCTCAACACCAAGGAGGTGCCTCCAAATCCTGTGTACAAACAGACCATCCAGTTCAAAGTTTGGAGAGAAACCCAGTGAGGAAGAGCTAGAAGCTGGGGAGAGAGAAACACTGGTAGCATCCTTGAAGGGCGTCAGTCAAAGGTCAAAGTAAACATTACAGAGCTTTTTAATGGATTCTTGCTAAGATGCCAAAAGTGGTGACAGTGGTGACTTTCATGGCCTGGGCTTACAGGCTGCTCTTCTTTGGAATACAGCATCTGATAATATTAATCACCAGTAAATCTGGTGGGAAGTTTCTGAAAAAAACAGTACCTTAATAAAAAGCACTATGCCATAAAAGTTTTAGGTTTTTGCAGGGAGGATGTTGTTTTAATATCAGGAGGTGGTAACTGGGACAAGACAAAATATTTCACTGATGTGTCATTTTTGAAAAGCAGCTCTCTTGTTTTTAAAGAAATTACATCCTTATTTTTTAAAAATTCAAAATCAGAGCCAAACAATTTCTTTTTAATCTCTGTTTGGAACAATTTAGAAGAGTGGTTTCTGAAATTGAAAAGGACAGTGAATTTCACCAGTGTCGTGGCCTATCTTGGAATGGAAATAGTTATGTTCTGGGAAGAAAGAGGTGAATTCTCCCACAGAAGTAAGCAACTGACTTATCTATCCCTTGGTGTCAAAAGCGGCAGTCAAATTAAATGTGAGCTACTGGCAACTAGATTGACCTATCTTTTTGTTTCAGTTGTTGATGTTCTTAATACGTCTGTCACTGATCTTGGGAGGAAGAGTCATCGTGGGTGCGGTTTATAGAAGAAATACATGGAAAACCCCTTTCTTGACCCTTACATTGAAAAGTGTCCCAGTAAAGACTTTATTGTTATCCGTTCTTTCATTGAGAAAATTCATTCACAATCTTAACACTTTTTCCTAAGGTTGATCCAATGAACTGGCTTATCTTTGTTTACTCGTAATTAAAGAGGGATAACTTCTAAATGGACATCTGTTGGTCAGCAGTTAAGCTGAAATCCTGTTCTGAGGCCTGTAATTGATGCACTTACATAAGGTTCTTGAGAACAGGCGCTTTTGGTAATTGTGATACAAACAATAAACCCTTTCTGCTGCTTCTGTTACTTACTGACTCTTACTAAAAGTTTGATAACCAAGTGTCGTAGGATCAGTTGCAGAGCCTTCATACTACTGGAATGGCGTCATGTAGCATCATATGGGGAGATGGTTTTGCTGTGTTTTCACATACGTTCATACTTGATTTTGTGTGGATTCTTGTTTGTCTGAGACAAACATAGCTGCCCAGAGAGTGGGAGGAAGCAAGGAGAAAGGTAAAAGGGTTTTACAGCTCTGCTAGTGAAAGGAGGGGGCTTTGTCCAAGCGAATAGGAGCAATTTAGTTTAGTGGCAGTATGAAAATACATTACTCAGAAAAATTACGCAAAGGAAGTCTATAGTGCTATGTAAGTTATTTATCCTTTAGTGAAAAATGTGAATGAGTGGGGATTTCTGAGTTATTATTAATATTAGTAACCTTTGTTAAGCTGAGCATTTCTATTTATAGTTCTGTGTAGGGCTGGAAAATTTGTTAGAAAATCTTTTCCTTTTGGAGAAGGAAATTCTGCAAGTCACATCCCTATTACTGTTCTTGAAATGTTTGGAATGCTGATCTTTCCTTAACACAAAAAAAAAAAAAAAAAAAAAAAGTCCTACTTTGGGTAGTTGTATTATTTGGGAAAAGGAGAACTACTGCCTATATCTGCCTTCTACAGTGAGACTTACACCTGGGCACTTTGAGTTTCTGTGCCTTGAACACTAAGTTATTGCCTCCCGGGAGTTTTTTATTTTTAAACACCACCTCATTCTGGGCTCCTTCCTCTCCACAAAAAAACTGAAGGTGCTTTTTTTTTTTTTTTTTTTTTTTTTTTTTTCTCTCCAGGATAGAGATCTCTCTGATTTCAAAGTTTCAGTAATGCAAGAATTTATCACAGCTAAGTTTTCAGCATCTAGTGCTGAGAACAGACTATTTGTTGCCATTTTTGGAACGATCTCGAGCTGCCATTTTTACAAGCGTTCTCTGCTGCAGCAAAGTTGAGGATACAGTATAATTAGGACTTTACTTTTGGATAGGTCATAATTCCAGATATGACAGTTATTGTCTAAAGACTATGCATACAGGAAAATAGTGCATATGCTTACCAATTTTGGTAGCTAGATCAAGCATTCTCTTCTGTCACCCTTGTTTATTTTAGTTTTTATAAATGACTGGAAAAATAAAAAAAAGTGTGATGCTTTGTTTCAAATAAATTGCACCGCTTAGGTTCATGTAGGCTACTTCACTGCACTTTATTTTTTGTAACAAAAGTGATTTGACTTATTATTTGTGATAATGAGGGATTTAATGAAAACAATTAATTAAATCATTTGTTCAGGCAGTTTCCACTATCTAAGCCTCCATCATTACACACGCACAAGAAAAAAAAAAAGAAAAAAAGGTAGCAAGACACCAGGAAAAAAAAAAAGTCAGAAAAACTAGGCAAGGAATATTCTAACAGATTCACAGATGCCAGGATACATAAAAATAATGTACTAAAACTGTTTTGTTTCTTCCTTTGATTATGCTCACAGTAAATTAGCAATCCTATTTTATTTCAAGGACAAGGGTATTTAGACTTTTTTTTGTAGCTGTCCCCTAGAACTGTGCAATGAAACCCAATACCTTTTACTTATTTCCCTAGATACTCTAATCCCTCCCTGCTTTACCAGTATCTTTGAGCTGTTCTTCCCTTTGTATCCACAGCAACACGAATCCCTGCTGGAATTATTTGCTTCTAAAATGCAGGTGCTCTTATTCAATGTTTGGTTGAGGCTCTTAACTTGAAGACTTTTTCACCAAATGGGAACCTCTGCTTTTACCCTATTTCATATTAGGCGTTGTTATATATATTAGAAGCACATAAGACATTCACTCTCTTAACATGCATTACCTGCTTCTCAGAGCCTTTGTTGTTTTTCAGTTATTAAGAGCTTTTAGGCAGCAGTAAGGAATCAAAGCCCATAATAAATAAACCATCCTTTTGTTAGCCTAGAAATAGTAATGCTAGGTAGAGGAAAGGGGATGATGGTGTGGGGTGTGGTAACGTGTGTAACAGTCCCTGGTCGAAATGGTCAGACCTGTTATCTCCCTGCAACTGTGTGCCAGTGCCTGAGCAACCGTGGCTAAGCACTTTGCTTTGCACTTAAACTAAGACAGTTTGCCTGTAGTGTTCAGGCTTGTATTTAAGTGCCTGTATATATAAATATTTTAAATCCTAAGTTTAGGCATACCAACTACAGTTCTACATTCAAGCTTTGATAATACAAGATACTAGGGTGTTATTTTTTCACTTATTTAAAGATTCTGTTAATTTTCACAAATGCCAGCCTGTGCTTAAACATTTAACAAATTTTGATTCTTAGCTGAGGATGGATTTTAACTCTGTGAAAATGTGAGCGTTATTTGCATAAATTGTGCCCAGCACTGTGTGGCTCTTGGACCCGGAGTGCAACATGCCCACGCTCTGAGCCCGGGAGAGTGCCAGGTACCAGCCTCTGGGTCTTTTCCCTTCTGCCTCCAAATTCAGTGTGCCTTTTTGATAGCTTTAATCTACTTTTCTTTGTGTCTTGATTTTTCTCAATGTCAAACGGGAATCAAAGATATGACTCATTTCATCATGGTATTCTAAGGAGATGCTCATCAACATTTTGATGCCTAGAAGATTAATGAATGGGAAACATGAATTAATGTTTGAGGCATATGGGAATGCCATGGGAGCGCTGAGGTAGAAGTAAATCATTAGTTAGTACATCCTACTGAGTGAAAGGTCTGAATTGAAGCCTCACGCTCAGTGGGGAAGAACTGAACAAATACTATATGACTGTGGAAATAACTGGATGACTGTATATGGGCTAATAGAGGTGCAGCATCTGCGGAAGACAATAGGTATGTGACCAGATCAATAAAGTGCATCATAGCGCAATCATGCAAAAGAGGCATATTAATGTTGCCTAGGGCCTTCGTCCTGCCATTTTTCTTGTGGTTGCTTGCAATGTTTTCATCCTAAATATTGTTCACATAATTTAAATTAATGTTACTGTAGCACCTGGATTTGGAGACCTGCTGGCAAGAGGCCATGCAGCATGTAAAGAGATGATTTCAGCTCTAAGCTGAAAAGAAACTTCACTGCTCTGAGGGCAGACAGGATAGGAGAATGTTTAAGATGTCTATGTACTGTTGTAGTAGTTTTCCTAATAATAAGATGTAAACTAAATTCCAAGGAGTCATGCTATTTATGTGTGTAAAGTTATTGTAATTGTTCACATTTGCACCCCACTAGGAGTGCTCCCTGAGTGCAGATGGCATTTTGTACACTTTAAATTCAGCCTAATGTATTGGGCCAGCTTTCATTTACATGAAGATCGCTTTGTATCACTCAGCTGGCACATTCATAATGTGACCATAGATGAAGAGCAAATTCTATTTACACCCACCTCTGCAGAGTGACCTTAATTTAAATGAGCATCAGGCCCATAATCTGTATAAATATATGCACTCTTGTTACATTAAGGTTATTTATTACATTGCAGTCAGGCTGAGTATGCATGGAGATTTACCATAGATAATCCATAATCCAGAATTAAACTATTAATATGCATTTTGTGAGAGGCAGCCATAACCTTGAAATTCCTTGGTTTAAGTGTGACCTTTAACTTTGTTTGAATATATTTTTTAAACGTATGAATAACAAATTAACATTGGTTGATAAAAAACATTCTGATTCCTTTGTATTATTTGCATCGATCCATACTTAACTTACAGAAAGCCTTGAAGATTAGAAGGCTTAATCACTCATAATATTTATTTGTTTTTAAATGTCAGATCACATTTAGTTCAACATACTGTCGGTCTTGTCCCTCCTACGCTCTGGTGTTAATGAAACTATGATGGAAAGCATTTTTCTTTTTGTATCCAGATACATGCATCTTAGAAAAATGGTAAAACACTTTGTACCTGGCCTGTGTAAAGGAATTACTTTCTGCATCCTCCTGAATATGGAATTAAAATCTGTGCTGTTCCTTTGATATGCCCTCCTAAGCATATGAAGGAAGCAGGTGAATTACCAGTTGTCAGGAATTGCTCTTTTTCTTTCCTGCAGCTTACAGGTGATGAGCTGTGAACAGCAAAGGTGTTTGCCAAAGACTGAGTGGCCTTACAGTACCTTTTGTGGTCATGGAAGGCAAGTCCTGCCATAAGGTCTTAGGAACAGAGCTTGTTAGTTATGTGATAGAATCTAAATATCTCTGTCAGGACTGAGATGATACTGTGCTGGGTGCTGCACAGCTCGACAGTCACAGTGATGGGCTGGGAAGCTAAGCATGGTGTCATACCATGTAACCGTATGTTGAAATGCCCTCGTGTTATGCTTGTACCAAACAGAGCCTCAGCAAACTTACACTGGTTGAACTGTGGCATTTTGTTTTTCTTTCCACAGTCCGCATCTGAAGTTCAACAATCTGATCTTGATTTCAATTCATGGCCTTCCAGGAAAAGACCTACTAGGCTCCAAACACAGAAGATTTTTAATTACCAGGTTTGTTTTAATATATAAACACTTCCATAGCTTCAAAGGAAAACATAACACTTTGTAATTCTTTGTAAATTTGTTCTAAATTTTAGATAGATACATAGACAGATAGCCTCAAAATAATCCAAGGTGTCTGTACAACATGCATTCACCTGTGAAAGGCGTTAATATATTCATTACTAGGGAAATATTGCTAAAGCAGTAACTTCAGGATAGCAATCCATAGTATTATACCAGGACACTGGTCTCTGCTTTCCAAAACTTTCTAGATTGTTTAGATCTCCAGGTTAAAGAAAAATGACAAAAGATGTATGCTTGCTTTTTAAATATTACTTAGTTTTAAACTTATGAGTTTTGGTGCAAGAAATGCTGAACAAAAGAACATGTAAGAATTAATATTGACAGTATGACCGGTGATCTACTTGTAGCAGCCTTGTGGTGAGACTCAGACCCCAATGATGATAGTGGGAATTTTGCTGAGTATACAGGGTGAAGTTTAGGATTATTGCTGTTGATAAATGTGGAAGAACTGTGCTGCATCAATTCTGCTGCTTGTGAACTATTTGTTTGCCAGGCTGTGGAAATCTTACCTGCAGTCCCAGCCAGAGTGTGGTTCCTTTATGCTTACCTCCCTGGGGCTGGTAGAGCCAGGGGTCTCGTGCAAACAGCTGAAGGGAAGACTGTGAGAGAGAGCTAGGCTTGCATCTAGTGACCAGTTAGACATTTCATGAGTTTTCTTGTTTGCCAATGAGTAAAATATCTTCCATTTAGTAGGATAAAATCTTACCTCATTAAAATTCACAGTATATAATTCTCACTTAAATTTAATGTACTTGTTTTGATGATTTTATTTTGGAATAGTGAGTAGGAATCCTCACTGTAGACAGGAACATGATTCTTCTTGACATTGAGAAGCATGGTATTAAAGTGAATTGGTTACTTTGAGTAGCTGAGGAATGAACTTTAGTATAATTTATTCAGATTTGGCATGTGACTCTTTGGAACCTGCACACTTGTTTTTTACCAAATCTTTTTGCTCAGTAAGTGGCAATGCACTAAAGGCCGAGCTCTTTAAATGGAAAAATAACTCAATGTCTGTGTGGTGAATCTTAAAAATGAAATCTCTACAAAACATCAAAATAGTGTGATGTGAACCTGTTTAAAACCACCTTACCTCATGGAATTTTGCCTGCCAGTTATAAGTAGTTACCTGCATTCGTTTTTTAATTGTATAAAGTTCAAGTCTAGTAAATGGAGGGATCATATGCCTACATAAATGCACGTGCTCTTTTTCCTACCTATACTGTAAAGGAGTTGTAATAACAAAACATCCTTCCTGATGAAAAGTTGCAGTTTGTAGCTGTCTCACCAGAATTAGCTGTTAAAATTTGAAAGCAGATTAAGAGTGAAAATTGAACTCTGCAGGGTATGATTTTTGAAAGCATCCCTGTGATTTTGGAGTGTCAGTCTCCTCAGAGCTGTGCACTTCAATTATAAAGGTGCCTTTGAAAACTCTCATCTTTCCTTGATGTCTGTTTTATTTATAGATTTCTGCATGATTACAGTTCAGAATTGTCAGTAGTTTTTTCCCCCTTATTTATTTGCCTGTGGTATTTGTGAGTACACAGGATGCAGAGTGCCTCAGAAAGCAAGGTCATTCGATCCTAAAATTCTTCAGGTCATGAAACTGACTTTATTTGTTTCTGTGGCATCCTGTATGACAATTTTGGAAACTCAGTAACAACAATTAATGTGTAGCAATCAGCTCTGATTTAGAATGTATATTGTGGTACTAATGGCAAAATAAAAGCTGTTAGCACTGAGTCTGTCTCCGGTGTTCTCTGCTGCAGTCACTGGTACTTCATGTATATATATGTATACATGTATATATATATGTAAAGGCTTCAAATGCTTGAACGTGAGTGGAGTCTCCTTCTATTTAGTCACATTACACTTAGTCCTGTGGAAGAAAGTGGAATATTTTTCATCACTCGGTATCAATAGAAAGTAAAGTTCTTGAGCATCTGAATGGCCGTGAGCTTTATTTGGTAGGTGAAATATTTTTTCTGCAGTGATTTCAGATCACAGATTGAGTGAAGCCCAGGATTTCTTTATTGGGCGTTCCCATCTTGTCTCATAGGCGTGAAGCACTAGCAGGGGCGTGAGACTCGGCTGCCTTTCACACAAGATGTGCAAGTTCCATCTTCTTGCCATGTCACTCTGATCTCATACACTAGACATCTGTGTAACACCAGCCATTCATTCATCTTTTTTGCCTGTTTAAAACCTGTTGCTTTTTTTTTTTTTCACTAAATCCTATGTGTTCATCCCTCTACAAAGCTATAAAAAGGTTTGGGATTAGCAGTAATCAATTCTACTGAAAGGACCTAATTTCACAGAATTTTGCCTAGTGTAAGTTTTCAGTATCAAGAAAGTATTGAGTTGAGTCTAGCTGGATTTGCAGAATGGCCAGCAATGTACTATTTTCATAATGGGCTACTGCAAGACTCAGTGGTGTTCAAGAGTCATAATGGACCTTGTTGGAAACATTATCTCTCTGGTCCTCCATGCAATTTCTAATGGTGTCTATTGTACATCTGTGTTGAAGTATTTTATCTTCAGGAATATTTGTCTTTCCATAAGTTTATTAAGCAGAGAGGGTAGTACAAATGCAATAATAAATAAGTATCCTGGTATTTGCTTAGTTGGGCAGGGTGGGGGCATACTCTTGAGTCATAAAAGACCTTTGGAAATAATTTTTTTTTTTTTTTAATTACTGAGTCATTAGAAGATGTTTTGCTCCATTCGAATTTGCTTCAAAATTGGCTTTTTAAAAAGCAGCTTCCAGATCTTTGATGCTTCCATCATACATAGGGATATATATCATACTTCACACTGAAAACAGGCTGTAACAGCACTGAAATTTAAGAGCTGCAAAAGTAAACCTTGCCTGAGATTTTCAAAATCGACAAGTGATTTTAGTAGTTTCCTTAGTTTTTCGTTATTGATGTAGAATTAATACTGCCAAAGTATGATGCTAGAATGTGCACATCATACTCACCCTGAAAATTAGATTTATGTCGAGGTATCTCATTTGGAAAACAGTTAGTCCATGAGATGTTCAGGGACAAAACGCCCTGGAAACTAACTACTGTACAAAACAAGGCTCTGCTTCTTAAAACAGACCAACCTTTATATTGTTTGTTACCTAGCACTGAAGGTGATTGCTTTGAAATTACAGAAATTGCTTCCCCATTTTCATTAAGAATAAATTGTTGTTCAGTTACAAATTAGTGAAGATTAGTATTTTTCACATTTGCACTGTTTGAGTCTCTTTCCTGTGTTTAACTGCAAATCTTATTTTCTTCTGGGTAGCCTATGGGATTATTTCTTCTTTATTCCTGTTAATACGTGGTTCATCTTTCAGAGGAATTCAGTTGCATTTTAAGATTTTTGAAGGTTTGGGGGTAGGGGGCATTGGTTTAGTATGATTTCAGAATTTTTCATGCTTGCATTTTGGAAAAGTTCATTTGGAAAGGGGTCACCAAGAGAAAATTTGAGATCTCTGCCTTTTACTTCCAGCCCTGACAACTGTTTTCCTAGTTTTCTATTTATTTTAAAACTTTTTAGACTTAATACTTAGGAACACAGATGTTAAATACGCCAGTGGTGCTTTTGTTGGCGTTTGTGTCTCCCCACAACCACTACTGGTGAAGTTGAATATCAAATGAAGCAGAAGTGGAAAAAACTTAATAAGAGAGTATTGTATAGGAGGAAGTATTAGAGTGTTAAAACACTTTCTTTGTAGGTGCAAAAGCTTCCTCCTCACATTAGCGTGCAATGAAAAAGCAGAGTAAAGCATGTATTTCTGACTTTGTTTTTAAATTACGTGGTTGTATGGCCCAATGCTGGGAGGGATTGTTTGGTTTTAGCAGAAAGTTGTCAATTTGTAACAGAGTATTTCATAATGACTAATCTCTTACTATAGACTGCTGCAAACTCACAGCGAGAGAACAGGCTCGAGCTGCTAGGGGACCTGGCTCACTTGCCAGATGTCTAATTAATGCCTGCTGTCAGCTGCTGAAATGTCACTTACAGATATTCTTTCTTCACAGCCACTGTTTTAATGATGAAGATTATGCACAGATGTCACTTTGTTCCTGGGTTAACGTTGTGGTTGGTAAAATGACTGGCATAAATCGTGCTGCCAAATATGTAGTTGTTTCCGAGGAGGAAAAAGTACCGTATGACTACCTTGTTCTCTGTATGGGACAGAAATACCAGGTAAGATAGTGTGCAGAGTGAACAACATAGTAATATATCCAGTTTTTACAGTGAATAGTGTTTCTGTGATTAGCAAGGCAGAAGAGTAGTCCTTAGCAAGTGTATAGCCAGAAAGTTTGCAGCCCTTCAGTGTAGCAAGTTGTACAATTTCAGTGAGGCTATAGAATTTGGAGGAGATGAGAGATTTTATATTTCCTGGTGGGAATGTTGTGCTCAGGATCAAATATTAAGCAAAGCTGCCAGTATGTTTGCCACCGTGACCATTAAACCTGCTGAAGTGTAGGCCCAACTGACATGTGGCCCCAGCCACAGGAGACTTAACTCCAGCTGGTCTAACACCATTTGACCTAGTTTTGGCAATGGAGAGAATTCCTTATCAGATTAATTGCTCTTCTCACATGATGACCATGCCTAGGCACGTACGTGGTGCTGTATGTCATCGTAGCACACAGTTAAAGTTTCCAGTAAGATTGAAGCAGACCCTTAGCTGCTTGTGAAATGTGAAGCTCATCTCCAGCACTACAGGCTCACTTTCAGCTTGGATGTCCTGGGCAGAGTTCATTCTTTCTTGTCTGTTGTCACATGGCCTTCAAGCTATGCCAACTAAATGGCCATCTTTTGTATAGCCCCATTGCCTGCAGTGATTTTTGCCTTACTGATGGATTTTGGATAGGAATCACGAGCAAGGTATTTTGCCTTTAAAATCAGATCAAACTGAGCATGTGTCTACAGGTTTTTACAGCGCTGTTTGCCATAAGTCACAAATATGAATGTTGAGGTGTGTTCAGCCTCTGGACTGCACATGTGCAACAGATTTGTGGAGCAAGAAAGCCTCAGTTTTCCTGTACTCACTCTTCAGAGTAGAGCCACACATTAAACAATAATCCATATTCACTGTTCAATGTGGGTGAAACAAAAGTTGGTGTGGTGTGAATGACTGTAAGTGCTCCTAGAAAAAGAAGTTTGGAGGTAACCCTGATTTGCAGATTAAGTTACAGGAAGTAACTACACTGGAGGAGAAAGAAAGATAAAGGGAAAACCCAGGTTTTACCTGCCTCCAATAAGAAAACTTAACATCCCCTATTCTCACTTTTAAGTTCTACAAAAAAACAGGAAGGAATTATTTTTATCATCTGATTTCTGTTTTATTACACAGAGCTGAGGTCCATCCTTTTTATAAGCTATCCCTCATTTGATAAGCAGTCAAATTAATGTCTAGTGAAACATTATTAATTATGATTAAGAGGATTTACTTGTTGGGAAGTAAGATCTTTTGATGCCATGCCTGTTTTTATATGACCAAATAATATTTCAGTGGATCCAATTAGCAGTGAGAACATTGTTCAGGACGTTATCACTGGTGCCACAGAAGTCATAGATGAGACTTCCTTTTTTGCTCTGTGTAACTCAGACTGAATTTGTCACTGTGAAGTAGCATTGTACAATTAACACTTTGCATCCTGGCATTTTAACCATCAAGCAGGTTTTGGTCCCTTTCTCTGGGACAAAATCGCTCTTATTTTAGAAAGTTGATTTTTGCTGACAAAAGATGGAGGCAGTCTTGCTACCCAAAGAATTTTCAAGTGTCAATTAAAGGTATGTGGTGTTCAAATAACTGCAGAGATCCTCCAACCATAAATTTATGCATTTCTGATATTTGCTGTGAAGTCCATTTCACCTGCATTTTGCTTGTATTGTTATTCACTTGTACTGGCACTGCTGTTTAAAACCATTGCCCATATCCCATAGAAAATGTGGAATACATGCAGCACACGCATGTACCTGTGTGTGTACTCAGACTAGCATCAGTCTGTTTTCTCTGTGGTCACTGATATGTTTGCTTAATGTTAAAGAAGGGTTAGGATGTATGAGGATAGCAACCCTTAGGTAGTCAAGTGGCTTGTGGTGTTGTTTTTAAAAATCTTTCTTAACTGTTCTCAAGATACAAGCTATGTATTCATGCACTCATTTATTCATTTCTTCTAGGTCCTGTCTCCCACTGGAGCAGATATCAGTAAACTCCCAACTAATAGAGAAGTGATAAGTAAGTGGCCACAAATATATACAGGGAAGGTCCCTTCCAATCATTTCACTCTCAATAACGATCAGGACTGCTTAAAGGCAATGCACTGGCTGAAAGAAAATGTTGTTGACATGGAAGGTAAGGGTTTTCGTTAACACACCCACATTTATAGAAATGTTTTCTAGGCTTATTGTTTCCTTAATTCCATGGTATAATCAGTGCCTGATTAATTCTAACAAAGTCTTTCATCTGTTGTGCTTTGTTTTCCAGATTAATTTAAAATTTTTTGTCATTTTTGATATCCAGCATATTTAGCTAGGGAAAAAAAGCTTGAGATAGATTAATTATCCATAATTATTATATAAAACAAAATGAATCCCAAATGCAAATCCAGATGAAGTCATAATTAGCCAATTAAATAATAATTTAATTAGTGGGTATGTTTTTGTGCTGTATAGAAAAATACCTAGATTTGAGGTGTAACACAAAGAAAACAGGTCTAAATTAGGAAGTGGGGTTTTTTTTCGGTATCTGTCATCTTTGTGTTCGTTTACATCAGTTACAGATTTTCATGTAGAACTGCAGGCTACCAGTATTTTCTTTTTAACCCTTAAAAATGATACATCTTTGCAGATGTCCACCATACCTGTATTTTCTCAGCCTGTTCATGTGTGCATTGTTCATATATTCATCAGTTCATTCACTGAATGTGTGTGCCATTGAAAATGTTAGGAATCATCCAGGCTTCAGAGTTGAACTTTCAACTACAGAAAAAAAGACCAAACAGTAAATGAATTCATGTAATGTCAGTTCTGTGTGCTGGATCTGAGTTAGGACAGAGTTCAGAACAGGAAAGCCATCTTTGTGGAAATTCTGTTGACTGAGCACAGCAACAGGAGTTTCCTAAAGAAGTAGTTTTCCTGTCTTGTTCATAGGGAACATAATGAAAAATGGTAGTTATTTGGTGTGGTTTGCAAGGTTTGTGTCCTGCTTGGCACACCTTTAGGGAAGTTCTCAAGACACTGGAAGTTTCTTTATCATCCTCCAAGTCTTGCTGTGATCAGGACAGAAGACAATAAACATGATCATGCTTCCACTCACATTTTCCTCAAACAGCTTCCTGGCCTCAGGCATGTAAATAGAGCCTCTCCAGCAGTACTGCTCTGCCTGTTTTGCAGCTGATACCAGCCCCTGCCTGCAGTTTTACCTGATGCCCAGCTGTGTTTATAAACAGATGAGGTTGTTAGTTTTCCCTGCTTGCTGCTGCTAGTCTTTCATGTAAATCCTTGTGTGCCCAGTCCTGGGATGTGCTCCAGTACACCTGCGCAGAGATGCTGCGTGAGAGCTAGCTGCTGGCTGTGACGCAAGGTGCCCAGGAGGATTGCTCTTCAGGTGAACGGCAGTCTTACAGCACCTCATCTGCTTTGGGATGAATGCACCTTTATTATTATTAATACTAAATTAATGTATTAATTAAAATTTCATTATTGCTGCTGACTTTTGTTGTGGTGTAAAGCTGGATATCTTAACTAGGCACTATTGTGTCCTCAGTTAAAGCTAAATCAACAACTCCGGATGAGGCTGGTCTGGAGGGACTTTTTCGGGTTGTGGTCTGTGGGAGATGCAACACCCCTCCCCCTTTCTCCCCACCTTGCTTCTGCCTCCGGTTCCCTTTTGTTGCTGTTCCCACCTCATGTTCTCTGCTGCTGCAGGTATAATGAGTGCCCAGCTGGAGAAGTCTTTGTCCACCTCTCTGTTTCTATTCTTCCTCACCCTGCTTCTTTTTCCAGTTGTATTTCTTATGAATGTTGTTCTTTCAGACTTGATCATAGCTATGTCCAAGATCCCTATTCTTTCTGAAAATGAGTCCACTTTTCAGCCCCTAGCCTGTCCTGGAGGCAGCCTAACAGGTGACAGGCTCACAGAGGTGCAGAGGCAAGGCTCCTGTGGAGCACAGCAATTGGTTTAGATGTGTCTCAGCTCTCTGCAGGCCATGCTACCGCTCCACTGGGATGATCAAAGTTTTACATTTGTGTTTACTTTTAATCTCTGAAATTCCCCAGATCCTAGTTTTGCCTTCAATAAATAGTAATATTCCACCTCATATATTTCATCTCATCAAAACTGTAAAGTATTGTTTGTCAAATTCCTACTAAACCTGTTTTAAACATGTTAGAATTCAAAAAGTTAAAAAATAGGATTTGCTTATGTTTAAAGAAAATTAAGTGGCTAATAAAACTATATATGCTGGTTATTGCAGCTACACAAACAGTAACGTGTATTGCAGTACACAAACACACGTTTCATCCTCCCACTTATTCTCAGCTGATACTTAGTCTTTTCTCCATGCAACTTCCTTCTGTTTGTGCTCCTCTTATTTGGCCATTAGCTGTGTTTATCAAAAGTAGTCTGGAGCTTGCTGTGCTGAGCCCCACTGCATGAGCCCCCCGGGGTCCCATATAGCCAGCCCAGGGGCTCAGGCAGGGAGCAGCACCCACCGGCGCCCAGTGCAGCAAGTGCACTGAGCTACCCAGCTGGGGAGAAAAGCCCCAGGCGAGGGAGGGCGAATGCACCTTCAAGACCACCTGTAGTTCTGGAGGTTTTTTAAAGGAAAGTGTTAATCACTGGGCTTCACAATGCCAGTCCTATTAGCTTAATTGGATGAAATCTTCATTTTGTGGCACTGATTCTGAGGGCAGTTTTTAATTAAGAGTTAAGGTAGGGGTTTTAATTGCTTGTCTTCCCTCTGTGAGCACTGGGTGCCACTTCATTCTGGATTAAATCAGTGATGCTTTTTTGCAGGTTGTAAGTAGAGCAGGGTCAGCCTGGTAGCATGTGCTGGTGGGGGGTGTTGCATGCACGCTGCAGTGGAAGCGATGCTGCTCCCAGCAGTGACTGTGCCACCAAGGATGGGCAGCAGCACAGTTGCTGCAGCCTTCCTGCCCGGGGTCCTCCTTGCCTCAGGCGAGGAGAGGTGATGGGAGAAGCTGGCTGGCACTCAGCAGCAGCTGTTGCTCGAGGAGCCCGTGGGAGAAGCAGGGAGCCACATCTGCCGCTGCCAGCTCCTCAGCTGGCTGCAGCATGGTGGGCTGCAACAGTCCTCCAAGCTGGGGCTGGAGGCCTTTGCCCCTGGCCGGTCGGGCAGGTCCAGGAGGGCCTGCTGCTGCTTAGGGCCCTTGGAGCAGAGCGAGCACCAGCCCCAATGGCTGCTGCTGCGGCTTCTCTGATGAAACCCAGCCGCCTAATGCATGTAACCTATGACAACTGTAATTGTGACTAATTGAAATTCATCTCCTATTAGCTCTGCACTTTCCATGAAAATAAAAAGTAGGATGGAAGTAAGGAACAAAACTGTTTTAATGGCCCAAAATGGAGCAATTATTTTTTCTCTTTACCTAAACATAGTTTACTGCCTTATTAAAAGTGTGTTTGTAGGAATACTGTTGCATTAAAATTCCAGTGCATGAATCACCAACTGGAGCCACTGATGCTTTAGCTAATACTGGTTTTCTCCTTTAGTGTTTGCAAGCTAAAAAGATTCAGGTCATGCTAGGGTCACTGAAATCTTGTGCTTCCACTTGGGGAAAATGAATGAGCTTGCTCTGCAGCAGAACGCTGACAATCTAGTAATAAATGATAAAACTACTCTTAACAATCTTTATTTATGGCTGCTTTTTTCTATGGAAGATTATTATGTTTACTCACAGATAGATACATTTTCATGTAGTTAAATAATAAAAGCATCCTGAGGAACTGCTGTCTGTCCAGTCAACATAATTTCAGTCCATAATGAATATCTGTAGTTCGTAGACTACTAGAATTGTAATCTAAAAAGCCACTAATATTGTAAGAAGCAGACACCGTAAATCGTTGATTTAAAAGAGGTCAGTAAAGGAGCATTGCTTTCCTTGATCTAATGTAGTTGTATTTAATATTACCATATAAAACAGAATTTTAATTTTCCTTGAGAAATGCAGGGCTCAAATCTGATCTGGTATATACAAAAATGCCAACATATAATGCAGTAATTGAACTTCAATCCAAAGGGGCTTGTTCTGCCAAATGGTGAACATCTCTCAGTTGCCCAGACTTGCTTGCTTTAGAATCAGAATAAAACTTGGCTAGGCTGTGCCTTTGGTAAGTGCTTCTTATTCCCCTTTCCTAGCCACTGCATCCTCTTCAGCTGCTTATGTTTTTCAACCCTTTGCTAATTAAAAATGTGTAAATGTAATGTGAGGCTGTCAGCATCCACATACCACATTCTTATCTGCACTATTACAACATTAGATTACTAAAAAAGAATATATCGAAGTTTGTATTTCACCACCAGTTCTGTCTGTTTGCTTCTTGTGTTGTACCCTGCTGCAGTAATGAAAAAAATGGATCAGTCTTACATTTTCCTTCTCTTTTGGCTCTCTCATGAGGACTGGACTGCCTACAGATAGGCATTCTGGCAGGCACAAGCAACGGAAAGCGTTCTTCTGGCTTGGAAAGTCAGCTTAGCAGTGTACACATGGAACAGAATTCCCGTTACCACACATTATATGTATTCTATGTTATATTTATGCAAGTAGTAGGATCTTGTTCTTATGATTTCAGATTAATGCATCTGCAGGTAAGATTGTTCTGTCCCTCTGGTCATTGATATGAACAGTAAAAATAATGTTTTCCATGATTTCTGAGCATGTCTAACTATGGGGCAATTCTTTTCTCTGGCAGTTATGAAGAGATACGTGTATTTGGCAGCTACAAGTAGCCAAACTGATATGGACAAATAAAATAACCTTGTAGTCAAAAGGGAATAATAGAACATCTGTTAACAATTTTTATCATTAATATTCTTGGGAGCTAGAGCTTTGTAAGTGCTCTATTTGGTATCGCTCTGCATCTCATGCAGTAAAACATGGTCCCAGTGAAATTAGTTTAGCCTATGAAATAATAAAATTTAGGTTGTGGGGGATGCTGTCACTTGTAGTGAGACATAAATACCGATGCTGAGATAAATGTGCAGGTTAGTTGTGTGAGGCATTCCCTTACCTGTTCAGCACTGCTTACTGCAATGCCATGTAGGAAAACAGATGCTGCCAAAATTCAAGACTGAGCCAGTTATGTGGGAAAGTCAGCTGTTTGTCCAAATTCTGATTGCAGATACTGCTATGTAGTCTGAGGGAAGCCAGTGCCAGCTGCTGTTTATGTCAATTAAAGGCCATTCCTGAAACACCTCCTATGTTTCAACACTGATTTTCCTTCAGTACATTCCACCCTACACTTTTCTTCAGTGCCGAACTACAAGTTATTTTCATAGAGCTCATAGAGGAACTTCTGCCACATCATCAGTCTTCTGATACAAGGCCCTGTATCCTCTGTGTTATCCCTCAGCTTCAATATGAGGCTGGACAGGCCCGGGATAGCCTGGGATTTGTGCACTGGCTTGCTTCTGCTATACGCACATTGCCTGGAAGAGTGACACTTGGGTGGTGTTAGCTTTTCTGCAATTTCCTTTCTCCATGCTGGTGTGATGTCCTCCAGCACAAGGATGTTTACATGTTAGCTTGTGTAGGTATGGCTCAGTTATTTCCTATTTCTGCCAGGGATTTCCCAGAAAGCAGTAAATGCGCCTGCTGCCCATTAGCACTGCCCAGGTGTGGGATGTTAAATGCACTGGGAATGTGCATTTGATGCACCCTTGTGCTGACATCAGATTCTTGGTGTACTGAAACACCCATCAGACTTAACGTGCAGGATCTGATGTCTTACTGAAGGTCTGTCAAGAGTTCATGGCTGGGTGTTGCTCTGTAGAGGAATGAAGCTGGGTTAATTAATATTGATAACGTACAGCTGTGGGCTGGAGAGTCAGATTATGCTCACACAGAACCTGCATCACTCCCATCTTCGTGTATTTGCTCTTCAGCTTTAACTGTGCAGTTTGAAGTGGCACCAGTTTAGTAGAAGAATTTGCAAGATCCTACTATATAGCCTGCAGCTTAGTAGTTAAGGGCACTCCAGTGGTAGATGGGGGATGTGGGTTTGAATCGGAGCACCTTTGGCCCAGTGGGTGGAAAGGTGGAGCTGGTTTAAATAGTGGTTTCTGCTCCAGTGACAACGCACTGCAGAAGGAGTAGCAATATCCAAACGTTGTTTTCACACCAGCTGATCAGAAATGCCTGTCTCGGGCTTGCTGATTTTTCTAGGCAGCGTTCAAGGACGGAGGCTGGCTCGTTAGGAGCACGTACTGAGGCATTTATTTTTTGGGCATTCTCTGACATGCGCTGGAGGGAGGCAACTGTCTTCAAAGAGCAGCGCAGAGCTGCTAGCCACTGCCTGTCGAGCGCATCGGCCGCCTGTGCCCCTCAGCAGGGCAGTTCGGTGAGACAAGCCGGCAGATAGGCAGCAGCAGGCACCGGGGTACCTCTGCAGGGGCGTCTCCATTGTCTGGAGATCAGGCTTTTACGGAAGGAAGTGGCAGCACCAGTGACCTCCCATATTGCACAATGGCTTTTTTTCTGTCACTTGGTCTTTGCACAGTTTGTGGGGGTTTTCTGCACAATGTATTTAATTGGCTGCTGTGTGTCCTCCCCCACCCCCGATAAATCCTTTGAGTGAGCAAAATTGAGGAGGGAGGGGAGAACAAAACAAAAATGAGTTTTCTTTTCCCCTAGAGGATTTTCAATCAAAATAATTTCAAATTATGGGGTCAAAATGAATGTCATACTTCTGTGTTAAGTACTTGCCTACTTCGTGGGATGTTTTGTACAGATTCTTCACAAAATTATCTTAGCTACTGTTGCTAGGTAACATTGTTTGCTTCATAGCATCAGAGAAATAAGAGGGTCAAATAGAGCAATTTCGTGTTATTATCATCTGAGTTATACTAATAAGGTTTTCATTGTATGTCTTAAAAATTTTTCCCTTCTTTTTCTCCCTTAGGGAACATCATTGTCTATGGGAATACAGTTGACATTTACACCACAGTAGAAACCCTCTTATCTCTTGGAATTAATGGTTCTCGAATACACCTCATACAGCCTCCACTCTGCTCAAATGTTACTTGCCTTAACAACAACGAAATCGAAAGTGCTGTTCAGGAGGCACTGTCAAAGGCTGGCGTGTCTGTTTATTTTGACAGTATCCTGGCACAGTGGAACAAAGGCGATGACCCAGACCTTATCACATGTGCTGCTTTCACTACTAATACAAAACCATTTAAATTGCAATGTTCAGTAAGTATATGCTTTCACTTGTGTTTCCTTCAGTCTGTTTTTTAAGACAAAGACCATCAAATTTAGATAGTCCGTCGGTTTCTCCGCTTTCTCGTTGTCTGTAGAAGACTGAACATTCACTTGTTAGTCTAAAGGGTTGTTTTTTTAAAAAATCCCAAATAAAACCATTGTTAACACCCTGATTTGGATTAAAATTTAAGTCACCTGACTCTCAAATAGTTGTTCACTGCTAAGTGACAAATACTCTTAATTAATTTTCTAAATAATTCCAGAAATCCTTGTATTATTTAAATGTGTACAGTGACTCCTGTCTACAGTTATGTGCATTTGATTAAGTCATAATAGAAGCCAAAAATGTTAGGATAGAGAGGCCTACTATGTAGCATAATTAAAATATATTTTAAACAGGTTTTTCTCCTTCTGCCTTAATGACTGCGTTTTTGTTCATCTAAAGTGTCAATATGTTATCTAAGTAAATGATATGCACACTCACAGGTATGGCTCCACTTTGATATTTGGGACAAGCTTTAGCTTTCCCATTGGGCAGAACAGTTCTGTTTTTCTTTATTGGGCTAATCCATGTGAGTGAGCACTTCTGATAAAATTACTTCACAATGTGTATCCATAGGAAGCTGCGTGGCCCCCTCAACACACCCCTCTGTCTGCACAATTCTTTGTGCAGCAAGTCTGTTGTAATTCTGGAAAGGGAGAGCCATGTGCCTCCCTGGGAGAGCTCCCCAGGAGTCAATGGTCCCTGCTGGCTCCCCTGCACTGGAAAGCTTGAAATCGTTGGGTTTTCCCAACCCCTTTCTTTTTAACATATGGATAGTTAAGCCCTTTCTGATGGAGGTGGAGACCTTGCATAGCACTTTTATCTGCTAGCAATCTCCTGACTTTGGGCCCCTTATCAGTAGTGACATTCCTCCCACTCTCTCCTTGTATGCAGCTTTTCAATTTCTCTCCTCTTTCCTTGAAATCCCTCTGTTTTTATCCTTCTGCAGAGATCTCAGTGTGATCAAGATCTTGTAACTTAATATCAATTCACTACCTCCCCATCAGGCCCCCTCTTTTCCACACCACCTTGCCCAAGTGGCTGTGTTCCTTCACGACCCCCATTTCCTCTTGGTTTGTTTCTCCTGCCCTTTTGTGCCCTGTGCCCATCCTTCCTCCAGCCATGGTTCTTCCCTCTCGGGGTCTCTCCTATTCAGCCTCTAAGATGAGAGATGGTCAATTACTGGTGGTGTCAGGGGCTTTATACTCTCCAAACCCCGTTCAGCAGTTTTGCAGTTTTCCTGTATCTGCTGTTAGCTGCCTGGGAGAACAGGGCTCCAGAGAGCAGCCGCCACCAAGGAGGCAGCTGCGTTCGCCAGGGAGCAGGCTGTGCAGGAATCGGCACTGCAGCAGCTCTGGGCCTTTTGGGATTTGAGCCAGTATCAACTGTTGATTGGCAGTTCTTGGAGGCTTAATTTGTTGAGTCCTGCAAGATAAAAACAACAGGAGAAAATCTCCTTCCCTAAAGCAGCAGCCTCCCTCCCTCCCCTCCTGGGCTGACAGATGGCTCCCAGCTTGGAGGTTGCAGCCATCCCCTCCCCTCCGGTGACACAGTCCTGCCTGCCAGCCAGCAGGACGCAGGGCTGTGTGGTCCCTGTGCCCTCATGGGCAGAGCTTCCCTGATTTTGGACCTGCTAGATGGTTAGAATTCCCTTAACTGTGCATAGTTATTACTTGTTTTATATACGAACAAACCCAGAGGCTCTCGCTCCTCTGCTGCCACGTCTCTGCTGTGTATCGGTGTTGCTAAAATTTCCAGCTTCCTTTGCTTCCCTCTCCTGTGCCTTTTCTTCCAGCTGGATCATCCAGCCGGTTGTGAACATCAGATGCTTGCCCTTAGTCCACAGGAAGGCACTTTGGTGGTATAATTGGGTAATACCTTTACCCAGGTCACAACTGCATCCTCCCTGAGGCTGACACTAAAGGAAGGACTTATTACTGATGCTTGTTTGCCCTGATAGTTATGTCTCAGGCTGTTTGAGATGAAGGCAACAAGGTAACACTTTCCTCAGCCTGTACAGTAATATTTCTTGTTAGTGGGCAGCAACATTCAGCTTGTCTAATCATTTTAAAAGCTGAAGGCACTGATGAAGGAGAAAGCTCTTTATAAAGGCTCTGGAGTTTCACAAACTATATTGTAGCAATGAGACAGTCAGTCTTCAGCTGTACCCTCTGCAGACCATGATCTTGCTTTAAAACATTTCTCAGCCTTGTCATTCTTACTACTGTTAACCCTCAACGTTTAGTGTGCACCCTTGTTTTGCACTGTTTTGGGGACCTTTGTTGTGCCAGCTCTCCGTTTAGCCTTTGTAAGAGACAACTACAAAGACGCTGCTTATAGTTGAAGCTTCTCCTGTTTCTGCCATCTGCGGTGCTCTGACGGAGGTGGATGTTCTGTGTGCGTGCCCCCCAGTTCCAAGCTGGAGTGACCCATCTTTGTTTACCTGCTCCTCGTTTCTTGTGTTCAAGAAATGAGACACCTCCAGGTTTTACCTTCCCCAGCGCCTCTCTCGACTTCATCTGAATGGGCATTTCTGTCCTTCGTGAGCACATTTTTGGTTCCAGATTTCAGATGTACTTTTGCCTCTTTGAAGTTACTTCTAGGCAATGTAGAAAACTAGATAAAACACATATAAAGAAAACTGTCAGATGTGCATGATTCTAAATCAATTCAAAAGCTCCTCTCCTGCTAATCAGTGCGCAGAGTCTGTGTGGAGCATGCAGACAAAAGGCAAGGGCTGTGGCAGGACCCTGCAGCCCTCGCTCTCGCACTGCGCTGGATTTCAAAGCTACTCTTCAGGCATCCAGCACATTTTGCATGATGTGCTGTGTGCACATCTGTTCCACACCGATGCCGAATGCGTAGGATGAATTGGTGGCTGCTGCCAACACCGCCTGCTTTGTAGTGCTTGTCACAGTGGTGCTGCCTCAGCTCCTGTTTTGGAGAGATGAGGTCTGATCTGCTTCCTCATGACCCAGGAGAGGGACTATGCAGGTACCACAAGAAGACAAAAGAAGAGAATTATCACTAGCTTTTTTCTTTGAGATTAGAGGAGGAATTTAAGGATTTAGGGTGATTTTCTTTCAATGCCCTTGAAATCTTCCTGTGGGGAAGACGAGCTCATGGCTTCAGTAGATGCTGGTCCCGAGATAAATCCCTACCTCAAGGTCAGTTCTGTAAGGAGTAAGACAGCACAGGCAGTGCCAAAACATGGTGAACAGGTACCTGCTGTGCTCATTACCAGGTTCAGTAACTGACTGCTGAATGTACCAGGTACTTTACTTATAGCCACAGTCTCCTCTGCGCTGACCTGGATCATCTCAGTGGATCTGATGCCCATCAAGACCTGTGCCTTGTGAGAGTGGCCAGCCCCAGCCGCTGCAGGCACAGTGGTCCCAAGCACTGAGATGGTACAGATTAGTCTGCCTCCTAAAGCAAGTATTATGCAGATCTAGAGTTAGAGAAGTGTTTCAGTTCTGACAAAGTGTGAATATGCTTTCCAAAATCTACATCACTATGAAGTATAATAAATCTGAATGCTTTCCTTTTCATGTAAATATTCAGTCCTCCTGGACCTCTCACAAACTTCTTGGCCTCCACAGCTTCCACTGGCTTAAATTCTGCTGTTGTAGTTTGAATGAGAATGACGTTTCCTCTGAACAATTTTAATTTCCTATCTTTCCATTTCAATTGAATATCCCTGTGCTGGTAGCCACAGTAACATAGTTTGTTGGTAAACAGTTAGGCACAACAGTTGGGAAAATATTTGTAATATACAGTTATCCTGCTCAAATGCAAAGTACTTTGTACATTTCTATTACTTAGTTTTTCAGTTTGGCCTGAGCATTTGAAAGAAAAGAAAACAACTTCATAGAGGGTTTGAGCCTTATTTCATATGCTTGTACTAACACAGAAAATATGCACATCCACTCAGGCTGTTTGACATAGTTAATTACAGAGATTTTAAAATAAAACTCATCTAATAACCAGAAGTAGATGAGTCTAATTTAGTAATTCTTCTCTCTACTGTCTTTGTTTTAATTTTAGTAGCTGTAAATACTGGATCAGAAGGATTTATCTGCGTGTATAAAATCACACTTTATTTCATGTTCTTGTATTTTAAAATCAATAACATTCACAACAAAAACAAAGTATAGGTTTTGATTTATGGAATTAGCCAGCAACGAATGTATACTATTTATATACTAGATGTATACCACACTTATGTACATCTCTTTTTTTAGGCATTTTTTAGCTTTGCCTACAGGACAGTGGATTATGAAACCTTTAAGGCAATTAATGATGCTTGCCTTGTTTTTGATGGAAGACTTGTGATCGATAGCAAATTCTGTACTAATGATGTCAACATCAGGGCTGCAGGTCCTTTAACAAAGTACTCCAGGAGATACTATGTAGATGAATGGACACACAGCAACTTCAATTCAAAAGAGGTTGGCTTTGAGCTTGCTGTATCTTTGCTGGATCTCGTTGATCCAACCCCTAAACCCTTTCGTAAGCAACCAGAAGGCACAGATAGACTCATCCCCATGTACAGAGGGTGTAAAATTAAAGGTAGGTCAAAATGGATTTTTCTTATACTTTTATACCCTCTTTGGTATTTTTGGGTAGGTCCATCTCACCTGAGATGATATCCAATGGGAGTAAGGTCCTTAAAGCTCCTTACATAATGAGCAGAAAGGGTTGAGTTGCGATAAAGCTTACACTGTAGATTTTTGCTAATAACAGACCAAGCTGTGCTTTCCTTTATATTGCAGTAAATATGGACTGTTTCAGTGTCTATATTCCAAGTTCAATAAAACTGTAATCAGAACTTGTCAATGTGTGGCTACTGCACCAATATGTCTAAGAGTCTATGTCTAAAAAAAAAAAAGTTTAGAGCATGAAGGCCACCAAAACAAAATAAGTTCCTTGTTTTCTTTTTAGAGCCATTTAATAAACAACAACAACAAAAAAAAAGATTATGGGAGAAGGAGCACAAACACTTTATTTTCTTCTTTTTTTTAATGATTTAATTAATCTCATCTTTTCGTTTATGGCAGGAGGTGTTCTTCCTGGAGGATGTAATTACTTGCATATTTCCAAACCAGAAATCCCCATCTGCTTGGACGTAGAACTCGCACTGTATGATCATGTAAGTTACATTATTTAACTTTTCTTTGTTTTGTCCTCCCTTTGGAAAGGTGTACTTATTTAGGATAGCACACATATATGCAAAAGTACCATGCATCTTAAAAAAGTATCTTGAGTAAGCATGGGTTTAAGTATGTATTTAGCAACCTTCCAGAGCTGGGACTTACCACTCTGGAATGGAACAAACCACATAAAACAAAATCTCTGATTATTTAAAAATATTTATTTTAATGTAAATTCACTATCGTATTGTAAATGTGGATTCATACAGATTTTCTGATTAACTTCTTTACTGCAGTTCTTAATTACTTTGCCATGAAATCAACCAAAACCAAAGGGGTTTTTGGTCCTTGAATGCAGGAAATCCTTGCCAGTCCTGAACTCTTCATTACTATTTGCAGCGCTTTGGGTTCAAATAGCTCCCTAATGGGGCACTACAGCTTCGACACCTTGAGGTTTTTTTTCCAGAGTTGGTGGCTCAGCACTGTACCTGGTTTCCTGAGCCATTTGTCTCAGCACAGCTTGGGAGGTTATCATGTAGGCTTTTCCTCAGTACTGTCTTTTTCAGAATGTCCTTTTTGCATGATTCTGTGGAGAGAAGGAGAAGTCACTTTCTCAGTCATACAGAATATGCTGCTTTTGAAGTTCCTAGCACATCACATAATACACAGCACATCAAGGTAGTGGTGCTATTTGGTATCAGATTTGGGTAAAAACAAATCCAATCAGCTAAGCCTGGGTGCATCATATAAATCAGGTACAGCGGGTGAACGAGTATGAATTACATAACCAACCAAACCTCTTAGATGGTCATTTCCATACGTTCTGATATTTGGCTTTCCCAAAAGATGTATGATTTCTATAAAGAGGACATAGGATAGAAATTAGCTGGATTTCACTAAAAGACGCTTTCAGCCTTAGTGCTGAACCTCTTTCCTCCCTGCAATAAGGTGCTATAAATGCATACAGATGATAAAACTTCTCAGTCTATTAGTGAAATTCAGTTGATCTAGACTAGTAGGAGAAGAATATATTCTGGAAGGGATGCTCCATACTTTGCTGCTAGAAAACAGCTTGTGCTGCAACCATGAGAGTCGTCTTTGGACAGGAAAGAGGGAAGCACTTCACACAGTTGGGATACACAGGAGATTGTCCCATGATACATACATGGAGATGCTTCTCTTACTGAAGAACCTGACTTGTGAAACAAGGAAAGGAATAGACTAATGTCTTTTAAAGCCAGAGAGGACCATCCACCTAGGCAAGCTCCTGTTCCTCAGGGATTTCTGCATTGAGCCTGTTCTTGAGGCTGATGTAAAGAGTGGCTTTTGAAAGGGTACTTCAGTGTTGATTTTAAAACTTGGACAGCGGTGGTCCACAGAAAGAAATTTCTTTTTTTTTTGAAAACGAATCCATGCTTTGGGGGCTGGAATCAAAGCCTGGCTCACCTTGTTTTCCAACTTTGCAAATCCAGGATGAGCTGTCCAAAGCAGCACATGCTGGGAAGCAGAAAGGACAATCACAGAGAGAAAAATTGGTTTTGTCACTCTAAATTGCTAGAGCATGATTAGAATTCTTTTGCTGCAGCTTTGATTACCTGCAGTCTGAAAAGGAACATAATTAAAGCCACTCCAGAAACTTCATGTAAATCCTAAAAGAATTGCCTAAGAAAGAAGTAAGAGAAGCTAGTGACATGTATTAGGTGAGAGATGTGGAAGTAACAAAGGTTACTGTAGCCTAGCAACAGGTTTTAGAAATACATAAAACTGGAACATGAATACAGCTTTAAAAAACAGCTTCAAGCTATTTGATCATCCCACTGCAATGTGAGGTTAGAAAAAAAATTTTTACATTTTTGTCTTCTAAGTGATTGATTTAACTAGCTGAAATGAAACGCTACCTTTTGAGCATCAGCATCCAACATTGTTATGCTTTTATTGATAGCAGAGCTGGTGTTAGCAACACTTGGCAGCCCCTGTTCAAACTGGCAAGAGGGAGTCACTGAGAGCAATTCTAAATTCTGGGCGTATGTGCTTATATATATTTTCACACGTATATATGCATATATATTTTTTAAAGTTAATAGGAATTCACCATTTAAAAGTCTAGAACATGGCCTGAAGGAAACGTGCCAAGAGATCAAGTCCTGCCTCCTGCAGTTGCAGCAACCATCTAGTACGTAGTGCCATTTATAAAATTTAGAAGTTTGTTTCAGAACTGAACAGGGTCCTTCTTGGTATTTCTTTCCTTGTTGGAAGCACAACACATCACACCTCTGACACTGGAGAACTGCTACACAAAGTCAAAAATGCTTAATTGGTATGTGATAAATCTTTGAGTTTAACACTGAAGTTTGCTTGCAACTCATTGATATGGTAGTACCAACCCCCTGCCTACAATCCTATAGCTTCTGTGATGTGCCATAAATTTGGACTCTGCACATGTGCTGTTTGTATGTACATGTATAACAATATGTATGTATAGCTGTAAACCTGGAGAGAGAGTGAAAGTATGCCAGTGTGTTCTTCATTCATCAGGATGGTATCCTATAGTAAATTATGATATGCCATGTGTATGCAATAATACAGACTCTGTATAATAAATTAGGATGAATAGAGTTCAATTCAGTTGCCTAAACAGAGGCATCTAGTGTTGTTTGGGATGCCCTGCGGCATCCCTCCTGACCTCCAGCTGCTGCTCCAGGAGGTCACAGGTCTCCCACAGATCCTGTGCCGTAACTACCAGCACAGTTCAGATGGCCCAGATACCCTTCGGTGTCTGAAATGGCACTCGAGACTGGGCAACCACAGCCCATGCTGCACATGCAGTCCTATGCTGCACAGTTTTGTGTGCAGTTAATCAAGTATAAACCACGCAGAAAATCTTTGTGTATAAAACATAGCAAAGTGCCTTGTTGTATAAATCATGTTACTGGGAATGGGTATTGTTGATTTTAAAAAAGGGTTGTGGATTTTAAGAAATGGTAAGTACCAGCTAGGAGACCACAGCTGATCCAGCGCATATGCCAAGTCAGGAGTCTGTTCCATCTCCACAGCTTTCCTTTTATTTTCTGTTCCAGGGGACAGAGATTATAACTGGAGAAGCAAGAAATGGGAATTATTTCAGGATGCATATCAACAAATATAGTATGGTAGATAGCATCACCTGCTTTTCAAAGGAATCCTTCCCTGTCTCCAACTACATTTGCTTGTATGGACAGCATGAGCGTCTTCTTAATGATCTTTATTATCGCTGGAATGAAGGGAAGATTACAGATCTTTACAGGTAAGATAAACTCAATACTGTGCATAAAATCTACATTCTGGCAGAATTTTAGTTTTATTTTATTGTGATTTATCTTCTGGCTGCTTTCTCTTAGAACAAAAGATAGATTTATTTAAAAATGTCTTCCATTGTTTGGCAAAATTATCAGTGGCAATACAAGCCCTGAAGACCCTCCTGGAAAGAGCTGTGTCTCTGACATTTATTTAGAGAAGGAGCAGTGGTTTACTTGACCATCTTTCATCTGAAAGAGCATTTCAATATCTTTATAACTTTTGCTTAGAATATTCAGTAGGAGTAATTCATTAAGCTGAACCTGAACAATCGTTTTTACTGAGGATTCATATTCAGAAGTCACTTTTAGGACTCCGTATTTTTGTTCACTTTGAATCAAATTTTTAAGTCAAGGTATCTAGGGAGATTTTAAATCACTCCTGATGATAGTCATACTCAACAACTTGCCAGCTTATCTGGTGATACAATCAGCTCTGAAGTTTATCCTCCAGACTATGTTCTCTATGTAAGGTGGTTATTTTAACTTAATTTTACAGCTGGAGGCTGTGTCAGGACTCTGCATATTTAGTGGAGGTTCCCCATGCAACTTGCAGGACTTATCCCACTACAGCACTTTGCAGCAGTGAAACAAGTCTTGCCGATGTTCTGAGGGGCTCCCCTTTGCCTGCTGTGCCCAAGCAAGTGCAGGGCAGTCCTAGGGACTAGGTGTTCCGTGGCAAGTCTCTCAAGTGGTGGGAAAGCCTGAAGAGCCTGACTGTTTCTAGCCAAGGTTTATGTGCTGTCTCCTCAGAGAGAATTGTTCATTGCTTTTGGAAATGCAAACTTAATTAAGGAACTTACTACGGAGAGAGGAGTATCTGGAAAAATGTGATCTACCATATCTTTGATTTTCTGCTACTTCTCCAGAATTTCGTATTTTAAAAAAATTACCTGGCCTGAAAACTTACACATGTTTTATTCCTTATGCTTCAGTGAATACAAGTGCTTTGGAAGTCAAGCATGAATAAAAAAAATCAAACCAAACAAAAATAAAACCAAAACCCCAGCCTTGAGTTTCATTCATTGGGTAGTATTCTTTGAGTGTGTAATTGAGACAGGCGGTAAAGAAGAACTTGCTGATACATCTTGGTTTTGGTTTTCATTTTTAAAAATCCCTCACAACTGGTGTCTTGGGATCCTAAATTGTTACAGACAGAGAAGTGCCATGTTACATAAGCAGGTTTAGAGACAAAAAGCCAAGCACAGGAACAAATGATAGATTTTTATCATGATACAAAGCTGATAGTGGTGCCCTAAAAGTCTCCAGGTCTGATTTTGTTATATTTATAACTGATTTGAAGAAAGGCATAAATGGTAGCAGATTAAACAATTTTATTTAAGTAACAGTTTGTAGAAATTTGCTGTAAAGGATGTGCTGTGGTCCAAAAGAAACTTTGCATGATAATGGCAATCTATTAGTTCAAAAAAGACTGTAGAAATGAAGCACCTGATACCTTGAGACAGGGACTTAAGAGCCTCTGAATTCCAGCACCTCTTTCTCTAGCTTTTGCATTTCTGCTGGTTCAGTGTCAAAAAGCTTTGCCAGAATATGGATAAGGCATTGCACACTGCTAAATGAGAATGTCTGCCGAAATCAGGAGGAGGGGAGGTCCAGCCAAGCCGTTCAGTTGATGACAAAAGGCTGATTTGTGTGCTGTATTTTGAGAACAGTGGTATCAGCTGCTGACTGAAAGGGTGAACTCCCCTGAAAAGGACTCAGGGCTTCGCCAGGACTGGATGTGCAGCTCTCGCAATTTCTCTGATGTGTTCTGCAGTCCTTTTCCTGCACTCTCTCCTGATTGTAAATATTACAGAGTCTAGCTGCTCATTTATTTCTTCTCATCTTGTTCTGAAAAATGGGCTGAACCCAAACTTCAACTGTAAGGTTTAAAAGTTTCTTGAACAAAAACGCTTCTTCAAAAATTTCACTTCAGGAGACCTTTGTATGCCTCTGCTGAGAGGAGTGTGAAACTTCTGAATTGCTGCTGCCACAGGGATTGATTCTCATTTCTAGAAAATGCTGGGTTTGTTTTATGAGAGTAATGGCACATAGCAAATGTGAAGTTCACATAAACAGTATATTGTCAATAAGTGTTAAGTAGAAACTGAAGGAGGATGACACAGTTGTATGAGATAGGGGCTAAGACAACAGGTAATTTTCTTTCCCTGTCACAGCTGATGCTGATCAGTTAATACATTTTGAGCACTGGAAGAAACTTGGTATTCAGGTTGTGGCAAGGTATCATCAGTCTCTTTCATGGTGTTACAATATGCAAACACAGCTGTGACCTACTCTTTTCTACGAACCACAAATGTTGCCAGACACTTAGCCTTTGCTGTTTGCCCAGATGTGGCTACAGTATCGCTTGTTATATGTACTAGCAAGTCTCACAGTAGCATCAACACCTGGAAGAATAAATTATCCTGCTTTCGGATTTCTGCTTGCAACACAGGTAGCAGCATTTTCCTTGCCTTGACAAAAACCAGCATTTGCTGCATGGTGGGCATGTAGCCCAGCCCAAGGACCTCACTGCAGCAGCACTTAACCTGCACTCTCGATAGTCGATAGCGATGCACATAGATTTTGAAGAGGTGAGACGTTAACATTCTGAACGGATGGCTTATTGCTTCGTGACAGAAATAAAGAATGTATTAGTCTCCTATGCTCTCATGACTGTGATAGGATCCCCACCAGTGCACAAGCTGATTGTGGGATTACAAGTAAGATCAAGTTCCAAACATCCACAGAGATTTTAAAAATCTTAGGAGAGATGAAGATCTCTGTGGTGATCTGTTAATAGGATGAGTCAGGCCAGTCAACTTCGTAAGAGTAAGAAGTGCAGTTTTTTCTGATGGCAGCATTGCCATGAGCACGCACTCATTGAGGGAGTCGTCAGCTTCTCTAAGACTGCTGGTAACTTAAGTGGTCTTTACTTACTAGGACCTGAAGTTGTGCAAGGTCAGGGTCCTCACCTCCACGTACTCACAGGCACTGTGACCTGTGTGTCCGGGTGGTCTGGCCCAGACTGCTAGTGTGCCATGCAGAGGGACACCACTTAGCAGGTCCTCATCACATCTCTTGAGCTTTTCTTAATTAGTGATGATGAACTAATTTGGACTTGTCTTTTACAGCCTTTACATGTGGACGTTGTTTGGGATCTTTTGCCTCATTATTTTATCTCACCTCTCATTAGCCTGTGGCAAAATTCCTGAATCACAGTTGCCAGGTTTTTCTTATCTGGTTATTTTATTGCCTCCAGTCCTGTTTTTCATCTTCTTTATATCTGATCTTTAGATAGGTTTGTTCCTTCTCTTGCCATTTGGTCATTTGAATGAAATCACATATGTTGCTCTGTAGCAATTAACATATGCTGTTCTTTAATCCTTGCTCGCTTGTTTCTTCTGGTGCTTTCACACAAATGCATGTGCACACGTATGCATTTCCATTCACAGCAGCCTCGATATCTCTGTTACAAACGTCTGTGCTATGAGGAGGATAGATTCTCTAGCTAGATCAAGAGGTGGGAGACGGAAGAGTAAATGAAAGCCCTTTGCAGTCAGCCAGGGCAGACTGAAAGGACTAGTGAGAAAAGGACGGTGAGAGGAGGAAGCAAACTGCCTCTCATCTCCATGTAACAGTCCTAGCACAAAGCAGACTGGCACAGGAAATGGCTGCTTTCAGGAGGTGGTATAGCAATGGAAGAAGGCTGGCAGTGTAGTGTAGTCTCATAATATATAATACAGTATCATACCTACAATACATGCATCCATATAATACAATGTTATGTACAATATACAACAATATACAGTGTTAAATCCTAGCCATGAGAACACTATTTATTAGAAAACCATTACATTGAAACAAGTTTTAGCATCTCTTGTGAGATGAAGATATTCTTGAGGCTTTTATGTAGATTAAAAGTGGTGTCTGGTCTTCTTTTGGCAAGGAATATGAAGATGCATTCGTCGATTTCTATGTGTGTGATCAAAAGAAGGAAAACTTTTTTGGATGGTGTTTACATGGTCTATACTGGTCTCACATGACCATGTGAATGCAAACCTGATGTTAGGGCTGAATTTCTTTCTTTGAAAAAAATCCTTTTAAACTAGTACACGTTACACTTGCCTCCAGTTGCAGTATCTTCTAGAAAGATGTGAAGTGCCCTTAGTGAAAAGAAAATGTAGACTGTGAAAAAGTTGTGGTTCATTAGTTAAGCTTGTAAACTTGCTGACTTGAACATTCATTCTCCTCCTTCCTTCTTTATGCCTCTGTTTTGGGGAGGGTCTTCCTCTAAGTCCAGAAAGTACAATGTTTTAATCTTTTGGTCTGCATTTAGATTTCCCAGCATGGCATCTAGTTCCAGGAATGGACACAGTGGAACAGCTGTCACCTGGGAGCTAATTTATTTCTGTGTAGCATGCAAATTATCTTTTAAATAATTAGAGACTGCATCTAGCAATGAATTTCCTCACTGATTTATGTTTGGTATAAGAGCTGAAAGTTAACCCCATGATACCGGATTTCCTGACTATAATGTGCCAGTGCCATTTTCAAATTAGCATTAACAACAGGCTCTCAAGACTCGGCTAATGTGAACAAGTAACTCCTGGTTGTACACGTGAAACTGCAGCTAATGGTAATAATGAGATAAATAACATCTTATTTTGTTGAGAGAAAAGTTCCATTGATTTCAGTACGAGTTCAACATGATTTAAAACTGCAGGACTTGATCTACAACCAAATGGAAGATGGAAATCACTTCTCTCCTGTCCTCCTTTCCCCATAGAGTCAGCATACATTGTGGAGGAAGCTAAGCAGCGTGGTGGGCATGCATCACCCCACGCCTGTGGTGGGTCAGAGGGGTCTGCCCATGGCTCTGCCCCATGTGCTGGGCTGTCCCTAGTCCTGTGCTGGGCTGGCGAAGGAAGCCCTTCAGCCCCTAGATTTGCAAGACTCAACAGCCTGATGCCCCCAGACATGCCACTATTGATGATGTATATTCAAGCTGCAGCTCTTTTAAGAGTTTAAGGTCATAAATTTATCAGCCTAGCAAGCAGTAACCGAAAAAGCCAGCATAAAATCATCTGACTGTATTGCCACAATCACTTGGTTACAAAATGCACGAGCGCACTGGAGAGTGTAAGCTTTTAGTGAGTTAGATACTCCTTGTCCGTATTATGGTATTTTCACAGCTTACTAAAAGCTTCAAATGCATCTGAATTAATTTTTTTTTCACAGAAACAATGCTTTTAGCTCTCATAGTTAAACCAGCCAACACTACTTCTGATGGAACTAGAGAGTTTTAAAGTTTCTTACCCTTCCTGCTTTAGCAGACAGGTACTACTGACATGTTTAAAGGAGGTCTTGGTGCAACTCTACAGCTGCACAGTTAAAATAAATGTTCCTCATGATGCCTGGCTGCCGTAGTTAGCCGTGATCCCGGTGATACAGATATTCATATGATAATAACAGATATCTAATATCTTCTTCAAAAACAACTGCCTATCATTAAGCTTCTGCAGCCATATTTGGGCCTGATTCTCATAGGTGTTAGGTATTCCAGCTTAATTCAGAGCAGTGTCTGTGTGGGTTCAGTTCATTACTTAGCCAAATACGAATCTAAGAGCCAATGTTTTTGTTTCTACCTATGCAAACAACAGCTGAGGAAATAGGTTGTTAAGCCAGAAGATGACCACATCCAGTCAGACAGCTGTCTCTTCTGACTGCGCCACAGTGGGATGCACTTCATCCCTGTGACTGTTTTATAGGATGCCAAGGTCTACTGGGCAAATTGTCAGGGCCTTGGACAGGCAATATTTACTAACCACGAGAAGTCTTATCCTCACTTGTCACGGTGCTACAAGAAAAATGCACCATTGCCATCAGCAATGGTCACCCTTCCATCTGCCTCATGCCACCACAGTAGCTACATTCATTCCATCTAGGCCTTCACCCATTACTTTTCTGAGCAGAGAGGTCTTACAATGCAGCTTTCTGGTGCCAGGGCAGGCAAAATTATAGGAACCAAAGACACAGTATCCTGAAGCTGGGGATTTTGTATACAAACCTTTTATGTCACCTGGAAGTTTTAACAGCATTACCCCCTAGATCTGGAATCCACTTTAGGAAGCAGTTTTTTCAATTTTTATTCATTTCACATAAGGTTGCATCTCAAAAAGGCTCAACTGGAATTTGAGCACCCAAGAGTGAGGCTTTTTCCAATAGGGAAGCCTTCTTTTGAAGGAAAAAGAAAGTGAATTCCAGTAGGTTTCATATGAAGTGTCCCCTGTACCACACTCCTTCCCTTCCCTTGTTCTCTGGTGCTCGTTTGAAAGCCTTCAAATTCTTTCCATTGTCATAGCAGCATATAAAAGAGGGGGGTGGGGAGAGAGCTCTGAGATATTCTTTCTTTTATTTTTAAGCTTATACATTTGTTATTGGTCATCAGTCCTCCACACTGCTTCACAAAGGAGGAATGTAACCAGCCAGTTACACCTTTTGTATTCATCCAAGATGAAGGCAACTGTAAGGCAGTTGCCAAGTTATGGAACATGTCCACAGAGCAGTGGAATCTCCCTCTGCAGCATCTTAGGTACAAAATGGATAATTAGAGGGGTCTCCTGATACCTGGCAACCAAATGGATGCTCACTGGCATCATGCCTTTAATATGAAATAGAAGTGCTTCATGTAGGCTTCATTTGGCATTAATGAAAACCAAATCTACTAACATAATGCATAAAAATCTGTGCCACTAGTTTCTAAAATACTTAAGTAGCTTATTTATCAAATTAGGTGTGAGTGGTTTTTTACTTGGGATTTTGTAATACTGTCTTAATGAACTTGTTTTCCATCATGACCTACAGAAGAAGATGCTTGGTGCGTCGCATTAATGGGGCAGTAATACTAAAGATGAGGCAAAGGAGTACCACTGTTGTATGACAGTCAGTGCAGCAAAATCAGCGTCACTGGAGGAAAGGCACAGATTTGGGCTGACAGTCATAAAGTGTCCTGTTAAGGGAAACATCGTTATGCCAATCCATTTCTAAAAGGCAACCTGTGAAATGTTGTGTTGCTCAGCCATCCCCTGCTCAAGCTTCTTCTTGTACCTATTCACCAAGTTTACTCTCTGTGTAATGCTGAAGTTAGTAAGATGCTGTATGTTAAGCACTTCTGGTATTTAACAATTTGTAAAGCATGCTGATGGACTAATGCATTGTGTAGCAATCAAAGTGTTTTGAATAACATGTAACACAGAGTACTGAGTACTCTATTTATATTGTGTTTATATTTAGTTCTTACCAGAAATGTGCTTTTAGTCATCTGTACTCACTACGCTTCAGTTTGCATCATGGAGCCATCTTGGTGCATGTAGGCTGGACATTTCAGGCTCTGCTGTGTATGTGTGTAGGCTTTCCAGCTGAGAGCTGAGGAGCCTTACAGGGTCAGTCCTCTGAGGGAGTCCAAGAAGGCAGCGTGTGTTTTGAAGGACATTTAGCAGAGAAACCTTTCAGGCACACTCATCCAAAGTGAGCTTGAAAAGACTGTTACTTTTTTTTTTTCTTTTTTTCTAAATAACTTGGTTTCCAGCATTTTAAGGACTTGTCCAGCCCATTGACAATTTATCTACCCCGCACGGTGGTCTCAAGTAGCATCATGAGGAGCATATGTTCATGGCATGATAGAAAAGCTATTTGCAGCAAGATGCACGTGCACTCCAAGTGTCTCATCTTTTTTGCAAGCTTGGAGTTCTCCAGAGTTGAGAAGATATGTCCACCAGGCTGCAAACGCCAGTCTGGGAACTGATGATGTGAGGGGCCAGGTCCGTAGAGAGAAGCCCCTGCTGGCAGACGTTAACCAGAGGCACTTTGGCAAGCAGGAGTTGGGAAGGGTGGCTGATGACTCTGGCAATACCTATGCATGGGACAGAAAGACAGGGGATTTTGCTGAAATTCAGTGACAAAGGATTTTTTTTCCCAGTGCCAGAACAGCAGATAGGATTCAGTGCTGCCATATGAAGGGCATCAGCAAATTAACACATGCATAGAGCTCTGGTGATCTGCCCCAGCTGTCCATTGGAAGATCTGCATGCAGCCTGGCTGTGGTGGGTGTTGCTGTCCAGGGGCTAAGCACTCTGAAAAAAAAATAAGGGATGCTCTACACAAAGTGGCACAGCTTCAACAGCAACAGGTACTGATATGCACTAGGACACAAGGCTCCCAAACATGCAGCAGGAAGGCATGGAGTCAAACTCCCTTTCACTAAGATGCTTTGGAAAATTCCACCCAGAAACTATAAAAGTGAATACTATCACTGGATATTTCATTAGCTTTTCTCTTCAAACCCCATCATTTATGCTCACACTCCATTTTTCTTATTAGCTGTACAAGCTAAATGCTCAAAATATTTTGAGTGGTATGGAACAACAGTTACTTATTTTAAAGTAGCCATTCAGATCTCTTCTACTTAAGTTCAGTTCACACATCATACATAGTACTATTCAGGCTAAAAGTGATTTATTAAGCAGTGTCATTAAATGAGAGTTTAAGTAGAAACACCACACTGGACTGTTTATTGATGTGACTAATAAATCTCGTAATATAACAAATTAAGAAAAGGAAGAATATTTGCTGTTTTCAGTATTATTTTTAAAAGGACTAGGTAAAGCTATAGATCTATTACTTCTAGCCTGGATAATCAGCAAGTATTTAAACATGAAATGCATGCTACATAGAAAAGCTGTTTTTAAACCAGACTTTCAAAAATGAAGAGTGACTGTTTGTTAAGAGAAATACTAGAATGCACTGCTATCTGGAATTTGCTGATCCCACACCATTAGCACACTGTGATTACATTTAAGGGATTCCACCTTAGGCTTTTGTTCATCATGCAGATGGTGAGACTTATTTTCTGCAGGGATGAAAAAAAACAGAAAGGAAGTGTGGCAGGTAGTGAGCATGGCTGAGAGAGACTAATGCTACTCAGTACACTTCGCAGCCTAATTAGAGGAAAATTTGTGTGCTTTTTATGAAGAGAGAGACAGGATAAGGAAAGAGGAACACATGAGGGGATATCAAAGCACTAACAGCTTTTTTTGCTACCAGAATTAAATGCTAACCCCAAGGTGCTCCGGTAAAGCTGTACTTCAATAGCAAATCAATATAAATGGCAGACCCCTTTAGGTGGCTTTAGATTTCTATACATTAGTGGTTTTTTTAAGGAGCAGCTAACTTACTAATGAAGAGGTATGTTACTAAGACACTCCACATCCAAATTAGTATGTGAAGGCCAGTCAACCGAATCCTACCACAGCAATTTGCAGCTGAACCTTGCCGATTCATATTAATAATTATGCAAGCCATTATGAATGATTGAACTCTGAACAAACAAGTAATTACAGAAAAGCAATCATACCAGTGCATACAGCATATCTGTTGATTTTGTATGTCAGTTTTAATTTCCTTTTAATTGTTTTTCATAATACATTACATGTGAAATAGTACTATGTGAAAAAAATGTAATAAACCTTATTTCAAGGTCAGCCATAACTTCCTCATAGACAGAGCAAAGAGCAATGTTTTTATATCAATTTTAAAGAGCAGAGTTTAGAAAGTTTAAAGAGCAATTCAGTGAAGAGTCAGCTACACAATAACTGTTACTATCTAGTAAAGTATCTAAACTTTACCAAATTCCAGTGCTGAAATAATGGATAATATCTCTCAATGATATTTAGAATAGGAAGGGACTGCAGTATCTCAATGTGAAGCAGGGATTGCAAAGATTTGCTTTCTGATGGTGCCTCCAGGTAATGGCACCTAAATGTAACATTTCCAGGATATTAAAAATGCAGAAACCAGAGGTGATTTATCAGCCATGATGGGTAAGGGGCATTTGTGAAGTGAAGAGGCTGGCAAGCAATACGCGATGTCAATCATGACTCGCACCCCCCTGGAGTCAGCAGGTCTCTGCAGTAGCCCTAGTGAGGTTTTGGACTGGGCCCAGTGGGATCAGTATTGTCCTCTGTGAGCTCTGGATTCAGTGCCCATCTTTCTCGAGCATCAGTTGCACTGCACTATGTTTTGCTATTGCAGCTGCAGAAAAAAGGGTTTTGTAAACCACATGTTGTAAAACGGTTCTTTTCCAAGGAAAAGATATTGCAGGTTTGGTCACAGTTCTGTTGAAAGTGGCAAAAAAGCATGGGCTTCCTTTCTATGATTTACTTAGCAAAAAGTACAAAAGAAATGTCAGCCCATGAGTCAGTAAAAACCATCATTATTTTGTAAATCTGCCCAATGAAGTAAATCACAGATTCATTGTCCATAAGACTATTGATTTCACTAATTACTGGGTGAGAGCAGTAACAGCGTCCTAGATTAATGAATTTAACAGGAGTGGCTTAAAATGCATGGACAAACAGGTGTTCAGTGAGTAGAACTATAGAGCAAGGAGTTAAATAGCTGTCTTGCTACAACCTTGCTGTTGGTTCAACATTTGCTTGATTGTTAGGCCATTGTAAGTGATTTTTAAGAAACTGCAAACCAGGGAATGTTTTATATTCTTTGTGATTAAGAACAGTGCTTTCAGGTGGTGCTTTATGGGGTTTTACACAAATGAGCCTTGATTTTTACCTACATAAACAGGCTGTCTTTCAAAATTACTGGTCAGATGGTATTTAGCAGGAAATGCTTTGTGGTTTTAAATTTACACTTTATGATTCCTGGTCCAGCTAGGCAAGGTATGTCTGGAAATGTCTTTTACTGGTATCACAATGTCGTTGTAATTAGGAGTCTTAAAACATCCATATATATTGTCTGCAAACAGCGCATTGTCTCTTTTCCTGACAAGATGGGACATTTCTTATTAAGTGCACTTGTGTTGGAGAAAAGACTGTGAACTTTGTTTGGGAAGTAATGTCAGGACAACCTAGAAAGTAAAACTGCATTGCATCCCAACCCACAGCAGTACTGTCCTCTCCCCACTCCTGGGAAGTGGAATTCCCTGTTCTTCATAGGTACTCTGGGCATAACGGTATTACACTGGAGGCTGTGTCAGCTGACCAGCTGTTTCAGTTTCATCTCTGCTTGTCCTTCTGGTTTGGTTCGTGGTGTTTGTAATAGCAGCAGCTTTCTTCTTACTGTTTACTAGTGGCAAAACCAAGGAGGAATGAGGTATGCTGCAGCAAAAGCATGCTGCCATTTGGGTAGCTTTTTCCATTGTGTGTCAAAAGTACCAATGAGAAACTCAGCTTCCATAAATTGCCCAAGTCGTTCACATTTAAAGGATCCAAACGTGCCAAGGAATGACTTTGAATATTTTGAGGTCTGAATATTTGAGAACCAATAATGTATATTCCAGATGTAGCTGATAAAGCCTGGAGATTTTGCATTTCAAGCAGTACATTTCTTCTTAAGGAAATTTAAACCCAGAAAAATGGACATCCAGCTTGAAAACTCACCGTGTTGTACTAAGTGTGGGAAGCTACAGAGAGGGAAGGAGACTCTATGCTACTTACAGATTAACGGGAGATTAAGTTTATCAATGACTCTGCCTTGTACCACCTACTAGAAAAACGTGTGCTGCTCTGCATATGCTTGCAGTGCTGGATGGCAGAGGATACAACTCTGACCAGAGTCCTGCTGAGTTTAATGGGACATAAGGCAGGTCCCTAGCAAACTGTAGACTGCTTTGTGAAGAAACAGATGTGATTTCAAGAGATCTGCATTAATGATTATTTAGAGACATTTAACAAAAGTTGCAAACGGATTCAAACCACTTCGTAGATTGTCTCCGTTTCTGAACTTTGTCATTTCCTCTGAGTTCATATGTGTTGGTGAAAGAGTGGGGATAGTGGGGATGCAAGGAGCTGAATTTGGTTTTGCTATTGCTTTCATCAAGGCTTTGAGTAGCAAAAGAACACTGGCAGACACAGCGTCTTCAAAATCTATAGTTAATAACATGCCAGTAGCTTGCAGAGGGATTCTACAAAAGCATCATCACAAGGAACAGGTGCCTACCTGCCCTTTGAGCTTTTCAAAATCCCCCAACTTGTCCTGGTCTCACAGAGACACAGAGAGAAGTCACTGGCAGCGCTGGCGAGGCAGCAGCTGAGTGCTGGCTGCTTAGGGCCGCAATTTAAATTCCCTTAACAGGATTCTGCGCTAGAGAATGGCGGTCTAAGTGTGCACGCACGCTGTGGTAATTTGATAAGCTCACCTGCAGGGAGGGATTATTTCACATAGTTTAATGAGCCGTCAGGTCTGCATTCCCAGTACATAAGGTGCGCCCACAGGCCTGTCCACAGTGACACCCGTTATCTCTGCTGTCATCAGGCTCATGGAAGCAGCAAGAAAAGGAATGGAAGTAATTAAAAACATATTACAATTCTCATATTAAAAAAAGAATCACTATTTTTCAGGCTGTAATAATGAGATTTACTTGCACATTAAGATGAGTGAGAAAATCAAACCTTTTAAAAAAATTGGTTTCTGTTTTATTTGCCACATTGCATGCATTCATATCATCACTGCTTTCAGTTTCTCTTTCCACTGGTGATTCTTTTTTTTTTTGGAGAGGATTTTGGCTGAGGTTGTCAAAGAAGAGCACCCAGTGTGAAATACTTAGAGACAATATCAACACTGGTCCTCAGAAGCCCATCGTTAATAGTATAAATGGAAATTATTTGGGCTTTGCTTTTGCTTCGTTTCCATGAAGGGAAGCCCAACTTGTAGAAGTTTGGAAAACATTGCAGTAGTGTGATAAAACTGGTCAGTTTGAGTATTACAGTTACACCATGCTTGTGAATGATAAAAGATTAGATCTACCAGAGTAGGTCAGCTCATCCTACAGAGCTGGTCTTCACCTCTCCACCATTGCTTTCTTGTCACGGGATTTAAAATTATTTACAGAAACTTCCATTATTGATGGGTTTTTTTAAACTTTATATCTTACTTTTTGTTTGGTGGTTGGTATTATTCTGAAAGCTTTTCATTCAATTTTTAAAACTTTCTGGTTTTAACATCTTGCTCTCAGTGATACATCTCATGCTGTTAGACCTGACTTAGATGGCAGAAACGTTGCCAGAGGTGAGTGTCAGGTCCTCGCTGCCTCTGCTTTAGAGAGCCAGGACACACCGCAGACAAACGGCAGCTTCAGAATTAGCTTTCAGAGGCAGAAGCCTTGCTCTGCAAAAGTGGTGTGTAGTTGCAAATGAAATGGAGAATAAACACAGATAGCTCTCAGATGGGAAGCCGCCTGCATGCATACTCTGTTTTTGCTTGCTAGCAGTGGCCAACTGTATCCATTTTATTTAACGCTGCATCTCTTGAAAAGGGAAAGATTCCATCTCTTTTCTAGAGAATGCCACTAAATATTTTCCTCGTTCTTTCCTTTCATCTAATGCAGGCTACACATCACAAATGAGGCAGAACAGACTTTAAATATTGTTTGTCAAAGAAAGGCGAGACCAGCTTCCTAGCAACAAAAAGGATGTCGCTTATTGTCTTCAAAAGGAGACCATTTCATCCCATCTTGTTACAAATGCCTTCCCATGATAACTTCTGTCGATATAAAAGTCTGTCAGCAGGGGATCCCCGTTAGGAAGTGACCAAGTTTGAAAACCTGTTATGCTCCTGGCAAACATTGTCATCTTGTACATATTTAGCCTGATCACTCTGGCAGGTTATGAAAGACTAAATGGTGCAAACACATGTGGCAGATGCCGTTCTCATGATAGTTGAGGAGCCTTTGAGCCTCTGTTGGTAGCATGCCAGCTTCATCTTGTATACTGAAGAGCATTATACTTTCAAGCCTTCTACAGCCTGCCCTGAGGGACTGCTGCTGAAGTGGTAATAAAATTGAGAATGAACCTCAGAAAGTCAACTTGTTGGTTTGGCTTCAAATGGGTTTTTTCATTATTAAACTTCCCTTTAGCAGCCATATGTAGATCTGCTTTCTTGAAAACACCATGTGCTCCTTTATAAAGGTGATTCTAACTGAAAAGATAGATAAAAAAGCAGAGCCAGCAAGGAAAGTAAATTGTTTCTGTGAAGCAGATCTTTAAATTGCCTTTGGTGATTCCATCTCTTCAGGTGAAGGGAAGTAAAGGGAATCTGGTAGTAAATGTTGTTTACTGGTAGCTCCTCTTGGCAGCCTATCTAGAAAATACAGACAAGATGTTCTCCATTCCCCCAAACAAGGCGTTTTATTTGCATTAAATATTGCAAACTGGGTGATGCATTTCAGGTTTTGAGCTCCAAATCTGTGGATATTGACAGAGGCAGTCAAAAATGCAATTAAGAACTGAGCTGCTGGTAACAGCACCAGTAATATGTAGCATCCCTGAAACGTTTTATAAACATCATTTAATGCAGCTTCTCAGTGAGGTAGGGAAACAGCTGAACCACGGTAAGGCAGTTGGAAGATACGTCTCCATCGAGAGACGAAATCACCTTATCAGGGTTAGAATTAAAATTAAGATGCCAGCTTGAAGACAAAATGTTTGGCCAGTGGAAAAAGGTTAGCAGGGTATATCAGTAAAAAATAGTGTCTTCAATTACCTTAATGTATTCTTGTATAACACCCCCCTTTTTGCTGCTTTGCTATCTAATATCATGATTGAGTTAAAGGTTTTTGTTGGGTGGCGTTTTTCTTCTGAAATGGAAGGCTTTTTTTTAAATGTGTGGGGAATATCCTGTTCTTCTCTAGCTCTCTGCACATGTTATAGGTATATAAAAGTTAAAGTTAAAGCTGAGCTCATCTTTTCTAACATTTCCTGTCCAAATGAATAGGTAGTGTCAGTCATGGTAACATGCTACCAGAGACTTCTAGGCTGGGCAGCGCTTACTGTAGCAAGAACACGGTTATTTGTAGTGGTGTCTATAAATATTTATACTATGAACATATCTATCTGTGAACAGAGAGACTGTGCTGGCCACTGTGCAAATCCAGGAGAGGCAGCCCCAGCCAGCCTGTGATACAAAGAGAAACGCAGATGAAGGGGCTCAGTGGGAAGGCGGAGGGGAGCTTATGATGGGATGAGCATGTGAAAAACCAGCGAAGTTCTGCCAGATGCATAAACTGTTATTAGTTGTGCAGGGGACTGGTGAAAGATGAAGTTTAATTCAAAGAGTGGGAGGGGGAAACCCTGCCATTTGACCTTAATGAAGAAAAAAATCTGCAAAAAGAAAACTGCAGGTTAGTTTTCTGCAGACGGGTACGTCAGAATTATTAAACTTGTGTAGCACCTTTTAAGTTGCTTTATTCAGATGGTCATTTAAAGACCATGCAACTGAATCAAGTGATAGCATACATGTACTCCTGACAACAGTGCCAAGCGTGCTGCTGCCATTCCAAAGATGGAAACATTGGTTGCAGCCATGCAAATGCACCCGTCTTAAAAGTTCCTGGGTGACCCTGCTGACATCTGTTCATTCATTACTGGGATGAACATGGTGCACCTCCTGACTCCAGTCAGCACTAACAAGAATTACACACAGAGCATCTCACTGAAGCAGTAAAAATTATTTTTCATTACAGAGAAAAGAGAAATAAATCACAGGTTTGTAATCTAGCTGCCTCCGGTTATATTTACAGCCTTGAGGTTCTACATCGAGTCATGTCCTCTCCATCTTGTTACTCCTTTTTCACAGAAGAATGCTGCCATAGATGCTGTCACTGAAAGAAAAAGTTACAAGAGCTTCCTCCTAGAATAGGTTCAATTTAGCTTCAGCGTACTAGTGCAAAGAACATATTGCAACACCGTGGTGGCCTGTTTTTCTGGCCTTTATTAATCCAGAAACCTTAATAATGAACAACATTTGTGTCATTGTCTACACAAATTTAATTTGTTTATGCAGCAGTTCAGTTAATCCTGCAATCTGCTTTTCTCAAATGAGGACAGATAATGGAGACACCGTTCTTTACAGGTCTTCAGGCTTTTAAATTCTGATAAAATCAGGATTCTTCACTGGGTCTTGCCACAGCTCTGAATTAAGCCACTTTAAATGTAATTACTGAAGCTGGCTGTACATCAGGAACATCCATTAAAAGAATTGATTGACCATGCTGTTACAGGAGGCATTTTATGAACAAACGATCATGATGGGTCCAGAACTGTAATTTATAAAGGCAAAAAAGCAGGTAAATACTTTATTAGTGGTTAATGAGAAGTTCACAAGATAACTAAATTTCTCCTTTTTTAACCAGCTACTTCAGGGAACCTTGGTCCATGGCCATCTATCATGATCGGTTTATTGATCTCAAGAAGGAGCTGCGCCAAACCCTGATGTCAGAGCAGGTAAGAAAAATGACTGGCGAGTACATTTTATTATTTAGGTAATTTGTTAGTGTTGTTCATTTCAGTTTCTTCTCCCATCTTTCTCCTAAAGCTTTACGTTTCAGTTTAGCTATTTCCTCTGGGAAACCTGAGCAGATCCTATAGCCCTTAGCTGGGTGGGTTCACCAAGCACACAGCATATTGTTCAGTTCCCTTATTTGGGCGTATTTTTAAAATTTGCCAATATAACTTTACATTGCTTTGTTTTCCTTCACAGCATTTTTGCATTACACGTGCAGTTTAGTACAAGTACCCAGCAGAATCCAGAGGCTTTATTGTTCAGTTATCCCCTTTTTTTATTAATGTTACTTAATACAAACACACTTCGGGCCATCTTAAACCTGTCTCAGCTGAGCCTGTGAGAAGTAGATTTTCCAACATCTACCCATAGGGAATGGCTTTTCTAGCTGAAAGAGTGAAAGCAACTGGCTTTTCAGTGCTAAGTGGATTTCCTGAGCAAGGATGAAATTAAAATGGTTGCTAATGCTGTTTACAGCTTTGGCCTTAGTACCGTAGTCAGAGGCATAAAGTCTCAGCAGCCTGCAACTTCATCTGCTCAAAATCCAAAGCCCACCGTGCTCCACAAAAAGAACTGCTAACTGCAAATGGTTCCAACAACCCCAAGAACTGCCTCCCCTACCCCCTGATGAATTTCTGGCTGATCTCTCAAACGTAGCTTGCGGTCTGGATCTTGGTACTTCCGACCTGCAACTTGGGACCCAGTTTGCCTTCTTTCTCCTCATGCTGCTTTTGCTTTTGTTTAACGCAATGGAATTCCGTGCCATGGCAATATTGTTTGACTATTCACTTGCAACAGTTTTTAACTGTGCAGCAAACAATCAGAATCGACTGTAAATGGAGGCAGGGTGACAAAAGGACGGGATGTTGTGTGGACTGTAGCACACCCATTTCCATGGCCCAAACTGGTGCCCTGTTGTGGGTCACAGCTGTAGCCGCACAAACGCTCGACCCCCGCCTCCTCCCAGAAGGGCTAGATGCAATTTTCCTCCTATTGTCATGATACAGAAAGCTCCTCAGTGCGGTTTTACTTTAGATTCTCTTGGAAGACATCTATAAAAGGACACAAAATGAAATTCTGTGCAGAATGGGAGGCCTGATGGGAAGTGTTTCTCTTGCCGTCACACAGCCACATTTCGCATGCTGTTAAAATGTGAACATCCTCAGAGAAAGGGGAATTGGTGTCCCACAAATTAGAGGCTCGCTTGCCTTACCCTTTTCTTGTTGCCGTTGTCCTGCCACACACAAATAGTCTCACTGAACAGACTGAAAGCATCTCTGTGAGTCAGAACTGCTTACATGAACAAAGATGACGGCATCTGCATCTGAATGCAGATTTGTTTTGTATTTTTATTTGGATTTTCTTCACGGTGATTCTAACTGTATTTACTAAGTGTCACGTTTATGCTTTCCTTGGGTGTTCCTTCTGGGCACATTGCCAAACACATAGCAGGTACTATGCACTTAGTGGAATGTATCTTAAATGCCCTGGGATTGGTTCTTATTTCTATATGGAGCGAGAGACCTGCTGTCTTTGCTTCCTGTTGCTCATATTCCAGGCTCGCTTCAGCACACAGATAAACTAGTAATGAAATGTAAAAAATGAGGGAACAATACACCTTTTGAAAGAGATGTTTAAAAACTGTGAGTGCAAATACGCAGAAGTCAGACATTTCTGGTTACCGTTTCCACAGAAACTGGCAATGGTCTCATGCATTTAGGGATAGTATTTATGGAAATGGTCACTACTAGTAAGAAAGATATGCCTAGAAAAGCCCGTTGCAGCTGGGCCAGGGACTGCGTCTTCAGCCTGCACATTGAAATTGGCATCCTGATGCAGCAGCCGATGTAGGCATGACTCTTGCACAGGATGCTCTTGTCCATTGCTGAAAGCTGAGCTACGGCGCGGGGAATGTTTACCCTTTCACAGGCTCACAAACATGTGTTTATTTCAACATGCAGCGCTCCAGCAATGCAAACATGCAGATGGCGGGGCTGGGTTTTTGCACCTACATCAGCTGTTGGAGTACGACAGCAAGCGGGGAGTACGACAGCAAGCAGAGGGCACACGTGCAGCACGAGATGCTCTAGAAAAGGCACTTGTCCTCAATAAAAAATAATGGTCTAAATCTCACATTGCAGCTGGGGTTGCTCTGAGAAGGCCCTTTAAAGCAGCCATAAGTTAGGTGGGGCGGGGGGCTCCGGTGCACGCTCGGAGCCTGCCCCAGACCGGCGAGGTCTTGCAGTTCCGCGCAAATGCTGCATCGGCGGCCGCTGACTGTGTGGGTAACTGCGGGAGGGACAAGCAACCGAGGCGGTGCCGGCGGAGTGGGGAGCTGCCCGAGCTGGTGGCCGCGCCTGCCTTGCCTTCCCCGGGTCGGGGAGAGGTTCCCCGCCGGAGCTCCCCTGGCCACGGGCTGGGCTCGGTGCCACCGGTGCGAGCCCCTCCGCCACGCGTCTCACACCCGACACATCTCCCCCCCCCCCGCCGGTTTCGGTCCCTGCCGCTACACGTGCCGTCTTCGGTGCGCGTCCCGGGCCGGCGTCTGACGGATCTGCCTTGCAGGTGCCCGGGCTGCCCCCCGCCGCCGAGCCGCCCCCGGAGGACCGGGCGGAGCAGAGCCCCTGTCCGCCGCCGCTCCGGGAGCCCGTCCTGCGCTTCCTGCGCCGCCACCGCGCCCGCCTGCCCGCCTACGCCCCGGCCAGCGGCCCCGGAGCCCCGCCGACGGCAGGTGAGGCAGCGCGGGGCCCGCTCGCGTGAGGCGGCGCCGGGCTGAACGGGTCGGGGGGGGCCGTTGTGCGCCCCGACGGGGCGGGGGCAGCGTCACCCTGGGTTCGCAGCCCCGGTGAGGAACGGGCGGGGTCTCGGTGTGCAGCCCCGGTGGGGAACCGGGAGGTCTCGGTGTGCGCCTGGATGGGGGCAAGGAGGGGGTCTCGGTGCGCAGCCCCGACGGAGGGGCGGCGGCGCGTGCCCGGCGGGTCCGCAGCTGTATGCTAATGCCCGGCGGGCCGCCCCGCCCCGCGGCACGCCTGTCCCACCGGGCGGGCGGGGGGGCTGCGCGGCCAGGGCGGCCCCCCACAGCCCCCCCCGCGGCCCGGCCCGGCTCGCTGACGAAGCGCGCGGCAAAGCGGCGGCCCCCGGTGCGGGCGATCCCCCCCCCCCCCCCTCCCCTTTGTGCCGCCCGCCGGGAGGGTCGCGCAGCTTTATGCTAATGAGGCGCACAAAGGCGGCGAGCGGGGCCGCGCGGGGGGGCCGCGGTGGCGGGACCGGCGCTCGCTCGCGTGCCGCCCGCGTGCCCCGCCGCCCCCCACAAAGGCGCGCGGGGCCGGCGCGGGGGAGGGGGTACCCCGTGGCCGGCCGGCTGCTCGCAGCGGGGGGCGCCCCGCTTCCCCCCCGCCCCGCCACCACCTGCGACGCGCGGAGCGGCCCGGCCCCCCCCCCCCCCCCCAGCCCCGCCGGGCGCCCCGCGCCGCAGACAAAGGGTTAAGGGGGAGCGGGGCCGCGGCCCGGTGCTCGCCCCGCCGCGCTGCCCGGGGACCGGCCGCGGCACCGGCGCCGCCGCCCCCTGGCGCATCGGGGAGCGCTCGCCCTCGCGTCCCACTGCGGCCGGCGGCGACCGGCGGCCCCGCACACAGCCCGCTTCGCCGTGCGGCCGCCGTGCCGCGCTTCGGACGGAGCCCGCCGGCCGAGCCCCCGGGCCGGCCCCCGCGGGAGAGCGGGCAGCACGGCCCGGGGCCAGGGGGTGCGCGCGGACCCGCGGCGGGCGCACGGCGTGTAACAGGGCCGCCCGCCGCCCCGGCTTCGTCCTTCCCGCCGGGCCAGAGCCCCGGCTCGGCCTCTGACGCCGGAGCGGGCCGCCCCGGCGCCCTCCCGACGGCACGGCCGCCGCTCCTCGGCCCGCCGCGGCAGCCACTTTGCCAGTCCCCCGGGGCCGGGCCGGGCCGGGCGGCGGGGCCGCGGCGCGCGGGCGGGGGGGCCGTGGCGGCACACAAAGGCCCGCGCGTGCCGGGCCGGGCGGCGGCGCGGGGCGCGGAGCGTGCGGGAGGCGGGGCCGGGCGTGTGCCGCCGCCGGGGGCCGGGCGGGCGGGGGCTCAGGTGCACCCGCTCCGCCCGCCGCCGCCGCCCGCCGCGGCGCCGCTGATTGGCCGGTCCCGCCGCCGCCGGGCCGAACAATGGCCCCGGCCCGCTTAAAGGCGGCGGCGGCCGCGCCGCGGGCAGAGCGAGCAGCGTGCGCCGCGGCCGCCGCCGGCGCGGAGGCGGCGCGAAGATGCCCCGGGGCTTCCTGGTGAAGCGCAGCCGGCGGCCCACCCCAGTCTCCTACCGGGCGCGCTGCTGCCGCGACGCCGCCGGCCCGCCGCTCGCCGCCGCCCCGCCGCCCGCCTGCCCCGCCGCCCCGCCGCCGCGGGACTCGCCGCGGGACTCGCCGCCGGTGCCGTTCGGGACGCCTGATGCCGCCGTGCAGGCGCTGTACAGCCCCACGCGGCCCGTCAGCAGGGACAAGTACCTGGAGCGCGGCTTCAGCCTGGGCTCGCCCGTCTCGGCCGAGTCCTTCCCCGCCCCGGCCGTGCCCGGCACTATGGACCCGCTCCTCTTCGCTCCGGCCGACCTCAAGTTCTGGGCCGCCGCCGGGCCCGCCGAACCGCCCGGCGGAGCCCCCGGCGGAGCCCCCGCACCACCCGCCCCGGCCGCGCCGGCCGCCCCGGGCCGCCCGCCACCCGCCAAGCGCCCGCCGGGCGCCGCCGAGCCCGGCCGGCAGAAGGCTCCGTCGGGCAAGAAGGCGAAGGCGATACGCAAGTTGACCTTCGAGGACGAGGTGACCACGTCGCCCGTGCTGGGGCTGCGCATCAAGGAGGGCCCGGTGGAGGCGCCGGCCAAGGCGCGGGGCGGCTGCGCCCGCCCGCTGGGCGAGTTCATCTGCCAGCTCTGCAAGGAGGAGTACGGGGACCCCTTCGCGCTGGCGCAGCACCGCTGCTCCCGCATCGTGCGGGTGGAGTACCGCTGCCCAGAGTGCGACAAGGTCTTCTCCTGCCCCGCCAACCTGGCCTCCCACCGCCGCTGGCACAAGCCGCGCCCGCCCGCCACCAAGAGCGGCCCCGAGGCGGGCCGGGCGCCGCCGGAGGAGCCGCCGAAGGAGGCGGGCGGCAGCGGCAGCGAGCGGGACACGCCGAGCCCCGGCGGCGCCTCCGAGGCGGGCTCCGAGGAGGGGCTCTTCGAGTGCCCGCGCTGCGCCAAGCGGTTCCGCCGGCAGGCCTACCTGCGCAAGCACCTGCTGGGCCACCCGGCCCCCGAGCCCGCCGGCGAGGAGCCGCCCGCGCCGCCGCCCGCCGAGTGCCGCCTCTGCCCCGTCTGCGGGGAGACCTTCCCCAGCAAGAGCAGCCAGGAGCGGCACCTCCGCCTGCTGCACGCCGCCCAGGTCTTCCCCTGCAAGTACTGCTCGGCCACCTTCTACAGCTCGCCCGGCCTCACCCGGCACATCAACAAGTGCCACCCCTCCGAGAACAGGCAGGTCATCCTGCTCCAGGTGCCGCTGCGCCCCGCCTGCTAGAGCCGCCCGTGCCTTCCCGGGGCCCGGCCCGGCGCCGGGGCCGCTCCCGCCGGGGCTGCCCGGCCGCGCTGCGGGCTCGCCGCACCATTAGCTTTAATACGGCTTGTGAACTGCTGGAATCTGGCTTTACGTTTCACCTTCCCGGGGTCTCGGTTTGTGTTTTGTTGCTTTGCTTTGCTTCGGTTTCATGGTTGGTTTTGGTTTGGGTTTTCTTCCCCGGTTCGTTTCGTTTTGGTTCGTTCGTTCGTTTCGCGTTTTATGTATCTGTGAACAGATCAAAGCGCTTGAGGAAGAAACGAGAAATTTCCTTTAGTATAGCCACAAATGCCTTGACTCTGCTGTTGATGGTCTCCAGAAAATGCTGTAGAAACTGCCTTAACTGTGACATGCCAACTTTCTGTTTTCGTTTTTCCCTTTTAAGGTAGCTGATGAGTTGACTGTCTGTATATGTTGGTTTGAGTAATTATGTTATTTATTCGTTATTTATTTATATTAATTATGAAGATTGATATTATTTGATCACGGATATTCTAATGCGCCTTTTTTTGTCTCCCCCGCCTGCCATTTCACTGTGCGTTTTAGAGGATCTTTTTTTCTAAAGGGATCTGCTAAAAAGGTTTTAACTTTTATACCTAGAATAACACATGATCTTAACCATTTTATCTTGTGCAACTGACAGCTCTTACTTTTAGATGCAATCTCTTTTTCTACACACATTATTTTCTTAACTGTTAGCTATTTATAGAGTGCTTCGATAGGACTGTTTCAACTGTATAATTATTTACTATTCAAATAAAATATTTTCAAATTCAAGCGTTCCCCTGCTGCCTCCTGCTTCTGCCTGCTGGGCTGGCCCCGGGGGCGGGGTGGGGGGGTGGGATGCTGGGGCAAGGCTCTGGGCTTCGGCTGGCAGGGTGCCGTACTAGCCGCCAGCCTGCTCTGGACCTTTTGATGAGATTAATCAAGGGGGGGTGGGGGGAGAAGAGTAGGGCGAGGTGTGCCTGGTGCTGGGGAAGAAGGCTGCCCCCCCTTCGTGAAGTGAAGCGCTGGGGCCGCTTCCCTGCGCCGCGGGCTGGAGCCTGAGCCTGGCCCCGGGCCTGCCGCTGTCCCCAGGTGCTGCTGCAGGGAATAGTTGCGAGAGACTTTATGGGGACCTTCCCAGGAAAGTGTTGCAGGGAAAACACGAGGAGGGGGAGCACCTTTGAAGGAGAAGTGGAAAACTCAGGGAAATCTTTGTATGTGGGAGGACACGCTATTTACTTGGGTGGCTTTCTCTTGTGCTTGGCACTCTTGATCTGTGGGGTTACGGGGCTCTCGAGGAAAAGCTGCTGTCCTCCTGCAGCTGTCAGTTGTGGAGGCTGGTGTGAAGAAGGCTGAGCTTCTGCTTGCCTTGTTTCAAAGCTAGGGCCCAATCCTGCCTGGTCCCACTCTGCTCTGTGGTGGGATTTCTGCAGTGTCCCTCCGTAATTCCAGGGTTTTGGCCAACCCGGTGTGCTGGGGCTCCTCACTGGAAAGGGGGAGCGTGCCAGTGTGTGAAAAAACCTCACAGGGCAGTGACTGAGGCAGGGGGAAACCAGGGTGCGGAGAGCCCTGGCTCACCCTGTGAGAGGGGTGGCAGATCTGGCCCATGGCAGGGCTCTGTGTAGGACCTACCAGGTCCCAGGAGTGGTTTAAGGAGCAGTTTGGCTTGGGGTCATCGGCCCTGATGTGCGCAGGTGCCCCATGACTTGTGTCTGTAGGTGGGAATTGCACGGGTTTGGTCAAAAAGTAGGTTCTTAGTATTTTTTTGGCAAAAATGGTTACAATGTCAGCATAAGCAGGGAAGATGTATGCTGGGTCAGTGAAACAAACCTCTCTTGCAGGTGCTGCAGCACAGCTGCACAATCTCTCCCTTTACCAGCAGGAGAAGCCACGGAGCCAGCCTCATGGCATGCAGCTCTGCAGTGTGGCAACCCCAAGCGCAAATACCCAGTCACGCACCGGTGTGTTAAGGGCCGAGCGTGGTCTCAGAGGTCTTGGCTTGGGTGTTCTGGCACGGCCTGTCTCGGGGCTGGTAATGCTGCTGAGGCTTTTGCTCACTGAAAGAGGTTTCCAGCCTGTTCTGCCACGTTCACTCACCTAAAGGCTCTCCTCTGAGGGACGGCTGCTTTGCTGTGGGAAAAGCAGGTGACCTTCTGGAACTTCCCGCAGGAAATGTCTGAATGTTTTTTGATAGAGAAAAGCTTCTGGAGAAAGGAAATCTTTCTAGAGAAAGATTTTTTTTCTTTTTCTTCTTCTTGTTCAGTCAGGCTAAAAAGCACCAGAGCCAGTATGCTCCTGCTGCCTTGATTCCTGGGAAAACCAACTTTGTCGTACCAGGAGTACTTCAGGTCTAGGTGAAGCTGTGGGTTTAACTGTAAATTGATAACACTGAAAAAGAGATTGTGGCCTCAACAGTCTGAGAGATAAGTGTGGTTTTGCTTTTGCCAGGTTCCCTGGCCTCGGAAAGTCCCAGGTGCTGGGCTGTCAGAGCCTGGGGTTTCACAGCTGTCGGTGGGCTGGGCAGGACGCTGTCCCTGCTCGTACAGAGCAGGAGCTCCCTGAGGGGAGCTGGCCAATGCACGTGGCTGTCATCTTGGGCCACTGGACACTACTGCTTCCAGACTGGTGTCTGGCACATCCTTCAGAGACTCCCAGAGGCTCCAGCCGTGTCTTCACAGCAGTGCTGAAACTGCTGAAACCTTTGCTCTAAGCCTGTGGCACCAGCAGGCCACAAAACAACTGCTTCATGTTGGTATTGATTTCCCAAGAGTCAAGTGAAGTCATGCCTGTCCCGGTAGGAGTCAGATAAAATCTCTTGGGGGTCAGGAGAATTTCCTGGGTTTGTAGAGAGCTGTCAGGGTAGCCATCAGCACCCACGCTTCTGCATCTTCTGCTGACGGGAACATACATGGCAGCAGAGAATGTGGTTAGCAGAGGCTCGCATTCTTGTGTCTTGGGCAGGAGTAAGGAGGGGTGACACGGGAGTGCTTTAGAAACTGGGCTCCGTTCACAAACACCCTGTAAGCAAGGGGAGTTGTTCTTGGAGTCACCGGGCTACAGCAGCCTTGGCACAGAATGCTGCTGGGCCATCCACGCCGCATCTCTCCTTGCATGGCTGCACCGCTGCAGGGCTTTGGGGAAATGAGTATCGGAGTCAGTACGAGTGTGAGGCACCAGCTGCTTGAGGGATTTGACGGGGAGCGATCAGCGTCACTGTCCGTGTCTCTTGCAGCTCTGGCAGTGAAGGGTATCGTGCTGCCACCACTCAGGGCAAGCCTCCTTCGGGCAGCGTTTTGGGGAGGGATCTGTCCCTGCCCCGCACCAGCTTGCCCCAGCGTGCTCCTCCCCGGTGCTGTCCCACCGCCCGGGCCCTGGCACAGGGCTGCAGCCCGGCCCTCCTCTGCCTCCACCTCTGTGCCCGTCAGACCCTCAAGCCACTTTTAGCTCGGTGGACGCACTGAGAGCTGAGCAGCATGACAGAACCCAGACCTCGACTAGCGCTGCTTGCAGCAGCTTCTGGGAATGCAGGTGTTGCCTTTTTGGTGCCATGTTCTCACCATCCGGCAGCACAGGCTGGCCAGCGCTGTGCAAACAAAGCCTCCTGCTGTCAGCTAACAAATCAATTTGCTGATGACTCTCAGTGCATCCAGCAGGAACAGGTTCGGGCCCCACGGAAAATGCTGATGCTACCCCAAATGTGATACGATTTCCAATACTGGGAGGCAGTTGGCGTGCAGGTAGAGAGGCTGCTCACTCTTTGTGCGCTTGGGCAGAGATGTTTACCCAGTTTGCAGACCGCTGGAGCCTTCCTTCTCACCTCTCTGAGCACACAAAGAGCTGAACACATGGTCTGAAACGGATTGTTTGCAAACTGAAAGGAGCCAGGGAGATTAATTACAGGAACCTGCAGGGTCCTAAAAAATGCAGCTCAGAAACCATCACTGAACCGCGGGTGCGGGGCTGGCGAGAGGCTGGGAAGAGCTTTTCCTCTTGGCGATGTCAGTGCCAAGTGCTGCTGCTAGCAGAGGAACAGTGTCTCTGATGCCGCTTCTTGAGTGTAGGTTTTTAACAGTCTTTGGTATCAACAGCATGGTCACTGGCAGCTGTCAGTGCAGTAGGTGCCTTGCTTGGGTGACTCGCTGAGACACAGCTGGGCATGGCCAAAGGTTTTGGGGCGCGTGGCTGTGTGGCAGGAGGGAGCCTGGCCTTGCTCTGCATCTTCTGGTTTGTGTCATGGGCTGGCAGTGGGGCTTTTGCTTTGGGTGTCAGGCCTCTTTCCCATGCAAACCTGTTCAGAAACCTGTGTCGCCTTTCATGAGCTGGTGGCTGGGAGAGTGGCTCAAGTTGCTGCAAGCGTTTCTGCCCGTCCGTCCCTGGCGGGGCATGCAGTGCCATGATGCAGAGTGCTATGGGGTGCTGCAGCGTGCCGTGGGGTGATGCAGGGTGCCATGGGGTGATGTGGAGTGCCACAGGGTGATGTGACATACTATGGGGTGATTGCAGAGGGATGTGGGGTGCCACACGGTGCCACATGGTGATGCAGGATGGTGTGGGGTGCCGCAGGGTGGTGGTATCAGCATGTCTTCTGCCCTGTTGCCCGCCTGTGAGGGTGCTGGGTCCTGGCAGGCATTTCGGGCCAGTGCGGCTACTGCTGCAGCTGCGTGGCAGGGCGAGCTACCTGGGGCAGCCAGGCATCACCCTGTGGTGGAGGAGCAGGGTGCCTGGGCTGCCTGCATTTTGTGCATTGCACTCAAACATCCCAAATCCTTCCATGCAGATAAAAAGCCTCATTACAGCTTTTAATGGTATTAATTAAATGTAGTTTACAGTCCACATAACAGAGGTCTGCTTCGTGGAAACATCTGATATGTTAATCGGAGAGATGGCCAGGCCAGGCGTGGCCTTTCATTGCGCAGGGCTGTCCGGCCGATACAGGCTGCAGGGCAGGGCACTGCCGAGCTGTTTTGAAAAGAAAATCTTACTCAGTCAGAGGGCACGGCTGAAAAGATACCTAATGCCTAGCAAAGGCACAAACACTCGGGCTGATATTCTGGCCCCAGCTTCTGGTTTCGCTGCTCTCATCAGTGCGGGGCTGGCTGGAGTGGGGTGGCACGGCTGGGGCAGCGCCAGTGGCATGGGGACATCTCGCAGTACGTCCTCCCAGTGTGGCGGCCTGGGCGTTGTTTTTAACAGCCATCCGCCCGCTCCCATTACATCACCAGTTGCTTTTGGGAAAGAGTCACTATTTTCAAATAATACTGACCTCTCCTTGCAGCCGTGAAGGCAAGGGAGCGTAAGGGCCAGGCGGGTCCCCACGTGCCTCCCGCACCTCGCCCCAGCCTGGGCTCACCGCGGGTTTGGGCCAGCGGCACTCGGCACACCTTCCCCCGGGCGGTGGGGACACCGAGGCACCGCAGCCGTGCCAGCCTGCCCGTGCTGCGGCAGGACGGCGGGGGCGATGCCCACCCGCACCACTGCTGTGCCCCGGCTGCCGCCCTGCGTGCTGATGTGACAGCCCCTTCCGTGTCACGGGCAGGTGTCGCAGCGACGGGCTGAGAGAAAACGGAGGGGAATTCCATACGGACGCATGGCGCGCTGGCCCACAGGGCTGGCTTTTAGTTGCACACACGAAATACAGAACTTATAATGTGTAATAAATTATAATCCTACATACAGCAAATATATAAATTACAGTCCTTTTATATCAGTATATTTTATATACATTATAAGTATACTTCATAGTATGTAGTACAGTGTATGATATATTACACATAAGACATCATATCGGTGTATAATATGCGATACCTCATATAATCTTATAAATTATATAGTGTCTGTTATATGGTCCATATTAAATGCATTGTATACAATATATTACATATGCATTATATATCATTGATACATTATCAGTATTCATGTAGTGAAATAATACTTACAGAATCTTTTATTAGCTTTGTGGCCGTAATTTGTATACTATGGAGTACAGAGTGTGCGGTATCTAATGCACTCTTGTGTAGTACATGTATACAGGCAGATCTAGGTTTTTGTATAGGTGCGCATATGTATGTGTACCTATGTATATAATACATACATGTTTAGCATGGGCTGTAATCTATAGTATTATACGCTGTATTGTACATTGTGGATTGAAGATGCTATGATGTATATTATAGATGCATTATGCAATATATAGTATCATGTGTTACATATTCATTATATAATCAATTACATAGATTATTCATACGTTGCTGAGATGATTTATTTAATTTTCTTATATAATTTTAAAAATAAAAATATACTGTATATATATTATGTCTACAACATTACAGTGTATAATACTATAAACTCTATACTAGGTATGCGTCCATATGTATATATACCTATACTATGTATAAATAATATATAGTATTTGTGTCACCTGTAACCCGTACTTTTATAATCTTAATAAATGTTATGAGTATTTTAAACCAATATTAATGTATGAATAATATACAATATATTATGTAGTGCATATATAATATACTGTACATTGTATAATGTATATCAGTTATGTGCATTATATAATCAATAGAGTATATTGTGTCTGTTATGCTTATTATAGTATTATAATATACATTATGTCCATGTATAATGCCTCTAATCTATACTATACCTACTATATATGGTGAGGCATAATGTAACACACGGGCCGTACGAGGCGGTGCCGGGTGCGGGCGGTGCGTTCCCAGCACCGTGTACCGGGTTGTGCGCGCCGGGGGGCGGGGGCGGCCCCGGGGGCTCGTGCTCGTTTCATTCCGGTTTGTTGTGCGCTTTTGGCGTCAGGGCGCCTGCGGCCGTCCCGTCCCGTCCCGTCCCGTCCCGTCCCGTCCCGTCCCGTCCCGTCCCGTCCCGTCCCGTCCCGTCCCGCTGCGGCCACCGGCCGGCGGCGCGGGCACCCCCGGGCCGGGGGGGAGGGGCAGGGGCACTCCGCGCTCCCGGCTTGCGGCTGTGGGGCAGGGACCAGGGGGGTTGGCTGAGCCCCCCGCCCCTGCCCCAGCCCCTGCCCCAGCCCCAGCCTTGCCCGGCCCCTGCCCCTGCCCTGCCCGGCCCGGCCCGGCCCGGCCCGCCTGGGGCCGCCCCGCCCGGGTCACGCCGGCTGGGGGCCGGGGCGCCGATCGCCCCCCGCCAGTGACCGGCCCCGCGCCCCGCAGCGTGGCGCCCTGGGACGGGGCCGCGCTGGGCACCGCCGCGGGGCTGGGCGGCGGGGGGGGGCGCCCTAACCGCGCCGGGACCCCCGGCCGCCCCCTCCCCGCTCCCGGGGTTTGCTACCCCAGTCCCGCAGAACGGCCCGAGCTGCGCCCGGGCCCGGGTCCCCACGGCGAGTGCGTGGGAGACGCGTTCCCAGCGCCAGCTCGGTGTGTGGAGTTATTTCTGCAGCTGGAGAGATGCGGGGCTGTACCCGGAGCTGTTTGGATTAATTCTCCATTTCAGACTAAAGCACCTGAAAGCAATTTAAGACAACTCTGTCCTCTCTTTTTGGCAAAGGAACAGACATTTCCAAGGGTCTTTTCCCACTGCCAAATAATCCCGTTGCATTCCCACTGGCATAAGCGGGGGGTAATGTGTAAGCACCCCTGACATAATTATGACTGAGAGCACAGACCCCCCTCATTTTCTTAAGTAATGTCTCCACAGAGTGGAAAATCACCATCGGAGACATTTGTTTTTAATGTTCATGCAAATGGCCTAGCAATAAGGCATTACACGGCTTAGAAAGGGAAGCCTTGTCATCACGTGTTTCTTGGAATGAATAGTATATAAATAATGTCTTCTGAGCTTTCCTTAACGGTCTGTAATTACTATTAACAAACTGCTGCAAGCTCCTGTCAGTGCGGGCTCTGTGGCTCCTGCACAGCCGGGACGGCCGGTGCTTTGGAAATACTGATCAGCTCCGTGTGCTCCTGCTGCCCGAGTGCTGTAACTGAGGCTCCCGGGCACGAGCGCCACCAGCATCCTACAGCAAAGGGACTCTTCGTGGTGGGGAGTGGGACACCTCCTCCCCCAAATGAAGAACGGTCTGTAGCCAGGGGTGAGCCGGGTGCTGGGCAGCATGCTCGCAGGTGGGGCTGAGCGCCCCGAGAGGGACGAGGCTGCCGGAGCGCCAACGGCCCCGACCCGGCGGGTGGGTGCTGCTCGTGGCAGGGGCATCTGCGATGCGGGGGCTGAGACCACCTTAAAAATCTTTTGTTGCATCTCTTTTAGGTGGCCCGCCCATGTGACTGGTGACCAGAGCACAGAACATTCAAGAGCAAAAGAGCGAGCACGGTTCTGCAGCCGACTGATTCTTTAGAAGCAGCAGTTCAGGTCCTCCTGTCTTGCGCTGGAGCTGCTCCTTAGCCATACAGAGGCAATTTTCAGGAGTAGCTTGGCCAAATTCAGCCCAACAAAACCGTTTGGTCTTTCCCTCTCAGTCCATGGCCACTGGCAGCGTGTCCAGGACCCATGCCCCCGTGAGGCGCGAAGGGCAGCGGGAGGAACGCTCTGGGGTGGCCAGAGCTGGGGGGGCTGTGAACAGCATCGCCGGGGCTCTAGGGCCTCCCGGTTAAGAACACGGTCAGGGCAGTGTGAGGCCTGCGCTCGTGGCTGCCCTGGTTTCAGCCGTGGCGTGGCATTAACTGATGTTCTGCCAAAGAGAACTGGGCCTTGAAGCAGTGTTGCTAGTTACGTGCCCGGCAGCCACTCCTGCGGCCGCGGTCAGCGCAGCGCTGCCTGCGGGGAGGCCGAACCCACGCCACTGACACCACAGCACCGCCTCAGCACCGGCGTCCCTGGTGCATCCGAACCACCTGCAGCAGCTCGAGCGTGGCCCGGCAGCTGCGGCAGCTCGGCCGGGTGCCGGCAGGCAGAGGGGGCTGCCAGGGGCCGGAGGGTGGCGTGCCTGCCAGCGGCACCTCGTGCCCCGCGGGCGCAGCACACGCCGTGCAGTTACGGCCCTCCAGCGCTCTCTGAAGAATGCCGTTGTGAGCCAAGTTTTATTAAGTTTGTGAGGGGTAACAGAACAGCTTTGTTATCCAGTTCATAGTACGAAACCACAGCTGAATTTTTACAAATTTATATTTTTAGGTTTTTGACATCAGGAAAACAGTATTTCCATCGGTGTTTTAATTCTTCCCTGAATTAGAGATGCATATTGCTCTAACAAGAAAAGTCTCCTTTTATTCAGGGGGATGCCTTTGAAATTACGTCAGACCATTTATTGGATCACTGAGAACAAGACAGCCTCGCCTATCCAGTCCTGAAAATAAAATAAATTAAAATACACATTTTATTTTCTTATTTCCTTTACCAACACATGATCAGTAGAAAGCAAAACCAACACGTGAAGCAGAAAATCAAAATGGCAGTGAAAGCCCTTAGCAAACGAGGCCCCTTCCCAGCAGGACGGCTGCCTTGCCCACATCCCAGCACACCAGCCAGGCTCAGGCTCGGCGCCTCCAGCCCTGCTCTGGGTGCCTCAGGGGAGCTGCCGGCCCCTTGCGCCGAAGAGCCCCGGACACAGAGCCCCAGCGGAGCCGCCTCAGTGTTACTGGCAATATTTAGTGTCCCGTATTTACAGGGCAGTCACGGAGCTGGATGCCGACTCGCAAACAGACGTTCATGTTGACACCAAAGTAGAAGTGCAAAACAAAATGGTGGCCCAATGGTGCATTTTGCTTTACCAGAAACCAAATCCCCTTCACTTAAACCAAACGACATTAAGTTGAGGTGTGCATGGAAGTGCCAAACAGCAAAAACGAATAAAAAGCGACCAGGCGGCCCAGAGCCAAGGTGAGTTAGGAGGGTGGGAGGGGTCTGACACACCGCTTCAGAAGGGACAGACACTGATCTTCAAAACACCAACAAAATAAAGTTAACGCGATATTCATAGTGCAGCCAGCTCCTCTCCCCGTGCAGGCGCGCCAGGCGGGCACGGCAGCCCCCGCTGAAGGGGGTGCCCAGCCCAGCCCCAGCACTGGCGTGTCCCGCAGCACTCACCGGCTGCTGCTCTGCTGTGCCTGGCCATGCTGGCGCCTTGCTGGAGCTCTGCCCTCAGCCCAGCCTGCCTCGTTCACACCGGGGGCTTCCGGCATGTCTCCCATTTCTTTTGTTTTTATAATACAGGGGGGGGGGTTAAGCTCTGAAGAGTTACCACCCCTAGAAACTTAGGACACACATAGACTGAAATACATTTCCTATTGAAAATAACAAGATTTGCTTGCTATACGAAGTGCCAGGAGGACATGGCACATCCTCAGAAGCCTTCGGATGTATTCTATTCTAAGTAGAGATGCTTCAGGTTGCAGACTGTTGCCCTGACGCTGTGTCACAGTGAGGTGGCTACCTGAGAGGTGTGCTGCCTAATTATTCAAACCATGGTGAGAAGCAGTTGTGGCAAATGTGCGGCATTTGCTCTGCAAAAAGGAATTTGGTTATTTTTACTTTTCTTAGTGAGTGGTTCACAGTACACAGCTATCGTGTGCACTATTGCAAATGACACGGCAATCCTGAAGCCAAAGCCGGCGCCAACAAGGAGAGCTTCTGCCTAAGATAAATGCAAAGGCACGAAGGTAAATGGTTGAACCCAGTCGGGGCAGAAGCTTCTGACCGGTCCCTCACACCTGCGCTGGACGCTGCTGTTCTGGCAATCGCACCGTGGCAGCAGCGTGGGCACCCACCAGGCACTGACGAGCCTGGCCCTCTGCTCTGCCGTGCTGGACCGGGCACGACCAAGCGGCAGCTGGAGCAGCTTTGGCTTCAGGATTTTATGCAATAGGTAGTGACATGTGACCCTGAACAAGACACCACGATTAAATAAGATTTTAATGCAGGTGGTGCCACATCGTGCCAGCGGTGGCCTCTTCCTGAATTTCAGATAAACGACCTCTCTTTTTTGCAAGTGATTGCTAGTTCTTAGCGACATGCACAAAACCGGCACCAGATGGCCAGGAAACAGAAGGGGAGCAGAGGCTGAACGCAGACTGGCCAGTGCCTCCGTCGCTCACCCGCACCCCAGAGGACGGGAACACTTGTTATGTGGCTGGTCATAGGAAAATCTCTAGACAAAATTCCCTAATACACAATTAAGTGTTGACCGGAATGACTAAAGCAACACTCTAAAGCTACATTAAATAACTGGTTTCAGCACTGGTTCATGTCCTCTTGCAGCGTCACCAGTACTTGTGCACAGGTGCTTGGGGAGAAGAAGTGCGTGCTGCCATCCGCCCGATGCCACACCAGCAGCAAGAGCCCGCCGTCGCCTTCACTTGCTTTGTGACTGCAACGATCACATGAAGCGCATGATGATAAGACAGGTGATGGCTGATCGTTGGCCACGTCCATCTGGATGCGAGAACTGCGATTTTACAGCGCAAACCTCTCACCCATCCTCTTCAACATGTGCTCATCCAAACCAGCAAGTTCTACAGTGACAGTAAATACTTTATCTATTTTAAGGTCTCTTGGGTTCCCTCGGCCGGAGTTCTGCTCCCGCAGACCTCAGCTGGAAGACTTGCTGAGAGCACTGGCGGAGCGGCGAAGCTTCCCAGGGACTCTGCTCCTCGAGGCCCGTGGCAGCGCGGGCGAGGTCTGCTCTGCCAGCTCCAGTCCTATTGCCACGGGAAGGTCAGCGCTTGCACTTGTGGTGAGGCAGCCTGGAAAACATAACGGGCAGGGGAAAATAACGCAAGGACAGAAACAGCCTGCGTGTCTTTGCATCAGAACAACTGCAGAAAACGCAGCCCCTCTCCCACCTCCTCTTCCAAATTAATCTTGGGTGTCACTCAGGTGAACCTGACGTTTTATAGCGGCCCAGGCAGCTGAGGAACTGCCACCCTGGCCCTCCCCGCAAAAAAAAAAAGGCATTGCTCTTTGCCGGCTTCCAGGAGAAGCAAGGTGCGGCGGGGCTGCGAGCGGCCAGCAGCGCCCGGTGGGCAGGCGAGAGCCCCCCAACAGCCCCTCCCAGGGGGGCTCCAGCAGCCGCCTGCAGCCCAGCACCGTGCCGGGGAATGGCTGCACCAATCCTGCTCGCTTGACGGGCCAATAAAGCCCACCTAACAGGACTCGAAAAATGTTTGTTTCAAGTGTGTGTTTTATGTAAAACTATTTCTGCTCTGTGTGCCACTACATGGCTCTCCTCTATTTAATCGGCTACAGAGAGCTAGAAATGAGTTTCCACAGCGCAAATGCTTTCATGAAACTCCACCTGGAAGGTATCTTAGACTCCAATTAAAAAAGAATCCTAATTTTTTCCCAACTAGTTCCACTCCTCAAAGAGGACGCTAGGTACCCACCATTGTTGGTGCACTCACGGCCACCATCCAAGACCTTCATTTGTGGGCTGGGGGACCCGGGTGGCTGCAGCAGTGTCTACAAGTGTTTACGCTTTGCTGTTCAACAACATTAAGTTACATCTCGGTTATTGCCCAGGGGCGATTACGACTAGAGGCCAGGACTAAATGTGTTGTCTGAATGAGAACAGATGAGGAGCAGTGATTAAACTAAGAAGTAAATGAATGAAGTGAGGTGGGCGCGTGTGCGCAGCTCCTGCCTCTCCCCGGTGCGCCCATAATGGTGCTCGGAGGAATAGGGACACGCATGCTGCAACCCAGCCCTGCTCTTGCTGCTGCAGTTCTGATCTGTCCCAGGGCCCTTCCCCGTGTGCGCGTCATTTCATCAGCTCCCCTGGGGTACGGTATTTTTAAACCATGTCACAATTCTCTACGCCTTAACACAAAGGTTTTGCTTGGCGGTGGGGCGGAGGAGCAGCCTCGCAGCCAGGTGGTGTGAGCCTGTGCGGAGGCCGGCAGACGGCCCCCAGCCCACACCGAGGGTCGAGGCCACTGTGGCAGCCCGACCCCTCCCAGCTCCAGGCCGATGGCTGCCTTCTGCAGCACAGACCCTCCCCTGCGCAATGAGCCGTACTTTCACACCACGCCTTTATTTGCTGTTGGTTTGTATAACTGATGACTATAGGGCTACTGTCTTTAATACTCCCTCTACCAGCCCAGGTGACTCTCGAACGCGCAGGCAATGCACCAAGATGCAGGCAGTGCCACAGCTGAGCCACTCACAGGCGGTGGCGCGGCGGGACAACCTCGCTCACGAGCAGGGCGAGCCTTGTCCTCGCGAAACGTGCCAGGACTCGCCTGTGGCTCAGCCAGGTGGAGGGGGCAGCCGTGGGCAAGGTCTCTGTGGGCAGTGAAGCCCCTGGCACTCAATTTACCTCCTAAGGACACAGACCCAAATAGACTCGGCTGCTTTTTCACCACGCAGCTGAAGTTAATTCGGGTATTCCAGACTCCTGCCAAACACGACAGCCCGTCTCACCCCATCAGCGGGAACGGCAGCAGCCCTGCTCTGCACGTTAACAGCTTGCACCGATCCTGTCACTTCTGGGGAGCAATGCTCGGAAACTCCATGGGGTTTGCTGGGCACAGGCAGCATCGCCTTCCATTTCCTCGCGGCAGGGGTTAAAGCTTTGTCCCGGTGCTTTAGCTGACCCTAGATACTTTAGTGACTCGAAGCAGGAACAGAGCAATGCCCAGGTCCCGCTGCAGCCAAGCCCAAAGCACCTCTTGCTCCTCCAACAGTTTGCAAACAGGTGTTTGCATTTCAAAGACAATCTTTACTTACCAGATTTATACTTCAAGACAATTGACTGAAGGGGAAATATTGCATTAAAAAAAGGTGAAAAATATGACTTAGCATGTAAAGACATCTTCCATAAAAAACCTGGAGCTGTCAGTTTGGGATTAAAAACAAAACCTGCAGTGCTGTTCGTGGGGAGAAAAGCGTGGGGGAGGGAAGGGCTGTGAGGGAGATGTTGTACTTTACATTCCTGCAGTTAAGCAGAATGGCAGATGGTCAAAATAATACAGTTTTCACCAAATGGACAAGCTCAAGCAATATTCATGCAAGCACTGAACAATGCATCGCCTGCGCATATGAAAAGCGGGGCGGCTGCGGCAGGTGGGGCTGCAGGGAGGCACACCGCAGCGCAGCATCCGCCCGCCTCAGGAGCCGGCACATTCCTTCAGTCCAAACTTTCTTCTGGCGAGTCCTTAGCTATGCAATCAACCTTGAAGCTCCCCCGAAACCGCCCTGATTGATAGGGAGACAGCAGCTGCAGAGTGAGCAAGTAATAACCACGAAAGATAAAGGCTTTCATACAAATATTATAATTCCACTCGCAAGCTGTCTGGCACGAACTCTAATTACTTGGCTGTCTTGCAAGAGGAGCCTGCAACTTTGTTCAGAGCCGAGGCTCCGCTCGCTCAGCTGCGCTAGGGAGAGAAGCAGGGCTGCACGCAGCCACCGACGCGCTGGGACAGCCAGCTCCACTGGTGTCAAGATGCTTGCGAGAGGCTTAGTTCTTGTTCTTTTTGCAGTGATGTGGGGGAGGTTTTTTTTTCTCTCTTGCTCTGTTCGTTTCAGGTGGTGCACGGGCAATGTGAAATTATAAGTTGCAAAAACCAAGCAGCAGCTCCGTGATGGCATAGTAAATAAAAATTACCAGTTTCTGACTCACAGGTGGACCAGCACAGTGCTTAAAATTTACAGCTTGGCCAACAAACATGTGAAATTTGCAAAAAGGGGGGGAAACTCCGTCAAAAGCTGCCCAGCAGCTCTCTCCTGTAAGTCACGCTGGCTTCTGGGCGAGCGCCGCCATGGAGGTGATGCCACGCAGCTGCCATGGGCACTCGCCACTGGCGGGCCAGGGGGTGTGCCCAGCATATTCCCAGTGGCTGCCCCATCCCTGACCCCGTCCCCGTGGTGCCCTGGCCACGAACACACACGCAGGCGGGCCCAGCCACGACGAAAATGCTTCCCATCGCGGCAGGTGCTGGTGTTGGCTGGGCCCGGCAGCAGCTGCCTGGGTGGGCAGGCGGTGGGCACCCCGTGGGGCTCGGTATGCAGGGACGGGAGGAGATGGGGTGGTGGCAACAGGGACAGGCAGAGACAGACCCAGAGAGCCCCAGAGCCACAGCAGCCGTGCGTTGAGCACAGGAGGAAGAGGAGGAGGAAGAGGAAGAGGAGGAGAGCTGTTAGTGATGAAGTGCAACGCCAGCAGCAGCGAGGCCTGTGGGAAGCATTGCTCTTACCTGCAGCAATTACCATAATGAGACCATTACATATTCTAATCTAAAGGGAAAGAACACAAAATCATATAAGTACAGGAACTGCACACCCGTCACGCTCGCACGAAGGCCAGGCCAGCGGCTCGCAGGCACCTAGCACAGCGGCACGGCCGCAGGCGACATGGCAAACTTGGCACACGGTGGGCCCCAGTTGTAAGGGCAACTCACAATACAAAGTACACCTCAATATGCTCAGGGACCTAAAGAGAATCCAGTACCCACAGGCTTTTTCCTTGCCCCTGTTGGTCTCTTGATTGAAAAAACAGATGGAGGAAACGTCGGCAAAAATTGGAATGAATAAACCTCTCCCTTCAGCTTTCACCAGACTTGCCGATATGGTACGGGGGGACTTCAGCAGCCTCTTAGTTCAGCTGCACTTCCGACGCTGTTCATGGTCACGCAGTTTCAAACTGGGTAAAATCTGAGGCTTCACAGAGACCAAAACCACTGTTGCACTGTAGGCAGGACCACCAGAAGGTGACCACCACATGCAGCACTGGGCCACACAAAGCTCCCATGAATGGTGTCACTTGTGTGTGCAAAACCTCATCCCAGGCAACCATACCCCTGCATGCGAATGAGAGGCACACAAGTGACAGAGCAGATGCCTCCATGGTCTCCTACAGATACAACTGCTTTACGGTGATGAAGGCTCAAGTGTTTAAAATATCTTCCTTGCAGGAGGGGATTAAAAATTCAGTTAGTAATACAGATACAAATATACTTTAAATGAGGAGTTACCTTTCGGAAAGGTAGAGACGAATGGCTTATTTTAGCTTGAATCTACAGAACAGAAAAAATCTGGTTTCTCACACAGCACCAGGACATGTGCTCTAGGAAAAAAGATCTTTTAGCAATTTCTCTTCTCCCCGTGCAGCAGATGGATGCTCCTGAAAGCAAAATAACCCTTTCCCCACCCTTCAGATGTGTACAAGCACAGGAACATTGGTACTGATGATGGCAAAACATCTTGGACATCCTATGGAGAAAACAGGCAGGAACTCTGCCAGGACAGCAGCAGTGCAATGCTGTCATCATGCAGCCAAACTACTGGGGGTCCAACTCCTCACCAAAACTGGCTGAGCCCCCCTCAGGGACACCACGTGCGGAAAACCAAATCTAGAAGCATCTTGTCTGTCAGCTCCCTCAGAGCTGCAGTAACTAATTAGAGGGTTTTTTCCTTCCCCACCAACCCAACCCACCAGAAGGCCCCAGTATCTCTGTGGTTGAAAATCAGCTTTTCAAGTTGACTCTGTGCTCAGCAACAGCACTTAATGTGTACAGCGGGTACCGCTCACGGCTTTACAAGATACGGGCTCCTTACTGATGCGCTGCAAAGCTGCTGAGTTTGCTTTTACGAAGTACAACAGCAAAAAGGGTATAATTTGTGTGTTGCAACGCTACTGATAATTTCACGAAAAAGACAGCAACTCACTGCTGCGAAATTTCCCATGGAAATTATTTGGTAAAAGCAGGTGGTAAGCTACTGCCATTCCCCCTGTGCCTGCCCTTCCCCCACCCCCACCCCCACGTGCAAGCTGGAAAACCCTTTGCGCCTTTAACCACGTTCACACGCGCATTTCAGGGGCTACTACAGAATCCAGAAATTAGGTTCCTTTGGTTTTGACGTGGTCTCTCCAGAATTACTCTGCGCTGTCTCAGCAGCCGGGCACCGCCCCAGGCCCAACCATTTTCAGCGAGGGGCAGGCGAAACCAAACAAACTCCTCCTTGAGCGTGGCTGTGGTCACCCACCCTCACAGCACGCAGGGAAGAAGCAGCATCCCCAGCACTGCAACAGCATTTTCCTTTTCCCTCATTGCCCTTGCTGCCCTGGGAGGAACTCATTTGACAAACCAAGCGCAAGGCTATTGCCCTTCCTTGGTAAACTTTTCTATCATATGAGAAAAAGAGAAGAAAAGCAGGTCTTAATGTGGAACCCAAGTGTGTAAAAATGGATTACAACATCACACGTAATGGTTACGGTTTCTGAAGCTTTATACTTGAGAAGACCTACGAAGTTTTCACACGTGCCATGACATACCTCCCCCCCACCCCCCTCAATTAACCTATCAGCCATAACAGGTCTGTGGAAATCTTTGTTTTCTTTCCCAGTAAATGTGAAGGTAATAAAATTCCAGAGAGAATCATAGCAGTAAATCCGCTTAGCATTTTGACATGGTCTGCCTTCCACTCACAAGGACAGGCTCAAAATACAACATAAGCAGCATCCTGAACCTGCATGTTCAGGTGTGTGTGTTTTGAAGAAATTATCACTAAATAAAGCAGTGGCTGTCTTCATGCAAAACCACACGTACTCAACGGTCTGAAATGCAAATACAACCACCAACTGCATCAAGTATGCAGGAGGTCAAATAATTGGAACTGCACTTACACCACGCAGCTCTTTGCCGCGGTTGGTATGAGCCGTTACACTATTTCGTATTTTGTTGACTGACAGCCATTTAAACCTGCATTTGGTATCTTTCATTTGGCTTATGCCTTTAAGCAAACCCCAAAGGCTACATGGTTCAACCTCAGCAGCAACCTGGAAGAACAGGCGGCTGGCAGCTGGGCAACGGCACAGCACGGCACTTACCGACTATATTTGGAGAGTCTTTCTCCCAGCTGAGTTTACACAGCCCCTTCTCCCCGCTGAACCCACAAAGACGCTGAAGAAAGAAGGGTGCCTGAGCTGACTGCCCTGAGCCCACCCAGCAGCACGGCTCTTCGGAAGGTGTTGGGGGACAGCCCAGGCTGCGCTTGCAGGGCCAGCACAAGCCACCGGCAGTTTCCATACCTGCTTCCCCTGAGCAGGCTGGACCCTAAGTGAGCACCACAGCAGCTGAAACATAGGTAGAGGAGGAGGTTCGCTCCACTCTTGTTTGGCTATGAAAAACAAAAAAAAAAGCAGCGCCTCGAAGAGCTGTAATTGGCGCAGTAAGAATCTGAAACTACAGGTTGATCAAGGGCAGGAACAACCCCCAAAAAAGCACTCCCAGCACAGGTAACGAGTGCTTGACACCATCACGTACCCAGCTTTGATGGTTTTAGAGATTTGGAAATAAAGCCTGAATGTACACATCAAAGTTCTAATTAGTTGTGACTTGGAGCAGCCGCTAATTAATTCTGCATTGGCCAGCCAGCCAGACGGACCACAGCAAGCGTTAGTGGTTACTTCTCCTTTGCAGGCAGGCATGCAACACGCCGTGCAGCGCAAACCACCGCCCCGAGGCTTGGCCTGGGCACCGGCAGCCTGCAGCAGCAGGACGGCACCACACAGGCGCTCTCTGTCACGGCGGCTGCAGGGCTGACATGCCTCAATGCAGAGGAAAAATGCAAAGGGGCCGCATGGCCTGGAGCTTTCTCACAACCTGACAGCTTGAGCAGCTGGAGCTGTCACCCCGCAGAAGAGAGAGGCCCGTCAAGCTAGTATTTTTTCCCATCCCAGCACTGATTGCTAGGGAGGAAGCCTCCCTTGACATCTCCTCTCCCACAGATCGGAGCTGGGAGAGCTCCCTCTGAGACAATCAATTAAATGGAAAAAAGAAAGGGCCCAGGCTGGAAGCCCTGATGTTTCTCTCACCCCCACTCTGCTGCAGATCCCAAGGTTACACCAGGCTTGATGGAGAAGCAGCCCAGCACCTAACACAGCCTCTGGGACAGGTCCGGGCTGTACACCCTCATAGGCAGTGGGCAAAGGGAAAAACTGCTGCAAAGTAATGATGCAACATGCTCACCGTTCTGCAGGGATTTGTCCTCTTCTGAACCAGGCCTGGTGTAAATTTACACCAGACTGTTCAAGTCAGAGGAGCTACAGTGGGTACAGAGCTGATACCACCTAACGATTCATGGTATTTACTATAACTTTGCCCTATTTAATAACAGACCATTTCTAACCCTTACAGGGATGCTAAGATTTTCACCAATTCAAGAAAGTATTTCTCTTTCATGAAAAAAATGCAAAGTATCATACTGTCAGCATGTATAACCTTCGACTTTTTTAAAAACCTAAAGGGTCTGACCGAGGCACGGGGGTGGTCCCATGGTACACTGACGATGTAGGAGGTTCCTTCCTATTCCTTCATAAAGAACTACCAGCAAGGTGTTTAAACTCTTCAGACTGCTAAATGCTTGAGTAGATTAACAAATCAAGGAACACACCACAGCCTGGAAAAGATTTTCACTCGCTGCCTGAGTCTGAAAGAGCAAAAATGGTGTTTCTGATTTCTAGCGTCGTCTTTCTGACTGCGGGAGGAGGGATGCACTTCCACTCAGTCACTGCTTCATCATTCAGCAAAATTATTATTTTCTTTATAGCATCCACATGTCGTCATAGAAATCATTGTGATTTCTCAGTTCTGCCATTAAAAGACCCAGAAAGTGGATCAGAATTGCTGTGCCGTGTTGTTTGAATACGCTCAAGCAGGTTTCCCTAAGTGTGGAGGAAAGAAGGAGGTAATGGAAAATATGAAATGGGTTTATTCCATTTACACACGCTGAAAGGCATCTCTGGGGAGAAAGGGTAAATTCTGGGTTTCTGCAGAACATCCTCTTTCCTCCTTCATTAAATCAGGTAATTATGCTTGATTCGACTGGAAATTTCATTTGGCACCTTTTCATTCTCTGCTGTCAAGCAGCTACCATGGGCCAAGAGACAATTTCACCAAGCAGGAAAGGATCATCCGCCACCAGGCTCTGCCTCCGTGATGCTGAGATGCAGAGAGCACCTCGGCAAGTTCCTGGGTGAGCTGGTAGCTACCACGGAAGGAACACAGTGATGGGAGACCTCCATATTTCTGAGGCAAGAGTTTTGAGGCTGGCAGTGACGGAGGTGGTTATGAAATGCCATTTCTGCTGACGAGTAGAAATTAGGAGCCACACACATGCAACAGCACGGTGCTGAAAGCCGCCCCGGCGCAGCATCCAGCTGCTGGGCACTGCACCTTCCCGTGGTGGTGAGAACGCCCAGGCAGGTGGCAGCGCTGTGGAAGATGGGCAGGATGGCCACATGTGGACCACTGATAACCAAGACCAGAGGGGTAAGGAGCACCTCCTGAACCCGCTGGTGCAGCTTCAGGAGCCCTCTGAAGGCAGTCCAAGCAGGCAGCTGGGGCAGGCCGCTAACCCAGCAGTCAAAGATGCTCTAGTTTGCTGAAGATCAGCTGTAAGAACTGTGTGAATTAAACAGAGAGGAGAAGCTGGCCAGGTCCCTGCGCCTCCTCTGAACTCTTCACAGGGGAGGGAGGAAAAAACCCCACAGCAACACCTTGGGTCCTCTTCCCACCCCTCTGCTCCACCTCCTTAAGCTTTTCCTCTTTGTTTACTGCCTGGACAACCTCTACCATTGCAACGTCTGGCACCTACAACTGCACTTTTTCCTTCTCACCTAGAACACCTTGTGATGAGCTCTGTGCTAATGACTTGCCTTCTCGTGCTTCCTTCCACATTTAAGGGCAACACCTGTACTGGAAAAGTAAGGATTCAGAACAGAGGTTCAAGCCGCGTCAAAGCGCCGCGTGTAGCTCCACAGCAGCATCCCGGTCCAGGCAGTAACAACTGCCAGATGGTTTCAGCACTGCCTCTTCTCGCAGTGGAAACAGCTGAGCAGTGGGCTCCTAGCTGCCAGGCTAGTCTGGAATTTTCTAAGTCCCAGTTACTAGAAACTAATTTTTTCAGTTTCAGGCAACACTGTCATATTGATCAAACCCAACACTTGGCATGTGCCGTGTATGCTGTAATGTCGTGGCACAGCTACTCACTTTCAGAGGTGTATTTTTGAAATACTCAGCTCCATTCATCTTCCCTAAAAATATGCAAAAATATTTATAGAGAAGCTGGAGAGACTTTATTCTACCTAGTACACATAACTGACAAAACACACTACAGATTTTCAAGGAGAAGGCATCGACAAAGAAGTAAAAAAACCCCAGAAAAACCAAACCAAATGAACCCCAAAGGAACCATCACTCAGTTAGCATTAAAAAGAATGTAAGTCTGTTTAAGACAACAGTTACTCCACGTTTTGTGTTGTTTCTGTCAAAAACAGATTTTAAAATTGCGCGGCCATTTGAAATACTCCCTTTTGCTTTAAACAGGGAAAGATAAAGCTCAGCACCTAGAAAAAAGTGTTTTTCAATAAACTAAATCTTGTTTGTTGTTTGTTCAAGTTATTTTCTACATGAAATTTATGCATGTAAAAGTCCGGAGACAAAAGAAAAGCATGTGTCACCTTTTCAACAAAAAGGCTGCAAGATCTCAGTTTTATGTAAATAAGCAGGCACAGCTTCCAAGGCTTTAAAACCAGGGAATGCTGAAAACCTCTGTAGTTCCTCAACTCAAGTGTTGCTCCTGGGCAATGCTATAATATTCATTAAAGAATCCATTTATCAACAGATACCACATGTCAGAGTTTTCCAGCACAGTTTTCCTGACACTCCGCTGAAAATGATGCTTTAAAAAAATTTAAATGGAAAGCAATAATCTGAGGTATTTTGCCTGCCATTTCATTCCACAATAGCTGTAGCAACTAAAAAGCAAAGATTTACACTATATCCTTTCTGATAACGTCAAGCATTATGCTTTATTTTCCAAATCATTAGCATGCACAAGAATGACCTCATGGTGAACAGATGCACTTGGATATGGCAGTGATTAGATCAGTCCTCTCAGCAGTCAAGTGTGCCCATTTCAATTAACCCTTTGAAGCACTAACTGCAAGTCTGCGCTGCTGAAAAGCAGGTTTGTAGATTCTCTTGAAAGTAGAAATCTACCCTCCTAAGTATAAAACCCTGAAATCTAAATCTTTCTCTGGTGGAAAAGTTACCTCTTTTCCTTTCTAGAATATCTGACTACTTCCACTTTCTAAGGGTTAACATGATTCTGGCTTCCGATCTTAAATGGAAAGAAAAAAAAAACAAACCAAACCCAAACCCAACCCAACCCAACCCAAACCAACAAATGCTTTTTATTCAGCAGAGGTAATTAAAGTTGGAACGTTTTGTATCTGTTTGTGCCTGTTTAATTTTTACGATATTTTCAAAGAACACACGAGTATTTTGTTGAATAACTGTTTTTCTTTTTGGCTGAGGGAGCAAGAACAGAAAAAAAGACAGCAGCTTAAACCCCCATCCTCTAAAACGAGAGAAATCTGCAGAGGGAAAGGATAAGAATAATTCAATAGTGTTGGATTACGGAGGATTTCCTGGGCTGACTCTCATACCCAGCCTAATTAAAATACAGCATGTAATGTACCAGTTTAACAACAAAGGACCGTATTCTCATCTTTTGTTCCTAATCTGCACATCCCCTAAATGAGTTCAGGGATGCCCATTCTGCCTACCAGGCTGCATTTTCAACGTTTAAGGTATTCAGGGCTATCTATGATACATACAGGGTATGTTGAAGGTTCTACTTCTGAAAACAGCAAAAGAGGTCAATCGGACGATTTCCATGCATCAAATGTAGCACCTGCAAGACTATTTGTGACCTGGGAGACTGAGCCAGGGCATACTTACAGGAAACCCACGTCCCTCTGAATCTAGGGGAAGCATCCCTAGAGGCAGTATCAGCAAACATAAAAACATTTAGTTTAAATAAACAGATCACAGTTAATAATACACCAATAATGTGTGTCATTAACAGCTACATAGTCAATTAATTTAATGGTCTTGATTTGCTTTATATACTGCGTTAATTACTAAAACCAATCTTACTTTTAATAAAAAAGCATACTTACTCATTGACCCTTTCTATCGTGCACACGTATACGCAGCGATGGCAGGATTACAATTAGGTGGTTTTAAGAACAAAGACCAGAGGAGAATTAACCTTAAATTTACCTGAAAAGTTCAAGCTAGGCAGGGTTAGCAGTATCAGCTGGCTTGTTACTTTAGAAGGGGAAACACAGACCTGTGTCAGCTCCATGCATTTACTGCTCTGTGATTCATTTTTGCTTCTGTTACAGAACAGAAATTCCCCTTTCACATGAAGAAAAATGCCGCCCGTATTTCTTAAGGGGCAGACAGCCGATTTTGCAGGCACAGGACAGGGGAAGCTAAGCTTGGAGGAGGTCTTGCTGCCTGTGGCACGGGGGGACAGGCTGCACGCTGGAAAACACAGAGCTGCCGCTGTTCGCAGCCCGCAACCCTCCTGCTTGCCCCCAGCTGTGACCATGCCGACAGGGAAACCGGTGACTTCAGAATAGTTTTTCATCCCTTTCTACTCATTAGGAGGGATGAATAGTGGCTGCAAACTTCAGTCAAATTGCACCCGAGCTGGTTTGTTACTTATTTCTGGAGGCTGCCAGCACATTTGCAGTACCCCGCCAATCTGAACCACGATAAACTTGGGAACAGGCGAGGCTGAGGCAGATGCTGGCGATCCACACGCAGCTCCGCACCAGGCTCCCTGCTCACGGGCCGCGGGCTCGCCCCAGCAGCGGCTGGCAGCGGCACCTGAGCTGCAGGGTTTACATTCAGCCTCCTTGCCGATTGCCAGGATGGCATTTGATGGAAAATACATCCTAATGGCAACCACCGACACAGCTTGTGGCAGTATCTGACCGACTATGCAGGTACATCAGTGGGTAATGTGAGGAGACTCTCTAAAGCAAAGACTTTCAATGCCAGAAGTTGTGACTGGCCTCCAGCTTCTTTGTGAGCATGAAATAAATTCTGACATTCAAAGTCCAAAAACTGGGACCTGACTGTGGCAGGTTTTACTCTTTAAAAAAGCAATAAAATTGTGAAATCTTAAAAACGCATTCAGGTATTGATGATTTAACAGTATTCTGAAAAACTTAGGCAGACATTAGAAACATTTTAAATATTTTTGGCATACCAAATATATCACAACCTTTAGAAAGTATGACTAGCAGTGTTATCAAATGAATCTGTCCTTGCTTGTCGAACTGAATAGCTATATAAGATCACTGTGTGCTGTAAGAATGACGTGAAAACGGAATACAATTACGTGTAGAGCAAAACATTTAAAAGATATCAATGTATCTACATTTTTATTTGCTGATGCATCAACAGATAAATGATTCAAAGCGCTAACAACACTGCGCATGAAATCTACATTTCTATTGAAACTGATAATTTTTTTGTCTCAGGCTTTTGGCAGAGTGTATAAAAGAATTTAATTCACAGCTGTTCTACTTTTTAATGTAGAAAACATTAATCAAAGCTTTAAGTTATAAGCTTTTCTAATGTTGTTTAGTATTCCAGTTCAACAAAGATCAATAGAGGCCATCCCTGTGTTTCTTGACGCCTCTCCAGGAAGCAGAGGCGCGATTATGTAAATAGCACTGGTTCCCCTTTACTTCTGCCAGCTTGCTTATCTCCAAAGCCTTCTGCCTGCTGCTACTGGCGACCAATGCAAGGACATGCATACACCTCTTATCTCCTAACAAAGCTCTGAAAGCTCGAGGATTGGAGCCAGTAACGTTAAACAATGATGCACGGCTGATTTTATTTGTAAGTGATTTATTTTAGCAAATTTAATTTCTTCCTTCAATTTTTCAGTTTAGATGGAAGATTTTTGCTAACAAGTCAGGCTAAAGAGAAATACAGCAGATGTCCTGCTTATAAAGGTTTGAAATAATCTATTAAACAATCCGAAAGAGTAGCAGGGAATAATTAGAAAGTGCTAGTTTCACCCGACGGGGGTAAAAAAAGGATTAAGGAATCTTTGTTAAAGAGTCTAACCCATAGTGACCATATACTTTTTGGAGACTGGAAAAAAAATAAATCTTAAGGGTACTAGAAATCTGCATTTCAGAGTCGAAGTTTCCATCAGGAGACATTTAGTAAAACAGCAAAGTAGCAGTTCACAACTTACTGACTGTACGCTAAATTAAAACCTTTATAGGGCACATAAGGAATACATTCACAGAGTTCAGCATCACATCTTTGTATTTCAGTGGGGCTGATGAATGATGATCGCATTCATGTGCGTGTACATAAATGTACACATGTACGCACACACATATACTCAAACAGGTTCCAGACCAGGTGTTGGAAGGAAGCCTGAAATTTGCTTATCTATATTTAAGGGAAATGTTAGCATACTGCACACTGCCATGATTTTCTAACAGAACACCATTCTTACATTTCTTTTGCATTAATCCCTGACCCTGGTATCTGAGCAGCATAATCCCCATTTAGCATTAGTAGCAACGGCTTCTACTGTGAGGAACTATTTTTCCATAAGTAAGCACCAATTCAGGCATAGCTTTTGAACAACATATTCCCAGCTCAGCAAGAAACCCACACTCCTGAATGAACCAGAGCACATTACTGAGAGAAAGTTCATTAACCTTGCTAGATTCGGGGGTTAACAGGATAGCTGAAGAAAGGAGCAGAGTGAATAGCTCTGATGCAAAACAAATTAAAATGAATGTCATCATTCCTTTTGATATTCATTAGTAGATTCAGGGGAAGAATGGTTGTCTTAAATTTGCAAGCATTTATCTACAAAAAACAGGTGTACATCTGCTGCTCAAGTGCTTCTTAGTGCTAAAGAGAAAAATAACGTCCAGAGACTCACCAGTTCCACCAAGGGAGTAGCTGGGAGAGGGAGAAAAGACCTGAGCGGCAAAATCCTCAAATGTCATTGCTTCTTTATGGTTCTGGATTATTGCTTCGAGATACAGAGCTCTTTCCTCATAACTGCAACAACCAGGTTAAGGAAATGTGTGTGCAGAATTGAATAATGTTACACAACGTCCACCAACACCAGCACTTCAGATACTCAACAATGCTAACCAGGCTGTATGCAGGCGTGGAAAAGAGGGGACCAAAACTGCACAATGCTGCTTAACAGTTCTGAACGTGAACGCTGAGGAGTGAATACGCCCAATGGCTTAAAATTAAGGGTAATACCTTTTAGCTCTGTGAATGAAAAGCTGCAACTCAGTAGATCCGACAGATTGCTGAAGTTACCAAGGGCAGAAACGAACCCCGTAGACTGCAGGCTTTTTTAAAGCAAACCCCAACTTTAGCAGACAAGCTGTGGCATTACAGGAAGTTCCTGGTACACAATGTTCCCATTACAATGACCCTGTCAGACTAGAAAAATAGTTAGATTGAAGAGACAAGCTACAGGACAGAGGAGAACTATCCCCACACAAACACACCCCCCCACACCCCCCATGTATTTGATCACTGTAGTTCATAAAAGAAATTAGCTGTCATAAACAGTGCCTGAAACTGTGAAGTTTGTACTTAAGGCAGGTGCTAGGAGGTGTAATCTTATGTATCCTAAATAAATGATGCATATTGGAAAAATTCACCCCACTACTTGCACGCATTATAGTCTGCATAATGCAGGCAACAAAGCAATCTAAAATCAAGACTATTGCCTTTTAATTAAAACTCGGCAACCTGGAACACACAGCATTCAAATGTGTAATCAAAAACCAGTCACCAATAAAACTTACAAGCGTAACAAGCTGAAGCAACTTTCCAGCTGTCTTAATAGGACCCCTGCTTGCGGCAGCTTTTCACAGCGGAGAAAGCAAATCTTTTCCTTTTGTGTGCAGCTTCTGTTTTCTCAGAAGGTGAATCATACACTTCCAATAACAGGATAACGTCTGAAACAAATCTACAATGGGCTGAAGAACCTCACGTATCACTTTATGAATTAATGCTCGCAGGAGCCAGTATGACATCTCATTCTCTGTTTCCTCATTTAAAACAAAAGTTTTCAGATTTTGTTTCTGTTACGGAGAAATGCATTCTAACTCTGCGCGACTGTTATGCAGAAGCAAAGGCCAATTTAGATTTAGAAATTGGAAGCAGTGAGAATAACACCAGTGACAACATAATGCAGGTGAAGGCATTTAAAACTGAAAAGCATTACTAATTAATACCGAAGTACCATTTTTTACTTTCATTACATCAACAAAACCACTCTGAAACAGGATTTAAAAAAAAAAAATATATCAGAGTAAAGCCATGCTTAAAAATAGGACATGACGGTCTCGCGTTCTACCTCCAGGGCAATAAGCAAAGCACATCTTAATTGTACTCAGGTTCCTATAAGCTCGGTGGTAAAAAAGAAAAAAAAATTTTTTGCTTTTAATGCTAGCAGAGGACGATTGATATGTGATAAATCTTCTTATAAACTTCCCGTGGAAGCCCGAGGAAAGAAAATCAATACATAGCATTTCAGAGTTTGCACCTGCTGACAGCATTATTTGCTTAGTTTTTTTCTCTCTTTTCCCTATGCCCAGGAGAACACATTCCTGATAGTGCAAGCATTAGCCCGCCTGCGTTTGGGGCTGCCTCCCTATTATGGGCTGAACTCCTGATGACTCTTGTTAATGAATAGGCTGCCAAACTTCCTAGGAGAGGAGGCACACGCCTGGGCCCTATTCTAAAGGGACTGACGGATGCCATTCACTTCTCATTATGAAGATGCTTATTCCACGGTGCGCTCGGCTGTTGCCAGGGCTGTGCGGAGCACACGGCCGGGCGAGTGCTGGCCCTGCTAACAGCGGGACGCGGGGGCTGCGTGGCCGTCTGGCGAACAGCCCCTCCGCCACGGAGCTGGCACGTGCTGGCGCAGCGGGAACAGACCCAGGCGTGACAAATTACTGAAAGGGCTCGGCTAAACTTGCGGCTGACGACCACCTGAGCCTGCGGACCAGCCATCAGCGCTCAATTCATTGCACAGCCTTTTAGGCTGCGGTCTGCTTGTGGGCCCACTTTAAACAAGGCAGGGAGACTATAAAGGCTTTTCATGCTATGCCTAATAATATCCTGCTGTTTAATGAAAGACCTTGCACATCTAACACATAAGCATACAATGCGCAGAACAACTGCTAACACACCAGAAGTTTGTACCGATTTTGCTAAATATTGCACGGAAAAAGAGAGTGAGGAGGTTTTGACTAGGTTAGCATTACATCTTGTAAAACCCTTATTTATGAAATGGAAGATACCCTAACCACACAAAAGACCAGAAAAAAAACACTCAGCCAAACAGCTGGGCAGCTACAGGAGAGGCATCTGAAAAATAACATACTGAGCTGCGCTTAAGCCAAGGTCCAGAGCGCTGTGCAGTGCGATTAGCAGCTCCAGAGGCACACGAGGAAGATCCCAATTCAGTGCTGCTCTTCCAGATTAAAAACCTGAAAGCAGTAGGTGCAGGTACCACAGACTCAGTGAGGAAGGCCGCTGCATAAACCAGCTCCACTTCACCTGAACCCTTCGCAGCTCAGTGAACTCCTTACCTTGCCCAGGCTCCCCACAGCACAGCTACCACCAGCACCAGACAGCACAGCGGCTGCTCCCACACGGGCAGTGAGCGAGATGCTCATACTGATTTTCACTTACAGCCTAATCTAAAAAGCATTAAGTCACTGCAGGAAAGTTAAACTAAACTCTCTGCTATCCCTATTTTAAAACACACACATATTAGGGAAAACAGTTTGGATTCATTTAAAAAAAAAAAGTCAACTAAGGTTTTACTGAAGTTTAGGAATTCTAATGGAGGCATTAGAAACTTAATAAACAAGCTTTAAAGAACCCTCCCAAAATACCTCCAGCCTTGTAAACACAGGTCAAGAAACTAGCATGACATCACGAATAGTGCCTAACCTCTCACACAAAAATCTTTGTTCTGTAACCTGCTCAAGTTCCACTTCTTACATGCAAACAAACCCATCATTTTGCTACTTAACTGTATTTATGTCAGAACCTTCTGCAGGCACCACTACGTTAGTCATCCATCAGACAGCCTGGAGTCCCAGGCAAGGTATTTTCAGGATCTGAGAGAACCTAACATACCCAAAGAACAATAATATGACAGAGATGAGGGGGCAGAGGAGAAGACTCAGCATTTCAAGACCATTTGTACAGGAGCAGTCTGAAACAGTAATTTTCAATTGCAGCCTCAAGAAGCTTCGTATTTATCACCATGTAAAAACGCTTTCATCCAGATAATCACTAGTGCAATACTTGATCTGTCAAAACTGCAGCCCTTGTAAATGTGCTGTGCCTTCATCCTTAAGAACCCGTGATGCGATTTTACTTACTTACATGTGTTAGAATGTTAAGCTGAATCTTTTTAATATGAAATTTGTGTCATCTCTCCCCTGTCAGCTTTCGGCATAGCACATCTGATGCAAAGATGCCCATGAATGCTAAGCTGCGTCGCATTATTTACATCAAGCCAGTATGTGCAGAGTGCCGCATAAACTACTACTTTTTAAAAAATGCAACACATATATCAGCAAACTCCCACTCCCAGCTCATTGTTATGCTCTGGGTCAAGCAGGGCCAGGAGAAAGCTTGAAGTGCCTGGCTGGCTTTTCTACAGAAGCCTCAAGGCTAGATTGCTGAAGTGAAGCATGCAAATCATTTTCTGAAGACGGCCTGGCTGCAGGGAGGATGGGTTATGATCTTGAACCCTACCCCGGTGAAGAAGCTGGACAGCTGGCTTCCCTGATTAACTAAGCCCTCATTTATCTGAAGGTTTTGGGCGTCCCCTGAGATCTTCAGATAAACGGAGTTATACTAGACATTCAAAGGAGCTGATCAAAAGCAACCTCTTTTAATATGTATGGCAATTTGACCCACCTCTTCAACAACTGCATTATTTTACATTTTGCTTTTACCATGGTGAAACTTCAGAGCAGAATGTTTTCAATGGGCATGAACATTTTTATTTATTTCATATATTAAACTATGTCGAGAGCCACGACAAGGAGTGAATTATCCACCATGAATACGTGTAACTGTGGGAGAAAAGAATTTAGCTCAAATTTGAATACAGCAAGCAAATCTCAGTATCCGAGTATCATGAGCTTTTATATCAGTTCATCAATTATTTTAACAGTTCAGCTATACAATGTAAGCAGTAGGACGATCTGTGAAGCTCTGTGGTGAAACACATGCAGGACCTCCTTCCAGATGGACAATCCAAAAGAAGAAGTAATGTAGAATTTTCTGAATATTCACCAGAGATGCAGGTAGCAGCCAGTGCACAGCTGACCTGTGAGCATCACCTCCACAATTAACCTCTACAACGTACAGCCAGTTTCAGATGCATGATTTAAAATATAAAGACCTTGAAAAGCCTTCGAAGTCCTACTCATCTGGGGTCTACAGGTGAGCTGAGCCATCCCTGGGTCTGCCCAACATCTCCCTCTCTGCACATACGCACAATGTTAAACCATAAATAACTATTTAGAAACAGGGAAAAAATAGAAGATGATTATTTAAACAGATCCTGAAAATTTAGAACTTTTGCTTACTAACCTTAACTATGCGCTGACTTCAAGCAAAACCATCAACTACCCATCACTGCTGATGGCAATGGCTAGCAAGTCCTTCCCCACTCTATTTTTTGGAAATAAAACATTTTGGCAACGTTTATGTACTCTCACCAACATACGGAAACAACTGTATTTTGCTGACACAGCACTCTCTTCATGCAAACAAAAGACAAAAGTATTTGTGGGTTTGTGAACAGGTGGAGAGAGAATTGACTGGCTGCTCTCCAGAGCTCATCGTTTGCAGCGTGCCGATGCCAAGGGGCTCTAGGCCTGGGACTGGAACCCCACCGCCTGGGTCCATGGAGAGCGCGCGCTGAAACAACTGTTCCTCTGGCTCCGGAGGGACTGCCAAGGAAGTTAATGCGGACTATTGGCATGAACCTATTGCAATTTCCATCTGTGATGTGAATCCCACCCTGAGAAGGGCTTTGGGGGCATCTGGCCAGTGGAGTAGCTAAAAGTATAGAGGCAGACAGCTCTTTCCAGCCCATCGGACATCAAGGCTGTCTACATGTCCACATGCCAATTCCTCCTTCCACCCAACTAGGGAGACTTGAAGGATAAAATCTTTGAACTTAGTTCAATGCAAGAAAGCATGTTTCCCAAATCTATGCTAGAGCTTTCCAGCCTCACTGGTGCTTATATAGGTGATCACACGGGTAGTGTGCAGACAAGAGAAGGAAAACCTGTTTTGCAAACAGCCGATTCCTTGGGCAGGCCTGACAGACTCTAAGGCAGAGGAAATAGAAGGCTATGGTGAACTTCTGTTTTACCCATTGCCCTTTCAAGACTTCAGTACCAAAGAACTACTGGTAAATCATTTCTGACCATTACAATGTATTTTGGTATCCTCCTAATTTGTATCATAAGAACCAAAGATGGTTCCACAAAAAAGGTTTGCTCCTGAAACCACGATAGTGGTTTTGAAACCAAACAAGAACATAAATGTTTGGGACTTACCAAAGCAGAATAAAGCAGGGACCATAAAATTGAGGTTAACATAAATGTATTGGTAAATGACCTCTATGCACCTAATTGTTCTCCTTAAGCTCTGAACAGGAGAGAATTACTGTGCTTTTAAAATGTTGCGATAGGCAATTTCAGTGTGAAACTCAATATGCTTGATTGGGCCTGCCATCATTTATGGTCTAGTGGCTGTCACTGCTGCACAAATTTAACTGAAAACTTTTGGGGGAATTTTAGTAACATATATCCTTCACTGAACAGGTGCAATTAAACCATACCTGTCAACAACTGCAGATTTATGTGCTTTTTTTAGAACAGAGCATCTGAGATTAAAACTTTTCAGAGTGATGCATGTCTTAAATTGGTCAATATAACACGTAAGACATGTATTAGACGAGGCTGACTATAACCATCCAACTCAAACCAACGGTTTTGTGCTAGAGGGGAGTGAGACGGGCTCCCTCACCGTGGTCAGCCCCTGAGAAGGCCATCTGTCTGCGGTGCAGCCGCAGGAGGCAGGGCTTGATGCCCTCCCTCAGCGGAGCAGGGACGGCTAGTGCCAGGGCTGCTGTTCCACCTCCTTATCCAGAGCAGGCAGATGATCCTTTGCTGCCAAAACCAAGAGCTCATCCTCTCCGCAGTATAATTTTCCTCTGCTCTGCCACCCCTCAGTACAGAATTACACTAGGCAGGCAGCCCTCTTTTACTGTTGTGTCAGGGGGACTAGAGGGGGGATTTCCAGTCGTGGGGGATGGCTGGAGCCCAGCACACCCTGGTGTACAAGAAATGCGACACTCACCAAAACTGACAGGTACAGACAGATTTCCAAATGGATTTCTCCTTTGAGGAGTTTTTGCCCACTGTCTTGGCACCATGTCTGGAGCTCTGCCATCTCTCTCCCCCCAAGGGGAGCCTGGGTCTTTGCTCAGGATTACAAAAGAATCCCAGTCCCGACTGATGGAGACAGGGTTTCAGATACTGCCGTAACACCGAATAAAAAATAACCTGTAATTGCTGCAAGTAACATGGCAGACTGCTACAGCATTTTCCAACACGCACTGTGCAATGCATTTCTTTCCTCACAGACTGTTGCCATTAACTGCTTTAAAGAAGAAACTGGAAAACAACAACAAAACCACATTTCACATGGTGTCAAACCATTTCTGCAGAAATCAAGTAACGTGAAGGTGCCCCGAGGCATAAAGCTCTGGCTCACGCTCTCCTGTGCGGAGCCCTGCTCTGGCGCTTGCTCTTGGCTCCCGTGGCTTGTTAGGTAGCACGTTGCCCAAGGTGTGCTGCAAACCACCCGTCTGGCAGAAGCACTTGCCTGCCGCTCTGGGATATCAAGAATATGTGGCACATTAGTCATGCCAAGTGCTTCAGGGAAGAATTTTGCATTTATTATGATTAAGGCAGAAAACAAGCTTTCATCTTAATTTACTACTACTACTCCTTGCGGGAAGCCCCTGGGAGCAGATAACATCATACCATTACAGACCGATCATTTTGTAGGAGGGGTGAAGGAACAACGGATTACTTTCCTAATACAATGCAATTCTGTACTTTGACAGCACTCATGTTTATCCCTATCTGAAGCTTTTTTTATTCCAACGTAGAGTACTTGTGATTATCTCCTATCAGGTATTCCTGTTTGTACAGATACCTGCTCTGAGGGAAAAAAAAAAAAAGTTAGAAATGCACCTCATCTCCTTTATCACCTTTGTTCTCATTGAAAGCATTCCTCGCCTCGTACAGCAGCAACAGAACACTACAGCAGTGCACAGACCAGTGGCAAAACTGCCAAACACATATGTGCCTAGAAAAATGGCACTGTACATTCTGCATTGTACAGTCAGCCCTCTGCATACGCCAGGTCCATTCAGCAGCTGCACTCCATGCCTCACCATACTGATAAGGCTTTGATTAAAATATTTCAATTGATTAAAGTGATGACTTAATTGCCTATTATCAGTTGGGGCAACAGAAGCCCTAACTGGTAAATCATTTCACAAGGCACGCAAAGATTTAACCCCCAAGAAGCTATTTCTGAAAGTACTGCAAGGACTATTGTACGTTCAGATATACAAGTTCTTGGCCAGCAAATTAGTGGGGCATGATTCCCCCAATATATATTTTCTCTAGAAGTATCCATATAGCTCCTATCCAATCCTGAGAGTTACTCAAAAAGGACAGAAGCTGTGCAGGTCTAACTGAAAGTCACCTTTCCAGGGCCCTAGAGCAGAGAGCTGTAGAGGTCCCCTCTCCTGAGGGCAGAGGGGTGAGCTATCTCCTGGCATTCTCCTCCAGCAAAGTACTTGGTCACCCAGGGAAATAACCTGGAGACTGCAAAATGGGTGGAAGAGGCCCAGAGAACAGAGGGTTGAGAAGATCTGCTGGTCTCCCCCAAGGCAGCACAGGCTGCAGAAGAGATGGACAGAGATGGACCCTCAGAAGAACCTCATTGAGAGCAGAGCCTAGCCCCACCTTGCCTTTGCCTATGCACTGAGCAGGAGCTCAAGAAAAGGAGCTGCCATCATGAGGAGCCTTCACTGTACAGGTCTAGACAGAAAGCTGCCCAATGACTGCAGAAGACAAATCCCTAGGTCGTATTTTCTGAGGGATCAGTATAACATCATAGCTGTCCCATTTTATCAGTGTATGTACAGCTGCCAATGCTCATGTTCTGCAATTATCTGGCTTGTTCCACAAGCGGGGTGATCATCAAGGGATAAATAACTGGAGGAAAGGTCACATGTTACCAAGCAATGCTTCCCCCATGCTTTGTCGCAGTCTTAATTTTATTCAAGAATAAATTTAAACTTTCAAACACTAATAAAATGCACCTATTTCAGTAATTCCACTAATGAGCTGTTACTTTTGGACATCTCAGAAAAAGGGCAAAGGTACAAAGGTTCAATTATTTGTCATTTACTTATGCCTTCCAGTTCCTTCAAATTGGCTGCTTGAGCACACAGGGATACTATACTATCCCTGGTCCACTACTGTTAGCCACATACCAGCAATACTATCCCCTTTTACTTTTATTATCCGCTTTGTTACAGCATATGTGTATTACAGGGAAAGGGAGGTTTCTTTTGAAAGCTTGAGTATCTTTCCACTAAACCAGTATTCTAATATTTTTTTGTTTGTGAACAGCAGCAGCAGGATTTTCAGAACTGTTAAAAGTTGCCCACACCAACCTTTGGGAGGGACGGTAAAACTCCTGACTGCTTTTATCAGGCAGATCTTGAGAACTTTTGAAAACCTCAACCCTGAAGTAACAGCAATAAAGAGTCACTAATAGAAAGCCAGATGCCAGCCTGTGAATTGATGTCCTTCCCCAACATGCGATCACTTCAGAGGTATCGTTAAAGTGGTTGCAGAAATGACAGCTTATGACGACAGATGCTGTACTGCATTAAAACCCTCCCCAAAACCTTGTGGAGAAAAACCTTCAGGCCTGTTTGCATTGGGTGGCTGGCATTTGTAACTCATTCTTCAGAGAAAAAAAAGTGACCGAGTAACTGAACCCTTAGGAGGAGAGGCTGTTTAGGAAACAGCAGTGCCGTTTTGGAGCTACAAACCATCACTAGTGGGGTTTACGTGTATTGTGCATCTGCCTTCTGCTTAACACGGGTGCTCTCTTGGAGCCTGCAGACTGCACTGCATGGGTCAGGTTAAGGAGAAAATTGCAAACTCACTAATTTTTGCAGCATGTGTGGACCAAATATTTAATTAAAACGTCAGACCTGGTGTGTGCTACCAACACAATATAGCTTATCTGAATGTGCAACATAAAGACATTGTCCACCAGTGTTTGTCATTCATTCACCACTTACAGATGGCCAAGCCATGTGGGTATTATTCAGCATATTCCAAGTGTGAGACCCTCACTGGTAGGTTGGACGACCTAATGGAAACTAAAGGACCAGAATATGCCAAGTAAAAAACAAATATGCTCTATCCACACAAATAAATTAAATATGCTGAGGAATGCTCAGGCACTTCACCTTCTTTGTATGAAGCACCTCGCATCCATGCTATTAATTTTTTAACTTTTTTTTTGTTGTTTCCAAAGCAGGATAGCTACGCTGAACATCTGACACTTAAGCAGAAAGAAAACCGTACAGCCAGGGAGTATTATTACCTTCATTTTACAGAAGATGGAGGTACAGAGAGACTGAAAAATGGATGATTTTGTGGTTAAGGAACTAGAGAATAACTCGGGCCTCAATTTTTTTTGCCTTGACAGATTTCCCATCTCTCCTGTTTTAATAAGTAAAAAAAAAAAATGTTGTATTTTAAAACACTTCTACTAACTAGTATGTTTTAGAAACAAAAGTGACTTTAATTAGAGTTATTTCTATGAATAGTAATTCTGTAGTTTTAACATCTTAAGTGGAACTCATTTCATTTTTGCAAAGCTAGAAATCCCCTCTCTCTCATAAGATACAGCATCCGGTTTTGGTAGCAGCAGCAGGCTGCAAACTATCAAAACCTTTAGCTGGTCCTGGACTTCAGTGTCTTTAGCTCTGGGCCGTATAAGTGTGTTTACTGGGGAGCCAAGTTCAGGGGGAGAAGCAGAAACAGTTTTTCTGGTAGCTCATTGTTTGCATTTGACAGCTGTTGGAAACTGCTTACATGCTGGAAATATTAATAGTCTTGATGGAGATAAGTGAGGCAGGCAGGCAGGAATTAGAAGAGCTGTTTATCACATGGCTCTCCTATATGGCTGCAACTTCCTCTGGACATGTCAGATAATACGATTTGGTCCTAAAACATGCACAGCAGATAGTGGAATGTTTACTTGGAGCCGTAACCAGAAAATAAAGACCGCAGCATGGTTAAGTGAAAGCCTCATGCCTTCTCCTTAAACACAGCCACAGCAATTACTGTTTGAGTCTCCACAGGAGGGAATGAGAGAACCTCTTCTCCTTCCTACGGACCTTGTTTCAGTGAGTTATGCCTCTGTACCTCATGATGAGATTGCTGTAATGTCCTATACGTGTACCTTTACCCTCAGGACACTCAAAAATAAAGTTGATACAGAATGCAGCTGCCTGCTCATTAAGCAAGAACCCATATTGGGAGCGCAGCTAGCCACTCGGCCAGGATCCGCAGTGCCTTGCCATGATGAATTTCCAGGTGGAGCTCGGAAGGATCCTGCAAACCTCCAAATCCCAGGGCAGCTGGGGCACGTGCTCGCGGGGATGCTCTGCAGTGAGTGCTGCCTCTTGCTGAGCACAGGCCGGGCTGCAATTCTCTCACCATAAATGCAAAGGAGCTGCTAGCAGGGGAATATTCAGCTAGCCAGACTAGATCTTCCTGTCTTTTACTCAGGCTTTTAGGAAAAGGGCAGACTTGCTTGTAAGGTCTGTGAGTTTAGGTTCTTAATGATATCAGCTGATGACAAAATGCTGTTGGTAGTCACTCATATCTTAAAATTTTCTACTAACAAAAAAATGACAGCTCACAAGAGTCTAAGTAAGAGGCTTAGAAAAGTTTTTGAAAATGAGATGTTATACTTTGGTCATTGTACATATGAAAATACACAAACACAGAAATATATACAAGTAGACTTACAGGCATGCGCGTATACCCTTCTCAGTATATTTTAACATTACTACACTTACTGCCATCACATTCTCCAAGTGCAAGCAAACTCGGCGAAAGCTGGAAATGACACCAGACTGGTACACTACCTCTTAAAAAATTCAAATGCCACTCAGCTCTGTTCCTCATCCCACTCTGTTATGTAGTGCACCTTGAGAAAGGGTACAGGTCACTGCATTTCCGGAGTCTGTATTTTCAAGCTCCATCACAGCAATATCAAAGTAAATATACAGTTAAGAATCTCCCAGGATACTGGCATACTCCAAACCATTCAAAACCTGAATGTACCAGCAATAACCTAAGTCATTCTCAGCTTTGAAAATCGAACAATCAGAGATAGGGGAAAAGGGAGATAATGACAGATTCATATTTCAAAATTGTTGAGAACGGTTCATCAGATTTACAAGACAATTAAGTAACTTGCGAGGTAATGTCACCACAGTAAGTCAGAAGTCAACTTTTGTCTCAACATCACATTTAAATTATAAGGGAAAGCAAGCAGAAATTATCAGAATATTTCCCCGCACGTTCACTTCACTAATCTGGATGCTTTGAAAGCTGAAAAAGGGATAATTACCGACACCTTAAAGACGACAAGCAGTGCAGCGGCAGGGAAACTTGCAAAATAGCTGACACAGCTCAGGAGAGGAATCTGGTTCAGCTAGCTGTGCATTAATGCATCACACAGGGTAGAGTGCACCGACCCTTGCGGGCAGCTGAGCTGCAGAGGTGCTCCCTGCCGGCGAGGGGCTGAGGACGGCTCCTGCACTCTGCCATCCCACCCAAACCGCACCCGGCTCCCCGCAGACCCGTGCAAAGTGGGAGGATGTCCCTTCAAGCAACCTTGATCCAAACCCCTCCCAAAAGCCCTGAACCTTTCCCCATAAACTAGCTGGCCTTTTCTGTGAAGAAGCATCGCGAGTGCCTTCCCTGGGAGCACTACTGACCGCAGTTTTGTGAAACCGCAACGCTCCTCGCAGCGAAGCCAACGCACGCCGGGGCGTGATTAATGTATAACACACTTGCCACAATGCTCGAAGTTGCTCACTAATTTACCAGATACCTAAACATGCAGCGCTGCAGAAGGGCGAGATGAAATGATGATAAAATCACCCAGCAAATTTGTATTAAACAGGGAAGAGTTCACACTTAATTGTGTATTTGCATACGTAACTTCCAAGAGGCAGGGAGGATGGGCTGGCAATTGCAGACCCATAAATCAGCTGCGATTATACTCATCTACAAATTTGCTGGTGAAAGTCTGTGTTTCGAGTTTCTGAGCAAGATCTACAAGTGTTATTTATATGGTGCATATGTGCCAAGGATAAATCAGGAGACTGTTGTTATCTACGTGAAGACGAAACAAAAGGAAACGCCCTTCTTGATTTTACATAAATTGAAATAAAAATTGTAATTCAGTTTTTAATTAAAATTTTTGCCCACAATGAGTGTAGCAAGCCATCTGCTGCACCAACTTGCATCCCCCACACACACATCTTGTTGATGGGAGAATCTATGCCTTAAATGAAGGAGTAAAAAGCACTGTAAGCCTGATGAGAGGTGACGAAGGAACCACTCCATTGCTTCTAAGAATATAATATTTGGTGCATCGCTTGCACAAATATATTTGATTTCTTGATATTCAATAGTGATGTTTCCAGCTCTTCAAAATTAAAAAGTTTCCCAAACGTAAATCCTTGGAAAGTTTAATTTCTCTGAAAACACAAGATTTTACAAACTGTGAAGGAGTTATAAATGTTTACAAAATTATTTTTGAAAGAGAATATGTCATAAAGGATCTTAACACATAAGTCTAGAAAAAATAAACCCAAATACCTTTAACCATGCATGATTTCTACCTGTCGTGGAATGAGTGCAAAAACACTGATTTCTAAGAGCACACAGTCCCACGGCCAGAGGGCTTTGTGCACACGAGTCCAGCCACACTGAGCTGCGGCTGAGCAGCACACGGACATACGGGATTCCTGGAATTTACTGGTATGGGGTTTTGCCTCCCATTGCACATGTACAAAGGTCACCTTTGTGCCTTGGATATAGCCAATGGACTAGTGATCTCGCCTTCAAATGCTCAGTCTCTGGTTAAGGGAAAAATCTTTTCAGATGAATTTATAATCATACCTTTTTTACCTACTAAAGGTTAATAAACCATCACTGTCAGTTTGATAAGAGTATAAGGATCAGGCAGCTACAACCAGAACAAAATATAATTATACAAAATAATTTTGCCCCTTTAGTTTATTATAGATCTTGTCATCATTTCTGGGACTAACACTAAATGGCTCCATTTCAGGTCTATTATACTTGGTAATTTACATTCATTACAATCAGGGATAGGTAACAGTGGGGCTTATTATCACATCCATTACGAGTGACACCCTTTGCAAGATGCTCAACACTAAATGTTACTTGTTGCTGCAGTGATACAGGCTGGGAAATTGCTCTACATTAGAGGATAGGATGGAAGAACAAATTAGAAAAAGACTACCAAGAAATCACTGGGGATTGTCCCAGCTTTAAATAATAACAACAATAATGACAACAATAAAAAGGGGGGGGAGGTTTAAAATTATAATCTGGCATTCATCACTGTGGTAGATATTTCAAAGCAGAGCAGACCTGGGGACTGAGTAAGGGATCTCCTGGGCGTGGGGCTCTAAGCAATAGATGCGACGTATTGAAAAACATCTCCTGAGGTCTGGCTTTGTGAACTGTGAGGCCATGGGAGTTCTGCAGCAGCTTCATTTCAAGCCAATACTTTGCGCTGCCCCCTCTTCATTCTGTCCGAGCCCCTAACTCCCACTCTACCTGAGTCCAGCAGTGAGCCCCAGGAGCGCGTTCCCTGGCTGGCAGCCATCCCCGCTCGTCGCCCCAGCCGCCCGGCGCAATCATGCTGTTTGTTCCTCTGCGACAATCAGGCCGGCGCAGCACAACACCTGGTACTCCTGTCCGGGGCCCTCCTTGGCAGCTGACTGTGAAATCTCCCTGCCAGGTGGTTGCACTTCAATTACATCAGCTAGGCATTGTAGGGTTAACAAGTATCCAGAGGAAATCTTTTATTCATATAACACAGTATGCCTTTTGTTGATCTTTGAATAATGTTGCTTAAAATCCATTAAATTAAAATATTCTTTCAAGCACACAGCCTGCAACAGGTACAGCAGTACGTACCCACCGCTGTCTGTTCATGCAGCATTGTCACAGGCGCACAGCCCTGTCGGGAAAATTTGATCCCCAAAAGCAGATGATTAAGTCAGCATTTAAAACAACATTTCTTTCCCTGGAAGTGACCTCTCAGTAGGGGGAATGGATTCCCCTTTCACTGCATAGCTCAGCCAGTGTGCTTACTGTGATGTCTCTCCATTTCCCTAAAGGAGAAAATTAAAATTGTGGTGCATGTTTATGAAATCTGCTTTTTTTACTTATAAAGTGGGGGTGGAGGGTGACTGGGGAAGGGTGGAAGCAAAACTGAAAATGTAAGCAACTCCTTCATAAAAAGGCCAGTTAATGCAATAGTTTCACTGCTGCTATCTTCTGAAAGTTCTACTGTTTCTAAAAAAGTTTCCCCACAGGTTTTAAGGAACTCAGGTTAGCCATAGCCTTACCATCACATTTAATTGTGGGGCAAGAGGCGAGTTAATGACTGAGCTGTACGATATACTATTTAAACAACCAAGTTCTAAGTACAAGTGTAAAAGAAATTAGGGTGAAAATGGAGAAACAACATACTAGGGAGGCTGCTGAAGGACTGGCTGGCTACACAGCCCTAGTTGACTGTTGCTGTTTTAACACCTAGGAGTAGTCAGTTTTAAATTAACTTTTAAAAAAAGCGAGACTAAGACACAATCAGAAAACAGACTATTGTACACAGGTAATATAACGCACAGAGGAACAAGAACAGAAGTGCTGAAAACTGCCCCAAGACAGTACAAAAGAAAAGCTACTTCTGCTTATAGGAAGAAATTAGGCTACAGAGGCAATGTGAAGGGCTTTGAAAACCTAGCAAAGTGGGCAGAAAGAACAGATGAAGTGCCACCAGAGTCCCTTCCAGATCAGGGCATTTAGCCTGTGTTCTGAAATTAAAAGCTATTAAAGTGTACTGCAGCACTAGAGACAGGCTGGAGTTGGGCTGTGGAAGCTGCATGTCACAGGGGAAAGAGGTGGAGTGACCTGTCCCCGCAGCAAAGACCCCCCAGGTGCTCAGAGGATCAGGGAACACAAATAACACGGGGGAGAGCGTCAGTGCACAGTTCTGCTGCACAAGCAACAGGGTGTTGGCAAAGGCTTTACACTCCTGCCCATCCCCAAGGTGTCTGGGTTATGGAGTACGCACTTCCACCACGATGAGATTATGGCTGATTCACAGAATGGCAGCACTTTGTTAAAATGGAAAATTAATCTGATTTGAGGAGGCAAACGAGGGAGCTAGTGCTGCTGTAGGGAAAGCTATGATGTGGAACGGAAATCCCACACGAGAGTCAGAAGTAGCTTCTGCTCACGCTCCCTGTGAGCCAACACCAGGCAGGAAAGGTGGATGACAACTGGTGACAACTGTGCAGCTCAGGTCCCTTTCTCCAAGGCTATCTGAAAAACTGCATAAGAGCCCCTGGGTGAAAAAGCAACACTGCCATGCACAACCCTTTCCATCTGCTTCCTGACAGATCTTTTTGACACAACTCATTCTCCAGACAGCATGGAAATGTTCCTTTGTGTACTCTGTTGAAGATGACCACGGATCACCTAATGGGCTGACCCTTCCCCGCCACATGCCTTGAGACACCGTCTCCAGCTTTATAGACTGGGAGAAGGATCTTAACAAAATGTGTGTGCTGAGGAGCTAAATACCTGCTGCACAAGTGTGGGATGCCCGGGAGTCAGGCCGTTCCAGCAGTTACAGGACACGAAAGGTAGCCAGGCCGCACATCACAGAAACAGGCTGAGCAAAAACTTGGGAACTTTTCTGCTTCTCGGCTTCTGCTGAATCGCATCATTTTCTGAGTGTTAGCACTACTTCTTGAAGGCGGCGCTCTTTAAGCTAAATTTCTTAAGTTCTTAACTGCTGAGTCATTTCAGGTATTAAAGCAGATCATGGGGATCCCAAACAGCAAGGGGGAGAGCCGAAGATGAATTTTTAATGAAGTATCAAAGCTGGTGAAAGCAAACAGAAAAGGAGAATATACAGGGACGGTGACCGAGGGAAGAAGCTACACATCAGTAATGCTGCCACCGTACCTCACTAAAAATACTTCAAGTGCAGGCTTCTGTAATGTTCTTCGCTATTCAAGTTTTTGTCCAATTTTTGTTAAGTCTTAATTTTATCAATGAAATACCTGTCCAGCTATAAGTGTTCTGAAATAACATCTTCTAGTTAAAATATAATCATTAATTAAAATAAGAATATGAGAAATCATTTTGAACATGTGCAACTTTACTGCTTGATTTGTAACTTACTGGTTTTATAATTACAGCTTTTTGAAAGCTATAGTTTTTTACCACTTGAGAAACACAACAGGCAAATTTTCTGAATTTTGAGCAGAAAGCTGTTGAGCATACTAGATGACACTTTCCTACAATATCCATCAACAGAGGCTAGTTTACTGTTATTTAACTTACTCAAAACTCGACCACCAGATTTCCCCTGATTATAAAAAGGAAGGTTTTTATCACACAATTGTCAACTATTCTGTCTTCTACAGAACACTATCAACACTGAAATAACTCCTGCGCAGCTACACACTAACACTTCCAGTATTTGTCTTCATGAGGAATTCAGTGAACTATTTCTACACAGTCAATAACAAAAGGAGAATCGGTGTCTTTGGCAAAGGTAAGAGCAGCTATGAACAGCCCTTCTCCATGTAAATTTGTCATGACTGTGTCATGACCTACATCACTCCCCTGCTACTTGAGCTGCGAGTTGGTCCTGTGAGCAGCCTGCAAAATTTCATCCATTTGCTGGAAAATATCCACTGCAACACAAGATGAGGCCATCCAAATAATTTCACTTGCTAATTAACTTTGGAAATACGTTACAGCCTTCTCTTCAAGAGTGATTTTAACAGAATGCAGTGCTTATTGCACCACCAAGCTTTCTATTTTAAAACTGAATTATCTGAGTTGGTATAACAGCAGTAACACTTACACATGTAAGCGGATTATTTGAAATTAAGTATTTGGCTTTTTTGCAACATCTATTTTCAATAAATGCCTTGGCTTTGCCATGCTATTTATCTGTGCAGGCACACTGTTATCTGATCCCAGTGTATAATGCCATTAATATTATTGCATATTTATATTATGCTACCTTGAGCAAAGTTGGGCTACCAGGGTATTAGAATCTGCTTATATGAAGCAGATACTGTTCTGCAGCTCAAAACAATGACCAGCACTTCTGAATGAAAAGAGAGAAAGTGAACATTAGCACATCAAAGGCCCCTTTCTGAAAGAAGAAAAATTGCATGATGCACACTTTAATCTTTCTGACAATCTATGCATGGATTGAAGTGAATTCTATTTTTCACACAAATGTGAATGCTTGATATGAGGACATCTTTACCAACAGCAAAAAGAACAGAGAAAGGCATGCTAACGCACTCTTTGAACTTTTAAAATATGGATTAACATGCAATAATATTTAACAACTGATAGAATAACTTCTTATCTCTCCTAATAAACCCAAATAATATAAAACACATTTTACAGGCCACATACAGAAAAACCATTATAAATATTTTACTCTTAAAATAAATAATAAATGCCCAAACAATTTAATAAATTAGTAGTAAACAAAATACATGCAATATTAAAATCTTCATGTAAGTGTCTATTATTTAAAATCAGTTACCCATCATAGAACAGCCTGAAGTGTAATTCATGTAATTAGCATTTCTGTTCAGCTTACTAAGGTTAGAACGGGACCTGTGCTTATAGGCTTAAAAGAAAATATTGCTAAAATATGTATTTTTATTAATTGTATTAATATAAATATGTATTACACTAATCATGTTCATTCTAAGTGCAGAGAATTCCACACGTAGATCTTGCATTGCAGAAGAGTTGTGCCAATCAGCCCAGAGAAGCAAACACCTTGGAGATACTCAGTTTGCTCTAGACAGCTCTCTGCTCAGCAAAGTGTACAGAGAAGCACTTCCTGAAAACGAGAGCACATGCCAACAGCGCAGTATTACCAAATGCTGCAACACCACCTCAGTGATACAGCAATCCATAGCCTCTCCATCAGATCATTACTTCTTGCAGTGTTAACACCACAGACTGGGATCACTCTGATTACCTCTTTCCCACTTAGGCAAAATTTACTTTTACTCTGCTCCTTTAAAGCAGCAGCTAGAAGGAGAGTACCAGTAATAACTCTTCCAGTGCTTTTCTTCAGCAGATACATGCTCGAAGATGGTACAGCAGCTTTGGAGGATTGCTGCAAGGTAGTTACTTGGGGCCACATGTCCAGATGGGCCTGCATCTGCCTGCGGAGGAATGAGAGGGAAAGGGAAAACAAGTGAAGGGCAAGATGTTTCTCCCCTCCTTCCTTCATCAGGATGCTCTGTTGGCTGCTAAAATTTCACCAAGCCTTTCTGTACATTTTTTTTTCTGCTGACGTGTTGAAACTGCTGAATCCAAATACTTGCAGAGAATGGGAAAGGAACTGCATAGAAACAACATCCCAGAGTTTTTTCATGTAAACACAACTGCATCCTCGTAATGATCAGCTTGTAAAGGAATGGCACAACTCTATAAGCAAGCATTATTAAATGCACATGCTGAATGAATTTGTTCCTCAAAAAAAGCCTAATTCATTTGGTTATGACTCAATCACAGCCAGTGGAATGACATCTTGGAAGAACTTAAGTAAGATCAGTCTTTTTGACTTGTAGAACGTCACCAATGGAGAACGCGAAGGCACCACAGCTGAGCCTCACGCCTGATACTTTGCACAAATGGGTACTTTCCTAAACAAAACATGTGCACTTCCCAAAACGCTTGAGAAAAACCACATTTTTCTCGCAGATAGGTCAGCAACCTGAAAGTTGAACTACCTCAGTTACAAAAAGGAGGAGTGGACCACATTTAGGTTCACCTAAACGGACCGTTAAAGCGTGGGGTCAGTGGTGAGAGGACGGGTTAGCATACAGAAATATTGGAAAAGATATTAAAAACAACTGTTTCAGAAATGTCTCTTTTAGGGCAATGAAAACACTCAATGTTCACATTTGTAAGGTCAGAAAGTGGACAGTGGCATGAGGAAAACCCACGACAAAAGATTCACATGGCCAAGAACTGCCACAACATAGAAAAGTTTGCCTGTGCCTTTCCCACGGTGCTACAGAACAGTACTCCGAAGGTACAACAGAAACCAGGGGCTCTTTTTAGTTATTTCACAAATAATATCTGAAATTTAGAAGGTAGGCAATACAGCCCCACACCCAGGACTTTGATTTCATATTTTCACATATATTCACTTCTCCAGGATACAGCCGTACTCAAAGCACCAGCTAAAACGCATACTGGGGGAGGAAAGAATGACTGGACCAGACAGATGGTCTGCCTTTGGATGCTGAAAAGGATTTTGAGGGAGCTGAGTAGGATGACTTAATTCTTGTCCTGAGTATTTAAGGTAAACAAAGATCAATCCAAATTAGGTAAAGCACAACTACAGTACTGCAATACCGTGCCATATATAAAAAAAGGGCAACAAATCATGAATGCAAAAATACCTTAGGAAAAAGGGTCCTTTTTCTCTGTTACTAATCTCTCTCGCTCCAAAGTCAGTCACAACAGTAATCTGACATTCACCTTCAGCACAACTATGTGACTACACATTCTTAATACACAGAAGTGTTCTAAGACTTTTTCAGAAACACTCAAAGTTTTTACGATCTTCTGTCCTACCGTTTTCTCGCAATTCTGGACCATTGTTACAATACTCTCTACAATAACTCCAACAGCACTGGTGAATTTCACTCCATCCTAAAATCTCATTATACCGAAGACTAAAAAAAGAAAGAAGTAACAAACCCATCTCAGTCCCAATGCTCTAAACGCAACAAAAAGATGAAATACAAGGGGAGGAAAATGTGCGTTTGTATGCATCTCATTTCTAGTGTTCCTCCAGTAAGTGCTAAACTGAAAAATGAAACATTTTGTTTACTGGTCTCTGTGTATCTTCTGCAGCGACTCAAGGGAAGATTAAAAATTGTTGGTTCAGGTGTTAAAAAGAACACTGAAATCCATGTGAGCCTTTTATTTGTAGACATCAGTTTTACAGATATTGTAATTGACATGAAAAATTGAAACTAAAATCTCTCCACTTTGCTTTCTGAGATCCCCGTACTTTGTGTTGACTTTTGGGATTCCAAAATGCATGTTGCTGTGGCATTTTAAAAAAAACGGAAATGCTGGCATGCAAATCCTATTCAACAACTTGAGAATACTAAGGGCTTTTACAAGGCAAAGAACATGTTAAAAGTTCATTAATTAAACAGTGCTTGTGAACAGATGGAAAGGCTATCTGGGCTCTAATTACTGTAAGTTAGTACAGAGGTTCGCAGACCTTAATGAGGTTCAATAAAATGAATGATTACACATCAATCACAATTAGAGAAACCTGTAAGATGAGCGGAATTATCATGGCAACAAGTCATAAAACATGGGAGCACAAAACCCAACAGGCTCTGCAAAAGCCTGTAAAGAAAACGTTTCTGAATTAAAACAGTTCTTCTGGATTGGAATGATTCCCCTCTACTGCAAACCCCATAAAAATGCTCAGTAATCTAACTATTAAGGGTTGCACCGTCCCTCTCTTGACATCCGGGAGGACTGATTAGCCATAGGGGAGTGCAGGGCATACAGTACCTAAAGGGTTAGCAACAGTACAGCAAACAAGGGAACAAGCTAAAAAATAACCAGTTATTGAAATGAAGAGAATAGGAAGCCTTTGTTGCACATTAAATAAAGACACTGATGTTTCTTCTTATCTTCCCAGTGAAATGGAAATGTCAAACATCAGGTACAGACACTGTTTTAAACCTAGTACAATCAGAAAAATGCAGCTGCATGGAGAACTGTATAGCTGAGGTTATTCAGACAGGGTGTAACTGCTATTCCTACAACTCCAAACCTTTAAGAAACATGGGAGATTTATGTAAAAATTAAGGACAGAAAAATAATCCCAGCCACTTCCATTTTCTACTACTGGACCTGCCTGTGGGAAACAGTGTTTTCAGAGCTTCCAGTTTCCCAGTTGTAACAGATGCTGGCAGTGGGGAGAGGAAGGTGGTAAGATGGAGACAAATTAATAGTAAGGGGAGGAATTCATTTCTGATATGTGAAGCCTCTGAACATCAGCTTCAGTACCCGATCCTCAAAGTAACAGCTCTATACTTCTATCATCTTCTCTGTACTGCTACACTTCTAATCACCTCCAATGGTGTCAAGTCTGGCAGACAGCGCCCTCAAAAATTCCTGAAGTCAACTTTCAAGACAGGGAAGTTAATTTGAGTCACAGGTATGGCACAAGTTACAGTAAGATCTTTCAGGAACAAGAGAAAAGAAAAATGAATGTATGCTAGGTTGAGGTTATTTTCTGAAGTTTAATGACTTCACTTTAATGATGCTGCATTTTTAGTATCAAGACTTTGCAGTAATGAAAAACCAAGCTAACCCCAAGTTTGTTTGTTACAGTGATAACACAAAGATTTCTAAGTGAAATAACAGGTGCTTGAATGACACTACTTTGCCCAGCCTAAAGGCAGGCAGGAGAATGCCTATTTAAGGAAGCCAACAAACTGTAGGCTAGCAAGGTTTTGTAAGATCATCCACATTGTTACACAGGTGAAAATGAATGAAATGGTTAATCCTAAATAGGTACAGTAACATCAGTTGCTTGGCAGAAGTTACAAGTACAGGTTCTCAAAAAAAACCTGGCACGGGCCAATTCAGAGAAAGTATTAAAAACCAGCAAATTAACTCGGATTTTTTTTTTTTTAAACAGAAAATGCTGTACATGTACTAGCCTGTTACATGGCATTAGATTTAAGAAATCATTAAAATCCACCTGCCCCTGTTTACAGACTAGAACCCTGACAGTCAATCTTACTGTGAAACACACACAAAAGTATGACACTGAGGAAAGAAAAAATACAAATTAAATACACCAGCCAGTAAACCCACTATGAAAAAGTGGGTTTCTCCTATTCCACTCTCTTGCTGTCTCCATGTTTATGTCCCCAACATAATAAAAAAATCCCCAGCAACAGGATGGCTTTAAAATTTTTTCAAGTGCATACAGAAGGAAAGCCTTTCCTCTTTAAAGAATGATACAAGATCATGGTGCTATCCATTAAAGTAGGTTTTATATAACAGGCACAAAAATTAGGCACCTCATCCTCTTAGTATCAGATGCACAGAATCTGTTGTGAGTTGGAAGAGTGTCAGGAGGTGATGCAGTCTCACCTGCTCAAAGCATGGTCAACACAGAATTCAGAAGCTCATTCTTACGAAAAGAGGAAGAAAGCAATTAAGAAAATTCAAAGCTAAACCTAAAAACATTTTTCCTGTTTAAAAAATTATTTCTTAACTTTTGAATGAAGTGATTGCAGCATGGAAAACATACTCAAGTCAGGTTCTCTTTAAAAGAGGAAAAAAAAGAAAAATTTGAAAAATTGTATAAACCCATATTGGTGATTACACGTCTGTATTAATGCAAGCATCTGGGTTGTTGCGGAGACGCACATGAAAATGCCTGTGTACACATCTAGCTGCCCTTCTGCGTCCTTTGCGCCTTCTCACTGCCTGCGAAGAGGCGAATGCCCAGTTTCAGGGACACGGGAACTGCCTTTCAGGATCAAAACTGCAGTTTCCGAGGTCGGCACCTGGGCTTTGGCCACAGTGAGGATGCGGTGCATGACACCGGATCCGTTGGGAACCCCACAGCAGGTTGGTGTGGAGTCACCGGCTCCACAAAAGCTCTCAAACTACCTCCTAGTAAAGCCAGGACTTCTCTTTAAAAACATTCCCTGCAGGAGCATTAGCCTTGCTAAAGCACTGTCCACAGAGGCCCCCCGTAACAAGTTGCTCATGGGGAGCCTGAGCTGCCGAACTCAGCCACCTTCATCTTTCACCGCAGGTCCCTTTGTTCCTTTGTTGAGATGGAGGGTGCGGGGAGCTTCCTGCTGCGCCGCCTGCTCCCCTCCCTACCGCTCATACTTCCCTTATGCTTTTTGTCTTGTAACAACAGTAAGCAAGCCTCAGCTTTTCACTCTCTCTTCTAACGCGTCTTTTCATGACCTATATAATTCCACATTCATGCAGAGTACCCATGTGCCATGCAACCAGGACGTGCTTTAGTTTTCTCTGAATTTTACAGATCGATTTGATGATTACACTGTAAAAATTAAGACACGTCCTTTCAATCTAAATTACTCGGGGTAATTTAACTTGATTTTATTAAAATGTAGAAACGATCACTGTACTTTCTGCACAAAGGAATTAGACTGGAAGGTTAAGAATCAGCATCAGCGATACCAGCAGCTCCCTCTAGTTGGAAAGCGTATTATTTTTCTCCCTGAACAGCTAGTATATAGAAAAGACAGCCAGATATTACAAGCTTCTCACAATAAGCGGCTTAGTAACTTATGCTGCAATATACAATCATTGTAGATGTACTAGCTACGTTGCTTTGATTCTCTCTTAAATGAAAGTAACTTTTTATTGTCTATGCTGCCTTCTGACCATTTTTGTAAGATGTAGCTGCCAAAAAACTAAAAATTGCCCAACATTTGGCAATTTATCTACACTGGAGCAAAAAAAAAATACTGTATGTTAGAACAGTGATTTCAAAACTGTGTTTTACTGAAATTTTAATTGTTAGAACTTGTGTATGCTTTAAATAAATATAGGGTTTCATATATTGATCCAGAAGCCACCTCCTTACATTTCCAAGGCTTTGAAACCAAAGAAGAGGCTTTTTAGCCTGAGGGGTTAAAAGTGTGGGTGTGGAAGTGGGCTTTTGTTAGAAAAATTAGCAATGCTATGAGTCATTGTGCATTAGCGGCAGAATAGTTTTGCATCTTGTATGAATCCAGACACCATATGCCATGCGAGGGCCTGTTACTTTATGCAGTGCCGCTGCGGACGGGCAGCCACGTGGGCATCCCCAGCGGAAAGGCTGTCTGTGCACGGCAGCGAGCGCAGGAACCCGGTGATCCGAACACGCTGGACATTGTCGGGAGCAGCAGGAACAGCTGGTAAGCTTGCAGAGCTAGCAGAGCTAGCAGGGCTAGCAAAGCCAGCGCGCCACAGCGGCGGCGGCCAGCCAGCATGCTAATGAGACAGCGAGCGCGCACAAAGCCCGCCACAGAGGGGATCGACCCCATGGCTGGCAGGTCCTGTGCAGCCCAGATTTTGGAGATTTTAGCCTGTTCCTCAAAACCTCAATGCCGCGGCTCCGCTGCGCCCACCAGACTCCCCAGTGCTGCAGCAAGGGCTCGGGGCCGGGTGCCTTGCTGCGCTCAAATACAAACATCATCTCTTTCTTGCCAGCAACGCAGCAGAGTGGGCCAAGGCAACAATCCTTAGTCAGGCGAAACTCACACCGACGGCAACGTGTGCTTTGTCCCTGTGAGAATTGCACAGCCTGAACTAAAGTCCACTCGGATAAAGCTCCATTTTCTTCTTTTTGTCACCCATTTCTGACAAAAGCCAAACAAAAATAGCCCAAGGAAATCCACAGCGCAAGTGAGTGTTTAAAAGCAAGTTTCCAAAAGCTACAGAGGAGGTTTTAGCCACACAAATCCCTTCAAAGTTAAAAGGGGCGGAACAGCAAAATCATCAAAACTTACTTTCAAAATACAAAGAACACAAACCCCTTTAATTTCTCTGGTGTGCATGTGAAAAAAAAAAATCACCAAAAAACCCCCAAAGACTGAATGAACTACTTAGTAGTAACCTGAACATACCAATTTTGCTTCTGTCAGTCTGGAGAGCTTCTCATTAAACACAAGCCACAGTTCTTTAATGCAACAGAAAACATAAACCACAAAGTGATAGCTGTTCAGACCTCTGTGTATCTTGAAGAGAGTGGGAGCTTGAGTTCACACCTTACTATGAAAGGTACATTTACTAGTTAGTTACAAACAAAACACCAGTACCACACTGACTCAATCTTCATTATTGCAAGTTAAATTGCAGGCAGACTTCAACCACAGACCTCCTAGAAACCCTTTGGGTAGGGCATGATTGCACAAACAAAACTGCACTTCTGATGAACTTGTTTTATTTTTACAGACAACAACAGAAACACTGATCACTGTCAGCTTGACCCAACTGTTGGCATTCCATGAGCAATGCCACGTGGACTGCAGCGAGTGATGATGAGTGGGGCCAGTGGGTACAAACCTCAGAATCCCTTGCTCACGGTGCTCTTTGCAGACTGCCAGAGAAATGTATTGAATTTTGCTTGGGAATATATGAAGAACTAAGTTATGCTTTTACAGATTTAACTGGATAAATATTACTCAGAGCACTCTTAAGACCAACAGTGGTACACGAACAGTTTTACACAATCAAGTTTGATTCAGCTCTAGGACACAAGTTTAAAGCTGCACTTAAACCCCCTAGGTTTTTGCAAAATTATTCATGAACAAATAAAATATTACTGATTAAGAAACGGAATAAAGAAACCAAGTGTTTCATTCAAAGGAGCAGCTTCTCGATGGCAGAGGAGAGTTAGAATTCAAATTCCCAACTCCCAACCCTGATCTGCTGCTTATGCTTTAGCTACTACGCTATTTTCAGCAAGATCATGACTTTCCAGTCTCTGGTTAGGGCTAAAGAGGTATGTCTGTGTATTTTAGGAACCTTGTTTTAAATTAGTGCACATGTATGTGCACTAATTAACTAATTAACAAATCCAAAGCTGAGTTTGGTGGAGTCCCCCCGCACTTCTGACATACATCACATAGTGAATTCACTTTTAATTTTTAAAAAAAAAAACACATTACATTCATGATGTCACTTTGCCACAGGGTTATTTTTGGAACTACCCATTAAATCACTTCGCAAATACAAGCCCTTAAAACTGTTGGGGTTTATTTACTCTAACTGAACAGCATGGCTGCTGCACAGAGATCATCATATGGCGGGGCAGCAGTTTGTGCCATGTAAAACCCTTCTACAGATTTAGCTTGGGACTTTGTCAGCAACCCTCAGTGATCTTCACAGCTTCCAGCCGTAGAGAAGAATAACGATGCCCCACGCTACAGCAGAAAAATAATTCATACTGTTGACATGCAAACTTCACCACTGTCTCCCTTGCCTTTGTAAAATGGTGATGCTCACCAGCAGTGTGCAGTAATGCATATACAAGATACATGTCTAGCAAGAAACTATGACAGGGAGAGGTACGTACAGCCACATGCACACAAATATATTAATTTAAAACAATTGTGTCCATACATCACTCAGCAGCATGTGAAGTTTAAATCTGCAGAAGCATTATATACTCTTTGTACATGAACAAGCAGGATGCAGTAGATTTCTCTGCAAGTCTATGAAGAGCACTATGAATAAAAGCTGAAGAGCCGCCTCCACAATCCCATGTAATGCCACCTAAAAGCTTTGCCTCGCATGACTTATTACAGGCTGGAGCAGATTAGAGGCATCGATCGCTGCCTGGAGAAGGTTCTTGCTGCGAGGAGGGAAGGCAGCCGCAGAGACAGACAGCCTGGCCATCGATCCACTCCAGCAGGGAGCTGCACTGCAGAATGAAGGTCAGTGCTGCTTTACACCACCCTGTACAGCCACGGCCGTGTTCATCAGCGTCCCTCCAACTGCTGCAGCGGGACCAAATACTTCTGTCTGAAACTCAAACCCTCGCACGAGGGTGGTTACAGCAAACCCCCAGAAAAGCGAAGGATGGCAAGTTAAACCTGCTGCTCTCTGCAGACAAAGCAGCAGAGGACTGACTACAGACAGACACTCTTGCGAGCCAGAACTGATCACTTCGGCAGAAAACTGTCAGATGCCATGTCATATAAATTGTCACAGCTCCTGTGACACATGCTTTAGAATTTCATAGTAATTTCTAACAGCATCTATATAGCTTGAGGGCGTAAGTTCTTTGGATGAAATAAAGGGAACAAATTGCAAACCCTTCTCTAAAAAGAGTAACAGGCTTTCTATTTTATTTTCATGGTACAATCAAACACCCCTTTTTAACCAAAGCAGAGTTCTAAATGCAAGCTCAACAAAGCACATTTTGAAAGGGACACAAAATGTGTTTTCAGGCATGTGATGTTACATGCACCAACAAAATACATGACAGCCATTCACACAGTTAAGTCCATCATAGCAAGTATCTTTCTTTTTTAGTCTCTGATAAAGCAGGTAAGCAGATCAGTTGCTCTACTTTAAGTTAATCAGACATTGGCTTAAAGCAACAAAAGGAATTAATTCTAAATTCAGAGTTGATGTTCTTTGCTTAATCTTCTTGATTCGAGATACAACATACCAAGATAGTAGATGTGTTAGTATCTGGATGCAATACAAGGAAGCGAAGTTATGGATATCTTGTTTTGTTGCGTACTTAGATGGTCTTTTGTTTTTGTCCTAATGAAGTACTTGTTGGGTATAGTTAAGCAGGCATACCATATTCATTGCAACTTTAAGAGTTGTTCATGTATCAAATTACTTCTCCAAAGCAAGGGCTGTGTTTTCTTCTGGCCCACAAACAGGACTGCAAATCGTAAGTAGGGAAATGGTGACATCCAGTGCTCAGATATTATGTAAAGCATATGCATCCTCATCATGCCCTTTTTTGTTTGTTCTAATGCACAGACACCTTCAGTCTTTAATGCATAGGTGCATTAGCATTACGTTGCAGCAAAGTACTACGAACATCCACCACAAACAAGAAGAATTTAAAACTCTTAACTTCAGGTTTTCTCTTTGAACGAACAACTAATACAAACAACATTGGAAACAGTACCACAACCTCTGGTAATTTTTTATTTTTCTTCTTACCAGACTAAGAATATTTAGGACAGCCCTTACATAATTCTGTTTATATTAATGAAAAAGGCAGAAGAAGCACAGCTTGTATTAGAGATCTGTTACGATTACACATTCAAGAACACTTGCACAGCTACCTGGAATGGACAGTTCCAACAGCAAAAATAGGGCTGACACACATGAGTCTGCATGCCCACTCCTTCAGTTATTTCTTCTTGCCCTGTAGAGTAATGCAGCACTGTAGTCAAGATGCTACAGAAGATGATGAAAAATACACAGGAATGAACAGACAGAATAAGAACAAACCCCTTTTCCATAAGACCAAACTAATTTATCCTAAAAGTAAGATTGCTTAAAAAGACAATAAGAGATGTTAATTCTCAATAAATCCCAACAGGAACTAACTCCCTATTTACTCATTCACAGGAAGATAGATGTAGCTTACATTGCTAAGAAAGCAATTCAAAGACTATGAAAAATCAGCTGAGAATGCAGGAGAGAAGCCAGCTGGGGCTTGCACATAGGGACATTTTACACCCTCCCATAGGCTGCTTACAAAGAGCTGGTGGAAGCTAGGGTAACATTTCAGACATGTCAGAATCTCTCTTACTTTTCTGCAAATTCTGTTAGTGAGACCAAGTAGGCCTGTAAGTATGGTAGTTATTTGAAATAGTGGAAGAAAGCGGTTAGATACTACAAATGGCATCAAAATAATTTTTCAACTAAAAAGCAGCTTTTTTCAGTAGCAGAGTGGAAACACAGAGGTACAGGCATTTACATTCAGGTACACGGGGCCCCTTCACAGATAATGACAGCAATTCACCAGTTTGCTCTTCATCACCATGGCCATTTTTCAAACTCTGAGAAGCTTTTCTTGCCAGTAAAGAAGCTCAAAAATCATTGCTCCACCATACACATACAAACCAGGTCTGGCACAATCTTTCAGCCAATGCAATTTAAAGAACAGCTGTCTTAATTGCGAAGGTAATTTTGCATTACAGGTTTTTTTAAAAATTATTTTTTAGAAGTTGATGATAAAAGATGTAAGAATCCAGGATGTTTACCTCTATTGTTATTATCAAAACATATGCGATGGGAGAGAATAAGCATCCCGGGTATGAAATTTCTCAAGTAGAACCTGAGACCAACTTGCAAATCTCTAAACAAGAGCAATTCAATTCAAGGAGCAGGGAAATTACTCCATTTTGAAAGACAATCTGGATTCTGGGTAGTCAAAATTGCATTTCCCTATGCATTCCAAGGGGAATCTTTTGCTCAGACATCACCGTTCCCAAATCTCAAAAGTCTTTTGGGGGGGCAACATTAAATTATGGACGAACCAATGTGCCTGACATCTGCAGACTTAGTTACATTTTCATATTTGGAGGTTTACTAGTACCCGAGCTTAAAAACAGTCAGCTTGAACAGCAGCTGTAAATCAGACCCATAAGGACTGAAATACAAACCATGTTTTCCACATGCTCTCCCACCCCCCAAAGTATTTATCTTTAAAGATAAGACCAGCTCCCAAAGATGTGCACTATTTGCACTACTGCAGCTTAGGGCAACAGGGACTCCAGAACATTCAGGTGTTCAAAAATCCTTTCCAGCATACAACAAATTTAAGCTGGAAGAAAGCACAGAGGTGCAGTTTTGTATCATCAGTCCTAACATTTTTTGAATTATTCAACGCTACTGGAACCAGAATAGACCCTTGCTTAGAGAGAGGGTCCTGCTCAGCCCCATTACAATCACCAAAGCACTGCAGCCAAAGCACCAATTACAAACACACTGTTTTTCATCCCTGCTCTCCCCTCCTAAGGTATTCTCTGCTTACAGACAAGCATTAGTCTTAAATACTGACAATTAGCAACCTCTGCTTTACTTGGGCTTAATTAAGAGGAACTTTAGTTTTTATATATAATTATTCATCCATGAGATTCGTTGCTCCTTCCTTTCCCCAGCACATAGAAAGGTGACTTTAATGCTCTCAAAGACTTGCATAAACATGTGTTTTCATAAAACAATTTTATTAAGTTTAAATATTATTCTTCCTTGTTCTTATATATTTTAAGCCACCTTATTGTTTATGATTTCCCTAAAATACACAGGCATATTTAAAATAAAAACTTGCCTAAAAAAGACTGGTGAGGCTGCTGAAATATATTACCTACACTCAACAGTTACTTAAGGGTGGTGAGAGCACCAATTAGTATGGTCTGCAGCCTCACAGACTCAGTGCCGCATTGCACGAAGAATGAATGCACTCCTGAAAAAATGATTATTTTCAACATGTACTAATGCATAATCAACCATGACCATGTAAACATTGCAGCAGCTACAGAGACAACCGAGCTTTAACTGTTCAAAAGACAACTGAGCTATGCATTAACTACCCTCATTTTGCTCCTGTGTAATGCCATCGCAGGCCATTTGATGTATGCAAGGAGCTTGTAGCCAGAATAACTTTAAACTAAACTTTAAATACAGGTAATTATTTTTTAAGGAGTATTTTTCTTGCTCTAACAAATTCCTTAAAACAGAAACAGTTACATAAACATAAAAAATGGATTTAAAAGATAAAATTCTAATGTGGTCTGCCATAGTTACCTTCCTCATTTTCAAAGAGATTTCCAACAGAAAAATGTATTTGGGTACAACAGTGGAATTTGTGTCATCATGACCCAGCGATTACAGTGCACAGCGAGATTCTCCCGCGGCCCTGCGGTCCTGGTCCCCATGGAAACCGGACTCGGATATTGTCCTCCACTTGCTGGAGCACCGAGACTTGGGAGCCTTTTGTGCCTGATGAGATTTCTTCCACAACCTTCCAGCAACAGACCCTATGCTTCCTCCTGACTCTTTCCTAATTGAGATGCAAATTAATCTCTGTGGCTGATTACACTTCCCTCAGAGCCCCTGACAAGTGCAGCTGTAACCAGAGTTTACAGACTTTCCAACAAGTGACTTCAGCTGTCACTGCTGGCAAGATGCTGCCCCAGCTCCACGGCACACGACCCCGCGCAGGCAGCGCTTCCCATGGGCCCCGCCACCAGCTCATTCCTCTTGCACCTTGTGAGGCCGGAGCGAGGGTACAGGCTCTGCTCCAGCTGGGGTAGGGTCCCAGCAGGTATTTCACTCCCTGCTGCTGCTCCAATATGAGCACCACGGGCTCAGTGCCTTATCACCATTGAACCATTAACACCAACTGAAGCATTCAATCAATTTCTAACCATGCTTGAATCAAGAAAATCTTTAGCTACTAATCCTTATTATGGATGCTGACTCTTAACATGACCTGTGTGACAAACAGAAGTGGCAGACTACTCCTCACCTCTGCCCCACACAAGTTTTCCTGCAGTCACTCGAACTGGCAAGGTTACATCTTTGGTGCCACCAAACATTACCTGTTACTTTTCCACGATTGGTGCTTTTTATTTCCTTCCTTCTATGGCAATTTTTTGAGTTATTCCACCTTTGAGTTATTTTCATGTCCAGTCTGACCCAAATTGCTAAACTATTTCATTTACTGTTTAAATCGCTGGCTCTGCTTCCCTCTCAGTTAGCAAAGCAAACACCAGAGCAAAATCATTCACTGTGTGTGCACCCTTTGGGAGCTATAGAGCAGTGTTACTGCATTGGATAGACTCAAACAACACCTTTTACGCATATATTCATTCACATGCCAATTTCTGGCTCATTAAGAATTTTAGTACATCTGAAAGTGTTTCATTATCTATGGTAAAAGTTACAGATAGCTTTCTCTCCCACTCCAGGGTCATCCTGATGGGATCTTCCCACCACATTATCTTTGCCCAGTTTCAGAAGTCTCAATCCACTTTCATTTATCAAACAGACAAGCAGCAGTTGATTCACTACAGATATCGTTGCTGCAAAAGCAGGCACAAAAAAGGAAGAAAAGAATCTGGGGACAGATGCTGTTTCAGCTAGACCTCAAACATATGCTGAGAAGTGGCTTGTGCTATCATATTTGTGCTGCTCACGTTTCCCTGGGGACAAGGAAGGACCCTGAGAGACCCTGTTGGAGAGTGCAAGCACAGCAGGCTGGTGCACACTGCTCACAGAACGTGGAAAGCCAAAAGATGAGCAGAACCAGGAATCAGAGGACTCCAGGAGTGAGGTGCTGGGACAGCAGTAGGAGTCAACAGGATCTCTTCATTCTTATGACCGCTGTTCCTTATGTTAATTTTACTACACTGCTGTTTTATTATTATACATTGACTACTGAAGCACATGGATTAAGCTAAGTTCTGCAAAGAAGAATTTTATCAATTAGCTAGATTTCTCTCATGAAACAGAAGTGGAAAACTTGGCAAGTTTTGCATCATCTGCTAAGTACTGCCATGGTTTTGCAGCTGATGTATTGCATTCAACTGCTTACACAAAAGCCACCAACGGTCTATTTTAAACCAAGTCCACAATGAAGTTGATAAAATACTGATTTATTTAACCACAATGCTACTTCCAATTTCTGATGACTTTTGCAAAGTCTACCGGATAAAGTTTAGCCTTTTCAAAAAAAGCCCAGTATTTTGTGGGATGTTTTGTGGTTTTAAAATGTGCATCTCTAATTAATCAATGTTCTTTCAAAGATCAAAAAATTTCATTTGCAAACTCTTTCTCAAAGTTGTAATACGATTAGAGAAATACTCAAATCAAAAGCTCCCCAAAGAAAACTCAGCAGTATGATTAACAAAGCAAGCTATAAAACGTTTCTAGCATGATTACATTATGAGAAAATCCTAGAATAACTAAAGATTACTAATAATGCTGTTATCACAAGAATAGAAGCCCATGCTGCAATTCCTCTAACACAGAAGCATACCATCTAGTTATCTTCCAGCAACTGTTAGAAAATATGTTCTGAAAATGCCCAAATACAGACGTAGCTGCAATGAAACCGGAATTCATGAACTGAAACATCCGTATCTGAGCCAAATCCCATCTGTCTTATTAATGTAATGAGTCCAAGTAAAGTCAATTGGACGACTACTTTGAATAGCAGAGCTCTGCGTATTAGCCTAATATACACAGTAGATAACTTCTATTAGTCTGAAAGAAAATAGAGTATTATCATTACTTACAGTTCAAAGCATCAGTGTTAAGTCCAAGTCCACCACCAGCAAGACCGTCTGAAGCTGCTGGTGAGACCACTCTCGTGATGTCACGATCTTATTTTTAAAACACTGGATGGCAGCCAGGTGTGAACAACTGAAAAGATTGAGCTTGACGCGAACAAAGCTTTGACCTTTTCCAATGAAGTCACATGGGAAGGATTTTCATTAAAGCCTACCTCTCCACAGAAGAACATTCAGAAGTAAGAACCCTACCAAGGGGAGCATCGCCCCAGTGGGAGGAAAGGATACAAGCTCTGGTAGAGCGGGATGAGTGACTTGACGGCTCTGCTGGCATTGATGCACGTGGCACATATGAGGCTTGGCAGCAGCTTTGCAGTCACGATTGCTCCATTGAAGAGAGGACCAAAAAATGGCACCTGTGGACCCCAAAATAAAAACACCACATGAAAAGCTGAGCCAAAGGAAGCTGAAAGGCTAGTGTAGGGCACGGGAGAAACTTCCAAAATCATAATCAGAAACAACATGCCTGACTTGCAAGGGCTTTTCACAGCAAGGCATCTGCTGCTTAAGAAAGGTGCCAGGGAGGCAAGTTTCACATGGTCCTGCTCTAGACAATGAAGTTATTTGGTTGTGTTACAAGTGTCAGTTCGCTCTAGGTCTCCTCTCTAGATCTACAACGAGACTCCTCCAAGTCCAGCAGAACACAGAAACAAACCATCTCCATGAGCTGTAGCTGCAAGGCCACTACCAGCCAGGTCAGCACAGTCAGTCAGGTGGTACCCTTGCTAGAACAACACACTTTGTCTTGCATTATATTACTGATGTTCGGAATAACGAACATCAGAACCACTACAGAAAACTAGTACGTTATTTTGCCAGATAACAGCATGACCACATTGCTTCCCACACTGAAGCTTCCAGTGTGGTATTAATTCCCTGATTTTTTTAAGTTTGCAAGTCTTCTATAATTGCCATCAGTATACTTTACATGGATATGCAGCATGTTTCACAGAATATTCAACTGGGTAAACATGAGCTTGTTATGCATATGAACAAAATTTGTCTATTAATTTGAAATCAATATTCCATTTTTAATAGATATTAAGAGCTGCCTTCTGTTGTGCCTCTCAACAGGAGAAACTGATTCACTGGCTGAATCTGACATTGGTAGGAATTTTTGCAAAGGAGTATTTGTTTCAGACCATCCCCTGTAAACTCCTTCCATGGACTTCACTGGAGGGGGGTGGGTGGGGTGGTGGAAGTTGAGTTGATCTAAGATAATGAGGTCTGTGGAAAGCAAAGGAGATGGTGGAAAACCACCACCTCTCAGAGGCAGTGCCCTACAACCGGGTCTGGGACAGGCACAAACAGGTCTGTCCCAGCATGGCAGGCCAAGCTGTTAAAATGCTGTTCCTTCAGGGTTACCTCCAGAGGAAACCACCATATAATGTCATGTGGTGACATATGGCTCCTCAGATAAAGGCTATACTTGGTAAGATAGACACTTCATAGAAGTGAAAAACGTCTGGAATTGCATACACATAACTGATTTTTCCATGTCAAACCCAGAGAATTTTAATGCTTAAATATATAATAAGTTTTAGTATTTACAAGTAGGTAAACTCATTTCCCTTTCACAAACTCAAAATGGAAAAAAAAAACCCCAAACACTAACTAATCAACCAACCACCAAACCAAAACCCCCAACCAAAACCCTAAACAGAAACTAGTAGCAATTATCAATATTTAAGCTATGGATTTTTTCCATCTGTACAGAGGCTTATCACATAAATAAATACCCTCTATTATTCTTCTGCAACTGCTTGTGGGTGACTGTGACAGTCATTCAATAAATGGACAAAGGAATAATATAAATCCCTTGCATCTAGGGAATTCCTCTAATTAGAAGTGGCAATGAATTACTGAAGAAATTTGGTTTTAATATAACATCTGCAAATGACAGCTGTCTTTTCACACAGTTACTTTGTCATTCCTTTACTTAAAATAATTACCAACGCCCCCCCCCCCCCCCAAAAAAAAAAAAACGCACCCAGATTAGTTTAAGATGTTTCCATAGTGGTTTTCCCTTTCATTTTTTTTTAATGCTAGCATTACTATCCAGGCAGTTGGAAAGAAAGGTGACAGGAAGCGTCTATACCCACCTATGTGATAGTGTTCTAGAGCACAGTTTTTCCTCTTTAAGCAATAACATTTCTAAATGAATTTAACACATACTCTGTTTAAAAGTATTGACAAAAGCAGAAAAAAACCTGGAAAACTATATTTTTATGTAAGTACAAATAAGGAGGTTAAGTACACACTAGCATTAAAATTATACCAACATACAAATACCAGCTATTTAAAGTCAGATCAGCACTTACATATGCCACTGTACAGGGAAACTCATTGTCAGGCTTTTTGACAAGCAATTTTTGCTTACAGGACTTTGTTTCACTGTTTCAAAACCATCTGGAGTCTAGGGAATGGGGTAGATTTTCTTAACACAGTATTCCAGAATTTATATACGTCAAATATAAACAAGGTGTATATATTTTATACACCATATATATGTGTGTGTGTATATAAATACAAACACATATATACATACACTCAACATTTAAAAAAATATTATTAATAATCTTTTCAGTGGGGACTCTCCAGCAAATTTATCAAAAATATCTCCAGTCTGTCTGGCGTTTTTAAACAAAAAGGTTAACAATTATTTTCTCTGAAAGTTTAATAGTCAAATGCCAATAAAACATACTTTACTCTAAAATTCCTTTTAAAAACAGAAAAGTAGGCTAATCAGAGCTGAGCCCCAAGAACTGAAACCTATCCTTAGCATCCCTGAACTCTGTCCCCACAGCACAGAAGTAAGAGCACAGTGGGTGCTCTTCACAATGACTTTCATGAAAATGGGAAACATGCCTTTTTTCAAGCATGTTTCGAATAATTGAACAGATTATTTCAGGATCCCAGGCACACTGTTTGTCAAAAAGCACACATTTTTCATGACACAAAGTTGGCATACACTGGCAGATGGAAAAAGAAAATAATGCAATAGATAGAAGTGACTTTGTACAAGAGCAACCGATTTAACATTACCAAAGAAAAAGTGTAACCTATGTAAAATGAGAACCAACAGCAGCGTTTCCCCAAATCAGTTCACAGCTTTCTGCTGTGTGGAGCTAACTCTCCGGAGACCTGCAAAGGCGTTGCTGCCATGCGTTAGGCTGGCAGAGGCCTTGCTGTCCCCACCAGGCTCCAGGTCCGCAGAGCCCGCTGCTACACAAGGAGCGCACAACCGGACCATACGCCCGCATGGACACAATGCTCAGAATTATTAATTCCCGAGCAGATCTACTGGCCATGCCAAGGGTCATTAAAGTCAATGGAACTCGCATATCGTCAGCTTCCATCTGTGTAGGGATCTCTGCCTTAACAAGAGTTTGAGGGGGGAGACCAACTTAATGTGTAGGGACATGTGCCCTGCTCAGTACTTTTCTGTAAGTTGGTATTAAAAACCCATTTGAGGAAAACAGTGTTCTGAATGGTTACAAAAAAATATACTATGCTTTGACAGGAATCAATTAAAAAAAAAAAAAAAAGGATAAAGGGAAGTATCCCCTTCCTTGAGTACTCCAAATGTCAATGCATGTTATCCATGAAGCAAAAAATTAATATTCAGCACATTGCAAACACCTGCTTCATTACAATCCCCCCCCCCCCCCCCCCAAAAAAAAAAATTTCTATTACATGCAGTAAAAGTAGGCAAGGTTAAATAAACCTTTTGAGCACAAAGGCTTCCCCTCTATAGCAAGCAGCACTAGTTAAAAGTGGGGAATGGGTAAATTATTGTACCAAATGGCTGAGAATTAATCTCTGATGACTAGCTGCAATCTAACGAGGCATCTGTGTCCCAGGGAACCCGCAGTATGTCCCTGGCGGTATGTGCAGTGTGTAGAGTCTGCCTGGCATTCTTTGTCCTCTTTTACAGGCAGCTTTTCGTCTCATTGTTCAGAATATCCTCATGCATCTGTGACGCGTGGAATGCATTCACACTAACAGACTTACTATTGTCTTCTCTCAGAAGCTTTGTCGAGCAAAGACTGCATCACGGTTTCTGATAATTATATTGCTTAATTAATCAAGACAAAAAAAATTTGCAAATCATTGCCCGGTTGCCAAGCAGGGAGATAAAAAATGAAAACAATACAAGCTGAAGCAATATAACAAAAGTAACAGCTATCTGATCAGAAATTCTTATATAATGAAGCTATTAATGCTAAATCGGTTAATGTTAACATTGCTCCAGGTGTCTCTACTTAGATGCAAACAAAAAGGCTAACATTATGTATATAAAAGGCCAAATGTTGCCATGGATTCTGTAACCTGATAGAGAGGACAGCCTTTTCATTTGATTAGGGAATGCAATTTAAATACCAGGGACTGAAGCCAAACAACAGACATTTCTCTCTGCAAGCCTCTTTCATTCACCCTGGGGTCAGTAGCTGGTGAACAAAAGGTCAGCCACACTTGCCCTGGAAATGTCTGGATTAATTTTATTACATTGTAATGGTTTGTACTTTAAATGTAGGGATAACACTAAATTTCCAGTTAGCTATTATTCTTTCTGCCCGTTGGGTATTTTTGACTAGTATGTAAGATGACATAGCTTTTCTCGATTGCTTCATAGAATTTTCAAGCATGTTCATAAGGCTAAATTCTGATTTTTCTGACAGAACTTTAAAAGCCAAAATTCCCAAGAAGAAAACTGCTGAGCTCAAAATCAAGGGTAGGAACCCGCCCCCACTATTCCAATTTATAAAAAAATTTCAGTTTGAAAAAGTTTGGCAAGCCACTGGTTGTTAGTATATAATGGCTCTGCCATTCAGAACTCAAACAATAATGTATACAGCTGGTAAATATGTCATCTGATGTATGCATTTTTCCACAGCTGGTTGTTCTCTTGGACAAATATTGTCCCTCATATAAGGGAAATGTTATTTACCACACCAATTACTTCCATGAAGTATATTTTATATACATTTTTGCATCCGTAATGTACCAGACAAGAATTTATTGAAAGTAGCTTTTTTTGTATGTGTACACAGACGTACATACACACACAGATGTACATATACAAACACCCCTGACATTTTCCAGAGAAAAAGCTATTTTTTCAAAAAAATGTCTAAAATGTGGTTGCTTTAACAATGATTTAAATAGAAAATACTAAACCTCAGATACGTTGTTTGATATAAGGGTATCCAATCCCTACATCATCCCACCGAGTTAGATTATGATGACTGTCTCAAAAACATGTGAGGTTATGCGCAATACCATATGTACATCAGTTACCAAGCCTGGGTAATTATATATATGTATAAAAAATACAGGGTGAATTAATAGCAAATGAGGAACTTAAATCTTTATTCTTTTGCTCTTATTGCCTTGCATTGGAAATTCACAATGATTTTAAACGTTGCCCTTTGTCCAATAACTCCTGTGGGTTGAGATTTCTGAAATATCAGTAATTCTAGGTTTAAAGTAAAAGCTCATTGCTCAGCATACTTTTAAACTGAGATGGACAGACTATATTTTGTATTTCCTGGAACAAACCCCCAAACTCTAGAACAGTGAGTTTTATTTAAGGAACAAAACTGTTGGTCACTTGTATAACACACATGATAGATCCAATAAAGCAGTCAAAACATACCTCTGGTTTCTTCATTATCTCTATGAAAAACATGTGATTCTTCATTGGATAAATAACAATTAAAACATCTCCAAAATCTGTTGGTATAATGCCTCTGCGGTAGTTCCTAGTGTGTTCAGACCAGACGATGTGAACCTCATCATTTCCCAAGTGACGAAGCTGCAACAGCAAATTGGCTCTTTATTAATCAGAGTGATAACAACAGTTTATGAGGGGTCATGGCACACAAATTGAATTACAACGCTCAATAGTAGAAATATTTCATTACAGAAAAAGTTAAAATATTGTTTTTCTCCAGTTGCTCATGAAAAGATCAGCTAAATAATTCGCTTCATTCAGAACGCATTGTTGTTTGATGGCTTAATTAAGTAATTATCGAACTAGCCATTAGCATGATATGTAAATGTACATTACCTGCAATAATTTAAGATGGAAATCTGAATTACTAGAACAAAACAACCAAGAGAACACCATATTCCAGCTAAAATAAGGTAGCTGTCACAGAAACATGAAATGCCTCGACTCAGGATGTGAAGAAACTTTCCATCATGAACCACTATTCCTGAATTTATTACACTACAAGTATCTCCTTGCTGACTCTGTCTGGAGAGGACTTTTGTTTGAAAATGTAAGCAAAATGTCTGGGCAGTGTGAATTAGAGAAGAATGGGAAATACTGTGGGAGTTACCTTTTTATTTGGAGCAGAACTGCATAAAATATGTATAAAATTTAAATGTGACATTCACAAAATGTATCTGAAAGCCTGCATGTTTGCTTTGTTATTGGAGGAACTGGAGGTGATCTAACAGATGGCAAATAGTATTTGGCAATCATGTACAAGCTACACACAATAGTTTCAACTGTAAGCTTTAAAGTTAAAATTTAATCCATATGCAGAATGCCAGCCCAAAGCATAAAGAGAATTTAAGCCCCACTTAAAGCTTAAAAGACCACCCCCACCCTGCTCCCCAATTTGGTGCTAGCCCCTGGAACAATGTGCACAATAGACCTAACAAAGAAGCCAAAACGTAGCTCTGCCTTCTTCACCATCTCTATGCAGGGGAAAAAGAAGGGGGGCGGGGGGGGTATAATAAAAAAGGTAGTGATTTTCATTGGTAAACATCAGCTAAGTAATCTCAATCCGCTTCCTATCAGCCAATATTGTACCACTTCATTTTCCCTCTTCAGAACCAGGTAGCGCCTTTAAAAGTAGTGACTTTCACCCCTACATATTGGATGGCAAACTGTACCCTAGTTGTAAGAGAAACATGGCACAACCATAACACATTATGAGAATCAAAAAGTTAAAACTATGAACTTTTCTTACAGTTTATACTGTAGCAGAGTAAAATAAAGCTAAGTTCATAGACTGACTTAGATTCTTCATTTATTTTAAATTAAATAGAAGATAGAGCTGTATTTTATTTGCACCTACAAATAAAAGGTATTTTCCGTTCTTTTGAAAAAGATACAAACAAAAAAATTGCATCTTATAAAAACACAGAAACATTAACAAGACTATTACTAGAGATTCTTACATGCATAAAAATCAGTACAAACTGCTGTTCTCACAGGCATCCTGATTTCTGTGCATTCTTATATTTTCTTAATCGCTCAGTAAAAATAAAGCAACACCCAAGAAAATACTTGTCTTGATAATGTCACAATACAGACTGATACATACAAAACTAAGCAGTAATTTACAGATACAACAAAATTCGGATTTCACTTTTCTGTGAACAGCTGCAGCTAGGTCACCTTAAAAGTCATTACAAGTAAGATGTAAAGTTTAGTCCTAAAAGCCCCCCCCAAAAAATCTGTCTGGCTGCAAGACTTTGTGCACAACAGGTTCTACACACTGAGGACCGAAGTGTTTGGCAAGGCTGTTCCTTCCCAGAATATCTGGCTATTCTCAGCCAAAGCTGAGCTGTAATTTTCTATGAAAGCTGAGCGAAGGAAGGACCCAGCTCACACCAGCTGTATTCAGAGCAGCCCAACGGCAGCATATTTGTAAGCAGCACCCACAATTTACGAGGCAGAATCCAACGCATCCTAATACTAGAGTGAGTTCTGGCACCAGCTTCACAACAGAGGAAGCCCACAACAGCAGTGTTTAGCAACTTCTGCTTTAAAGAGCGCAACAAATAAATATGGAAACAGATTTCTTTAAGGTGATGCAATTGTCACAAAGTGAACACAGCACTTCTACACAAACAAACCGTGAAGAAAAGGTACTGCGCTGCCTTGCCTCCTATTGCTTTTAGAGTGATAAATAGCATATACCACTATAAAAACAGTATCCAAAGAGCACTTAAGAGACCATTTTTAAATCACAGGGAACTATTCTGCTAATATTCAAATACTTTTCACACTAAAGAATCTCCAAACACTATGTACTACTATCGCTTCCAAGAGAACAAAATTCAATAAACAGGTAAAATTCAATAGAAGAAGTTAGAGCAATCGATGCTTGCTGTGCTTGAGACAGGAAGTGATAGCTACCAGCTCAAAATCTTGCAAACATCATGTAATAATAAATTACTACAATCCTCATCACGTGCTAGTAACTCATTCTGAAGCTTGAGTTACTACCTATCATTGTTTTGAAGTCATAGTCTTAATCTTTGTATTTATAAGATATGTTACAAATATAAAATTGGTATTAAGCAAAAATATTTATTCTTGAAAGATAATTTCATTGATAAAAAGCAGTATTATAATCTTATCAGCGAAAAATTTCCCTGTATTGCTCATTCGAAATAAAAGCTGTAGGCCAGACTCTGTACCCTGAAGGGGACCAGCAAGTTTTGCTTAAAGGCCCAAAGTAACACAGACAATGCTTTTGGAATGGAGACCCATGCTGTACTCTCCATGCAGTTTAGGGGCAGAGAAAATAAAAAGATAAAAGCCCAACACATTAAAAAAAAAAAAACAACAAAGCAGCCATGAAGCAAAATATATATTAAAAAGCAAAACCAAACAACAGACCAGCTCAACCACAAGCAGTCAGTTTTTTTAAGTTTATGGCCGACTTGAACCATCTCTCTACAAACATTCAGGGAAGGCAGCTCTTGAAATTGCAGCTGCCTCTCCTCCCTGAGTGAGCTGACTGTGCATGAATTTTTAGCTTGCACATAAAAGCGGTTTCGCTAACACGAACAAAATATATACATTCTCAGGCGCAGCCACAGCTTGATGGCTCAGCTACGCTGAGCACCCCACGCCTGGAAGCTGGGTCGATGTATAGCTTCTGATGTGCATCACGCTGTCGTTAATCATATCTGGTCTGTGTTTCCTCAGCCCTGAGCCGGGCATCCGAGCGCAGCCAGCAGCTCCAGAAGCTACGCAGCCAGCCTCGGCACCGGGAGGCTCGCCGAGCCCTGACGCTCGCCTTCGCTTGAGCAAATAGTTTTCAAGGCTCCCCGCTTCGGCTGGGCTGCACGCTGACTTGACTGCCAGGCAACACGCCGCCGCTGACACTGGTCACGGTACACACCTAATGGCCTGACCTCCTTTCCCTGCTAATTGCATTACACAGCCAGCTGGCTCCAGAGAGGAGTCGTCTGTTCGACTGAAGAATTTCTGCTTTTGGGGAGGCAGGGCTGCTACTTTTGCTAAGTAACAGTCGGGCCTGACATCCCCATTGTCTGGCTGACAGTGTACCCATCCTAAAATCTAAGTTTTATTTGTAAATTAACCAAGAAACTTCCTGCCAGAACAGTGCTGCCTGGAGACTGATAATGTGTGCCTTTCATTCCCTTTCACTCTTACTGTATCACTGCCAATTTGTTTTTCTGCTGCTCGCCAGCCCTAGGCTATAAAAGCCTTGTAAGACATAAGTGCAATTATAGTCCTGGAGTCAAATGAATTGGACAAATCCAATACCACAGCTCTGTCCCCACTTTGCAAACCCCTACAGCAGTTAGATTAGCTGCTAAAAATCTAATCTAGCTCTAGCTAACAAATTTCTGTGGCGAAGGAGCAAGAGTTCAGTATGGGGTTGCAACCAGATTTCTGAATTGAAAAAGTTCTGCTATGACAATGGAGAGGACTGAATAAATCAAAAATTCTGCAGCTTGTTTTTAAACCGGTAAGTACAATTTCGGTAGAACAAGACAGGGACAGTATGATGCTGTTACTATGACTGATTTTCATTCTTGCCACAAGATAGCCAAATTAAAAAAAAAAAAAAGTTTAGAACCAATGATGCTGAACCCTACGGCAGCAAAAGATTATCAGCTGAATTTTGATTATTCCACCAGAAAAGATTTCTTTCAGGGCTAAGACTTATTTGGAGAGGGGTTTTTTTCTTCCTCCTGAAAGAGCAATATAATGTGTCAGCATATATTTCAAATGAAGGAATACGAACTGCAAATTACAACTGTACTGCACAAAAATATGGGGCCAAGTTCATCCTTAGTGGAAGTGTACTTATTCTTATAAATTTATACCAGAAGTGAATTTATCCTATTGTGTTCGGTAAAAATAAAGACCCATAATAATATATTTAAGTAAAATTACTGCATCTGCTTAATTCCCCAGCCCACAGAATTTATGACCTGCTGTACTACTTCCTTGGCCAGCAGGTGGTAAGACCTTCTGTTCAGCTCCAGAGCCTGCAAGCCGAGCACACTGATTGGTATTGAATTCTTTTTGCCTGTCTGTAGGCAAAATAAGCAGAGAAGAAACCACAGAAATTACATAAAGATTTCAGAGATAAGGGGGACCCCCTAGGTTCCAGATAGCATCCATGGGATCCTATTTGATAGAAGCAGGAGAAAAGGCAAGGAAAAAAGTTGGGCCCCCCATTGCATTGTGACTGGCAACATAATCTTCTCCTACCAGTAATACTGTACTCTATCACAATATACAGTTTTATCACAGCAAACATTAAAATGGAGAAGGTATGCAATGACATTGTCATCTGCCTTCCTCCCACACAGTTATGAAAAAGAAGGATTAACAGAAAGAAGTAATAAATATAAAATATTTTTTCAACCTGGACGTACCATTCCAATAATCAGCCCAGCATGCGCTAACTGTTCAGTGAGCAAGTGGAAATATTAAAATACTTCTGATGATCCAAGAGTTGCCACAATCTTGGAAGCACCATTGCATCTGATCACGACTCAGTTAACCAGGTATTGCAGAATTCACAAGCGCAGCATCAACAGGTGTGTGTGGGGGGGAAATACATTTTCCTCTTGTTTAAGAGTATGTTGCAGGCAGTCACATGTTTCTTTTCAGACACACGTGCCAGTTGTGGCCTGCAGATGAAAGGCTGCCAAAAAATCAACGTGGGACTTCTGTAGACTGAGGAATTTTGTCACTAAAGTATCAATGTACTTGCCTTTACATATTTCAGTACAGGGCCTCCACAGCGAAGGTTCACAAGTGGAAATTTCAAGTAACCAACACTTGTAGGGTTAGAAGAGTTCTTCCAGTATTATATATTCCATATATTGTGGATATACACTCACGCTCAAACCACTGGTTTCAAATGCAGGCTAGTTCATCCATCAGCATTTTCAAAGCATTACAGAACTATCAATCATCGAGTAATTTTACAGTGCTTCTGAAATGCATCTTGCCTCCACTCTTTGCTGCAATTTTATAAAATTTGTTAACAAGTCTGTGCTAATTTGCACAAAAATATATGCTTGCTTACAAAAGAGCTGTGATAAATTAAATGAATCTGTTTTGTGCAGAAGCATGGAACCACAGAAGATTATATGTTAAAAAAGACCTCTGGAAGTCGTCTGGTCCAACTCTCTGCTTACAGTGGGGGCAGCTCCTGAAGTCCATTAGGTTGCTCAGAGCTTTGTCCTTCTTTACAGGAATACACAGTTTGATACCTGCAGGGTTTCATTCCTACAGCAGATTTAAGTTTTTTGTGTTTTTTAAAATCTTAAAGCAATTACTTTGCAGTGATTTCTGTGGATGATATGTACTGGAGTTGGCCTTGTTTCCTAGCACTTCAAGACTTGGAAGCTGGCAACTAACTAAATGCTTGTGCTTTGTTTCTCACAAAGAAGACATTCTCTTAAAACAAATATAGGGAATACAACTAAATAGAATAACTAGACTCTCAATGTCTGTGTTATCCCTAACATGGATGGGAATTAGGAGAATTAGTAAAATACACTGTTTGCAATTAAGACCCATTTTCCCCCTTGTGGTAGCTCTGTCAGTCTGTGCTCTCTCCTCTCCCAGGTGATGTATTACTCAACAGCTAGACAGTATTTCACTGTCTTTGCTATGCATCTGTAAAATCCAGGAGCTATGACTTACATGCGGAGATTGGACTAAACAACCACAATCCGTGTAGGAAAAATAAGACTAGGAAAAATATGGTAGGAGTTCTCAAACATGGGTAACTCTGCTGCAAAATAATCTGTTCTCCATATCCATGTGGAATAGGGTAAGAATAAATGGGCTTAAACTGAAGCAAAGTAGACGCCACAAGAAATTTTCTGATGGTACAAGAAGTGGAGCATAGGAATACATTGCCTAGGGAAACTGTAGTGTTTGTCACTGGAGTTTTTAACTAGCAGCTGGATATATACCAGCCAGGAACAATAAAAATACAGATGAGCCCTACCTTGGTAAAGTGACAGAGCCTATACAGCCTCTTAATATGTACCACAGCCCTACTGCTCTACCCTGAAGTACTCTGATTACATTTTTTTCCATAGCCACATAAATCCACTAATATGAAGATAATGAGTTGCCTTCATAAAGGGAAACATGTAATTGTGTTGGGTTTTTTTGTTGCCTTTTTTTTGTGACAGCTATCACAATAAAAAAAAGAAAGGCTCTAGCTTTACTATTAAACGCTGGGCAATTTTTCAAGACCAGTAATCAGAAATTCTACCTTTTTATTTCAAGGAAAAGCACATGGTATTTTGAAACTAACTGGACAACCAATACAATCACCCAGTGACATATTTATAGATAATTTTCACAGCACAATAGTATCACATGGTAGGCTGGATGGCTGTAGCAGCATTATTAACACACATTAACAACCTATGTAGGACAAGTTGCCAATCCTAATTAAGAAGGCAACGATTCAGTATGCACCTAAAATCTTCTTTGACTCTAAGCAGCAGTTGGCAAGCACCATAATCTGAAATCACTCCTTGTTAGGAAAGACAAATGATTAAGTACTGATACCAACAAAATTTGGGGCTGGGTTCTGGCCATCTTTGAAGTAGAGTCTGCTTGTCAGAATGGTGAATAACTGGATAATGGTTTTAAATATCAGCTGGCTGCTTTTGGTAGTATGCTTGTCACTTCTCTTTCACTTCTTTTCTTTCCTGTTATGTGCTGGACGATTCATCTGTAAGGTTTTATTATGCTGCATTTGGTTGTTTTGTTCTACCAAACTACAACAGCTTTGGCAGGCAGAGAACATACAAATGAAATTATTGCTAATATTATTACTAATGGCGGTATTTGAGGCTCCCATGGAAATGTTAATTGCATTTCTGAATCCAGAATTTAGATGCCATTTAATTCAGGTAATATAGCTGCAGAGCACCATGTGGCACAGCAAAGATGGCCTGCTAGGACCAGTTAGCACAATCCATTTTCAGTTTAAACTTCAATTACAAGCACCTGAAGACTACAGACAATGTCTTGAAATGCTCAGGAAATTATTTACCTTTTTGGTAAGCGAATCATCTGAATCTGATGGCATTCTTGTAGACACATGAAAAATAATTTCCACAGTCGAGGTAGCGTAATAGGGTGCTGTTTGTCCTGTGCTGCCATTGCGCTGCAGGCCGCCCATAAACCCACCATGCGTTGAAAGATCAACCTGATTGATTGAGAGTCATAATTAGAAGAAATTTGAAAAGACTGATGAATAAATCAGTATTTATTTATATACCAAGACTTGGTGAATTTACCACTCTTGAATTCTGTAGCCAACCCAGAGAAAAAGGAAGTCTTCCCTTACAAGTTTGTGATCTTTGTGTTAATCTGTCTGTTTCCTATTCCTGTATCTGGCATTTACTAAAACTAAACATCTCTTCACTAGGTACTACGTCATTATCTATATGGCTATTCTACCTTCCTTCCAGCAAACAGCAAGGATGCAAAAGCATTATCATGCGCAGCTGCTCTAAGAGATACGCACAGCTTAGCGAACCCACTCAAAGCATACACTCTGAGAAATAATTATGAAGTGCAGAGAAAATATAAACAATCAGAAGGTTCATACAAAAAGGAAAACCTTAGAAGAAATTATTCTTAGAAGAAATGTTTTTTTGAAGACAAGCCTGTGTCCAACAGCTTGTTTGTTTACCCAACTGCATCAGTCCGAGGATGCTACCTCTCCCTGTAGACCTTGTGTCACTTAAATCCTTGAACATGGAAAGCAGCTACTCAGTATTTCCAAAAACCGTAAATGTTCATGTCATTTTAGGTTACTGACACCATTTCAACAATGCAAACTAAACGTTGTCCTTTGTAAAGCAGTCCTGTGGTTGGGTATGTGAGGAGCTAAAAGGAGCTAAAATTACGGTGAAATTATGCTGTAGGTCTTAATGACGCAGAAAGCGGCAGTGTCCACTGCAGCACCACCTGTGCAATCACAAACATGTAGGATGGGTTCATCTAGAAGTAGCATATGGATTTACAGCATTCTGCTGAAAAGGTGATCATAAGTACTACTGAATATTAACGTGTATAAAAAAATAATCTTTTTTTAATAATTATAAATATGCGGTGATAAGCAATTTGTTTTCCAGTATGTTAGCTTGCCTAAATTTATGACTATTACCTCCCAGCCCAGTCCAGCAACAAAATCTTCATATGCCTGGCTTCCTCGGGCATTGGACAGTATGGAACATTTGTCCTCCTGTCCTTCTGCAATGTAAAACACTGCAATCTTATGCGTTTCACGGCTGTAATTTGATATAGAAAGAAACGAAGGTTAAAGAAGTTTTAGCTCAAAATTATTTTTCAGACCACCTGCACTCAAAAGCTATGAACAAGCAACCATGTTTAACTCCACCTGTCTGTTACATCACTTTCAGTTGCAGAAATGTATTTTCACCAATTATTTTTCCCCATGACCACACTGCAGACACCACAGTTCAGAGAGCAGAGCCAAGTCTATTCCTTTTGTGCATCAGCAAAAGAATTGATGACCAAGTTCCAATTACACAGCTAATCACTTACATCTGTGCAACCTTGCCAACGACAGTAAGATTGCACAGGTGTTAATGGGAGCACAATATAACCTACAGAATTTTAATTATAGGGTGATGATATACAAGAAAGAAAAACATTACTGACTTCCAGATCCTGGGTTGAGTTCTACAAGGCTGACAGTGACAACTGGCTTCTTTGAAAACCAGCTGAGTGGATTTGGTAAGGAAATTGTTGGGATAGAAGAAAATCAGAACTCTGCAGTGCTGCACATATTTTTCAAATAGCTACATGTCAAGTAATTAAAAAGAATATATCATATTCAGAATTCTATTCTGCCACTACCTGGCCGTAAAGCAGTTGTATGGAGATCACCCTTTAAAATACTGCTTCCGACACAGGGATCACTCTGCAGAAAATCATCCTTTCTGAGTTGAGCCAAGGTCACAAAAAAATTTGAAACTTCTTCCCTCCCCTCTCAGCTAAAAAAACCAGGAAATAGTTGCTGTGTCTTATTATTTGCTACTCATTTTCGATTCTATGTATATAGTGCCAGTGAAAATACTTTATCCATTCAGGCTCCAGAACTCTTTAAAAACAAACAATCCATTTTTCATACAAATATTTGTATTGCTAGCACATGCAATTTTAATGAAGTTTTGGTTTTGGCAACTTACTCATTCTGTCTTCGGAAACACTAACCTTATCAATGGTGTGTTTAGTAAGCATTACCTACCATTGGCGGGAATCCAGATTTTTCAGTTCTCGCAGTAATTTTGAATTTTTCTTAAGAAGATGAAAGCTTTTTCTACAAATAGATTAAATAAAAAAAAAATATCTGAAGGAAAATGTAAGACAGTACAGACACAGTATTTTCTCATTCAAATACCTGAGAGAAGGGAATCAAATTAGCATGACTCAAATTATTTTTGTATTGTATTTATAAGCAGTCTACATCTATTTAAAATAATCACTGAAGCAGGTATCCATAAAAGTCCAAAGGTATGCTCTGCCTACCACCCAGCTACATAATTCTCACTTTAAGTGTGTACCTGTTTGGGGGTAGAAGTGAGAAGAGTAAGAGCACCATACACATGTTCTGAACCCTCTCTTCCTACCTTCTATCCCAGGAGTTCATCCCCAAGTCATTTAGCAGCAGCCGACAGAAATAAAAGGATGCTTGAGGTTCAGCAGGACGTGGTGGTTCTTGACGGGCCACCTTCATACCGAACTCCAAGCTGCACTTAAACATATACTCTTTTTCACGGGCACTCTGCCTCATCAGGGCTTCAGCGATTGCATTCTCTTGGTCGTAGCTCATACCAAACGGTGGTGGCGATGGCTCGTTCAGCTTTCGCTGGGGATGTAAGAGACATTCAGGGCTGGTGTTACCAATCTTTTCCAGCAAATGGTCCAGGGCATCTTCTCCGTCTTCCACCTGAGAAATGTCTTTCTGGGAAGTGAAGTGGTGCTCAGAGTTGCCCGAGATCACAAATGCGTTCGTTGCACTCTGCTGTGGAAGGCAGCCCTCCAAAGGTCCGTACAATATTCTGCCATCCCAAGAGTACTTCCCTGAGATATCTCTGACAATTACCCTAACGTCTGAGGGGGTTGCTGCTGGCTCAGTGTCTGTCGTCTTCTCTGCAGGGATTTGGAGGTAAGATATAAGAGTACTGTCATTAAACACAAAGAGCTGCAGGTTGGGACTCCGGAAGACTTCTGAGGACAGCTCGGAGGACTCAACATAGGAGTTGTCATGGTTCTCGCTAAGGAGACTGTGGAGAATGGCAGGGCCTCCACTAAGTGGGTAGTGACTCAGGTGATTCACCAAGTGAGTCATAACCATCCGCGCCGTTAAAGGTATCAACTCTAAATTCCTCCTCCTTTTTTCTAAAATGATCAACAAAAAGAAAATAGATCAGTAACAGCAGCAAGACACCGTTAAAAAAAGAGCATCTGCAAATTTCTGTAAGATTTCAGAAGCTTGCCTTAGTTGTCCTCCTAATTCTTCCTGTTAAAGAAACTATTTACAATCAGCTTCCAAGAAATTCTACCTGTCACACATTTTATTTTATTTTACCACATGCTCTTTGACATTCAGTCTAATGTAACATCCAGGTCTCCACAAACACGCACAAAGTCCTTCACAGCAATCCCACAGCACCTGCTGTCACTAGTTTAATCTGGCAGGTTAAGGCATTTCTCCTTAGCGTCTGTATTCCCAGTCATCCCCACAGCAATCATAGCAAGAGAGGGACACAGCACAAAAAGCAAAGGTAAACCAGTGATGCAACTAAGAACCACTGCTTCTTGATCTTTAGCAGCATAGTGCAAAAGTTTATGTATGAGGCAGGAAGAGACTTTCTGGATTCCAAGATGTTCCCTTCAGCACAGGCAAATATATCCGTTATTCCATAGATTGATCATGCTCCGAGTTACGTTGTTCCTCCACTTCTACTGGAATGTTATACCAGAATATTACCCCTTTTTTATAGCCAGAAACCTTATAATTTTCAAGGTTGGTTCATGCTCAATTTCAAACCATTTTTCTTTAGTTTATAGCATTTTCCTCTTTCCTTGCTATTTATACCTTCTAATGCACTTTTAAACAACAGCTACATCCCTTTTCAGCTTTTTCCTAGCCCCGCCAAAACCAAAATTTTTCAGCCTCCTCTCACAAGAGGCTCTTCGTTCTTTTCCTGTATCCTGTAAGTAGAAAAATTTCTGAACTGATCCTTTTCAAAAGCAAGCTAACCAAAGAACTTGTATGACACTAACATATCCAATAGGAGAAACAACTCATTCTACCCAAAATGAGAAATGTACCCGACATGTAACTTTATCCTTCTGCTATTCGCAGCATGTCCTACTCAGTAAGGAACCTGTGCAGAACAGGTTTAATGTTTTTAACTTTTTTGTTCAAAGTACACATACAAAACCAAAGAAAATAAGCTGCACGATGGAAAAAAGGACACCATCAAAACTTGGAAGTACTGTTTTACAGCATCACTGTCAATCCAACATTATCTTGCTCCACTTCATATTGCATCTGTACTTTTGATTCCTTTGCAGAAATACATTAATGCATATTAATATGTGAAATTACTTAAAATGGACATAATTCATAGTTGAACAGCCATTGTTTTAAAGGTTATTTTTAACAACTGTTTGAAATAAAGATGACCTCTATGATAAATCCTTTAGAGATAAAATATATATTTATAAAAATAAATTATTTCATGTGTTTGGATGCATTCTTTTAAGTTGACTTTTAAAAGTCAGTAACACGTACCTAGATCCAAATAATCTCTTTTCACTTTAAAGACAGGTAGATTGTGAATCAGCAGGAACTGCATATTTATGCAGCTGCAGAATTTTATCCAAATTGTACATTTTCTTATCCAATCACTCAGAGCAGGCAAATTATCTATGACAATGGGTTCATTTCTGCTGAAAAATTCAAGAAGGGCAGCTGCATATTTCTGAAAGAAGTTTGATTTGGGGCTCATCTTTGGTTGTTGAATTTAATTCTATATACTAAATTCTAAGCAGTACCAAAGGCAAAACCAGCTTCTCCGTCTATTCTATCTCTGCTATACAGCACCACAGTGTCATTTTCTTTCTCCTGTGATCTTCATAAAGAGCAATGTCAGCAACAAACTTGAATATCCTATTACAGAGACAACTGAAATCAATCAAAAAGGGCACTGCCCAGTTTTTCAAGGAACAGTTGCTGCGTGCAGTAAGGAGGACATTTTCAAGGAAGAGATGTAACCTGGAAAGCTTTATTTCCTAGCTGCTGAACACCAACACGCTGGTCCTCACCACACTGTGAATTCTCTTACCTTCAGCAACAGTGAGCAGGTTGCCCAAATCTGTGGAAGAGTGGCAATGGGCTGGCTCAGAGCTCCTGACATTCCCAAGTGGCAAAAATGGGTCATAATCACTGGACGAGAGATCTGCAAGACTCAGCACATAATGGCTTTGCTGAGTATACGTGCTGGAGCCATTCACACAGCAGTGTAGAACCTGCAAGTGGACAAGCATGAGACTGAAGAAGTAATGAAGTATATATTACACTACCCACTTAAACACGTTCAACGAGGAGTGACCCACCATAATTTTTACACTGTGAAAGCCAGGACACGGTACAAAAACCACCTATGTGTAAACACGGAGTTTTTAAAATAACACTTCATCAGCACTTATTTTGTATTTTTAACAGCTCGCTTCAGGCCTTACTTTGTGTTTTTAACAGCCCATTTCAAATAATCTTTGCAGAACTATTTGAATTTTTTTCCCTGGCTTGGGTGTCTTAAGCATTTGACCTTTCTCTCTTCACTGTCTTCTCTCTGTTCTACATCTCTGATCTTACCATCTTAACATGTTGCATTATTAACTTCTCATCTGTATGACTTCTGCCCACACTGCGAGAATTCATGATTTTCTACAACTTGCTAAAAATGCTTCTGTCCATAACAGGACCAGTGAAAAGCATCTTTAAACATCTAGACACAGTAAGTCATATTCATTCCTCATACTCACTCTGTAAATATAGTCCAGTAAAGGGGCTTTGGATGCATGTTGATCCTCAAGAACACCAGCAGATACCGGCTCCAGTAGCATTTTCATGGGCAATGCCATACACCAATCCAATAAGCAAAGTAGCAGTGAAACTATAAACTAAACAAAACCACAGAACACAGTATTTAGGTATATTCTGTGAAACAGTTAAAGGTATGAGTTTGAAAGTTTAAAATGCCGCTCTGTTTCTAAGCAATTTCATTTAATAACCATCTCGAACAGCACAAGGAAAGAACGGAGACTGCTCTTTTCAGTGATGTACCTTTTTATCTGCTTCCACAGAAGAGTATTCAGCACTCGGCAAAAGAAATGCAATAGTGGCCACAAGGATCTACATTAAAATAAACAAAATTCCAGAAAGATATTTAACTACTTTTGCTATAAAGACAGAACATCAAACTTCATTTGAACAGGGTATGAAAGATTAACTTCTCTTAGGAGCATCTAACTGTCCTTGTAAATCAATGTCCAAGTGAAACAAAATGTTTTACTGATCATTTTGGAAATACATCACTACAAATGAGAGAAGTACACTGGTCTTAGGATTACAGCAAATGCATCTCCTAACAGTAATTACAGACGAAAGAAAAATAATCAGAAAGTCACAATTACAGTAGCTCAAGTAAGGAATTAAGACAACTTTGCATATGATTTCCATAGAAATATTTTAAAGAAACTGACGTACTTCAGTAATTTTTCTGGACAGAGAGGATTCGTACTTCTGAAGCTTTTGCCAGTGAGAAACCAGAAGCTGAAGAACATCACAGGCTACCTGAGCTACCAGCTTATTAGAAAACTGGAAGAAGAAAAGGTGATTAGAAGCCAAATAGAATATCCAGCTATAATACAACGCAGTCAGTTTTTCTACATTTTATATTATTTTGCATCTACACAAACAATAAAAAATGTTACTGTTGCAAAATCACAATTGTAAGCATTAGTGAACAGCAGGCTCAACATTACCTGTGCAATCTTAACTTGGGCTGTTGGGGAAAGGCTGTTTAGGTACACAATCCCATGCTATTTCTGCAAATATTCTCCGCTTTTATATAGGACACCACCTTGGCCCCACGGAAGAACTGTGCATATACTCTGAGAGCTATGCCCACTGAACATAATAACATGCAATGGTTCAGAACTGGGAGAGATCTCTTTTTGAAGATGGCTAATGCCACACCACTAATGCCATGTAGAACGTCCTGAGCAGTTGTGTGTTAAGCAGCATACCGTCAGTGCTTTGAATGGAAAGAAACCAGCACACTGTCCTCCATATAATCAGCAACTATGTAAAAAATGAAGATACCTTTTTTACACAATGCTTATTAATTACAGAGGCCATCATAGTAATACCTTCAGTGTCACACCTATGACATTGATTGCTTCCTTCACTTGGGGATGGTTTGTGCATTGCGTTAGTTCTTCACATATCCAAACTCCAAGACCACAAATGGCTATGCATCTTTTTTAAAAGAAAAAGTGATTTTGTCAGAATTTTTAGAATATCCAGGGGGAAAAGAAAAATTAAAAAAAAGAAAAGAAAGAAAAGTACAACAATGCAATCTCTCTTCCCTCTCACACAGCAGGTCAACACCTCCATGGTGCTGAGTGGACCTCATCTTAAGAGGGCTAAAGTGTGAAACAGAACAAGGTCTTAAAATAAAAGATTAGTCGGGATGAGTTTGGTACAGTGCTCTGGGTGATGCTCTGTTTAGAAAGGAATGTACTCTGAATAATTAGAAAAAATAAGGTGGGCACCTGAAGGAGACAAGGAGACCATCAAGTCAGGAAATCGTTGCACAAAGAAAATTGAAAGGTCTACTCCACCTAGATCCCACCTATTGTCAATGGAATGATTAGGTGTCAAAATCAAGTGAGTATGTATGTAAAGATGTTGTGTAACCTCTCAGAAAACTGTATAAATTACCTGACTTTTCACTGAAAACTTTGGAGCTAGTTTGTCTGGTGCGAATCGGCTAGCTCCCCAACACTGCACGAAATAAATACCTTTGCTACTTAAAGACAAAATTTGTCTCTGAGCAGTTACTCTGTGCCATTTTGGCATCAAGTGAAGAACTCTAAACAGGACCAAACCACAAGGCAGTAGTAACAACTCAGCTATACATGCACCAGAAAAAAAAAAGTGAGAAAGACTTTCCTATTTTCCCATTTCTTTTACTCAAAAATTTTACCTTGCGGGTTCACTTGGCTCCTCTGTAGCATTCTTCAATAAAATATTTATGAGGTAACACTAAAATGGTAAGATAAATTAAAATAAGCATCTTTTTCATACATCTAGTTTAAAAAAGTTGTTTAATTTTAATATAGTTAGAAGTGAAATTACTTTAATTCTCAGTCTATTCTTAGAGCATTTTTACCTCATGCCAATTTTATTTTGTCAGGGGAGAAATACTTACTGATACAGGCCCTTGTGGATAAATATCATCGATCCAAAAATCATGAACAGGCAGCAAGATTGAAACCAATTCATTTTCAGAGTTGGTGGGTATTTACTAACAATGAGTGGTGATCACTTGATAATACAAACTGTAGTGTTTAGGCTACTGATATGGAGAAATAGTGTGAAATGGGGACAATGGACATCGATCGTGATTGTATATGACTTCTCAGGAATGTGGGTATGGTGACTAGTCATGGGTGCGGTGTCTGGTCACATAGGCACACAGCCTTGAGGAGACCCCTACAGTTTTGAGGAGACGCCTGCCCTTCCTCCTCTAACAAAGGGGCTATTTTAAAAAAGAATGAGAAAAGGATGAGAGATATTCCAGTGTTATCTAGAGGAAGGAAGTGCTAAGTCTTGCTGGAGAAGTTCAGATGGTCACAAGGACATGAATCACCTACAAACCTGCAAGACCACCACATTCCAGGCAACAGACTGATAAGCTAATTAACATATGAAGCGAGAGTAATCGGATTTAGGTAACGAATATGTATAGGCGTTAATTGAATATTCATTTGTTTTATTGTATAAATGTGAGATGGTCCATCACTTTGGGCATGCACGCTTGTGGAGGAGCAATCCCTTCCCCCCCCCCCCCCCCCCCCCGCCCCTGCATCTGCGCGCAATAAACATACCTACTTTATAACTTTCGAGTCTTAATTCCGTATGTCACTACAAGCAAGCCATTAGTGTATTTTTCAGTACAGAAAAGACACTTTTAAAATTGAGACTGTTTTAACACAACCCCAATGACTATCCAAGGCCTGATGAAGGAAAGGTACCTTGGGAGCCAAGCGTGATAAGGGTTTTGCATTCTCTCCAGTTCAACCTTCTCAGGCCGCACAAGGAATTCAGAGATTCCTCCCCAGCTACACCTAATTTTGAACAATGGGTCACCGTGTGCCTCAGGTTTACCAAAAAGCAACAGACTTGTATAAGGGCACCTATTTGGGCAGGTTTCACCTGCAAGTCATGTTCCAGGTCTTTGTCAGGTCTTTGGGGGAGGGGGAATGTGCGATTTTTCCCCTACAAGATTACTGTTGTGAAGGTCATTAAATTACAAAGCTTTCCATCCTGCAGAGCAATTTGTGTCTCAAGGTGCCCCACTGAAATTAAATCTCAGGGAAAAACCATTCACATAAGATGATGGTTCTAACAGTGAAGCTTGCTTTAGCATTTTACTATAATACCAATAGGGCAAAAAATATCTTCCCTTATGTACACCCCATGCTTCTTAGAAGACAAGCCAATATACACAGATACAATGAACAGACACTTTAAATAATATCACCAACATCATTTAGTGATGTGACAGGCATTGGGCTGGAAAACATCACATTTTATCACAGCCAGTTCACTCTCCTTGAAAATAAAACGATATTTGCAGTATCTAAGCTTTGTTAATTTTATGGTACATGTTAAGCAACGCAACACTTATCAAATAAGTACATATAACGTGTGCAGTTGTGGGGCTTTGAAGTGACTGAATAGTAAAAATATGGCAGGTTACCTAAGATTTACTAATGAAATGTGACTTTACCTTCACATCTGCAGTTCCTGCAATGATCTCACCGGCTTCTGAAATAGGTCTCAACAGTGGGATTTCTTGGTAGATGTTTGGAAAGCAAACAAGAGAACCAAGGATGGTGTGAGCTTCTGAACGGGGAGCCTAACAAAGGAAAAGTAAACAAAAAGATTCATAAAAACAACTTCATAAAGTTATGAAAATTACATATGCTAGGATTTTAGTGTACATCACCATAAACAGTAAGTGTGCTGTATTCACAGTGCAATATTTAAAGTGTCCTGAGGAACATATCCTGGTAGCTTTCCCTTTACAACTACAGCAGAAGCTGCACTGAAGCAGCAAGCAACAAACGCTTTCCTGCCCATGATTTTTGCTGCTGAGTTGCTCTGCTCTTTTTCTGAGGCTGAGCTTCTCTAGCAGGTACCTGGCTCTGCTCCTAAGCATATTCTACATTTTTAATACCTCCTCTGTCATGACACAAGCCAACTATCAGCAATTTGGTGTCAATAAAAAATACAAAACAAGCTAAAGAAAAGCTGAGTGGGAGTTTTATGTGCTAATCCAGCACTATTATTAGCTGATTGTGTGACACAAAGGACAGAACAATGCACTCGAACTGACTGTATACATGGTAAGAACGCATATATATTCCTGCTTGAATAAAACCATCAAAAGCAACATGGCATAAGCTATAAATGCATTAACTACTGCTATATAATCACGCGAAGTTTTATGCTTGTAGGAAAAATTGGAAGTGGTGTACGGTTGTTTGGGTGGGGGTTTTTTCCATAGAAAGTAAAGTACTCACTTCTTATTAGCATTTTTAAGCTTTGGATCAATGATCAAACTGATGAGTTTAAGAGAGATGTCAGAAAATTACTGGCCGTAAATGCTTTGAGGGATGATGGAAAAAGTGTGCTAGGTTCACGGCTCACCATTTCAGTTCTGTTGAAACATGAGAGGGCTGTGTTCCTGTGCAGGGCCACCTGCTCAGCTACACAAATGTCAGAAGAGCAGCAGTAAAAGCACTTGGCCAAAATGGACAGAAAGGCCTCCCCTCAACTGGTATTTCATGTACAAAAAAGCTTTCCTGTTCTTCCCAGGATTGCCAGACCTTTACCCTTATTATTTTGGCATCCCATCGCTGAATCGCTATTTTACTTATCCTTCACTAATTTAATCATTCAGAGTCACATTTCTATTCAAGTTGATATTTTGTAAGAAATTCTGAATTACCAAAAGAGTTCCATATTTCCAAGATTTGCTCACTGAAAAAAAATTAATGAGATTCTGAAAGCCAAGTCCTGCTTTTAGCACACAGGCGTGCTGCAATATTAGCGAGGATATGATTTCTCACACTGTGGCCTTTTGATGAAACACCTTTGCAATACTAGTATGTCACCTTATCCCACAATTTCACACATCAGCTGCCATGGTATCTGCCTCAAGAGCCCCGTTTCACATTGCACTAATGAGTCAACACCTGTTAGAGTGGAGATATCCGAACCTCGTTAGCAAGTGCACCCTCTCAGGGGACAGGGGCACTGGGCATTGCCATACTCACCTCCAGCATGTCTGTGCTCAGCACCCTGGCCGCTGCAGTAATGAAGTCTCCTATCAGCATCGTAAAGCCAGGTAAGCCCAGGAAGAAAAACCAAGGTGGGCAGTGCTTTATAACGGTATTTAAGATATCCTGAAAGAGAAGTTACCCATTTGAGAAGAAATAAAAAAAAAAAGCCACCAAAACCAAAAGGGACTGTTTGAGAAGATTTAACTTTGTGATTCACCAGTTCCACACTAATCAAGGTGATAATTCATAGGGCAACACAGCTCTAGGCACAACCGATTGTCATGTAGCAACCACTACTTTCCACTGCAGAGGCATTTAGATTTAGTAAGTTGGAAAAGCACATTTTGTATTTTGGTAATATTTGTACTCTTACACTCCTGTTAAAAAAACAAACAAACAAAAAAAAAAAAAACCACAACACCAAACATCCATGTCTCTTCGTGTCTAAGCATAACAGTTCTCCTGTTAAATAAGACTTCGGATTCAAAGTGTTCAAACTGTTAATCAATTTAAGATGAAGCATTACACCTCTCCAAATGAGGTATTTCCTAAAATCACATTACTCAAAATTCTGTAGCCGTAACAACATGAGATGACCCAAATGAATGCCGCCTTGGCCCTGAAGGAGCTCAAGGCTGTGTAACTGATGGTGGGAGGCTTACCACTGTTAGGCTGCTCCAGCACACACAGGATTTTTTTAGCTGTCTGAACTAGCTGAGAAATATGTCAGTGTCAAATGCAAGAAGTGATCATACACAGTATGGCAACACATAGAATAATCTATGCTAACAAGATTATTCTAAGTCCCTCTTCTTCTAAATAGCTAAGACAGCAAATATAGCTAAGCCCAAAAAGAACAGAGGGGGTTTTTTGTTTGTTTTTTAAGAGGTAGCACTATACGTGTAAGAACAGACCACCGCCAACTGCTCTGCTCTCATTAGTACCCTGTGACACAGAACACAGGCAAGGTAAGCGTTCCAACTTAATCCTTCCACATTTCAATTCTTCACAGTCTCTCCAAATCAGAGCAAAGTTCCTATATTTGAGTTAAGATTTCCTTCCCACAAGGTTTCAGCAGGTTTAAAATTAGACACCAAATCTATATAATCCTTACCTGCAACATTTGCTGAAGAATTAGATAAAGCTGTTGCTATATCGAGTAGAAAATTATTTTTCATCTCAATAAAGATTCAGAGAAAAGCTGCAGAGCAAACCCATTTTCAATGTCCACCTTTACTGGTTTTCTGATGTGTTAAAGAAGGCTTGAACTTAAATTTAGTCCCAGAACGTGTCTGTATGCTCAATTTCTTCATCAGAAACTAATCAAGCACATTTTTCTCTATGTGAAAAAATGAAGGTATGCTGAAGATGAAGAAGCATATCTTCTACATGAAGATATGCTTTAACACCACTAGTATTTTTTCAAAGCACTGCCAAACACCTGGACAGAACCTGTTTAGTGTTCTGTTAGGTATTTAAAGCAGCAACATCCTATGAAATAGCTGTGTGATACATTTTAAATAAATAATATTAGTTTTTAACATAGTAGCAGATAATGCTTTCACTTTCCTGAATAAGCTAAAATGCCACTCAAGTTAATGTTTAAACTAGTTTTAATCACTTCCTTTGATACATTTTAAAGTCAATATCAGTGAATGCAAACATTCAAAAAGAGAGCAGATGGATGCAGCAGCTCATAAAGTGAGCGGTAAACTCACACTCCAAGCAGAACAAAAGACCCACCTTTTTATAATTAAGGGTCTGATTAATGCACCGGGCTCCTCACAACACAACACACCTGTAATTACGAACAGAGCCAGGTACTGTGATGTGTTTGGTCTCTGAATAATTGGGCATCGAACTATAGAGCAGCAGATGGGAGTACGCTTCTGTTGACATATGCCACAATAAAAGCACCCATGCTAACCTGGCCTGAAAGGTAACAGAACATCGGAAGTACAAAGACCTGCTACAAACAACTGCGTTAACTCCTGTCCTCACTCCATCAATCCCATCTGTTAAATACCACTGTAACGATCAGCCAGCTTCATCAGCTCTTAACTATGGTCATTGCATAGAACACTTAGAAAACGAGGATAAAAACCTAATTCCAAGACTGTCACTTTAAAGTTTAAACCTGTGAGCACAACATAATTCATGCAAATTTAACAAATGCCATGACAACACACACATTCCAAAATCGTAAGAATGTGGTTACGTGGATTGACTTGCTGTTTATGAGATGTTTACTACCAAACTATGTTTACTACTCAAAAAAAATATTATTATTTTTCATAGTAAGAAACCTTTGAACAAATTATTTTGCAAAGCTAATGAAAATCTTCAATTTCTCTTTTTTGTTATGTAGCTTCATACTGATGAATTCACAGCACAGATCATATGCTGCAGTGATACAGCACACACATAACTTTTAACAAAGTTAACAGTGTACAGATGCATAAAAGCTCAGGCTAAAACACGTTCAGCCTAGCTTTCCATTAGTTTCCACCGACATTTTAATATAAATTTGCATCAGCTTTAGTGACTTCCTTTACATTAATACGAGGCAGAGTACTTGAGCTTACTCCAAACAGAATGGACAGGAAAGAAACCATGCCCCAGGAAGGCCCTTACAGGTAAAATTTGACAGTTTTTCTCCCATTTCCCAATTAGCACATTTTACACACAACCCAGCTAACAATAAAAGCATGATTTCACACAGTAATTCAGTAGCATTGCAAGCTTATCAGAAGATTCGGGCTTATGAGAAAGCAACCGAGTGAGAACATATGTCCTATCAGTGATATTGCAAAAATCAGGTAACTCAAACAGAGGCAAGTTGTTTCCTTCCCTTCAAAGCACTGTTCTATAAATGTAAACCCTGTTCAGCAGCTTACAGCCTAGTAAATGAATCACTTTAATTGAATGCTATGTACACAGTAACTGGAAAAACACAAGCCATAAGAAAAGCATATGGTAATGGCAATAGAAATTGGTTTACTCATTCTTTACAGTGTTGTTTCTTCTTTCATAATTGACCTTTAGAACGATAAATGTGTAAAATAATTTTAGTTTATTATGGCTCCAAATCTTTCAGCAATTACACAAAATGAAAATTTAAAAAGGAAGTATTCATTCTGGAAGCATTTCCATTGTTTACATAATTGCACAGCTATAATTTAGTGTTCATGTTGTTAAAGAAAAGTGAAGAAAAAAAAAGGACCATTATGGACAATTTCAATTCAAAATGATGCTCTGTAGTGTTAAAAATGGGGAGGAAGGGAGAGAAGGCAGCAATCACATGCATGTCCTTCTCAAATTCATTAACCCTATAAATGGCACAATATTTCAGTATAGGTTAATCTAGTAATCCAAATAATAAGGTCATAAACATCCACTAAAAAAAAAATTTTACACAAGTTCACAGAAAGGTCAATTACAAAAATATTCTTCACCTAATTTTTGTTCAAGCTTTTGCAGATTACAGGTGTAACCAAATAGCCTGCCATCTGCCTTCATCACATTTCCAATTGTCCCTCAACAGGAACAACATGGATTTTTCACTTAAAGTTCACTCTGTTCTTCACCGACAGAGACACCTCATTAGGGGCTGAAATTTACAGCACAAGAAAGATTATTAATTTACACAAGACTTAAGTGGTAAATCCTTCATTTTCCTTCTTTATTTCAAAGGAACAAACGTTTCCATTTACTTAGTCCAAATTTTCCTAGCTATCACGACATTTTAGGTAAAGGATTTTTATTTGTTATTTAATTATTTAATTTGTCAACAATTGAGTTCCAATAAAAAATTATGAAGTATTTGGACACCCTCAGAAAGCACAGGATTAGATTGTCAGAAAAACCCATTTCAATCTGTCATTTAAATCTAACTTCCACAGAAGTTAGATTTGCTACAATTATCTTGTGACCAGACTGCAACAGGAAGAGATATTAAAAACCAGAATACCATTGCATTTGTAAGACATGCGTAAGGTTACTCACAAGTGCTAAAGGTGACAGATTAGTGCATAAGTCACCTGTTGGTGATTGTTCCTTCACCTCTAAACTACCTTAGAAAATGCTCTCTTTTGCAGTCATATTAATAACAAAAACCCTACCCCAAAGCCTTTGTGCTGACAGAGGAGCTCAGATGCCCTATTAACAGGAATCAGACAAACGTCTGAAGAGAACACAATTTTTAAAGTTTCTCCCCTTTTAGAGTATGTCTGACATTTTCACAGCCTAGGAAACCATTGATATTAAGGATACACTTCAAATTGGGAGAAGTATTTTAAGTTCACACACATGGAGAGGGCAATATCTAAATACTCATGTGCTACAGGTACAGGGTTACAGGTAGCATGAACATAGTTACTAGTCCATGGCATTGCTTGAAATGTTGAGACTACTTTGTGTCACCATACAGATTTCTCCCAAATGCCTCTGGCAGGACCGCTCTGAAGTCTCCAGTTTTAAGAAACCCAGGTGACAGTGCTGAAGCGCTGTAGTGTGCCTGTAGAGCACAAGGTTAACCATGTTAGAGGGAAGGTGGTTTTAAGGAAGGGAACATGAGCACACCTCAGAGGACAGGCAAAGCAGCTCCCTGCTGGGCACAGGAGGATGGCAGGTCCTCCATGTTTGGTGGCAATTAGCAGCACTGAACACTTTTCACTGTCACCTGCGTGCTGTATCAGTTTTCAAGATGGAGGAACAAATGCAGAGCATAAGGGATTGTTTTGCACATTTTTATTAGAACATCCCAAAAAAAGGCAAATACGTTAAACCTTGATTTGCTTAAAATAGTCACTGTCATGTAGCCTTGTTTAAAAGATGAAGAAAGCAAGTTGAAGTAAAACCATGTCTGAAGCAGAGAAGCACATGAAAAACGAAGGATCCCAAAGACGCAGCCCAGTTGAAATAGCTGGAAAGGGGAAGTCAATTGCAGGGCTCAAGACAAGGGGTGATGAAATAGCATTGCATTGCAGGGGCATGTTAACAAAGAAGCTTACTTCAGGAGATCCCAAAGCTACAGTGATGATGGGAGAGGTGGAAGAGAAGATATAAGCAAAATGGAAGGAAGAGAGAAGTTGCCTCTATTTCAAAAACTCTATTTCTATTCTGGACGGAGTTCAGAAAATGCCTACAAAGCACCTTACAAGCAGCACATGCCCCACCAAGATACTGCTGAGAATACAGAAAAGACATACAGAACACTGACTCAGAAACAGAAATTTGGGTGGGATGGAAGCAATTTAGAAAAAGCAGAACTTTTGGGGGTTTTGTGTGGGTTTTTTTTTTAGAGAGAAACAAAACTACCAAAATTGTTCCAGAATGCAGAGCTCCTACAATGGGCATTACCTGGTTCTCCCTTTCTTCCATTCAATCCTAGCAGCTATTTTTCCCCAGTGCTGCCAACTTATCCTACTATAGGTGAGCAGTGGGGTATACAAGTTTTCCTGTGAGAGCTTGGCATTTTAACTTCTGTCCTCCTGGAAACCTGCTGGCTGTCAACACTTTTCCTAAGCACTCATAAAGCACATTATGGGGGCACACAGGCAAATTTTCTACAGAAAGTGACCTGAATGGGAGATTAAAAAAGAGGGAGAAAAACCATGGTAGCCATTGGAAGAAAGTCACAAGAAAAATATGGGAATCTAACCTTAATAGACTATATTATGATTATTTTCTTTTGAATGGCAGTCTAGAAAGAAATCTAAAATGTGTTACAGTTTCTGAAATACTGTACGACTAATGGTCCTCATGTGCAACATTGTCAAGCAGAAATCGAGGCAAGTAGCACTCATTCCACACCATTCAAAAGGAAAGCCGCTCATTTATTGTACCTGTAGAAGACAGTGCTCTACCCAGCTAATACATGTGCCAGTGAACAGCACTAACGGCTGAGAAGTCTAGAAGGCTCCTCACCGTTGAATAAGAACTTAACACAATGATATAGAAGCTCACAAGTATTTTTTCTTTTGTAAAACTTCAGTGTTTTAAAAAAGAAAAGATCAGTGTTAATACAAATAGGTAATTAATATGGCTTCTGCAGTAGCAACTCCACTAAAAAATGCTTCATACCATAAATCAGCCATCTCATACAAAGACCCATAACCACTGTTTCTACATAAGCTTAACACATAACAACTGGTGTAGCTTCCTTTCCATAGTTAACAACAGTATATTTTAAACAAATTAAAAGGCTTATAGACAAGCATAATATACATTAGTATATCACCATCTTTACTGATAAGAGTATTTCATCTAAGTCACCCTTTTACTGCTAAAAGGAATCAAGCTAAAAACATAGCTGTTAACTTCTCCGTCTGCAGCTGGGCTGTGTCCTGTGGGCAGTCCGGTCTGCATGTGCTGAAATTTAATCACCAAGGACATCTGTCAACTCATTTGGACTTGGGTGGATTTTTTTCTTCCATATTTAACATTTGTTCTGCCCTTAACATCACTAAACTAAAAGCCATCAGCACAGTCTCTTTCCTCATCTACTAGCTGTCCTTCCCACAGAGGATTTCTGAAATCTGTACTTTTTATATTCCTTAATATCTTCTTTTATATATTAGATGTATGTATATATATGTGTGTGTGTATAAATATACGTAAAAGCACTCTATTCCAAAGATACTCTGGCAAGCCAGTATAATTTCACTTTTATTAAACTTGTTTGTTAAAACTAATTCAAAATGTCAGGAATATAACTGACCTGTTAGTTCACTTTTCGATAACCTCTGACTACTGGGCAAAACCTTGATGGCACGTGTTGACATTAGATTACACCAAGCACATTAGCTGATGCCAAAGCCCTGGTAGTAGGGTAAGACTTTCTAGAAGAATGACACTACACAGCTAGGGGTTTTAGGAGAAAAACACCCGTAATATATAAGGACTGTTGAAGTACCAAAAGTACCAGAATTGAGGAATCAGAATTGTCTCAATAGTTGCTTTTCTGAGAAAGGGGTTGAATAGTGTTAGCAGTATTTTGGAATCATGTTTTGGTACTTTTGTCCTTCAGCAAAACCAAGGAAGCTATGAAGCAAGGAGATGTTTATAGACTTTTTAAAGTTCATGAAGCAAAAATTACTGCTACAGTAAGCAACTAGCAGAAATAATAAAATACACTTCCTTTTCTGGTTCAGTTATTTGTAAAATTTGTGCGTTGCAGTATTAGACTTTGATTTAATTTGAAAAGCTATACTTATCATCCAGATCAAAAGATGTGTATAGTTGTGACCACTGAAATAGAGGTTTTTCAACCACCAGTCTCACCTAGCAGCGTAAAGCAGCTACGACTGCCCAAACTGCAACAGGCTACCCTGTGGCATATCCTAAAAATCACCCCTCAAGAGCATTTAATGGTTTTCAATGTTCTAGACAAGGATCTGGAGCAATCGTAGGTGAACTACCTCCACTAACCCACAACATGGCAGTGAACGTCCAAATTCACTTTCTTTTACACTGGAGGTCAGGGAGGGAAGGTGGTCAGCCTCAGGGAACTTCATTCATAAAAAACTGTAGGGTAAAAGTCCAGGCTCACTACAGCACCAGAAAAATGCCCACTGACTTGAGCATTACAGGGGGAGAATCATCATCCCGCAGATGGTCACTTGCCCCCTGACCTCAGGCCCCTTCGCAAGCTGGAAGTAATTACAACGCCAGACTGCGACTTACTCTGCACTGCTGTTTATGCAATGACTTCTCCCACCTGAAAAGGTGATGCAATTGTTGCGGAGAATTGTTCACTTCTTCATACAGAGATGTTTGTTGTTAGACACTTCCACATGGACAAATTAGATGCAGCTCATTACCTTGCTATCTCCTTTCTCATCTGCTAATTGCTGCATCTTGAACTCAGAGTGCCATGGGAGCTTTCTATAAAATATACCCTTACATTGCTCTTTTATATATCCCATGAGACAAATCTGCAAAGTTAGGTTACACTTGCTGGGAATAATATTGTATTAATTGATAATCATATTCAAAAATATATTATTTTGTTTTTCTATTGACACCAAAACCTACAAAATACAGCAGAAACTTTGTATACTCATACCCTTAAAGGAGGAGTGGAAAGAGAAATATATTTCACAAATAAACATTTCTGATGCTAATTGAAATAATAATCACATTCAGGTCAAAGAGGTTTCTGACTGTAATTTTTAAAAATTACATAGCCACCTAAAAAGCTCTTCTGAAGTAACCAATGTGATTTCCTTGAGCTGGTCTACCTTTCTGTTGCATTCCCCCATACATACAGAAGAAAAATTCCTCCATAAGAACCTCCCCCCCATTTCTCCTGTTAATGTTCCTTAAGAGTGGGAAATTTATGCTTGTGCTTAGAAAACAAAAACAAACTGTACTAAAAAGATCTGCACCAAAGTTTATTTTGATACACAGTAACTTGAATCCTAGAAACCATGCTTTGGTGGGGACAGATTCTGCAGAGTGCTGAAGAACAAGGATCCATGTTCCAATGATCCTTGCGCTCCACAATATCACACCATCTTTTATAAGAGGTTTATCAGGTAACAGCATATACCAAAAATCACTGAGAAGTACAAAAATCACAAAATCAGCACCAGTACTGTGTTGTGGTCATTGTACATCATCCTGTTTTTCACAGGAAGCTGCGAGACCCTATGACGGCAAAGTGCTTTGCAATGCACACATTACGCTTTGCTGTTTGCATTTATCAGAGGAGGTACTTCTACCTCATACTACGTGTTCCTGCATTTGTAGTTCCAGCAGATGTCACCCTCAATGTCCAAATTGTCTGACTAGTTTCACCACCCATCATCAAGTATCACCTCGACGCTAATCATACTGAAAATAAAGAAACAGATATAAGGATCATGCCCCATATCAACACGTTACATGAGAATCCAAGCTAGAAAGCACCGTAAGTTAACACCTCAAGCAGTTTCATAGCTAAGGAAAGCAGGGAAAACTTGTGGTCAAGTCTGCCACCAAGAGGCAAAAAAAACCCAAAACCGAGCAAGGCAAGGAAGAACAAAAAAGCAGCAGCATGCTAAGTATCTGGGAAACCCTGGAACAATGTGCAACGTGGGGTCTTGCCTTCAATACTCCGTCTTCACTTCACCACCACCTTCAGCTTCTGGACTGTAACTTTGCACAAGGACTGAAATCCAACGCGCCCAGCAGCAAGAAGCTTAAAAATCTGCAGAACTGTTACTAACACAAAACCGCAACAAGCAGGCTAAAAGACAGCTCAAAACCAACCAACATTACATTTCAAAAATCTGCCAGTTCCTATATAGAAACTGGTTCTCCAGGAAGTGGTCAGATTTCAAAAAAAAAAAAAGAGCACCCTTTAGCTTAGAAAAAAGGAACTGTCAACAGCTGAACACCTCTGAAAGTCTGGCCATTTCATGGAAATGTGTAGATGAAAACAACTTAAGTCTTAAAACTACTAGTATTTGCTGTCCCTGTGGTTCTGTGTCAGCAGTGGCTGCAATATTGACTTAAGGGTCTTTGTTTTTTCAAATATAAAAATGAGTATTTTCTTTAAAATGTGGTCTACATCAGGCTTTAAAACACAAGAAATTAAGTGAGTATTTAATGTGGTGTGGTATTTAAAATTCAGGGGTCTGGTCAGAGTGGGTGTTGTCACAGTCTTTTTTTTTGTAGGGGAATTAAGTTACTCTGTACACTAACAACTAGCGTTAAACTGAAATCTGAATGGCATTAGTGACATGAAAGAGTAACATACTCTTCATTACTCCCAGGTAACAACTGAGAGCAGCAAAAAGGGGAGTTCCTACTACACTATTCTTTTTCCCCATTTGTGCTTTATGAATAGCAGATGCTTATGTTTTTTTCTAAGTTTCAACAGCAGTCAGGATTTTCAGGTTTGTCCAGAAGAAAATTCTTTCCTTTCTATTCCTCCCCTCCCCCACCGCCCGCCTTATTTTTTTTTTTTTTTAAATAAAGACATAAAGACAAATGCTCTGACTTTTAAGGAGGAAAACTGAGATTCAGAGGGCAAGAGTCTCATAACAATCCATTATGTCTTTCTTTCATCTCAGAAATACCCAAACCCATGCAAGACACTTGCTGCTGGCCTACTAAAGGCACCACAACAAACTCTGAAGCCTCAGCAGTGAACTCTGCGGGATTTACGAAGGGCTCTGCATGCCCTCTGCCGGCATCCCAGCACAGCTCCAGCCATCGCCGTTATTAGGCTATCTCTTTTAAGGAAGAAAACTCACGCCTACAGCTACAAAAAAACAAGGAAACTGTTTTAGATATTCTCTATTTTGTCTGAAGAGTATTTCTTATAGTTTTTATGAGTATTTAGCTGTTTCCGTGGACCAATAATTTTGTTACATCTCGACAGATTGTCTCTTTGTCATCTCCCACTGAATACTTTATTGATTAGGCCAACGCAGGACACGGGGACCTAGAAACAACATTTATCCACAGAAACAGAATGTTTTGGCAGCACCCCTCAGTTAAAGTGATAAGATAACCTTCTGTCTCCATTCTCCCTTCAGTCCCCTTTGCACCAGTTAAAAAGAGCTAGTGTGACAGTTCTAAACATCCCTGAAGGACTAACTTTGAAGGGGAAAAGTCTGGAGATGACATTAATTCTCATTTTTGAGGAAACACTTTCAAGCAATGGCACAGGGCATTCAAAGGGCATGATAACAGCAGACACTGCTCAAACCAACAAAGCTCTTTGCAGCCCCTCCTTTGCCCGAGATCCTATCTAGCATTTTATCTCATGATAGAAGGTAAAAACGTTTGTAACATGAGCTGGGAGTAACTACTATCTCCCCGAAGCTGTAAATAACCCGAACAACAGACTAAGTCCAGTGGCTGCTTCGGGAGCACTGACTTCACAGCATCACTGCTCATATAGGAATGTAGTAGGGCCATTGGACACACGAGGCTCCCGCTTTGGTAGAACCAAAGTTTAAACATACTGGTCAAACACACGGTGTAACTCAAGACTTAGTATCACCTGACTGAACATTTGTAATGTGACCAGCTTGATCCAGCTACTAACTGTGCAATGCAGATGGACAGAAACTGCTCACTGAGATTATTCCTCAGAAAAGTCAGGAAAACGAGAAAGAAACATCAACATGTGTCTGTGATGCAGTCATAACAATAAGTCACAAATAAATAGTTATTTAAAAATTTGTAACTGGGAGAGCAATGGGAAAGTTAAGACCACAATCGGAAAAAAAGTACAGACCAGGCTACAAAGGGTAATTTCATGCAACAATTGTTGCAAAGCATTGCTTCCCTTCTGCTTCAGAACTTCAAAAATGATAATCCAGACATTTCCATCAGCACACAGTAATAAAACTTTTTTATCAAGTAAGCCTTGTACCTGGTCTTCACTTGTTAAGCCAAGGTGCATCACAAAATAAAAATGAACCAGGAAATCAGAATTTGGCAGAACATCTTGACGCCTAGTCATCATAGCACAGATCAGCCTGTATGCCTGAAGTTTGCCTTCCTTATATTCATTTGGCAGGGTTGTTGCCTGAAAAAGAGTAAAACCTTTGTATTATTACTTTTTTTTTTTCTAGCAGCCAGCTAACACAAAACTGTATCTTCAGCAGATTTTCCATAAAGCAAATCAGTGTATTTAATAAAATAGATTCAAGTCCAAACAGCCTTTGGAGGTATTCACCTTCTCAGCAGTGACTGTAAATATTAAAAATAACACAACTAAACATACACAAATTCAGTACTAACGTAGAAGAAACTGCTAATGTGTGAAAATTTTAGAAATAACTTACCTTGAACAACCATGATGCAAATATTCTGAGAGGAGGAATTAAGACAGGAGGAGAGGGAGTAGACTGATTGTCCACACTGATAGCAAGGTTGTCCCTTATCTAATGTTTTTTAAAAGAAAAGAGTTAATAAAACTGATAACTTTATTAATGCTCTTTATTAATAATTTTTCATTTTATTTTATTTACTTTAAGGCATTACACTCTGTGCAATACAGAGTTCCTACTTAAAACTACCAGGAAAGAGTGTTCTATACTGTGCTTCCCCATGGCCTAAGCAAATATTACCATTTTAGGTCATAACACGTGTTTTCACATTGAATACTAACACTTGCAGTATTCTATACCTCTATTTTCTTTGCTACTGTTTCCTCACCCCATTTAACTAATCTGGATTACCTTGTCATTGGACAGAAATGTTCTCTATGGGGTATACATACTAGAAATCAATCAAGATCAGCTTTCTTTATGACAGAACCCTCCAAATCTCATGCTTATGGTTCCAGATGCTAACACTAAATCAAATATAATAATAATTTTTATAGCAAAAAGTTTTCATCATTAGAGGTAAGCATCATATACAATACCTTTGCAAGTTTATACCACAACTCATAGAGATACCCAAAAACTTTTGCATGGATTTTAGGTGACTGTATATTGTTCACATCTCCAAGAATTCCCAAGATCCTCCTCCATAAAACAGCTGCAGAATCAGGATGCCAACCGATAAGGCTTCCACCAGCAATTATACTGCAGTCATCAGCAAGGAATTCACTACTGTCTGTAAGTTTTAAAAAGTTCAATTTCCATGAATTAGAAATGCAGTGCAAGTATAGATTTGGTCAATAAAACAGGCACATTACTCCTTGTAATCGTCTTACACCTCAGAAGTATTCTCTCCCACCAAATCATCTCTCTTTTTCACTACTCGAGTTGGTACATGATTCAAAGAAAAAAAAAAGATATGGCAGAAAATGGAGGCTAAAGGGTCTTCCACATAGAGATGCCACAGCTGTAGATCAGGTTTATATCAGACAGACTGCCCCCATTCAAGGTTGGTTGGTTGGGTTTTTTTAGCAGGGAGGCAAATGCAGTTGAACGGAACATGTAGAGATTTATTCAATCAATAGCTAGTTTTTACAGATAATATTTCTGTTTTGAAAAGTCCTTTCTTTTAAGATCACACAGTATAAAATGACCTCAAAATGCAACTGAACAAAGGAACTAAAAAGTATGCACTCCTAGTGCGGAAGAATATACTCAGGCACTATCATTTATACAGAAGCCATTCCTCAGTTTGCATACTGCTATCTCAGAAGGAAAGCAGGATTTTGTGAAGACTGTCAAGATAATGGAATTAATATGCTTAAGCAGTAGAACAAAAATTCTGTATTGAAGTGCAAATTTTCCTGACAAAGAGATGTTACATTATCTTCTATCAGACCAGGGAGAGCTGCGTAACAGTCTGTCTGCAGGCAGAATCAGCCCTGGGGCACGCTGCACTGCTCAGCAGCCAGTGTTTTGAGGAAAGTTGCAGGAAACTTCTACACAGGCAGGGGGAAATAATTTGTGTCCTCCCAGGACCCAAAGTAAGTTAGCAAAATAAAAGCGATTTTAGATGTTTTTATGTATGCTTGAATCTATTTTTTAAAAAAGCTTTTGGGATTTTTTTTTTTCTTTTCACATTTTTTTGGTGTTGTAGCATTATGAATTCCCGAAGTGTTAAAAGACATGTTATTTATTAAGCACATCAGAGTGATCCTCAACAGGATCTATTGTCAGAGAAATTGCACCTATGCTGTTCAGTGGTTCAGTATTGGTTTGCCTTACACCATAGACGCTTCTAGAGCAAAACAAAGTGACTTGGGTGAGAACCAGAAATGCAGTAAGGGCATATTGGCTCTGTTGGACAACTACACATTTTTTTACCCCATTTTTCTTTTTCATCTACATTACCTTTCAGGTTATTTTATGTAATTCTTTCTCTTTGTGCACACAAAGGAGCAATGCCTGCAAGCAATGAATTTATCACATGTAATAATCCTTATCATGTACTGTATTACATGCTACCTTTTGGACAACAGTGGTCGTCTGAACTGTTGAACTAGGTGGGCTGGTTCATTAAAGTAGAGATCGTTCAAATAAAAAGTGAATATGAAAAAAATCTCCTTGAAACTATATATCTACTAGCAAAAACAGCCTATAAGATATTTCATATGTTACTGCATTAAATTACTGAAATAACATCTGACTCACATTATTAGATGGGGAAGTACCTTTACAAATTGCAAGGAATTAAAACATTTCAATAATCGTAAGTGTTGCATATGTTAAAGATACTACAAATAAATTGAAAAGGCAAAGGACTTTTACTTCCAAATTAACTCTTCCAAGAATGCCATTTATCACATCCTACTGGAGCACAGGCATTGTGTACTTCGAAGTATAAATAAGGAAGGTAACAGGATTAAGATGAGAGAAGTTTTGTGAATTAACCACTTATTTCCTATCAGTCAAAATATACTGTAAGGAATTTCCTTAGACCATTCTGCTATGAAATAAAACCTATTAACTTAAAATAGAAATTAAATTATTTTACTTGAACACTGGGGCAGGCTAAGAGCACAAGTGATCAGCTATCACAACTCGCTGGTTAGTAGTAACTGGACACTACAAACAACCCAGTAATTGTCAACTGTGCGATCATTTTCTCGATCACAATTTATTGGCACCTATGTCAGCTTCAATCTGATTATCCACATTGCTTAGACTCTGAGCAGTCAAAGTTCACTTTTGAATGAATATTATCAATGGAACTTGGTGATACTTGCCAAATGAAACATTTTTTAACAAACAAACTATAAGCTCCTTTTTGAGATAAAAATCTAAAACAGTAAATACATTTTCTAGACTACAGTACCTGTTAGATTTGCAGTATCTGAAGGACTAAGTTGAAGCCAGCGAGGAGCATCAGGATCCACACAAATATCTGCTGACGCATTAACTTCGTGGTCTTCTTCAGAAGCTTGCCAGGGGATGAGTGTGATCTCTACTTCATTATTATAGCCAATGGACGTGTCGCTGCTAACACTTTCACCTAAAGCAAGAGGATTAACAAAGATCACAAATCCTGTTTTTAAAGACTGCATTACAAAGCGTGATGAGTAAAGCATCTAATATATCTGTAATGACAAAATTACAACACTGATTTCAACTGCTACACTTAAAAATACTGTATTTCTTGTAACTCACTTTTTTCTCTCTCTCTATAACTTCCATGCGATTGCTGCAAGTCTGATTTCAAATCTAGTTCAGCTGTACTACTGCTTCTTCTTTGTACTAGTACCTTCAGAGAAAAAAAAATTCTCAGCTTATTACAGTTTTGAAAACTACATCATATTTTAGCAAATCTGAGATACACAGTTATTAGGAATTAATTACATACAAGTCAGTCAAGATATTTTCAGAAATACTTAGACTACTCAAATATCTTTAAACATCTTAAGGAAACCACCAGGCTTTCAATTTCAGTCTTTATCTTCCCTTTCTTTAACTCAGATTTCATACCAACAAGCAGGGCTTTTTACTTACATTTTCCTACAAATCTGAAATCATTCAATACTTTCAAAAGCATCAAAAAATCTCTCAGGAAGAAAGTTGTCATCTTTTATGTCAGGGCATTATTCTGTTGCAAAACAACCTAGGCAAGGCATCCGATCTTTTGTTTGTTTACCTCCTCCTTCGCCAAACAGATTTCTAGGCTATTTGCTGAAAACCCTTCAGATAATTTTCTGCTTCCAGATGATACTGCCCTGTCCCTGCGCATAAAACTGTTGTTCCTTCCGTCTGACAGATCACCTTCAAATTCACATTTCTTGCAACTCCATGTCATCTACAAAAGCAAAACTTTGGCCAGAAAAATAGAGTATCATGTTTTCTGCTGCAAATAGGCAATAAAAAGCTCCAAGGCCTTACCCCTAGGAGCATACTTTATCTAGCTGCTGAAGGAATCTCTACCCTAAAATTCCTAAATTCAGCTAACATTTCTGAAATTCCATTCTGAAATTTGCAGTTATTAGTATTTTTAAATAAATTCCTTGAAGCAACCTCTGATCCACTGACCAGACATTAACCTGCTTATTCTTTCTGCATAAATCTGAGAAAACAATTATTGCCACCAAAGAGACAAGTGGCTTGTAGAAATCATATTATGTAACATTATAGGCAGGGTTTCTTAAATTTTATTTTATACTAAAGAGAATTGACAATCATTCCCAAGAAATACATGTTTGCCTGCGCTGCCTGATAGACTGCAACGTCTATCTTCCCTGGCAAACTTGGCTCCTAGTGATCAGTTTTGACAATATTTCAGTGGGTTGTGATATGAAGTCAAACTGGCTCTCACAGTACGTTAGCAAGTGATGCAGTGAATATATGGTCAAACCCCAGCTTCTGCTTGCAAAAAGGGTGAAAATGCAACACTGGAAGCAGCCTGGCAGCATGTGCTTGTGAATATTTCATAACACATGTCACTAAAACAGAACAGCGAGACAGGTTAATTTTTAATTCTCCCAGCTACTGAGCTTACTTCTCTTCCTCTCCCCTCGCCTATGCAAAGCGGTCTAGGTTTTCCTTCCTTCTTGAGACACACTATTATCCCCGAAGCACTTAAAATCACTCTGCAGAAAACGCTTGGTGTCTCCATTCTAGAGCTAAGAGTTAATGGTACTGTAAGTCCAGACGTACAGGAAAGCCAAAGTCCAAGCTGAATCTCATCTTTGAAGGCCTTCACATTGTATTGCATTATTCTCCCACAAAGATTAGAAGCCTCAGCCAGTTATTATTTCTACTTCTTATTCACAAGTTGCATTAAAAATTTAAAAAGCTTGCCTGTCCTAATGTTAACTCATACAGACATTTGCAATACATAGCTGGTGATACAAATTGTGCTGAAAGAACGCATTTTCCCCAGTACTTTAAACCGCCAAACATTTATTCCAGTGTACTGCAGCTCTGCAATAGCCATGAATCATTTATATTTTTAATGTTATGAACTTGTTTATATTTAATATAAAAAAGTACAAGTCTTATGTAAGACTAGAATATAGCCAATTACACAAAAGTGCATAAGCAGCCAAGATCAGCAGACACAGAATGACCATACCAAATAGCACAATGAACAGCTACAGCTCAATTCCCAATTAAGATACCAGAAATATGGCTAATGATTTTCCACACTTTTATTTCTAATGAGATACCTTTTAGGATTTGGAAACGGAAACATTGTTAGAATCTTATCAATAATCATTTTCTATTGTGCCTTACTTGCTCTCCTTCATGTTCCTTCTTGATATATCCCTTATTTTCCTGAACTGGTTTGGAGTCTGAAGTTAAATTATGAGAACTTCCAGCCTTTTTACCTTAAGAAATTTAGAAAATAAACAAGAAATAAAGACATTTTGGGGATCAAAGTACATAGCAAATCATATGAAAATTTCAGTTATGGTTTACATGTACGCTTCTTACATTTATAGCTGAGTGAAGTAATAAAACATTAAAATGGAATACAGGATGTTTTGAAAAATCCTTCATAAGTATAACATACACGATAGGAACAGAAGTAGAACTGTTCGCATGAATACACAAGATTTAAATGCAAGCCAGTAAAAAGAAGTTCATTATGTGCAAAATACATCATGCAAAGGTTTCATTTTAAACCACCTTGCTTTATAAATGGTCACGCCCTGCACTTGTGATCTGTAACTTCTTAAAATTAGTTCTTTCAACAAGATATCAACAATATATTTACTAAGAAAACAAGATAAACATGATTTTAGAAGAGAGCTGGATCCCAAAGGAGATCAGAGCATTCATGAGGCTGAAGAAGTCTCAACACATTTTCTTCATCAGTACAGTATCACTGTATTTTATCAAAATTACCTTGAAAAAATTCAGATGGAAACTGATCTGTAATATCTGAAGTGCTGCTACTACGAGTTAGCTGCTGTTCTTGGTCTGCAAACAGGCCTGTAGTTTCTGTTCCTGTTGGATTTTCCATCTGTTGAGATTCTTCAACTTCTGTTGATTTAATCGAGACACATGTTTGCACGACTTCAGAATTATACACGTGTGAACTCCTTACTAAGAAAGCTATACAAAAAAGTGACCCATTCGAACATTTAAAATTACCAAGTTACAAAGCTAGAATAAAACACCTTGTCACAGAAGTTAAGCTTTATAAAATACCCTTAGAAAAATGTTAAAAGTTTAGAGAGAGATGTATGAACAGTGCAAGCAGTAAAAAGTCTAGAAAAAGGACAGAAATTACTCTGGGGTTTCAAAGTGCACAAGGAAGCACCGGAGGGCATCACGTGAACAAAGCTATGTTTTTCAGTGCTAGAGACCCAAACTAGACCTTGTCCATTCTGGAAACAGAAACAATAGAGGAAAGGCAGCAAAACTACTATAAATGCAGAGTGCAGAAGAGATGGCTCTGCTTACTGACTTCATAAAGAGGGAAAGGGGAGAATAAAGAAAGCAACAGTTCAGAGTGAAAAAAGATCTGAGCTACATGATTCCAGCTTAGTTTGTGAGGGCAAACTGAATCATGCAGTTTGGTTGCTGTAACTGCAAATGAGAAATTAAAACAGAGGAGACTGTGGCACAAAAATTCAAGTGAGGAAGTAAACTGACATATTGGGGAAGGAGCAACAGGTACTCTTGAGATTAGCTTGCAACACAATGCTTTTAAGAAGTGCATTTCTCCCAGCACTGGTGGGGGAAGGAAAAAATAAAAGTAATATTTGGGATCAAGCGTGTTCCCATTCAGTAGCAGTGCTTTTAGACAGGGCCATTCCACTGGTGAATGCCACCTGCTCTACTTAAGCTGACTACTAACTCCTTTCCCAGAAAGCAGCCAGAGAGGTGGCCCACACACCCCGTCACGAGCTGACCCAACAGATCCACCAGCAGACTGTCAAGGTGTTCAATCTGCACCGCCAATGCTATTTTCCTTCTTTAAAAAACTATGAAAAAATGCTGCTCCAACAACTCTTTATAAGAGAACCCTTGAATTCCTTTTTTTCAATGAAGAACATGGGCTGAACTATTAAGTCTTCTAGAGTTCTTTCAGCATATAGTTACACAATATGCATATTAAATAAAAGGGACCTTTCCACCAGCTTTCTCCTTCTCTTGCCTTCTTTCCGCTGCTCTGCTTCCTGCCTGCCCCGCAGACACTGAGACTACACTTCCTCAGAAATGAGCAAGCACAGCCCCTCAGGATATGAGATTAAGACAGATATGCACAGACTGCAACAGCAGCCTGCAGGAGGACAGTGTGCTTAGTTCATTCAATCTATACTGTCAGGTGAGTTTGAACAATACTTAAATACCTAACAAAGCCACATGCATTTCAGGAAGTTCTCACAAATACACATGTACAAAACCTACCTGTTCTGGTACTCAACTGACCTCAAAGCATCACTGTTGACTTTAAGTCTTACAGAAAGCAATAAAACAAAATACTAAAATAAATTCACTAGCTAGAACTATTTCAGTGTTACAACTGAAGATAACTTGAGATGAAGGAACACTAAGGATATTTCACAGAATCAGAATCCCTTGCGAGCCATAGTACACCACATTCAAAACTTTTCTTTTCTTGCTACCGCAGCTAACAGCTCTGATTAGAGCTCAAGAGTCAGAAACCCCTTTCAGGAAGTGAAATGTGGGAGGTGACAAAGTCGTATTTTCAGAGACTTACTAGATGGAAACAAACCAAAAGAAAGCCTGCTAACATGACCTCGCTACTTCCACCAACCCATCTTGGCTGGGCAACAGGATGAGTGCCCTGCAACAAAGGAGCTTTGTATTCTCAGGCCATTACACCCGTTTTTTACATCTATGTCTGGATACCAATATAGAATTCATTTCAGAAGTCATATGCTTACAGTTTGTTGAAGCTTTATTTATTGCAACAGCAAGTTCCACAGGACAAGACTGTATCAAAAGCAGGAAAAAAATTTACTACACTTTTGAGCAAAAATACACCTGTTTCAGTCCAAATAACCACAAAAATGCCCAAATCTGGATTGCTGCCTTTAGCTCTTGCATTCCTAATCCTTAGTATATTTGGTCTGCACTATATTAAAACTTAAATCAAGTAATTGAAAGTGTAAACATAAATAGAAGGGTTTCTTTATTAAGAAATTTAAATTAATTTTACTTTAGTTACTAAGTAATACAAATCTAATTGTAATTAATGGTAATCTTTAATGTTAAGATGAACAAAAACTACATTGCTTGCAGTATTGTAAACATTTTGAAATAAATCAAAACACTATTGAAACGTGCCAAGAGGCACAGACAAATCTTTAAATTTGCTTCTGGAATCAATAACTACAGGAAGAATTCTTTAGAAGAAAAAACAAAATCCGCATTTATAAGCACCGATTTGTAACTGAGGGTAACACAGACTGTATGAGATTTTTCTTTCAAATGAAGTAGCTCGACCAGCTGCATTTCTTTGTATATTCTGCTTGCGCTAGCTCATACATTTCAGCATTCAACTAGCTTCTAGGGTAGTTTCTTGAAAAGATACTGGTCTTCTCCTTTCCCCTAAAAAAGTTGTTTTGACAATGACAGAATATCAAAAAAGCATTAGAAGTAGCCACTTTTTGCCATCCTTTGTGACTCTGAAAAATGACAAGATATGCTCCCATTAAACTGGCCTGTCTCATCATGGCTCCCAATATTACTTAACACCATGTTTTGAATAAATCCAAGGCATGGAAAAAGAACCAGTGCAAAACATCTAATGCCACATTACTGAAGAATAATCAACTGGACAGAAAAGGAACAGAGAGACAGCAGTTTAAAAATATAAGGAACATTTTTATAAAAGATGACTTTAAAGTACAGTACCTGACAGTCTGTGAGAGCAAGAAGTGTAAGAGATACCAGGTAAGAGAGAGCTCACAGTGTGAAGCAGAAGAGGTACACTTTTAGTGGCTGGCAAAGCCTCATAAAGATGAACACAGTTGCTGATAGACTGGCTTCGCTTAGCTTCCAGGAAAAAATAAAGCAATAATTATGTCAGAAGAAATAATGAAATATTTGGAGTTCTGAATGTCATGATACAATGAAACAATGCTTTTGGACAAAAAAAAAAAAAAAAAAAAAATTACAACATTAAGCCCAGAAGTAGTTCCTATAAGCTGTAAGTTACTAATGTGCAACTGTATCTCACACTTTGGAAGTGCAATAATCTGTGATTTCTGAATCACAGCAGTTCCACCATGCGGAGTATTTCATTTTGTCGGTGTACGATTCCTGTCTCTGAGTTAATTTGACTTTTTTTTTTTTTATTGAAGTACCTGTTGCAGTCCATATAGCTCAAAAATAAAGAATGAAAAACTTATTCAAATTCCCCTCTACTAGCAATGCTCCCCCTGCAAACAGCTACCTCTGACATTCATTCATCTCTGCTGAAAACAATCCATTTTCACCTGAGAAATAGCACAGTGTGTTTGTTTCTCAGAAACTGATCTAAAGACATAGCTGCCTCTGGTTCTGCTTTTAAAACTAGACATCCCAGCTCCAGACTGGATGCAGCCCAGAGTACCTGGGTTTGACCTGACCAGCTTTGAGCAAGTAGTTATATTTGATGACCTCCTGAAGTTCCTTACACCTTGAATATCCAGTGGACTCTGGTTTTGGGGTACCATGCCCTGTTTTTTACGTTTCTGAGCAGGATGATGAAAGGGATGCAAGTTACATGAAAGTTTTTGGGGTTCTTAAGTCATCACAAGGGAAGGTAGAAGGTAAGTGCAGTCTGAATGCATACCTTATTGAATTTCTCTTCACAACAGCAACATTAAATAGCTTCACAGTTTCTCAGAAAAAGAAAGGCCATCAGAAAAACAAGTGACTAACACTCTAGAGGCTGTCTATCATCAATAACAACTTGGTATTTCATGCATTAATAGCCATTTGCCATACGCTTAAGGTGTCCTTTAGAGAAAAGCAACAATTTATCATGAAGTGTATTACTAAAAGTTATGCTGAATTAGGGAAGTGTCTAACATTTATTAGGAAAAAACCCCATCTTATTCACTGAACAGTTTCTCTTCTTGTACACGGCAATATCAATGCTGACACTTAGAAGACAGAGGGAAGGAAGGAAGAAGCAAAAACACTCAAGTAGGGTAGTGGGCAAAACACTTTTGCTGCTGCAGAAATACTCAGTTCTTAGTTTTATAACTCTAGATACAAGCAGCAGATCAAAAGAAAGTCTTACCTGGAAGCAGGAGGGGCTCTGGTATTTGTGTGTTGACTTAGAGGGTTTCTGTTATTTTTAAATGGCAGAAGGAGAATAGGGATTTTTAAAAAAGCCCCCAGTGCGAGACACTGTTCCTGTAACAACATCTGCGTTACTCAAGAAAGCTGTCCCATGAACAGCCCTGGTTTCTGTAATCACCTTAGGGCATTCTACATTTCATTCTGGAAGATGACACCTCTGCACACGCTTTCTGTGTTTCTAAATACTCGTACCTTAGAAAATTCTAGAGATATGCACTTTGTATATTTGAAATTATTATTTCTTCTAACTGCATATGCAAAGTAAAACTTTTTTGTACTTGCCAATTTGGGAGCCACTGATGTTCACAAATCCCATGAAAGCCAGAATAAATTCTCTTTTTTTATAAACACGAGATACAAAATGAAACTACGGGCTTTTTACAGTGAAGTCCATCCTTCTATCTGACAGCCTACATGCTCCCCACCAAATAAGCTTTTCTTACTGAAGGTAGGAAGTTCCTTTAATTTGAATGCACACAACCAAGAGAAGTCCTCACGGACCAATACTTCCAAGGTTCTCTGCTGCTCTGGTGAGAAGTCTAGGTTAGAAATGCTATAGCAGAAGAAATGTTCTCTGGTGGAGCACAAATAGGAACTCGCTGAATTTAAAAATAAAACAGACCCAAAGAATGAATTGACACCATTGCCAAAACATTTTGTGATCTAAACTGGAGACTGTGGCTTAGCTACATGAAGCCTGTAGCCACAAAAACCATACTAAATCACCTTCAAGTTCTCCTGGTAAGAAACACAACTAATCTGTCATGAATGAGGAAGGAAGCTGTGCAGCAAAATATCTCCTATTCAAAAGCAGATTTTCTGTGGAGAGTTTTAATCCATAGCCCATGGAACTGGAACACAGAAACATGTTACCATGAAATAAAGAGATCAAATTTAGGATGCTGAAATATTTGAAAAATCAGGTATCTGGGGGTCTCAGACATCCCCTCATCACTTCTCACACCCCCATTCTCCCCTCTCACATTTTCTTCTTTCCAGAAGTATACATAAGAGAAAAAATGGAAAGGGAGATGCTATACCATCTCTCATCATGCTAAGAAATTAAATAAAGCTCATAGGAAAGGATGAAATTGTTTATTAAATATCTGGTTTACCTTGTGCTCACAGTAAAAGGCTAGCTGTATGAAAGTACAGAACCAATATGTATTACCTGACTGATGTTAATTATGTTTTCTTACGAATTGATAAACTAGGGATGTACTTGACAAAAAATTGTAATGTGCACAGGACTAACTTGCCATTAAATGCAATTTATTTAAAAGCATATATTTAGACTTTCCTGAAATACTTTGACTCTTCCTTCATACTGGTAATGGTCAAGACATCCAGACAAAGGTACATGCAAAACCTCTGTTCAGGCATTTAATTATTAAGTTGCACTACTTTTGGAACGAACCACAACTCAAAGGCAGATTTAAAACTTGAGTGTTACTGAGTGTTTGGGAATATAAGGATCTAGTTAGGTCTAACCTGTTGCTCTTTGACGAACAATATTTCTTGCTTTCTCAACTCCCGGGGCTCCAGAGGTTGTAGCACTTCTGAATCTCATTGGCTCCACAACTTCAGGATGGCTTTTCCAGCTTAATGAAAAAGATCTTCCTACTACAGCTGTCTTTTGAGGCTCTAAAATGCCACCTTAGAGATAAAGAAAACAAAATTCTCTAGCATTGTATGCTTTGGCACATATTTTTGCTGAAGTATGAATGGACTCAGACATGGAAAATACTAATATTTCAAACAGACAATTTTTTACTATTAATAAAAACCAATCATTACTTCAACTATGTGCATCAATTGCTAGGCAGCACATAAATACAGCTAAAATACTGTAATCAATAAAGTTTAATAAAAATACATGAAAAAAATTTACATTGATGACTATGCCAGACCACAGCACAGGAAACCACGTTTCATTTCTGCTACAGAAAAGACTTGATTTTAAGTGCGTTCTAAAAACTGCTAAATAGCTATCTTCTATTGACCCCAATTACCTTTTGTCGCACAATGAAGGATGAGAATACATAAATCCAAAGCACTTCACATTTCATTAAACAGGTTCTTACACTAGATTAAGCAGTATTTAACGTCAGATTAAATTAATATCTAAGATTAAACTTAAATATTTAACTTGTTTGATACTGAAGCACAGAGACTAACCTTTTCCTCTCTGCTTTTTTTCTTTTTGTTCACTGAGCTTATCCAAGGGTAAGTTTGTCATTTCCACCCCATACACGGTTCTTGCTAGCACTGCTGTTAGAGAGTCCATGATATTGGCCCACTCGTTTATGAGCTCCTCCCAGTCCGTCAGGGAAGACAGAACACTGAGCAGCTCATCCCACAGCTCCCGAGAAATGTAAACGCTCAGATTTGCTCTGATCCAAGCCACAATGAGGGTCTGAGAGTAAAGAAACAGATGACAGTTCAAGCATTTCTGTCAAGATTAATTCAGCACACCAACACCAACAAACACGTTGATGAAGTCAATGCCAACCTGCATACTAGCACCGATTATTCATGATGCACAGATATTATGCATGGCTATGTTTCATCAAAACACAATCTCAAAAGTCTGTGGTTATATAATTGTTAAAGTTACTGACAAAGGAAATCTAAAAATTGCAAAACATATGTTTTAGGTGGTCTACCTGTTCCCTGGTAAACTGAAATAATATGCTGTGTATAATAATAGAATGGAGAACTGTCTTCTACATGTACAGAATGATGGTACTGACTGAGCCACACCTGTGACACTCAGGCCTAGACACTGTAGCTGAGCATGCGAAGTACAATATGATGTATAAATGTTTTCATCTCGTTCAACACAACTCCATTTTGACTTGCCAGTTGATCGTCTAGGAAGTTACATCAAGCTTATGCTTCAGAAATACTCACTGAAGATATCCCACAAAGAGACTGCTCCACCACCATTTGTAATAGAGACCTGAAGAATGTATCAAATCAATGCCTCCCACTCTTAGGAATGCTTTACAAAATAATTACTCACACTACTGCAAAGGAGAATTTTTTCATGTTTTACAACTGGGTTTCATAGTAGCATGCAAAACAATGGGCAATCATTATGAAAAAACAACATGAAAAAAACCTAAACAAACAAAAAAACCCCCAAACACTCACTCGGAAAAGTAATCCTGACATGCTCTGAGCGAATGTATCCTTTATTTGGTTCTCTTTCGGCTTCTGCATCACAGCTTCTGTTATTCTAAGGAGTATCTGTAACATCTGTTCCCTGGTTCCAAAACAAAATTGTACTTTTTGTTCACATCTCCTATTAATTGCACTTGTTAATTTTCATGTACCAAAAAAACCTCTTAGCCATCCAGTAAACCTCTACTTATTGATAATGTGGTCACGTGTCAGACTTCACAGATCATTTGCAAGATAACATTAATTGGGTTTGGACTGTAAAAATTAATTTTTGAGAAGGTGTAGTCAGGAGTGGAAATACCAGCCAGAACCTTGAAGTCAAATTTGCAGAACCTGCAATCTCGCAAATCAATTCAGGGGCAAGTCACAAACATAACTTATGTAAAGACGTCTACCCTGAGAAAGCAAATCTTTTCCCTACCCAGTAACTCCCCCATAAAGTTTGTGTTCATAATTTTCTCTTAAACTATGCAAATATAGTAAGCTTACCATGTCTTTCTATTCATTGACAGTTCCATTATCATGCGCCTAAAGATACTCAGAACTGCTTTGCAAGCATCAACTTGCTCCTTCAGAAGCACAGGGACTTCAATGCATGGTTCCAATAAGAAAACATTTGCAGAGTTTGTCAAGAATACCTTCAAGACAGGCATTTACAGTCAGCTTACACAGTAGAACAAAAAAAAAGTCAAAACTTAGAATAAAATGCTTCTCCAGTCAAACCTTTCACTTTCCTCAGAGCAAGTTTCATGTTTTACTTATCACTTTGCTATTCTACACCGCTCTAGTGAAAAGTCAGCTGATATTACTGACCCACCAACGGCATGCATTACACAGTAGAGGGCTTTGTGGGTATGTCTTCTATTTGGTCAGGCAAGAGTGCAATTTCTCCAGCTACTCATTTCCTGGCATTATATGCTTGAGCAACTACCAATATTTCCAATAAATAAGTTCAATGACCGCAAATGTACAGTTCCGACTAATTCCTAGTACCCACAGTAGAAAAAAAGCCACCAAAAACCCAAACCTTCTATCTTAAAATACAGATATCTGGCTCTAAGACATGGTCACATGGTTTAATATGCAGTTTTTAAGAAGTTATAAATGAAGTCCAAATCATATCTTACAAAAACCATCAACTGCTGGTAGTTCTTTTCCTTAATCTCAGAGACCATATCATAATTTATAATGTAAGTTATGCGATTATGGAAAGTACAGCCTTGTACTCTTTCTGCACACCACACCTGTAACGCAGCTTGAGTACCAGCTTTAACATTTTTGTCCTCATCTTCTAATACACATCCTCTGTTAACAGCACTGGTAAAGGAGTATGTTCTTCCCCAGCTGGATGAGCGCTTATGTCCTGAATGGTCTGAGGAGAGCTTTCAAAAGCATCATTCAGTTAGTGACAGAGTAGAAAGGAGTACGTCCGTATTTATTCAAAATAATTTGAAGTGTCAAAAGGAAAAAGAGGAGGAACTGTCACGTCCTACATTCATTTCAGCAAGGAATTCCTATCTATTATTTCTTGACTTCTGAACAAACAGACTGTATATGGAATTTAAGGTTTGTCGAAGTTTTAACAGCTGTATTATTTAAAATATTTTACATCACATTTTATGCCACTGATTGTAGTAATATTTGAATTTACACCTGACAAAACTATAAGCCCTCTAAAAAAAAAATAATCTGTCAGAACCTTGTAATTCAACTCAAATCTCTCTCAGTACAACAAAACTGCCTTTTATATATCTTCACAGTGTCAATAGTGTCAGAGTCAACTTTTACTGATGGTTCAGTATAGGATATTAAAAAGATGACGTGCAGAATTTGTATCTACACTTTGATTTCCTAGATTAAGGTGTCTGAATCAAAATATATCACCCAGTATACACAAATCAGTACATATTGTCAAATCCTTTAACTACCACCAAAAGGAAATAGTCCTACATGCACTAGGCCAACAGACAGTGTAAATTCTAACACTGCAGAACCTATTAGTATTTCTTCCATTAAGTTATTGTCTTCATATTTGTATAGGCAGGGAACAATCAGCAAATTACATCTGAAAAATAGCTGCAATCTTTCCCTGCACTCCGTAAGTGTTACTGAACACTCAATATTTCTTTAAATTTTGAGTCCTTAAATAGAAGTATTTTTAAATCTTGGATTTCCACACAATTTCCAAATTGCTACTCATTTACAAAGCGATTTTAAGACTTAAACTATATTGTAGGCAAACAGAATAAAGCAAGTAACACTGATACCATACATGTTTACCATCCGTTTGCACTGATGAATCTCCCAAGTTGACAACAGCATCCTGACCATCTTCCTTTTTGTCTGGCTCCTCCATAAACACAGGTTTCTCTTGCAGTATCCACTTTCGGTATACCTTCACCACTTTTCGTGTTGCAGATATATCAGAAGGTGGCAATAAAAAAGCCTAAATTGGGAAGTAAAGTAATTTCACTATATATAGGACATAGATGTGCATGCATATGTAAACACACTCACAAACCACCACCCATAAATAATATGGCTCAAAAAAGGATACATAATTTTTATTTTTGTGTCTGTCCTAGAAAGAGTTACAATTAATGAACAGCCTATGCAAATACCTACACCATCCACAATTCCATAACTATTAATTCCATATTACTTCCATGTTATATTTGTTCAGACAAAACCAAAGTAGTTGGGTTTGCTCCTTGCAAGCTCCCTAACGTAACGTGAATTCACCTCACAAGCCATTACTAGCCATAGAGGTCTGGCAGGCTAAACCTGGGTACTACGCTACACTTTATGGAGAACATGACTTCAAATTACATCAGCAGTACACAATGTGAAATAACATTTCAGCAAGGATAGGTAAGTTGTGATGAGGACAACAGTGGCTGGTATTTGATCCTTTCTCACTACAGTTTTGGAAATCAACAGAATTAATTTATTGTCAGCGTGCTACTTAGTATCTGTATTTGGGAATCATTCTGTAAATATGTCCCCTCTGAACACTTGCAAAGGCTAGACTGGCTGCTTCCCCACATTTCTAGATGTCTTAATGGACTGAAAAAAATGTAGTGACGGAAGACCTTAGCCCTGTAGTGAATAGGCACAGAAATCAATGCCTGAAAATATCATTTATTAAAAGAAAAAGCAGCGCATTTTGCAAAAAATTTGTATCAGTATGCACTATATTATAAAAACACTGAAAGAGATGAGAATACATTTTTCACACTAAAAAAACCAGGTCCTTTCAACTGCGAAGAAACTACCCACTCTCTATGATTAACAGTCAAAACCTATAGCATTTCCTATACGCAGTTTAGTTGCAAAACCATTACAAAGGTATCTTGCTCAGGTCAGGAAATCTTTGCATCATATAGTACACTTCCTTGTCCCTAGTCAGCATGAAGTGCAACATCCAACAGCTGATTTCAACACAAATTGCAGAGCTTGCAAAAGCAATTTTATATGTGCCATACAGCAAGTATGTGAAACTTCTGAAAATGTCTCCACAGAGACTGTCATCATAGAATCACCATAAATTCTGTCAACTTATTAAGGATGCAGAAACTGAAAAAACCAGAATCCAACTGCTAGAATATTAGAGAAACAGCAGCTCATCAGTGGGATGCATAGGCACTACACAGAATGCCTTCAGAAAAAGTAGGGTAGAAAGAAAAAAAGACCAAACAAACCCAGAAATAAGTAAAGGAAATCACAGTAACTAGTGAGATTCCTGTAAGGGAGAGATAAATACAAAATACCATTATCAGTTTCAATTACTGACCACTGATCATATTGAATAAAGGTAAAAGTACTGCATCACGTTAGCCTTTGTCCCCTGGAAGCTGGGCGAACCTTGCATGCTGCGAACAGCCACCAGGAGAGGGCAGCACGGCGCAGCGGATCGGCACACACTCGGCACGCCCGCCGGTGCAGTGCCATTCCGCCCCCGAAAAGCACCGACACACAAGATGCTTCACAGCGAAGCATGTGGGCTCACCAAGCTGCTGGAGAGTATCTTCTGCACATTTCAGTGACCTGAAACAGCTGCTTCAACCAATTTCTACCTTGGTACCAAACAAAAAAAAAAAGAATGGGACTCTCCGGTAGGTCCATATGTATTTTTATCCCCAAAAATTGAAAAGGTATCAAATCAATGAAAATTATTAGTAGAAGCAATCAGTGCTGATATAAACATTGAATACTGACATTGATTACAGGAACAAAACTCTTATGAATTCAAATAACACATCTGCAAGCTAACAGCTCTTTACACACCTTTAAATCACATCATAATACCAAGAACAAGTAAGACACATTGCAGTCTGGCATCAGGAACAAGCTTCACTTCCCATAAAAATTTCCTATTTTATCATTAAAACTAGACCTAGGAAGGACTAAAAGAGTGCTGGTTTGATTAGCATCAGGTTTGGCTGGTTACCTGACCAACAGCCTTCACAGTGTTCTCTTTCATAACCATGACATTTCTTTTTAACAAAAAAAACCAAAACAACAAACCAAAAAACCAATAGCAATTAAACATACACACTTACTTGTCGAAATACCTCATTAACAAAGTTAACATATCCTCGAGTGGATAAGAGGATTCTCTGCACCATCTCATAGACGGTCCGATGCTGCTCTTCAATGCTGCAGACACTGGAGTTGCTGAGCCTTCTGTCAGACAAGGTGCTGCTGTTCGAATGGCTTCTCTCCTGCTCACTTGCGTAAGACATAGTGGTTTCCAGCTCTGTGTTTTTATCTTGGTTTACAACACCAACAGTCTACACAGAAGAAAACGCCTAATTAACTAACTGAAAGAGCATACACCAAAAATCTGGAACACTTACACAGACGCAGATACTACTGCTCTTTTTCACACACAACACTGGAATCCCAGCAGTCAGGAGGTGGAATTTTCAGTATGCTACTTGGTCCATGAAGGAATGCAGTCTTCTGCTCTACATATATCAAGCAGAGTATACAAACAGGATACTTTACAGACTTTTCCCACTCCATAAAGACAAAAAAAAGGGAGGGGTGCAGCGGCAGGAGTAGAAGAGTGGAGGAAAGCACAGACCGTGGAGAATCCCCAGGTCACCTCATTTTTGGGAAAAGACAGATCATACCACTGTACATGGCTCATACTCTTGCACATTATTATCCCTGACAACTCTCTTGTCAAGTTTTGTTCTGGCACCGGATGTATTTTGCAACATCTCAAAGCGTGTTAGGATAAAACGATCCAGCCAGGAGAAGAGGACTAAAAAACTGCTTGTGAGTTACCAGAAAAAAAACCCTAAGTTACACTAACTCAAAGCACTGCCCAAATGTGGTTCTGCTTTATGTTTACATTAATAAGGCTGCCCTCTGTTTGACCAAGTGGGCAGTAATGGAGCAGCAGGAACACCTCTACTGCTTTTCGTAATGAAGTTTTTTGGTAAGATTAAGCAACACTAGTGAGGCACAGGCTACAGTCAGTGAACTTCAAAACCACTAAGTCGTCGATGTGTGCCAAAAGCTGGCACACAGCTTCAGCTAAGTGATAACATTTGACCAGTTTCCATTTTCAGGGCAGCAATACCTTTATGCAACTTGAATATTTATGTGGTGTCAGCTATAAAATTCAGTGAAAAAAAGTATTATTTTTCCAGGCTATGTCTGTTGGAGTAGCACAGCAGTTTATACAAAAGGTGGAATTTCCAATGAGAAGGAAAAGATCAATTACAAAAGCACTTTCAGTAGGTAAGTGACACTTAACTGGTTTAGGTCTTCAAACTTCTACAGGGAAGAACTCCAAAAACAATTGATGTGAAAATATACAGTTCTACCCTAGCAGTTCATGTATGCTTTTCTGCTGAAGCCAGATTTTACACTAACTCACAATTCAAGAGAAAAATCTAAGTTGACATTGATCCTAAATTCTTAACAGGAAACCGGAGAGTCTCTTAGAAGAAAAAGTATATATTTCTATAAAATTCCTTGTGAAGTCTGTAATCCTAGAGAAGTCTCAACCAGCAAATTCCAAGTGAAACAATTTTCTAATATCTCATTGTAAAAAGCTGCTATAAAAAAAGACGAAAACAAAGCAGCCTTTGATGCTGCTGGGAAATGGTCCATGGCACAAGTAAGTATGACAGTTTACAGATTAAACTCCAAAAGTCTAAACACAATACTGATGAAGCTGGTAAGGCAAACAGCTATGAGGGGAAAAAAATAAAACACTTGCAGTGAATTACTAAAGGGTTTCCCTTGGAGATTCCCCTCTTCGAAGAAAAAAAACCAAATCAAGTACAACATTTATTCACTTAGCGGTAGCATTTCTTTCTTGCTTCAGTTGTGAGTGCATTAAGATCATTTGCAAGGGTAGCACGGATATGAAAAGAGCGAGGTAAATTATAAAGCACACCTGAATAATTTTAGGGAGCATTTCTCCTCCATTTTTTGTATTCTGAACAGTAGTTAAGTATTTCTTTTCAAGAAAGAAGGTAACAAGCCACTTAATAAAAACAACTCGAGCTGCCATATATGGGATTTTTGTGCTATAGACATTTTCACTGTTTCGTGTTGCAGTAATGTATACTGGTCTTGGTCTTATATCAGGAATATCTGGTGAGATAAAAAGAGAAGATATAAAGAAAATTTGATCTTAGAGAACTGTAATTGCTTCCAGGCTCTAGTTAAACATACTGAACATGTGACCAACATTTTCTCCATAGGAAATAACAGATGCAATGACTAACTGCTTTCATTATATTAATACTTACATTGTCATAATTTTATTACTCCTAAAGAAAAGCAAGAACACAAAAGCACAGAACCTTCCTGAAAGCTATCATTTGTATTACACAAAACAAAGGAAAGCAAAAGAGAAGGGCTGCATAAAGGACAAAAACTAACACAAAGAACTACTCCTACTACAACATAAGTTAATTTTGGAAGTTTCACAGAGTTTGTTAATAAAGTACAGCAAGAAAGAGATGAAACACTCTGGAACGCTCAACAGTGCAAAGATTAAGAAGAAAAAGGATACTTGATGCATCAGAAAGAAGTTAACTTGGGTGCAAAGAGTACTGCACAAGCTCAAATAAAAGAAAAAACACATGGAAGGAGTGGAAGATTGCTGATGGGAGAAAGGCTGGGTCATTAATTTATTCAGATGCTTAGATTTAGGGAAAAATCACTGGTGCCCAGCTGAAAAACATGGAAGACCTGGGCTCTAGCTGTGAACAACACAGCTGCAGTGCCACTGAGGTGATTTTAGACACTAAAAGTTATAAGGAGTTGAAAGTCAGTGGAGGGAGGGGAAGGATGACGGAGAAGAGGCTGTAGTACATAAAGTATTAACACCACCACTCCTATTGACTCTAATACATAATTCAGTAGAAAATTAGGAAAAACGTGAGTGTTTCTGATAATCCTAGAACTGTAGACATACATCTCAGTTTCCTTTCATTCGTTCCTTCATGCTCATTTTCTCTTCCAAGGAACCAAGAAATAAAACAAGAGTAACTAAGTTAGCAACTCTCTCACACTTGGGCAGCTTGCTGGTTCTTTTAAAAAACCCGTCAGGGAACCATGTTCTGTCTTCATTATGTATCACAACTACAGAGTCCTCGCTCACTCAATATAAATGCTATGGCACTGGAAACGTCCTTAGGAAAGGAGAATCAGGCTGGCCCTTATACAGCGATAAGCAGCAGCAGCTTCCTGGACTATCTCAGAAAAATCAAAAGTTGTGCTAGAAAAAAATCAAAACATGAGATAAGGGAGGAAAAACGTTCATTCGACAGAACTGTAGCGATATGCCAGCAAGGTAACTGACATGCTACTGAGAACAGTCACCATTATTTATTTTTTTAATTGAAAGGCAAAATTCACTACTTACCAAGTACAGGTTTGTAGAGGTTGGTAAGCTTTGTAAAAGATGGAAACAAGTGAGGAAGATAATATTTTCTAAACAAGGTGAAGAGAAACTTAAAACCAGTATCTTGGTTCTCCTTATTCTTCCACTCTAAACTTGCAGCCTTTGTCATGGAGTTAGACGAAAAACAAAAAGCTTTAACTTAATGTGTTATAATGACAACCATTCCACATCGAATACAAGAGATAAATAATTACACTTTAACATGAAATACAAAAAAATAGCATTGTCCCAAAAAACTTTACAAACTGCATTAAGAATGTAAGACATTACCATGAGGGCTTTAGCACATCAAAGAAAGCAAGCTCATTAGCAGCCAAGGGTATTTCTGCTGTTCTAATGCAGTGAAGAACAGAAAACGTCGTATTAATGTTTTCAACCAATTTGATTCTACCTGTACATTTAGACACTGTTACTCTGCGCTACGCTTTTATCACAAACATATTTTTCATCAGAAACATACTCAATGCCCACGTTTAATATGGTTGCACATGCATATGCAATACTCCTTTACAAAACCGGACTCAAGGCACAAGTATTTTCCACTGACAAGGAGATGGCTGACATTAAGTTTGTTTTTAAAGATACTCTTCTGTTCTTGCATAGATCAACACCAAATAGTCATACACGTACTTGCAAGTTTCTCTTTACCAACAGGTTTGAACTACAATTCCTTGGAAGACTGTACCAAATTTTGACAAAGAGTTGCTCTTTCCAAATTAAAACACCTTCAGTTTGGAATAAGCGGCACATAACCAGCTGGGGGCGCTTTCTTTATTTGTTTCAGAAAATCCAATACAACTTCAAATACAAAGGGAAAAAGCAGATGTCTCTACAATGAAGCACTTTTCCCACTGATAACTTAAACCTGAGTTTTAGTCTCTTATATCACTTCTCTTTTTGTGAAGCTCAAGTGAGCACTAAAAGTATTTATCTTTTGACATACATTTTAAATTCAGGCCCACTTTGTTTTTTCTTTTCCTTTTTTAAAACAACTTCACAAGACTACAGGATTCTTAACTTTTTAATTTTTTTTTTTCCAGTAAAAGCTCTTCGAAAAGCCTGTCCAACTGTATATAGCAGATAAGTTCACTGAATCTATATCCAAGATAATAATTTATTACACTGACTTGTTTATATCAGTCACATGAGATCTATTTATTTTAAACACATTTATCTGTACAATAGATCTTTTCCCAAATCTCTAAAAATTGTGGAACATGCAATGTCCTACTTTTGCAAAATACATGTGTACAGCTTGGAAACAAGACTACTGAGGTTTTCTATTATTTTACTTGTTAGGTAAATAAACTGACTCAAACTCTACCCAGTGGCAGGCAGAAATTTTCTTGAAGATGTACATTTGCTCTACTTTATGGCTCTGAGCAATCACTCTGCATTTGCATCAGATTATTTTAATCTTGTCTCTTGTCTGTAGCAAGGTTACTGCCCAGCTGTGCTCCCCTCTACCAAGCAATACAAATAAATGAATGCTGATGAACAACAATGCAATTGGATTTATAGTGCAGTGAAGTTTTTTTAGATCCCAAACATGTAATAAAAGTATAAAAAGAACAGTGAACATTTTTAACTGAAGTGTTGTGAGACTGATATGTAAAACAAAGAGCGGCGTGTAGGAAGCTGATAATTTCATATAGCCACTTTTCAAAATAAAGCATTTATTCAAGATGACAAAACCCCTTCCAAATATCACTTTGGTCTTGCTTTTTGATATTTAAAAAAAAAAATCTATCTCAAAATATTTAATTATCTTTTATCTTTCTTTAAATACTGATTTCTTTAATGTTCAGTCCATAGTTTCCACTTTCATTTAAAATGTGGCTTAATTTGTACTTTCAAAATATACACATTATCTTAATTTCTTTCCTGTACAGATTAATCTGATCTATTTCTAATTAAAATTTTTGATGTACATGTTACTCGCATCCTTTAAAAAAGTATCTCATAAGCTATCTCTCCTTTTTAATCTCTTTCTCCAGTGTTCCTTTACATGTCTTCTCGGCTACATAGGTGTCCAAACAGAACAAACTGCATCTTTATCCCATATCGATTTTCTAAATGCAACCATAAGCACATAAAACAGTCAGTTATCCTGCAATTTTGGATAACATTCATTAATTCTTATAACAATTGTGAAAAACTTCCTATTTTCACCCAAAATGGCACAAGGAAACACCTTTGGGATTATTACTGTTATTTTTAAAAGGAAAAGAAAGTGCAGAAGAAAGCTTCTTCCTGGGGAGGGGCAAAACCAGCTCCATACAGATACAGTGTAGGCTTAATTTTCTACCACAAGCACATTCCTCCAAATATGAGTAGTTAAAAACATATATCCTCCGCACCTGAATTACCATATATTTTAACAGTAGCTGAAGAAAATAGCAGGTTTGGTCTTCAGCTATTTTCTCTCCAGAGACAGCTGGCAAAAGTGGAGCTATTTCTTCTGGAAAAATCTTAGCTAAAATAAAAAGAAAATGTTTTAAACAAATCAAAACTGAAAAAAGTTAAATAAAATATATTTTCTACAAAAAAAATAATTTGAAAATAATCATTAGCGTGTCCTGAAGTTGTAGAAAGTCGAAATCCAGTAACTACTTGGGCTTCCCGTATTTCCCCCAGGTCCTGCCCCATACAATCAAGGGTGGCACCAACCACTGACTTACTGCACTTTGGAAGTGTTAACACCAGCAACTGCTGCAGACTAACCAATAAGCGGTAAATGTACACAACTACTTATTTTGCAGTAACATGCTCCTATAGCTGCACCTCAATTAAAAATAAAAAAAAAACCCAACAGAAAACCACAGAACAAGACTCAACTGTTCTCAACTCAGACTGACAAGATCAGAAGGGTATACAGCTGCCACAAATACAGTAGCTTGACAAATTCAGTACATCTCTGAATTATATTGACAAATAGCATTATCCACGTGACATCTTCCCCTCAAGAAACTCTATAGCTTCACAACTACCTCAGTGGAAGAGGGAAGCAATACACCCAACATGGCAATTGTATTCACCTACTCACCATCTGGCGAATTAGGAGGACTAATGAGGTTATCTAGTGTACAGGGACCTCGTGAGGACATAATGGATGGAAAGCCAGGCACAAGGCATGCAAATATTAATATCTGCTCTTCTGCACAGTTAGTCTGAAGCGCTTGAAGCCAGAGAAGAAACAGTCGGATTCCTTCACATCTTATCTACAAGGGGACGATTTTGTAGAAAAAGATAGTAAAACAAATTTGTAAGGATAGTAACACAGTTTAATAGTTAAGAAAATGCAGAACAAGTACTTTCATCCCAGCTATGTGCTAGTGAGTCTTTCCATCATACCAAGAGTAATCACATTGTTAATGTAATCATGAGCAGAGAAAGGTGGGAGCAAGCTGTACCCAAGACAGTGGCACTCCAAGGAGACAGCATTAACCACTCCAACTTCAGAGGCTAAAAATTTGTATTTCCACTCCTCCAGGTCCTGGGGCCAAATGCATCTTTGCTAGACTCAAGATTCAATCTTAAAGGGGGCTCTGGAAGTACAACAGCAAGTGTAACGCACAACCAGGGAGCTGCCAATACTTTGTACCCTGCGAAGTCTGAAATCTTGGCCCCACAGACATCAGAGCAAGCTACTGTCCTCAACATCCCTGGGACCAGAAGACAGATCCTCATGAAAACTGAGATGCAACAAAACCACCATGCAAAGACAAAGTAGCGTATATGCAGCAAGTTTACTTACTACTTTTTTTTAAAAAAAAAACAAGATACAATTTTAATTTTTGCAATGTATTTAGAAAAAGAAAAATGGATTTAAAACGCTTTGGCAAACAAGCAACTAATACATTTAATACTGTATACTTAATGCTACAGAGATCTGAAAAAAATAACGTATTAAGCAAAACATATTGATACCTCTCCAGATAACTTTACAAAGGTCACTGGAACAGCAAAATAACTGAAGATGATAAATACTAAAATAATCTAGGATTACAACAGTAAAATTTATGATTAAAAGGTGAATAAGTCAAATTACAAAGCCTAGCAATCTGAAAACCACTGATATTAGAAAACTGTGAAGTAACCTTCTTCATAAGACTTAAAAATAAATATGAATACATTAAAGAAATACCTTGAGAGAATTTCCACTGTGCAAAAGTTTCTTCAGAATCGACCCTAGGTCAGAAAAATTAAATAGGCACATATCAGATACTAAGATGGTTACTTTCCACCAGAATGTTTATTTAAAAAAACTACAGGAAAGGCTAGTTTAATGCAATTTCCTATGTGACTACTGCGCTGGTTTTTAAGAAGAAAGCTATGGGGTGAAAAAACCTGAAGTGATTTGATTTACAATTATCGTAAGGTTAAATATAATGTAACTTTACAGCGAAGTGCTTTGGTTTCAGTTGGGGACAACTTCTACTAGATTTGGAGAAATCAAGAAGTCCATCTTGTGGGATTAATGCATTCATATAGGCTAACATCGAGAACAATGGTAAGAAAAAGATGCTAGCAATCTATACTACATTCCTGTCTATAAAACATAACTATTAAAATTGCAAAATATTTCCATTCTGGTTTTAGAAATACCAGGCTAACTGCCCTTAACTTCAAATGTCTGACCGCAGAATCAGAGAGAGATTATTCATCAAATGCTTCAGGTAAAAAATGTTTTTAATCCAATTTTGAGAAAAGTAACATTATACAGCATTTGGCTGTTATTTCTTCTGGATTTGTGAATTATGTACCTTCCTTAAATGTGATCCTTCTCTCAAGATCTTACCATTTTTCCACAATATTAAATGGAAATTATTACTATATATAGCAAATGCATATTAATGCACATGAACATTAAGCAAAAGATAAATCACAAAGTACAGCTGTAAATAATTGCACCACCAAATTTAGTAGCTCATTTCTTGGACACAGCCAAAAAATTATCCAAATATGTGTATTTAAGGAAAGCATAAATGTTAAGAATATATTAGCTATAAAACAACTGACTAATATCAATTTGTTCTGGACTAATCTAGATGAAATGGCAGTAAAATGGTCAAGCAGATGTCTCCTTTTATCTTTGTTGGTGCTCACTGTAAATGTGGTAACAGCCCTTTCCTTGACCTTTAAACTTCCACTCATTTCTTCTGCAACCGCAAATTCTTGTTCTGATGAAAAACATGGCAGCTGATGAAAGTATGTTGGAAACCAAATCAAACAACAACGGAAAGGTACTACTTAAAAGTATGACCCCCTACAAAACATTGTGACCACTTCAGTATCATCCAGAACGCACATTTTCAAAGTAGTGACAAACTAAAGATGTTTAATTCCAGAGCAAATTATCCAGTTAAACTACTTCATGGGATTTCAAGGTGTTTTGACTATCCAAATGAATGTATTTCACCTCTCAGTATTTCTGTGCCCATCTGACTAAAACGTTATTCTATCTGGCCAAAGGAAGAGAATAATAAATTTTGTCTTCTGGCTCCAGTATGTGACCACAAGGTCAAAACATTCATTATACAAGCACTGTAGACCACAGGGAATATTTAAATCATTGAAGAGTTAACTGTCTTCAAACTAAAGACTATAAAACTTTTTTTCCCCATGGCATTAATGTTTGAATCCAATTTTAAAATCTAGTTGAAAGTCCTATACAAACTATAGGAATACTTCTAAAAAACATAACAGTTTATCAGAAAAACTGATCCTGCTTTTCTTATTTAGATTCCCAAACTTCTTGAATGACTGAATCAACCCTGTTAGATATGTTATCTTTATGCAGCTATAGCAGAACATTAAGGGCTTTAAGCCAAGCACCCCAAGCATGTGCTTAACTAAGTTGACAACTTCATTTTGTTCTTTTTAATGCATGTGTTGCAATACAGTCTTCAGTTCCATGCTTGTGAAGCCTTGTCAGAACACCTGCCCCACAAAGCACATAGAATGGACAGGAGACCAAGGGGAGGGGATGAAGGGGGGGAGGGGGGGGGGGGCGCGGGAAAGAGCTTTACCTAACTTCAAGACTTCTCTCTGCCAGACTCCTCCTATTCCTTCCCTTGCTCCAGAAGCCAGAATATGTACAGCAAATACCACAGGAGCAGGGGTGGGGGGAGAACGGATAGTCTCTCAGTTTGACCAAGTGAGTGCCATCCATAGCTGTCATGTCCAAAGTTGTACCCTAACATGAAGCTTGGCAAATCCTCCACTATCTGAGGATCAGTGAAAGACAGCTGTGCCAAACTTGCAGAAACACCGTGTATTCCTAATCCCACTTATAAAGGCCAGTAAAATTATGGACAACTGATTAAAAGAAAAACTGTTCAAAAAGAGCTACTAAAAAGTTTGTATTTTAATCTTTAAATCGCTTTCCTTCACTATTCCAGCTCTAAACCAAAAATTCCTCATTTACCTCCCACAAATAGCCTGACAACTGAGCGTTTCACAAATATTAACAAACTAATCTGCACAGAGAATACAGGAGTATCAGAGAAGAAATTAAATTCCTGTTCACTGCAGCAGTCCCACAGTTTGCATTTATTTTAGCACAGCCTGGCTCAACTACCACACAGCCACCTATTCACAGCTACGTTGTGCAGAATAGATTTCCAGGAGGCAGCAAGGGTCAAGTTCAACACAGTACCATTAGACAAAGAGCAGTATTTACTACTATGAATTTATACAGGCATCTCATATATGATCACTTGCAAAAGACCATCATAATGCAAATTTGCAAGAGTCACATACAGACTCCACAACCCTCCTCAATCTTAATTTTTGGTATTAGTCTGTGAACACCAAGGGAGACCTAACTAGAAAGAGGTGTGTTGGTTTAATAACCCCTACCATCTTGAAAGCTTCTAGCATATGAAAGAAAAGGGAAGAGGACCCTGGGTAAATACAAGAATATAACAATCTAAAGAGCATTCATGCAAAATAAAAATGAAGCAGGCAACCAAAACCACACAAAACAAGGAACACAGAGTTGTTACAGCAGGTAAAGATTTTCCACATGCTTCGAGAATTTTCTACCGCAAGCCTTGGAAGTACTGGATTTGTGGAGTCAGTACTAAGGGATTCTGTGGTTAACAGGACTTGCAGAATCAGGGAACCTTGATTTTATTTGTACTAGAATGTTTGTAAACCATTCCTTCTTACCTATACTGCGAAAATGCCATCGATAAAAAATCCGCTCGGGCAGTAGCTGCAATATTTTCTGCAGGAAACAAAACTAAATAGTCAAATTTTCCATAATAAACTGGCTCATTCAGAGGATACAGAGAAACTAATACACAAGACATAAATGGAATGGTAATATATACATAGAGAACACAATAAAAAATAGGTAAGTATCATTTTAAGGACTCCTGCCCTTTACTTTGCTCTCTTGTTACAGAGAAAGATACTTGGAATGGTCCTGAATAAATACCATGACGCTGTCATGAACCGCCTTCACCTTCCCACTGCCTTGCAAAACCCTAGTATTCCAGAATATAAACTGATTTCTAATGAAGAAGTTACAGATTTCTTTTAGCAGCTCACTTTGGGTTACATTTTTCTGAAGTGTCTGGTAATGACTACTGCTAGATTGATACAGTCCAGATTTGAGCTCCTGTGGCTTAGGTCTGTCTTTTCAGCAGCTAATGGGGTCTGATCTCCCAGCTATGGCAGAGATGAACAGCGGTGCAGTTATTTTTACTGTGAGATGATTTACCTTTGTTTTCAGCTGGTAAGTGAAACTGAGCCAAATTACACAAAGCTAGACTAATTTAATTCACAGCACATGCAGTTAATAAAGCACTTATGTGGAATAATATGTAGTGGCCTGCCTCTGTAGTTTTGGACTGTTCCTAACAGAGGCAGATCAAACAAAGAAAGAGGTTGTGGTCAAACCCATTCCACCTTGGTTTTGTTACACTACAGGGGCAACAAAGCAAAGCAATTTAAGCATGTGTTAAGTGCTTTCCTGAACAGAGCCTTATAATCTTAGTTGCAAAAAAGAGTTGGAGCTACCAAATGTTGCTCTTTGTCAGTTTATTGCATGGTAACACTATTAAATAATCTGGGTAAGTCAGAACTATTTGGGGCTCTTACTTGGGTAAATATGGCTTTTAAAAGGACTAAGTTAACAGGCACCAAGACACACTTTCTTCTCCTTTTTAAACTATCATCAGTATAGACTAGGGCTCAGCAAGTAAGTGTATTGGTAGTACAGGATAGCTAACTTGCTGCTCAGCCTCTCGAATTTTTAAGTGAGAGAACAAATACACTTTCATGTAGATCTCACAGAAAAACGTCTGGATCTTACAACTTTTCAGCCATTGAAATATGAAATTAAGAAGATACATTTAAATGGGAAACTAGTTTTCAACATCTACTTTTGGAAATAAAATTTAATTAAACAACGTTATAAATGACTAGCAGTCAGAGCTCCTTGTAATTATCAAACAAAATCACCGGAACAAACTTCTACACAACAAAGCGCCATTAAGTTTTCATAAATACTACATGCAGGATGCAAAATGAATGATGAGTCATAATCAGCAACGGTGACCCATTTGTTGGTCTTTTGCATGTAAAAATTCTCAAGAGGAAATAAAGCATCACAGCCAGGAAAGCAAGAAATGGCATTTTAGGCTATCCTTCAGAGTCGGCCAACACATGAATCATTACTGCTGTTAAAAACAGTATGCTTGAGAGATGAAGTAAGACTTTTTTTTATTTTTGACAACAAAGTGCTTCAGAAATTATACACAACACTCAGAATAGAGTCTTTTTGAAAATGGAACATTCCTTTCTCCATGGCAGAAGATGGAAGTCATGAAAAGTTCATAGACTTAGGGAACTAGACCTCAGGTCACACAGACAGACTGGCCTTCCTTCACATCTTTACCATAGCACAGGCCCCTCAAATAGTATTTGGCATTTCTGAAAGTTTACTTAGAATATAAATATAAATTGGGCACATCCCCTCTACGTTCTTGTATTTTGTTTCAGCATTACTCCCACAGCTCCCTCCCCAGGACACTGTGGCAGCAGGGACCAAAGGAGCGGGCAGCTGGTGACCAGAGGTCTGGCTCCCCATCCATGGGCAGGAGAAACGCGGTTGGGATGAAGGATCCAACTGGCTAAAAATGAGGCCATGATTCACATTTGGGCTTTACCTGTTAGAGACCACGTTTCTGCCAATCAGATTGCAGGATCCACAGACAAAGAATTATCATTATCCATCTAAATATTAAAGTACTAGCAGCCCACCACTTCACAAGAATATTTCTGACACTGATCTTTACTTAACTTGGCACAGGGCAGAAAGGAGCTTCTAACCTAAATTATAAATACCTCAAGTGACTACAAGAGCAGTGGCACTCTGCATGCAGAGTTTGGTCTGTATGCAGGCACACATTAGACCCATCACACACCACATGCCCAAAGCCCTCAAGAAAAGGCTCCATTAAACACAACCCTAAGACAAACTGGCAACAAAAAAACCATCTGGATTCAAGTAACAGAATACACTGCAGGGAGGAACCTTCAAACATCTTCACATTTGTTATGGAAAACCAGACAAACACACATGTATTTCATTTCCATTGTTTAAGTTTTGTAAGAATTATAGTAGATTGTTAAAGTAAAACCAACTTCCTTTTACAGGCCACACTAAAAAGATACCTTCAGCTTGTCTTTGGATATAAACTCTCATTTATTTCAAAACACTAACTTTTGAGAACCAATTGCATCAAACATCAAAAAAAAGCCAATCATCAAGTACCACTTCTGTAGCAGGATGTTTTATTAGATGTTTTTTAAGATCTGGTAATACCACTAGTGAAAATGCACATCTTGGTGTATTTCAGATGTTACAGTCAAATTCTTTATTGTAAAACAAAAATTACATTTAGAAAAAATATACCTCTACATCACTAAATGTCTGATGCATACTTAAACACCAGGCATGCCATACTCACGTATTATGAATGAATGTTTCTGAAAGCGATCCGATGAGATACAAAGACATTTTCCTTAGTTGCCAAAAGGAACAATAACTATTTCCCAAGAGCTTCAGCAATGTTCTTGGACTAATTGCACAGTTCACACATCCCAACTGATTCCGGATCAAAACAAATAGCCACCACTTTTTAGTTGTTTAAAACACAACAGTGCAATGAAGGAAGCTGGGTTTTACTACACCCTCTCTGCAAGATGTGAAGCACGTTAACCATTCTTTGGGAAAGGCCAGTGGTAAAATGGCATGCAGTAAAGGCATCATCTTCAATGTTACACAATTCCACCTAAACTTAAACACGAAGTTGACTACCAGAGAGTGAACTATGATAAAGTACAAGCTGATAAGGTGGCAAAACTACATAAAAGACCCATTTTGAAAAGGAACTTATAACAACTTTTGCATCCAAGCATTAATGAACTCTAGGTTATGCCCAGAGAAAACCTGGAAAACAAATGCTGTTACAGAGTACAACCACCAGAAGGAAAAACAAACTTAAACTCTGAAATTGTACGAAGCTGGGAGGGTTGAGGAAGGAAAGAACACAGTTGGTTTTCTCTTATAAAGAAGCAGAATCAAACACCCTGGTCAGGTGACTGAAGCAAAACAATTCAACAGTTGAAAGAAATAGTAAAAGGACAGAAGTTCCTATCTGAGGAAAGCTTCCATATCCCAAAAATCTTTTCATGTAGCAAAAATCAAAACACTTAAGTCACTTCCCATGCAGTTCTTTTCAGCATCTCAGAACCAGAGGAAAAAAAAAAAAACCAACGTGGATGCACTTTGAAAAAATGAAAAGATGTGATTAATCACTACAAAACAGCAAACAGAAGTCATTTTTAGAGGCAAATTAGATTGCTAGCATCACAGCTATCTACTGAAGAAATTAAAGTTTTGCAGCAGATTAGAATGAATATAAATAACGTAAATTCGGAGTCCACATTTGCTCCTGCAATGCAAAAATAAGTTATCACTATTAAAAGTCTACACTATTAAATAAAAACTTCCAAATGTTACAGGTTAGTTCAAAGTCACAGCTAGAATGCTTTTTAACTAGTAATATTCACATGTGTGCGTGACAGTCCCCAGACTAAGATGGTATTACAGCACACCATAATGCTGCTTAAGTCATGAACAAGCTCTGGCTGTTGTCCTTTCAACTTGGCTTTCCAAGAATATTTTCTACACCCTCCCAACCCCTCATCTTCTAAAAAACCCACATATTGCTATTCCTATAAAACAAATGATAGTTTCTTCCACTCCAGCCTAGACTTTTAGCAATATTGCTCTGAATCCAAACTGGCTATTGACATCTTGTTTCTAGTTTCACAGTACACTAATAAGAAATATTTTAAGAAACCCCACAGTGCGAAATAATATTGCTTTTTCAGAAAACACATAGATCTATTTAATGCTTAGTGCTTTGCTGCATCTATATGGTAATCCATTATAGCACACTTGAAATAGAAATTAGGTATTACTACTGATCAACACATCAGGGTATCTGTCAGTTCTTTTAACTGATTATCCATAGTTCTTTTTCTTCTGGACTTCCTGCATGACTAGGAATAATGTTAAGTTTAAATCTTAGTTTACACATGATGCTGCTTTTTGAAAGATATCTCTCTCTTTTATCAAAGTAAAATAAAATACCAACATTTGTATTTCAACAGATTCACTCTGACTTAACCAATTCTGAAATTTCTTTTAAGTAGTCTTTTATTTTTGCTAACTTGGTTGAATCATACAATGATTGGTATCTTTGTGCCTATTAAGGTGTCCTGCCTACCCTGCTGTAGAACGCAGAGAAAGCTAAGGCTGTTATTAAATCTTACACTGAAGATCCCTACAGCCTGAATGTTTTCCAGCTCAACTTACACAAAAGTGAAATGATAAGCATTGCTGTTCTGCCTTCCAGAACTATAAGCAGCTGTTCTGTAACGTGCCATGCAGAGTCTCTTATTAAACAACAAGTAAAAATGTGTTCTTGCTGGTTGAACATACTCTCAGAGGCAATGTCAGTGACAAGTTCAGCATAACGTTCATTCCAGGAGAATGCATTCTGAGGAAAAAAAATAGCTTTTTCAATACAACCTGTACATAATAAGGAGTTTCTATTAGTCATTGGCAGGTGGATTTACTTTAAGCCAAGTCAAATGTAGAATAGCTCTCCTATGTCTCTATGTTCAAGTACTGTCTGGTGGTATCTCCAAACAGTGGTGAAGAGTTTCAGCATTCAACTACTAAAATCTGCAGTAATTTATAAATTTTCCACCAGCTACTATTTACCAATTTAGGTGAAGCCAGAAGCCCTATGAAGTTAGCATGCCTGCAGCAATTCAATCTAAATAAAGGGATCCTCCATTTATCACAGTAATAAATTATTTACAATTATTCGCTGTAGGAAAACATCTGCCCAAAACATGAGATACTTATTCTTGCCCTAGGCATAATATTAAACAGTAATATCTCTGAAGTCAAACATATGAGACATAGGTAGAATTTACAACAGAATGCTGTAACAATACCATCTTTTTTTTTTTTTTTTTTAAAGAGCAATAATAGATGAACCAATCAGAATTATGGCAGAACAAACCGGTTCAAAAAGTAATTTTCTATGTGTAGGAAAAAAGGGCTATACGCAATTTTGTTGTTATAAACAAATAAGCCCTTGTTACTCTATCGAGCCTGAGAATCACCAACCAAGTCTGTGTGACAGACTCGAGGTTAAACAGTGGAACTGGTAATCACGGTAGGCAGAGGGAACCAACTGAAAAGCTGTAACAGAACCTATAACCTGAATTCAAAGCTGCAACTCTTAATAGTAATTTGATTTCAAGTGTAAGATAACCTGCAGATGGGGAAATTAAGCCACTGAGCTGTACAGACATAGGGAAAATGCAAATAGTAACAAGAAAGTTAAATAAAGGGGAAAAGTTAAATAAAAGGGATAACCCCAGGAAATGAGAAACCAGGACCTGTGGCAATAAGAACTCCACAATAACTTGACTTGATTATTCCTTGTAAAGAATTTCATAAGTACTTTTCACATTGGCCAGCTGCAATACACAATTTATTCTGCAGAATTCAATTTTACTCAGTTTTATTCAAAATGTAGCAAGTAATTAGGAGCAACATCCTAAGATAAGCAAACCACCCTAAGAAAATGCTACAGGTATAAGAGATCATTCTTTTGCACATTCATAAAAAATAGCAACACAGTACTAAAATCTTCTAAAAGAGTTACAAATCCAAAAGTACTGAAAAGTTTCACTGATGTAGGCTTTTATGAAATTGAAAATGACCTGCAAAAAATCACCACTGGCTTTTGAGATTTATTTTAAGCTGCTTAACCAATATTGCTAATTCACACAGTAGTCTACATGAAGTAGACCTACAACATGGTGAAAGAATTAGATATTTAAAATATGCACAGCAATCTTAATCCAGAATGAACCAAAGTTATTCTTTCTAAAATCTGTATTTATGTGCATTATTAGGCAGTACAAAAGAAGAAGTGTATATTCCTAAGCTGTGTCTGTGCATAGAGCTATCTGGTCATCCACTACCATAGCAGGTGTTCCTCTGACAGATGCGGTGTATTTACCATGTATGGTTTGTAATCTACTTTTCAAAAGGATTCCTAACAGACTATAGCCAATTATAAACCTATACTGAATTATCATTAGCATTTGCAGAACAAGTAACTTGCACACATCTGCAATAATAAATTCAGGTTATACAGCTGCTTCTGTAATCGTTACATTCACATTCTGATAGCAGACCAATCCACATTTCCATGGATTTGTACCACATCTTAATCTTCTGAGTATGTGGCCATTTGTAGTTTATATTTAGATGTGCTTCTAAGGACAACAATACTGTATTAAAACCAGAAGCTACTGCTACAACATAAAGAGCTCAAAGTATGGTCAGGCAAGTTCTAACAGTTTATTGATTATCATTCTCTGGAAAAACACTTAAGTGTTATTACAAAAGCCAAAGCAGACCATGAATTTGAGTGTGTATAATACAAACACTGCAGAGGCTATTAGCGCATTTATATTCTATTTTACATCCACTTAATATTTAAATCCACCTGCTGTGTACATACTCAGAATACTCCAGAGCTAGGAATGATACATTAACATTTTGCTGCTGAACTTCTAAGGAAGGTCAAAACAGACAGCTTGCTCTGTTCCCATTTATAACCACACCTAGCCTCTCCTCATTTCAGCAGGCCAGAGAATACGGGGGAAGGCTAGGCTTGACAGATAAAAGGGTTTAGGAGCATAATCACAGCAAGGCCAGTGTGAGTTACATTAGGTATCTTTCCAGAGTTATAATTCTGCAAATTCTTTAGAAAAAGGTTTGAAAATTGTGCTTACTCTGTGTCCAAACCCAGGGACTCACACCGCCCGCATTTTCACCAAGTTCAAGAACCATAAATTCTACACAAAACAGGGATTTACAGAAATTAAGAGATTACAGCATAAACAAACCTTTTTGTACAAGCTATATGAAAAACACAGTATGCTCTTATAAATAAGGACCTGTGAAACACAAGGGCACTTTATGGTATATTAATGTTCACTGGTTAAAAAAAATAAACAAGCAGACAAACCCATACTGAGAAGCTTTCAGCATATGTATCTTCTCAGGGAGGCGGGAGTACCTAACCCACCTTCTTAGCTATCTACAAAACTGCAGCGAACCTGAACAATATCTGAAACACTTCTAGCAACAATAGCGGCTACTGTAAGTGACTTTGGGAAGCTTTACACATTAGAAGGAGTATCTGAAAAATTCTATTAATACAGTATTTCATACAGTGAATGTGTTAAATCAATGTAATGAATTTTATGACTGCATCAGCATAAGAGATATGCTTTATTAGAAGTTAAAACCAGCCACAATTATAGAGCATGGAAAGAAATTGATCTAAGTATTATATCAAAACTGTCAGTCTGCTCTTATTTCATTGCAGAGGCAAAAAAAAAAGTGGTGTCAGAAAAATCAGTACCTGATGCTGCAAGACAAAAATACAATATTATAAAAAAACCCAAAACTTTCACAGTCAGGTGATGGCATAATACTTTTACAGGATGTAGAAAACTTACATAAAGTAAAGCACCTTTTGTGACTTCTGTAACAGTGCTCGGCAGACAGCTATAACAAACAATGCCCTCAAATCCAGAGAATAGTGATATAAGAAACATTAACATGTTCTGAAAATACACTGCAGATCTAGAGGTAACTAAGCCTTACCAGACAAAAAGCAAATTTGTTTTTCACATTATTTTTGCCTCTTAGCTGAAACAGGGAGAAAATAATATAGGTAATTACAGTTGCTGTATCATTTCATTAGTACCTATTTGCAAAAAGACAAGGCCAAAGCACTTTGGAGAATATAAAACTACATGCAAGAACTTTGCAATATTAATTGTAAAAAAGCACTTTACAAAATTAACTGTTAACCTTTCATGTTACTCCCTTTTGATTAATATTTCTTCTTTGATCAATACATTGTTTCATGTTGTTGAGTGGCCAAGCCATGCAGCCAATTTATTGAAGTCTTAATCCTACACATTATAACTGAGTCAACTTAGTTTTCAGAGGATTGAAATAAAATGGACAAGGCATTTGTTACTTTTGCTTAATATACACACTAGATGTCACTCAAGAACAGCAGCAAAATACCCACCAAACTGTACCAGAAAAGGCAGAAGTCAATTCCTTTCATAAATAATTTTATTGATTTTTTAAACTGTTAACCCTCAGCACCTGGATTCAGGATTTGTTATGTTAAGTAATTACCTATTTAGCTAATTAGAAGAAAACTCCAGGAAACCTCTGGCTCATGCTGACATCAGATTAAATATGGCAGGCTTAACAATCAATTAGTTTTGTTTCCTATGGCTTACAATATGAATCTTTAATTATTTAGCATTTACATTTTTTCTTGCCCTGTGTTCAGGCTGATGCATTCTTGATTTGTGTTAAAAGCCCCTCTAAAAAGCTGTTTTCCTACAATGCATTGTTATCAAGTGTTAGTTATAAATGGATTGCAAACTTACTTCCAGTTGATAAACACCATGAAGGGGATTGCACCAAATTCCACACAAATTTGGTGAATTAAACAACTTCTTCTTCCTCAAAACTGTCGGTGACTAGGCTATAATATAATTCTCCTCAATTGGGACCCAAAGCAGCACTTTGTTCATATATAAATATGTATCTTTTTCTTCTTCGTATAGTATGTTCTCCTGATGTTTTTAAGCAGTATTAAAGGAGTGGTTACTAGCCACCCGTTTTCAAGACACAGGAATGCATATTTATTCACTCTAACCGGGTGAGTAAGCATTAGCTATTTTCCATTCAATGACAGCCACAGAAATTTAATTACTTATTCAAGACCACAGAGTAAGTGTATTAATGAGCTCCCATTAAATTGCACAGCCTTGCTCAGTAAATGTGGTGGTACCTTCTTCACGGGGGGTGGGGAGGGAGGAGAATGAGGAAGAATCTCTCCTTCCCCAAATACAGTCCTAGCAGATATACAAGCTCATGTTCTTTGACACTGCCTCATGCAAAATCCTAAAGCAGACTCTTTTACCAATACCATAAGTAGCAAAAAAGCACAATTGGATTTTCAGATTTCAGCCTGAAAATGAATCTTGAGGTTAATGGAATGCGGGACCGGGGGGAGGGGGTGGGGAGAACCTGAAAAGGGAGATGAACTTGATAGAAAGCAGAAGATGAGACAAAAATCCAGGATTTCCTGTAATAATTTTCATGCTCATTTTTCACATTACAAGCACGTTAGGCTAAACAGCATCATTCTTATTGTAGTATAAATATTATTCTAGCGACAAACTACACATTAATGCAAAAAAAAGCCATATATGTCTGAAAGTTTTGAGTTGGGATGGTGGGTTTTTTCCATTTTTAAAGGGAGGAATAAGAGTTGAGAACATTTAACCTTTGCTTTAGCTTCAATTTCTAGAGTTCCATTGAAAGTCTGGGGTTTTTTTTCTACCACTCCTACCGAAAAATAAGCCAAAATATAAACAAAGATAACATTTATATGATACAATGCTCAACTAAAAAGAGAAATCAACAGAAGATGTGTGTGTGTACCCTTAAAGAAATCAGGCTAATTGTTTACCTAATGAATTATTAAAAACCCACAACTAAAGGCACCACTGATGTCTTGACTTCAGAGACAAGTAGAGTTAAGACTTCAGGTATGCACTATACAATTTTTTTATATGTTAGGCTTTCATCTGGTCCAGTGATATTTTCTCACATATAAATATGTTTAGGTAATAACTAATTAAAGAGGTCCCTTGGAAAATGATCTATCACAGTCTTTTCTTCTTTAAATTAAAGACATCCCAATTTGATTATGCAGAAGTTAACCAGCTAACATTTCCTCTCTAGACACTGCAAATGCTACGACCATCACTGCTGGGAAAGATATGCTTCTGGAAGTAAAAGATGCTCCACTGAATTTAGAAAAAAAAAAAAGTTAAATTAACATTTCACAGACTCAGATCAAACTGATATGCAGTAGTTGACAACTCTTATCCTTTTATTTTCCTTGTGCTGCAAGACCAAATACTGTAATCATATTAGATGCCTTCATCTCAAAGGAGTACAGCCCAAATTCCTGCTGTGACACATTCAAAATAAACATAACACTGAACTTCATACTGACAAGGCACAGGGAAAAAGTACTGCTGTTTTGAACTAGCCCTCCATAAAATACAGAAGAACTTACTTAATCTAAAAAAGAAAAAAAAAAAAAAAAAAAAAAGACTACTTTGAAAGCTTTAGCCCAACAGAAGCTATGCAACTACTGATCACTTGCTACCAAATTCTCCAGGAAAAACCCAAGGCATTTTCAAAGAGCTGATCCTCGGTTCCTTAGGACAGATCATATTACTGTATGACTTTCAAGTAATTTTAATAAAATCTCTTAACTTGGGATATTCACTCAAGCAACATTCCCGTTGCATAATACAATTTTTATCGTTGTTTTATCTACTTAATGCACATCCTATTTATTTTCTGCTTTTTACCTTGTATAGTCATGGACACCTACTGTCATATGATTTCACCCCTCACTGTAAGGTGTAAGTAAGCATATAATGACGAGATTTAAAATAAAATAAAAAAGTTTCATTATATGGAAAACTTACTTCAAAAAGAAAGAGAATGGAGTCCAGCTCCTCCCTTTGTGATTTATTCCCTGCAAGACAGAAAACAATATTGTTTGCTATAAGTATACGGTATAAGACAGACAGCAAAATTATGCTGCTGTTTCTCAACTGAAGTCAAAGATGTTGCACTTGGTTTATTTTTCTTCATCTTTATCTAATATCAAAAGAGCAAGATGTTTCCAAACTTCATTGCCTCTCAATAATGAATAAGGGACAACTAGAGCGCCAGATCCACAAAGCATTGTTACTGGGCTCGTCTCCAAGCAAACAGCTATTCCTACCAACATATCTTCAACACAGAGGTTTTTTTCTGTGGATCTCTGACAACGTTTCACCTGAACAGACATGTGCTTAATTGTAGGATGAAGGCCTTCAGTACTTCAAAACCAGATGAGAGGATATGTATATAAATGCACAATACCCGATTTCTGTGCTGAAATGACACTCAGCCATAAAAACGTATCTAGAATTCTTTTCAGTTACTTATGAAATTTCAGAGAGCAGTATTTCACTCATCTCTTCTGATACCAAAAAATTAAAATTATTAATACTAACACTGTACTGCATGAAACTATTAATGCAAATACAGATAACTGTGGACTATATAATCATTAGATAAGCTCTAATGGAATAATTTTGAGAACAGAATTTAGGGAAAACTGACTCAATTGCTGGCAAAACTCTAAAACTTACCTTTTTGTTTCAAGCTATTTTCCAGTATTACAAAGTTTTCATAGAATATAAAATAAATTTGAGAATAATTGTTCTCAAAAAATTGCTTCAGGTCACTTCCATCCACAATATCTGAAAAGAACAGTTATTACACAGTATTAGAAAGCTGATGATTGTTGTTTTCATGCAAATTGAGTATTACAGAATGAAACAAATGCAATATAGAACAATTTTAGTGACTTCATTAAATATTCTATACTAAATTGTTATTCCATCCTTGCAAGTAAATAGGCCAATCTCCATTTTCACTTAATTTATGAAAGTCTGCAGTGTGACTTAGGTTCATTTTTTTTTCCATTAAAAAAAAAGAAAAGAGAAAAGGTGGGGTGTGTCTTAGCTATCTAAACAAATGGCTTCTATACCATCAAAACAAGCAGATACTGTTAGGAAACAAGCACAACAGCAAAGATTTCTGTATGCAAATTGCAAATCCAGTTCTTAAATTTATCTGAAAAGCAGATCAATTCAGAAAGCAGCAGATTTCCAATTAATTTTAAAAAATAATGTAAATTCAAGCGTGCATCACTTTCCTAAGCCTTAACTTAGTTTAAAATTTGAAATAAGTTTATTTCTTAAGAAAAATAATAATCTAATATTTTCTAAACCTGGTACTTGCAAAACACACTTTAACTTCACCTGTTTCTTCTTTATTGTAACTGATTTGGTCAAGAAAAGTGAGATGATTCCACCCAAAATTAATAGGATAAAGGGCAAGAATTACTGACAACACATCTTCTCATTGAAGTTTCACCTCTCAAGAAACATTTTCATTAATCAAGACAAAGCTGATTACAACAAGACGACCCAATATATCACACAGCTTACAGCAGAAAGAATTACTTTAGACTTAGACAATAGATGGGGGTGTTTTTGCAAAAAAATGGTACCTTTTCCAGTAGTAAGGCTTAGTTTGGTTGCTTGTGCTATGGAAACAATTACTGCATGGAAAGTCTTTTACATAATATTTGTTTCCTACCAACTACTGGTCTTGAATTTGCAAGCTAAGTGCAATTATTCCTCTCTATGAATGCGTTCTGTTAAATACAACTCTAGGAGAAAACAAGGCTTTCATTTACAAGGATTTCATATGAAGGAATGAGGTCATTAAAATCTAAACAAAAAGGAAACTTTCCCTTTAAATTGTGTAAAGAGGAGAAAGGAACTGCCCAATCAAAAAAGTAAATTCTCCTTTTCTATAAATGTGGCATTTCAACAGTGACTCATCTATTATTCTGATGTAGGCATGCATTCTTGGAGCTACATCCTTTTCCTATTGAACTATTTTCTTCCTTCTATCCCTTCACAAGATACATAGGAAAGCAATTTCTAATCTTAAAAGAGGCCAACAACAATACACCCATTTACAACCCTAAGAGCAGATACTCATTCAGAAACTAAGATTTTCTTGCAACTCTGCATGCAAGTTGTCATACTGATACCATTGCACAATTTAAAAATAATAATAATCCAAAATATTATGAATAAGTCAAACACCCAGTAATTCCATTGATCAGTCAGAGCCAGAGCTTTCTTGGGCATTTCACTACCAATTCCTTATTTTTTGCATACATTAAGTAAACACCATTTCTCTACTCCTCCACGGTGCTCGTGTTCATGATGACAAGCAGTGGAAAGCAGCACTAACCATGAATGCTTCCCCCTGCTCCTCTGGGCACAGGAAAGGTGGCGATGTCTTTGCCAGTTCAACTAACCCCTTGCTGGTAGGAGGACCAGCTAAGCTGGTGACACCAGCTCTTCTTGTGGCCTCTCTCTCTTCCACATCACATCAGACTGCAGGGAACAGGCAGCACTATGGCAAGTCCCACACGCTCCTTCCTTCATTGCTCTCTCAACTTTGGCTCTCGCTACAACCTATCTTCTCTCACCCATTTCACCCAAAAATGATCACCAATGAGACCACAAAAAGAAAGACTGCTTCTCAAAGAGGATTTACTAGAAGTTGGCAGGAAGCCTAAGACAGTAACTTGGATCACTACTACACATATATTTAACCTGCAGCAGCATAAGGCTCATTCTTCTGTTTTTCAAATGGAAAATATTAGTGAAAGTTTCATGCACTATTTATCATTTAAGACAGTAAGACAAAATACTGACTTTTGGCAAGTCATGTTGCCTGAAGAAGTATTTATAAGCATTCAAGGAAATTAAACAGCAAGGTTGGGACTGAATTGCAGGTAGTAGGTTATATTTTTGTATTTACACATAAATAGCTCTCATTACTACTGTTGAATTCAAAAGTCCAAGTGCTAAAATCTAAGGCAAGTTGGCAAACCTTATCAGCCATCAGCTACATAGTGGCTTTCCAGAAACACGTATAACTACTCCATTCCCCAAACAAGGACAGGTGATCTCCTGTTAAAGACTGCTGTTTTAACACTTCACAGCTTTTACAGCAACATACAGGAAATAGCACGACATTCATGAGAGTATACATGACCTTTCTTCCACATAAAATATGAAACAGTTGGCTCAATAGGTAACTGCAATTCACCCTGACTTACCTTACTAATGTTAAAAATTTACGGAAATAAACTACTCTGGTACCATTTAATAAGAATCTGCCAAACTCTCATTCTCTTCCTTGTATAAAAAAAAACCTAGAGGGGACAATTATCATGCTCTTAGCACAACAGCTTCCCTTTTATTTTCCTGTTAACTACCAAACGTTATTGCAGTCTAAGTAGTTGGAAATCTTCCCTTTATTTCATGAACTTCCAAAGTCACTTGGCTTTAGTTACTTATACAAAGTCTTCTCAATCCTGAGGGTTGTTTTTTTTTTTCATCTCGAGTACTTCAATTGAAGGAGATGAAGAGACAACTTTGCAGTCATACCCTGGTTAATGATAAACTTCTGTTACTAGCCTCACCCCTGAAACTACATAAAATTTTTACTTACCTTCAAAAGAAGGCATGTTGGCATAGAAACATACCCTTACTAAAAAAACCCAAACTTAGAACAATTTCTAAAAAATTTTCATACCTCAAATTTCACACGAAACCTAAGGAACAATAGCTGTTCTAAATTCAGCAAGAATTTGGGAACCATTTAGTTTTGAATGTCTCTAAATGAAAATTTCTGCTAAGTTGGTATTTATCTAGCTGTACAGAACTGTGCAAACCAAGACAGTGCCACAGCTAAAAAACTCCACTACTCTCCTTCATTATCTCATTTTTGATTGAGTTATATTAAAAACATGGGTTTTATTAATATATATTTTCTAAAGAAAAAGATTAAGGATTGCACTTGGTAGCCTAACAAATTTCATATTTAACCTAAACTGAAGTCTGTGTGTAGCCATATCTGGTCTTCTCTCAACAGAGAAAAGGATAAAAACAATGAACATAAGCAGCACCCCACATCTGCTAGCAGTAGTACTCCCAACACACATGAAAGCACAAAGTGTTGCCGTTTTCCAGTTCAGGAGTTAAGTAAGAGTTTCTTCAATGACAGGGTTGAAATACATGTAAAGTACTGTTAACTCTGAAGACAGACCAGCTTTTACTCATGCACCCATGAGCAAGGGGCCACAGCACAGGCTCTGAGGGGCACGTTATTAATTCAAAACTCTAAGCACTAAAATCTAAGGCAAGCTGGCAAACACTATCAGCCATGCAACCCAGTCTTTTGAAACACACAATTTAGTCCATCAGTAGGCTCAAAATCAAGTGTGAGCACATACCTAGTCTTAACCCATCCAGCAAACCAAGTTCAGGATCAACACAATCCACAAAGCTGTGAAACAATTTGGGTTTGACAACTGCACCAAATCAGTGCTGCTTCCATAACAAGGTTATCATTTTAAGATTATTCAGTATTAAAAAACCCTGAAAATCCAGCCCCTTAATTCAACTTATTTGTTGTCACCTTCTTGTAGGCAGCTCACAGCATATTCAGTAGCAGCTATGGGTAAGCTCCAATTTTTTTCTTATTTTTTAAACAAAACGGGAATGGCCAAGTTAAATCATCACCAGAGACTGTTCACAGGGACCACGTTATTTCCAGCTTTAAACAAAGTTCTCATGCACATCACACTCTGAAATTAGCAAGAACACCACCACCATGAAGAAAAGGCTCATCACCTTCATGAAACAGAAATACTTCAATCCGTTTCACGCATGAGCAAAGACTGACATCACCTAGATTACCGCAGAATCACAGCCGACAGTAGCTGTGGTTCCTATTGGATCATTGTTCACATAGATACTGTGTCATGACAGAGCAATTCTTGAAGCCAGAAGAAAAATGTAAGGGAAATTCAATCTTTCTTTTCAAATACAATTGAAATGTTTAGTTTGACATCCTTGCACAGCTTTATTGTAAGAGATGCTTCAATTAAAAAAAAAAAAAAAAGAAAATTACTATTTTTACCCAAGAACAGCCACAGAAACAAAGCTTCAAAAAGCAGAGACACATTTTTATGCTAAAAAAAGTCCCACAAGAAACTACTTCGGGAAGCAATGTAGCAGGCTTCACTTAGGGCCAATCCAGTGTGAAAAAGCCAAACCAGCACTGTTTGTAAGACCGTTATTTTTCAAGTCTATCCTAAAAAAAGACCACACTATTGACAATTCCACAGTTCCTACTGACTTTAGCAAAGTTCTGAATGTTAGTACATCTTTAAAGCAATAAAAAAATAAAGGAAATTTTCTGGTCGTTTAACTAACACCAGTGAACATCCACTTTAAAATAATCTTGTTGTTATGCCGGTTAGTGTTTTGTGTTGTTATGCAGGTAGACTACCCACAGAAGCAGGAACTCGGATCCTAAAGGACTTATTTATTCCTTTCCCTCATCCCTCCCCTATTACATTCTTTTCTCTGACTTTTATCCTGCAGCATCAGTAGGATCTCAGAAGATTAACTGTCCTTTTGTCTACAATTTAATACCTGTGAATTTAAACTAACAGAGGAAGAAAAGATGACACCTCCTAAGGAAACATAAGAACAGGAGCAGTTGTTTCAGGAACATGGGCCACTACGGCCTGAGTGAAACGGGGACAGGGAGTGAAATGACTGGGGTGGAAGGAACACTAAGACACATGCCTTCCTACCCTTGAACAGCACAAGTAGTGCCACATTTGAGGTAAAACAGCGGGGGGGGGGGGGGGGGGGGGGGGGGTGTGGGGTGGGGGTGGAGAAACATCCAACTATTTTTGAGCATTTATACCAAAGTTTTCCTTAAATACAGTAGAGGTTTTACCATGTGTTGCTTCATCTTCTGTGCTGAATAATACCACAAAACATATACTGGCAACAATATCTATGAAGATACTATCTTCAAAAAGCCACTCTCATATTATCTAAAATGTTTACATTCATGTTCTCTAAAGTGGACATCTCAGGAACGTAACCAGAGCCTGCTTTGATGTAGTCCCTGCAATAAACCACATCCACTAGAAAACAGCCAGCTGTCACATCACAGCACTTCAGCTAATAAGCCACTAATACGCTACCTGGCCCTCTGGCACCGATAACAATTTCCACTTAAAACCAATGTTCAACCATAAGTTCAATCAAAAAATCAGGCCACTATCCCCAAATGTAACACACACTTGGAAGAAAAGCTACTTCCTGTGAAGTGATGGGTGTATTCCCACCCCCTTGCCAAGTGGGTAATAAGTACCTTTACACAAAACCACCAGACAACACTACCTTCTGCACCATCTGCTTTGGAACATAAATTAATTTCGTCACACTAATAGGCATATTTTTCCCTTTGTTCCACCCGTCAGGTCTGTCACAGGAGCCTGACAACCTCCTCTGTACTGCACAGTCGCACAAAAACATAACACTCCCGTAAGATGGGTATAACCGAGAGCCATAGCAAGTTCAGGACTTCATCTTTAACTAGTCATGTCTTGGTTTCAGCCATGTCTTTCTGAGAGACCATAAGGGGAACATTAACAAAAAGTTGCTGTATTTCTTATTTCTTCAAATCTGCTTTTTTTAGCGAAGCTAGTGGGAAAGGAAGAAATGTAAGGTCTGAGAGCTCACAGTACATTCTGTTAGAGCAGTATTTCTCAGGGTGGTTTCACAAAACATTCTAAACCTCATCTCATAAACAAAGAATTCCCCAAAACTTTTTACAATGACACTTGATGTTATTTTAACATTGTTTGCACAGCACACGAGTGATAAGACATACACAGTTAAAAGGCATATCATAATGCAGGTAAGGTATCTCCTCCCATCTTTCTATATACATGCCCTTAGGTATCTAGATACATAGTACGATTAAAAAAAAAAAAACCCACACACAAAAAATCCCCACCACCAAACAAAAAACCCAAAACAAACCACAAAAACAACCAAACAAAATATTTATACACCTCCAGCACAAGAAATGTACACATCTGGTCCCCAGAGAGAGACTGACACAAAACTGACCACTGACTGCTAACTATTAAAAATTTTTATATGCAGAATAGGAGGAATTTATACCCAGAGCAGTCATATACCCTTTACTCACAGCTAACGCCAAAGCAAAGCTTCAATACTGTTCACGAAACCCACGATGGATGCAGGTGCTGAGGGACTCTAACATGTGAGCCTCTTGTCTCCCACCACCACGCACAAGTGGTCAGAACTGCTCTACTTTTGAGTCCAGGTTATGAAGCTGAAATCTCTATCTATGGATTGGGCATGTTGAACATGCCTATCATTGCTCAAAAGATGAGCAAGTTCTGGCCACTTCTAGAGCATGGCCTAAGACCACTTAGTCCAGCATTTTGTCCACTAATCAATTACCCACAAAAATCTCTTCTTGAGATTAGCTACTTAAATGAAGTAGAACACAGGCAAACAATGTCTTTAAATCTGTGATGATTACCCACACCTGTAAGAAACGCATCCCCCAAAAATCAGCAAGACTCCCATAACAAGCTAAATCATCACAAACTTACTCATTCATCTCCACATTCTCATGAAGTACAGCTTTCTCAAAGGGACCATCCCAAGGGGAGACTAATCACTACTCTTCTCCCTCAGGATCATTCCCACCGTCAACATCACAAAAGTTCCTCGCTTTGTTACAGTACATTCAAAACTTCTTTTGTATATATTGTGCTATCAGTGGAATATCACAGGAAAAAGCTTTTAATCTCAAGCTCAATCTTGAGCACCACCACTGAGCCTGCGCTCCAAACCACAGCGAGGTTCCTTAGTGCAAGCCTTGCAGCGTCGTGCCAGGCTGAGGACTGAAGGGGAGCGCTTTTGCTCTGCAAGGCCTGAGCTACCCCCTGGGCAGTGACTCTGGCTCTGTGCACCCCTCACACCACACAGGGCAAGCATGGTGGGGGCTGAAGGAGAACTGCATGAACACCAACTGACCTGCCTCTCCTCAGTGGAAGACATATCAGCCAATTTCTGCTCTCTCAATGAGCTACTAACCTCAGGCCCTCCCCTCCAGCCACTTCTCACAGCTCCTAACGCAGCACCTATGAAGCTCCTAACACAACGCCTTTGAAGCTCCTACATACCTGCCAAACTTGACTGAAATGGTAGATTAGAGTACACAAAAAATACAAATCAGATCCTTTTTTCCTTGTTTCTCAGGAGGACAATCCAAAACAAGATAAACAAATACTAACACTGATTCTCCTGAACTGGGACAGAGCACAAAAGCTCTTAAAAAAGCCTTTTCCTGCTGCAGTTTGCTGAGCAATGGAGCACACAAGGCCACCCAAAACCTTGCAAACCATAGCTCACAGCCAAAATACATTAACTGGTTTCAGTGTTCAGAATAAAAAGACCAGGGTCAAGGCTTCAACTGTAAGGTGACATTACAGAGAGGTACAACCTTGCCACAGACATGGGAAGGGCACCACAAAATACTATTACATGACCTCCTGCAAAGTTTTTTTTTTAAAAAAAAAACCAACACTGAACTAAAATTAAAAACCCCAAAAATTAACGTTGTTGACAAAAGCAGAGTTTCTACATATTGATCTTTCAAAGAACCCTGTAGGAAACACATCTACGTACTATTTTGTACCCAAATGTACTATTTTGAACCCAAACAACACCACTGCATCACAAATATTTTGGCACTGAGCAACACAAGTTTCCCCAAGCCAGAAGCAGCAAAACACCCAACTGCCTCTAAGAGCTCCTCTAACTTTTCAAAGGACACACACTGCTACCTTTCAACAGCTATAACCAGGAGAGCTTATTACAGAGCTCCCCAGAACTGCAAAAGGAGCTTGAAGAAAACTGAGGAAACGTAAGGCAGAACAAGGTGCCTTCAGCAAGGGTTGCCCCCGAAGAGTTTTAATCACCCAGCGTTACTCTTTCTTGAGGACAGCGCTGACCCGGCAACCCAGCCAGCGCTATGGATCGGTCCGAGGCGCGCCAGAGGGCGAGTAGCGAAGCGCGCCCAGCCAGCCGCCCGCGGCACCGCCGGCAACCCTCCCTGAGGGGAAGCGGCGGCTGCCCCCGCGCCCCGGGCCGCTGCCCTGCCCGGGACCGCCTCGGCCGCCAGCACGGCGGGCGGTGGCTGCCGGCGGGCAGACACGGGGCGAGGAGCCCTGAGGGAGAAGCAGGGGGCGGGGGTCCGCGCCCCGCCCCTGCCCCACCCTCTCCCCTCACGGCGCGGCGGGAAACGGGTCCGCACCCCGCCGGCCGCCCCCCACTCACCCAGCAGCGCCCGGAGATGCTTGAGGCGGGTGAGTACGTCCCGCTTGGGGTCCAGTGCCTTCTGGGTGGATTTCCTGACATCGGCGTGGCCCTTCCTGGAGAACATCCCGGCGCGGGGCGGGCGGCGGGGGGCGCCGGCAGCTGAGGGGAACGGGCTCCCTTGGGGGCTGCGGCGGGTGCGGGCCGCGCAGCGGCTGTTGTCCGCGGGAGGGGCTGAGGGCCCGGCGGCCGGGCAGGTGCGGGGAGCGGGCGCCCACAGCCCTGCCCGCTACGGCTGCGCCGCCCGGGGCCAGCGGGGAGGGAGGGAGGGAGGGGAGAAGATGGGAGCGTCCCCACCGGGCGACCGAGCTCGTCGCCCGCCGCCTCACGGGTGGGCGTGCCAGCGCGAAACCGGCCGGCCCCGCCGCCAGCTGACCGCCCCCCGCGCGGGCTGCGCGCTGCGCAGGCGTGCCGCCGCCGGGCGGGAAGACTACGGCCCCCGGCGTGCCCCGCGGCGGGCGGCTCCGCGCGGGCCGCACCGGGAGTGGGTGGTGCTGCGGCCGGCGGGGCCCGTCGCCCATGGCGTCACGCCGGCGTTGTCCTGACGTCATCTCCCAGGGCGTCCCCGATGAGGCGACCGTGCGGCGGCCCTGTCGGTGCTGCGTAGGGGCGGGAAGAGCCCGAGCCCCGCGGGCACTTCGTCGGCTGCGGGCCCCGCCGGGCTAGGCCGCGGCCCTCCAGCGCCCGGCACGCCCGCCCCAGCGCTGAGGCCGCCCCCGCGCGGTACCCGCTGCGGCCGGTCGGGCCGCCCGGGGTGGCGGTGCTGAGGCCGCGGGGCGTGGCAGGCCCAGCTGGCGGGCCGGGGGCGGCCGGGGCCCGGCGAGGCGCAGTGGCAGCGGGAGAGCGGCGCCGGTGCCGTAGGCAGGGCGGTGTGGACGGGCGCGCTGCTGGGAGTTGGCACCGGGCTACACTCGGTTGTGTTTAGGGGAAAAGCCCTCGCCTTTGAATAACTGCTTGCCCTGTAGCAACGTAAATAAGCCCTGTCATTACTCCCGTGACACGTCGGGGGGGTAAAAGACTGAGCAGAGTTACAGTTACACAACAAAAGCAGGTTTTGCCCTGGAAATAGAAGGCAGCAGGGTTTCAGCTAAAGACCCTCGGATCATCTTGGTAAAAATCCTGGGTAGAGATGTAAATTTTAATAAGCTCCAAGGCCAGATGAGGCCCTAAAAAAGAACAATGTATTTCAGAGAAAGAAATTGCACATAAATGTCTTAGATTTTAAACAAAATTATTTAAAAATTAATTTACATCATATATTTATAGGGATTATTTTTCAGCCATGAACCATTGTAGAAAAATGTCACAAGAGCTACTGTTGTTAGGATGACAGAATACATCACTGCTGCGTCTTGCTTCCTCTGAGCCTTTTCAAGGATCATTTTTTTCTGCAAAGGTCTGGAGCCCACAAAGCAACGTGTCAACAAGAGCTAAGTACATCCTGCTAGCGAAGGGACAGTCCCAGTGTCTCCACCCCTGGGATGACCACATGGCAAGTGAGATCAGGGAACTGGTCTGGGTGAAAATCAACCTGGTAAAGTAAACAAACAAGCAGGCAGCAAGAGTTTGTGGTGGAAGGGGGCTGTAGTTGGTGCTCATGGTGCTGCTGGTTGCACAACATGGTTGCAACCATGGCACAGCTTTCACCCCTTTGAAGCATAGTTGGATTCTGGAAGGTGGGGAGCAAAGGCTGGTTGCGTCTCATCGTGCTACCCTGTAGAGCCACCAAACCTTGTGGTATTCCTGCTGCTCTTTAAGAATCCACTTCCTGGAGTCACAGGAAGATGACTAGTGCTGACATGCACAAAACAGTTTGAATGACCTTGGAATCAGGCACAGAGAATTTATTGTCGCCTAATAGTCTATTGTTTTGGCGCCAGTAAAAGGCTTACAGTAATTCGTATTGCATATTCTTCCCATAACACTGTTACACAATGTCTTATTCTAAAGAAGTTATAAATCTTCAGCAATTGTCTAAAATTGTTGGTCATGTGTTGCGAATTGAGCATCTGCAGCTTCCTGAGAAGAGCAAATGGGGTCATTCCAGCTTTTCCCTGTCATTACCACAAATCAATATATGCAGTTGGCTCAGGAAACACATGGCTAAAATCTTGGCTTGTTCTTTTCTTTTTTCTTTTGTTTTTCCTTCCCTTTTATTTTAATTGACTTAGAAAAGCAACAACTTTCAGTTTGTCTCTTCTGGCAATTTCTGATCATTCCATGTTTTTTGTCTTTTCCTGCTTTGCTAAAAAAAAAAAATAGGTCATTGTTATTGCAGATAAAGCAGTTGTTGTCATATAGCTGCTTTAATGTCTTTTCTGATAACTTTTCTGGTAACTAGGAAAGCATTTTGGTGCTTAGCACCTAATTGCATAGCTTTAGGCACTCCGTGTTTTGAAGTTTGCCAGAAATTCTTCTTGTTAAAAGCTCCACAGAATATAGATTTCATTACTCGAATCGCAGTGCTCTGTGAGGGCAGTCCTTTCTCTCCCTATTAGGTTCTGGAAGATGTGGTCACGTGAAGAGCTGAGTGAGTCAGTATCGTTTAACACTAGGATAATTACAGTGGTTTGGTTTGTTGGTTTTTTTACTTTTGTGCTTTAATCACAGAATTAAGGTTATTTGAACTCAGTTCTTGTGCATTGGTGAGCTGCAGAGTTGAGAGAGTGCACCTGATGCTGTAGGCAGGTAGCAGGCAGTTAATGCGCCATGGGACAGGACATTCATACCTGGAGCTTGTAGGGTTGACACTGATGAGTGAATGTGTTGTGATATCCAACTGCAAGCAACCAGAGGAGGTTTGAACACCACCACCTTTGTTTCCAGCAGTGTTGGAAAGCCTAGTGCAGGGCACATGGACCAAATTCAACTCTGCTGCCATTACAGTTAAAGTGTTACCATGTTTTCTGCTTAAGTGAGGACTTAATCTGATCTCTGTATCACTAGTGGCTCATCTGAATAAGAAATAAGCAGGCTGATAAAGGGACACACACTGACATATTAGAGTGGATTTCTTTGAGAAGGGGTTTTGGCCTCTTGGTTGCAATGAAGAAAACTTCAAAGCTCCGAGAAATTAAGATACTTCCATACAGGCTGTGATGAGAGACTGCTTCTCAAAAGTTTCTTGTCCTAGTTTTCAGAGGGCATATATTACTTGGAAATACACAGTTTCATAAAAGCTTTTAAAAATTGAAGTTATCCTAAAGATTTTTGACAATTTTCCTGGTTGTTTTTGATATGTCTTTGCATTAGCTGCATCATAGCAGTAAAAAACTGGTAAATTATGGATGTTATAACTTGCATTTTCTTCTGCATGTCATGTGTCATATGAGACAATATTTTGTTCTGCTTGTAAATGCGTTACTGTACGCTAGCTAATCTTCATGGTGTACAATTCCTTTGTCTTTTATTAAGAACAAGCAAGCAATCAGTACAGCAGCGAGGTGCAAACCTATTTAACTGTTTCTCCTCTGAGTATATTAGGTAAGCAAATACAGATCTTTAACCTATTAGTTAAAGCATCATAAAATACAACTTTTCAAATTAATCATTTATGAGTTGATGTAACATAATGCAAACCAGAAATCCCAGTAAACGTGCAGCAATGATTTCAGCCTGTGTAGGGGAACTGCTTGTAAAATCCTATGACTTAACATTTTCTAACAATATAACAGTTGCAATTTCCCAGAAAGTCAGATGATGGATTTGCAGAAGTTGATGCTTAAGGTAGAAGAATTTCCTGGAAGAGATTTGGTCATTCAGCTTTCAGGATCTGAAGTAAAAATCTATATAAAGCAGCCATGCAAGCGGACAAAGCAGTCATCAGTTATCACAGAACTGAACTTTAAAAGGTCACAGCACAATGTGATGTCCTAAGTGAGCTGAACGTAACATACAGACATAAGCACGGCAGTGGTGCAAATGGATTCGGTATTCATTTAGGTAAATCACTCCCTTGTGCAGGAATCAGCCTTTTAGCTGTGTGTTTGTTCGGGCAATGCAGTGGGCAGACCCTCACCCATGCTGGCCTCAGCAGAGGAAGACCAGTGTTGCATCAGTATAGGCAAGATCTCTGAGAAGTCGTAGCACAGCCAAGACCCCACAGACAAAGGAGAAAATTATGACCTTGAAAATAACGTCACTGCAGTGTCTGCCCTGAGGAGGAGAGCCTGCCTACCAGTCACAGCCTCTCTGCTGTACATGGCCTTGTTGCTGTAGAGAGCTACTAGAGGAGTTACTATTTCAGCCACTCATTGCATATAAGCGATACAAGTAAGGGGCAGCACATTTCCAGTCTAGAATAGCTGAAATAATTACTATGCATTTACACTACAGGCAGGCATGCTATCCCTGAATTGGTGTGACTCATGCGTTTTGTTCCTCCCCTCTTGGAAGCAGCATGGTACTTCCAGAGAGTAAGGGGGTCACACCAGCAGTGACAGCCTCGCAGCGGGCATTGCCCCTGCATCTTCTTGCAGCTGGTCCCTGCCACTTATGCTCAGTGTCTGCCTTTGCCACCTCTGGGACACTGTGAGGGGTAGGTGGGGCAGGGGAGCAGAACCGAAGTGCACAGTATTGGTCTTTGGTCACGTTTTCTGCCCTCACTTCTGGGCTGCCAGCTGCCTGGGCGTGGGCTTTTGGCTAATGGGTGCCCACAAAGCAGCAGCAGGACATGTCCCCAGCACGTTTTCTGCTGGAGTGAGTCACTGGGACACAGATCATGTGAAGGGGAGGACACTGAGCAGTGCTCTCCCCGGAGAGCTTTGCCTTGGAAAGGAAGAGGCTTCCCGAAATTCTCCAAGACACAAAAGCTGCAGGTCTACTGCTGTGCCCTCCAAGGAGGGATGTTTTCCCACACCCTGTGCATCTGCTTGCTTGCACTGCTTCCTGATGTCAGGCCTGCGCAAGGCCTGAGCACCATCCAAAGGACAGACGAAAAGCTCAGCAAGGTCTCAAGCCCGAACAGAGCCAGGTGCCTGCACAGGGACACCCCTCCTGCCCTGGGGCTGTCTGTTTGCTGCGGGTGGAGAGTAACCTCATGAGAGATCAGGGCTATGCCACCTCCAATCCTTTTAGAGACCAGAGCAGAGCAGCAGGTGCTGACCCAGTGCTGGCTCCTGTAAGCCACAACCCATCGGTCCCTGTGCCTTACGCACTCACTTTTCCATGGATGACTGACCCAAGACGTGAAGGTACAAGCACACATCCCACGTTGTCCTCACTCAATTTCTGAATTTATTTCTGATGCATTGTGGGAGAGCATAGCAGTCCTGAGGAGTAACGGCTAGCTATGGGTCTCAGGGGTTTTCTTATCACCGTCTTGAAGACATGCTTACCTCCTAAATTTCACATCAGAAAGATGACACAAATCACATGTCGATGGTCAGAGAGCAGTGACTTACCATTAGCGTACAACAAAATGTGTCAAACAGTCAAAAGTAATAGGATGTGCCTCATTTGCTTTACTCTTTTCACTTCAGTGGGCCAGGAGAAGCAGGAATTGCACTGTGTTTCTGTGCTCCTAAGGCACTAAGCTCCTTAGTCACAGAGGGCTGGAATCGCTGTCCTGTTTTTGTACCCGCCATAAGCAAGGGTGGGCAGTGGTAAGAAATTCTACCTCTTGCTGCGGAGTTTGTGGAAAGGTGAAACCTGCCGCTGCAGCTGTAAATACAGCCACCTGAATTTCACTGGACTTGATGAACAGGCAAGGTTACTTTTCCTTGAGTCTGAAATTTTAATGACAGAGATTAAATTACAAAACTTCTCTGCTTACTTGTGTAAATATAACACTTTATAATGAGCCTGAAAAAAAGGGTAGGGAAAAAGTAAATAAGAGAGACTTGCCTCTTAAATAACGTACAGGTGAGATAATAACTTCCTTTGCATAGGATGCTGGCACTGATTATTTGTCCTTCAAACGAAATGCTTCAAATTGTACTTAGTTATTTTTTGTGTCCTGTTGCATATCCTTGGTCTGATACATCCATTAAGGCACACTAGCTTCTTATTCCTGCATTCAAGTCAACTCACTTGATGGTTTCTGACTTGGGTACAGTGTGCAGTTTGCTTGACGGAGCTTTGGTACTGTGTCAGCGTGCTGCATGTGGAAATGGAACTCTGCACTTGATATGACTAAGTGTGTGTAAAAGACTTGTAGCTGGCTCTGAGTTTGATGGGTTTATTTTCCTAACAGTGGTCCTATAGGATGTGGAGGCATGGATCCCTGCACCTACAAGGTACTGCTTTAGACTCAAAGCCGTATGGTTAGCACTTGATTTCTAATATACATCTGACTTTTCCAAAGTCTAGATCCTGCAGACTGCTTTCCATGGATCAACTTCTGCAAAGGTTCGGCATTTCGCTGAGTTTATGAAAGCAAAGGTGCCTCATCCATTTGCACTCACTGAGGATCTCCCCCAGTGACTCGTTGGCAGCCCAAGGGTTTCTTGCCATCCCTTTGCCTGTTGCAGATGAATTAATGACTGACACAGACTCTGAAGTGTTGGAGGAGCTGGCAGTGCAAAGGAATCAGGAGAATGTGACCAGTGCCCATCTTATCTGGCAGGTAAAGAAAAGCAGTTCAAAGGTGCACAGTGTCTGCAGGGGATGTCTCCTGAAGAAGCGTGCTGACTCTCAGATAAACACGGTTCCCAGAAAACAGTTAATTATTTCGCATGAGTTACTTATTTAATACTTACTTCACAGGAGTTGAATATTGACTTTAGGCAAAGCAGATGGGACTCCTTGGCAGCAGCGTTTTGGCCAGTTCCTTTGGGGACAGGTGATAGCACAGAAATGAACTACGCTGAAATAAACCACACTTCAAGCTGGGAACAGGAGTGTCCCTAAGCGGAGCAGTGGTTAGGGACTGTGTTTTCAGAAGTTCCTAATCCTGGAAATCTGGCAGTAAAAGGGCACGGGCCTTCTGGGTGCTGGGCTATTTAGGAAAAATCTGTTGGAAAATTTCTAACCATTGCAGCATATGAGGCTTTAAAATGTCATTCATACAGTAAAAATGATAGACAGGAAAAAACCACTGTCAAAAAAATACATCAGATTTCCATCTGCCAGAATTTCAAACTGTATGAGGGAAAGAGAAGAATTTATGTCTACGAGTGGAAAAAAAACCAAAATAGAAGGCACATGGATTGCATGTCCCTTGGTGCCTTCCGAAAGGAAATAGCACAGAGAATGAGGAAATTTCATGGAGTAAAAATACCAGCCCACTAAGGAGAGATCAAACTACGCTCACAAAAGCTTGCACTGCATGGAGAGGTTTATGGCAAGTTGTGAAAGCCCATAACCTACTGCCCTGGCCAAGATCTTTCCATGAGGTGTTACAGCTCAACTGGAAGCTGGACTAAGAAAGCAGAGATGGCTTATACAATAAAAGCAGGAAAATCACTACTCTGCCTCCCTGCTCTGTGTGTCGTGGTACAGAGATAAAGTGCTGCTTGTCTCAACTGCACTAAATCTGAGATAAGTATTGTTTACTTCACCCATCTCCAAGAGGAAAGGTCACTTGTAGTCTCAGTAGAGCTCCGTAATTTCCTCCTGGCAGCGTTCACCTCTGCTCATCCGGCATCAGGAGGATCTGGGAGCCCCCGCTTCCCTCCTTTGGCCGCCTAGCCATATCCTGGCTTTTGGGGACACCTGTTAACCCTCTCACTGCCTGTCTTTGCCCCTGTCTTCCCTGGAGCTGACTGAAGAAATAGGCAGGGTATGTCAGTGATACGGTCTTAAATAGCAGTGAGATGCAGGCAGTCAGACTTACAGAAATACTTCTGGTCCTAAGAAATAACGCACAGAGGGTGAGAAGTAAAGGTCATTTTTTAGTATAAGTTACAGATGAAGCATTCTCCCATATGAAATAAGAGTCATCTTTTTGCTCTTGTCCTCTGCTCAGCTTGCTTGTTTTGGTTTGTGTATTGCCATATATTGAACCTAAGCTCTCCTTTTATGACTCAACAATATATTCATATTGTGTTTTTTCTCTCACCTTGTGTTTGCTCTTTGTCACTCTAAGGCAATTCCAATAAATGAGGAAGGAAACGGCTGACTGGGATCGCCCTTAAGCCGAGCTTTGTTAACATCAAGAATGACCACGCAGATTGTCTTAACCCTGAGTGCAATTTATACCGACAAACCAGACTTTATCTAATGGCTGCGTAATGTGTTATATTCTCCTTCTGAAAGTAAGATCTCAAATTCTCTTGTAGATAAGGAAGAGAACAAAAAAACCTTCAAAATAAAAGAGAAACACACAAAGCAACCGCTGGCCACTGATGTTACACAGGTTCTTCCTTCTTTTCTTCTTTTGCAAATAAATGACTGCAGAAAGCAGTGCAGTAATTATAGCCTTCAGAAATGGCTTAGGTTTTCCTCCATGGACAAGCATGACAAAAAATAATAAAAAATAATTTTTACCAACACAGCTGGTGTTCAGATGAAATTATGTGGTTAGCTTTGAAACGATATTAAAAGAGAAATTTTAATTAACCTGTACCACTGGGTCAGAAGATAATATCTGATGCATATAACAGGCATACAGACAAAATACAATAAAATAATTATTTGCAATTAGATATATGCATTACAGATGATGTTGTAATTAAAATGTACTTAATGTCACAGGAGGTCCTTTATTATCAAGATAATTTGTAGAAGGACTGTGGAAACAATGTGATGATTATCCATCTCTCTGGAAAATAAATCTTAAAATTCACTAAGGGCCCAAAGCATTTCTGGGTTTGGAGCAGGTACTGGTACAGTCCAGCAGCCAAACGCCTTTTCTCCTGTGCCAAGTCCATTTGTTACTAGAGTATGCGTAGGTCGCTCATTTCTTCATGCACATCTCTTCCACGGTCCCCTCACAGGCAACAGCCAGCCAGTGACATCCCAGTAATGCTGTGTGGCTGGGAGCCGGATGCACCTCCAGATGTGAGCGAATTTCTGTGCAGGTCAGAGAGAGGGAGAGATGCCACAGGGCACTGTGCTGGGAAGATAAATCTCTTTTTTCTTTCATTATTTGCTTGTTAGCTGCAGCAAAACTGAGTGATTAAATTAACTGGGGCTGGTTCTTGTCTCTACCGTGGCTCTTCCAAGGCACTCAGGCCACGAACAGGGACCAAAACCAAGAAAAATTACATTTATACTTGCTTGAAGGGCTCCTCTTCACTTTTACATCTCTTGAAAAACTAGCAGAGTGAGGGTCAGATAAGCACAGCCTAGTAAATCCGGGGCGATTACTCAGGAGCAAGGCACAGCTCAACCTCCAAGAGCTGCTTGTACGTTCAGAGAGGCTGATTACAGCCATAGGAACGTAAATGTAGTCATTTGCGATAGACCCAGTGAAAGATGTGGTAAATCCTCTAGGAGTGGCAGCCTGGCATGAGCTCTGATGGAGAGCATGGGTGCTGCTGCTACGCTGTTAAATAACCTCTCAGCCTGTGTATTTCGCTGTCTGAGAAGAATACTGTCCATATGTCTCTAACTAGCGAGGGATGATGGCTTCTTGGTGTCATCTAGTTGCCAGTTTTCAATAAGGGAGAATCTCATTTTACCCAGGTGATACCAAAACATTAATTCCAAGATGCTGTAAAGATTTCATTCTGCCACCTTGCGCACTGTTGCCGTCAAATACTCATTTTAATGAGTCAAGCCAAGGCTTGGAGGCTTTATAGGGCCCCATACTGCCAGGCTGCAGGGAACTCGCTCTCCACCAGTGCAGCCTCTGCTCTCCCCCAGCAGCCAGCATGGCCCTGGGTATTGGCTGCTCCGGCTGGCAGGCTGACCCTCTCCTGAAGAGGTTTCATCTTTGAGAGGAGCAGGGTGCCCCGGTGATGCCAAGCATCTCACCCATCGCTTTAGGAATAGCCTATGCCTCAGCTTTTGCTGGCCGCTGGTCCTTGTGCCTTGCATTAAACAACTCCAAGGTGCCAAGGTCGGTTCCCAGCACCAGATACTCACTCTGGGGCCTGACCTTATTTTGGTGCTAATGAAATTTTGCCAAACCTCTCCATCTGATTTAACATTTCCCTGTTCAGAGCCACCGGGCTGTAATTGTGGGGTTTGTTTTGCTGTTTCTCAGGCAGCCTCATTGCCACTTTTTGGATTTGTGCCACCACACTTGTAAAATTCCTCTTGAAGTCAATGGAGATTTTGCTTGAGTAAAGAAAGAAGAACCCAGCCTCATTACAGGGTACATGTTACTCTAGTGACGCGTCTTTCTGGGAAGGGTAGAGTAGCAGTCAACCGTGGTGAAGTTAATGTTTCTTTATGGAAATACTTACTTCTTTAAATCATAAATAATAAGTAAAATTGCTGCAAAATGTATTAAACTGAAGGAATGGCTCAAGGGGAAAACAACCCCCCTAGTATATCATCAGCTGGTTCTTTTTCTCCCCTAAGCTTCTCAGCTTCCCCGTTTTCAACAGAACAAAGAGAATGTGCCAAAGCTGCTTTGGGATTTCAATGAAAAGTAATGAGAATTCATTGCTAATTAGGGCTCCAATTAAAAAAAATGATCTTTGCAGGGACACTGTTAATGAACTTGTAAATTGCAGCTGCAGACTTGCATCCCTATAAACATTCCCCTTGTTTGGTTCCATTTGTGTATGCAGAAGCAGTGAGCAAAGGCTGCTGGCGTGTGTGCAGGGATGGCAGTCATCTCTTGGCTCCTGCACAGCAATCCCTGCCCATGCTAGCCACGCAGTCTGCACTTTGGGAACACAAGTGGCATCTTGGTGCTTACGGCATGTATTGCACAAGTGGGTGCAAACAGGCAGCACTGTTGCTGGCCACTTTCCCCATATGCACAGAGGTCCCTGCCCACCGCCTGGCTCGGGACAGAGCTTGCTGCAGCTGCTGCAGTCAGCACAGATAACTCTTCTTCCTCCAGAGTGGGGAAATCACCCCGTGTTTGCGGAGACCCTCGCACTTGTCTCCGCTGGAATGTCCCACCCTGCCCCAGACCCATTTGCTCACTCAGGGCAGTCATTCTCTGGCCAACAGGGACAGTAAGCTGAGTCGAAATGGAGAGAAGCGAGTGCTGAGGAGCAGGGAGGATGAAAAGGGGGATGTCGGATATGGAACAAGGTACCGTTGCAAGCTGGGGCTGGCTGGGGTCTGTCCTTGCCTGCCATGGTGTACGCTGGGAGGTTTGTCCTTCCCGCCAGTGCCTCACCATCCTCGCCAGTGCAGCCTGCATGGTCCTGTCTCCCCAAGGGCTGGGCTGGTGATGGCCTCTCAGGGCCCACAGCTGTCTACGGCACTTTGCAAGTGGGAAATGGCAACGGTTAATACGGGGAATGCTGAGAGCTAAGCTGAAACTTTAAATGAAGATGGCATTCATCTCACAAAAAAATTGGCATTGTGAAAAAGAAGAATGGTAATTCACTATGTATTTTTGATCAGTCTTAATCTAATTAGAAACCTCTTTATTTATTCATGTAGTACACTGTCAAGAGCAGTAGACAATCACAGGTACTTCAGGGTAAGTGTTGATGTGTGACTGCGTCTTTGCTCATGACAGCAAACAGTCAAGTCATGTAAAACTGCACATTTATATGCTCTAAGCAATGTTTTCACTAGGGTAAATGGCTACCACAACCTTCCTCCACAGTACTTGGTGGTTTCTGACAGGAGTGGGCTGTGTGTGGTGTGCCTCAGCTCCCAGGTCAGGGAAGGGGCAGCCTGCATGGAAATAAAGGAGAATGTAAATGTGCTGGGGGAAAATCACATTCTTTTTGTCCAGCTGCTGATGCAGGTACAAAGCAGACAGAGCCAAACTCAGCCATGGTGTAAGTCCACCAGCTATGACAACAGCTGCACATGTCCAGCTGCATGCATGCAGGGGTGTTTCGCACAGGGGAGCGGGTACCTAGGCAGGCTGATGCAGCTGCCACAAAGCCCGGCTTCTGCGATCGTTCACTTGCCAGCATTTGCCAAGAGGCACATCCCCATGGTGTTTTGTGCCAAGACCCCATTTTCCCCTTCCCATCGCAGGAGGGCTTTTTCTCCCTGCAAGAATGGTGTGAAGGCATCGGAGGACAATTAGTAGGGGTCTGAAACACCTCTGAAACCTGATCAGAAGTTGGAGATGGCAAAACATGGATAAAATGCATGCTAATTGTACACATTTTCCTATGAGCTAACAAGGAAAACAGAAACCCACATGGTGGTTGATGTTGCCAGGCAGCGCTGGAGATCACCTAGTCCGACTCCTGCTCAAGCAGGATCACCCAGAGCAGGTTGCTCAGGACTGTGCTCAGTTGGGGTTTGAGTATGTCCAAGGCTGGAAACTGCACAGCCTCTCCAGACAACCTGGGCCAGTGTTTGACTACCAGAAAAAAGGGGGTTTGTAAGCTTAACTGGAGTTTCCTCAATTTCAGTTTGTCTGTTTTCCTCTTCCCCAGGGTTTGAAGAAAAAGTTTTGGTGATGAAAGTAAGGGTAACAGGGATATCCCAGGCTCTTGGGTGAGAGCCTCTCCCAAAATCAAAAGGCAGCTAGAGGAACAAATAGTGCATGAGACATGACGGGTCATTATTCTGCTCCTGTTGCCATCAACAAGCTCTTGTGCTCCAGAAAAGCTAGGTCTGCCCTGGGGGCTGCAGTTGAAGAGGGGTGCAGAGGGCAAAAGAGGGGGCTGGCAAGGGGCAGAGGTGTTCGGGAGCGGGCTGGGAAACGCAGCCCCTGCAAGAAGTGGGGTTTAGGTTGGCTGAGGCAGGACAAGAAGCCATCTGCTCCTGTACTGGCCTGTCCTACCTGGGGGTCTGTGGGTGCAGATGTGTGTAGACCTGCTGCAGTTATTAGGGGGGAATGGTTGTCTCCTGCTCTCAACATGCTCAGGTTCTGGATGTGCTGGGGGCTAAGGGTCTAAGGGCTCTGTGGTGCCAAACTCCTACACACCCTGCTCCCTGATAGAGCCCCAGGCTTAGACCCTGGGGTTGCCGTATAGCCCTGGGCATGCATGGAGGGTCCTTAGGGATGCACTGGACCCAGCCAGGAGCCCTGTGCGAAGCCAAGACACAGCCCTGATGGGATGCAGCTCTTCAGGGGGGCTCCTGCACTCCACTCCTTTCCCGAAGTACGCTGTTGCAGCCCACCTGCAGCCAGCTGGTTCATTCAGTCACATAGCCTGCCTGCACCGAAGTTTTTTTTTGGGGGGGGTTCTCATTTCAGTCTAGGGCTCCATGTCTCTGGTGCTAATTCACACCCCACCTCACCAACGCACCACATATAGAACAGTAGGGATGAAGTGCAACATAAATACCAGGAGCTTAAGGAGGGAAGTGAAACATTTCATCTTTTTCTGGAGCTTAGTATTAAGTTTTTCTATTTCACCCAGATGCATAGATTTTATTTCTGGTAGCGTGTCACAGCTGATAAAATACATAATGGAGCTATTCAGGGGCATCTCTGAACATGCACTTTTCCCACATATAAAAATGTACCTGAAATTTTGAAGGATGGAATACTCATTTGCCAATTTAAAAAGAAAATGGAGAGAACAAAAGAAAGAGGCTCGTAGAGTTCTAAGTCTTCATAGAAAACCGATGGAAAAGCACACGTACATTTAGAATGATATTGACATTTCTGAAATAAGAGATACAGAGTTTTATCTAAATTATACCAAGGCCCTTCAAGATAATGTGCTGTGTAATAGCTACAGGTTTAGACACTATTTCATTTTCAATTTTCTAGACAAAAAACATGATTCTTATCCACAATTTCAGTTCAGTGTTGGACAAATTATTAGCACATACTTCCCAGCTACACCTAATACAGGGAAAGGACTGTATTTCCATCTTCTTCTCCACCAGCTTTGCCAGCGTTTTGTTTGCGTGGGGAGGAGGCAGAGGTTTGCAAAGCCCAGAGTGAAAAGGGATCCAGGAGCACTGCAGGCACTAATAAGCCTGTATTACCCTGACAAGCTCCTTATAAGCCCAGGGCCAGGCCTTCCCTGGTTTAGGCTGTGTTGGGAGTGTCTCTGTGCTTAGTACTACTGCTGCCTTGTTTGGCTGTTTCGCTGCTTCTCCTGGCTGGACCTGGGACCTGTGCTGCAGGTAGTTCCTCTCTTGGTCCTTGGGCTGTGCTTGCTGCCCTGGACATGGTTCACACCTTGGCTGGACTCTGGCACTGCTTTGGGGAGGGTGGGTGCCCCCTGCTTCCCTTCCTCATTGTACGTGCATTCACTGTGTACTTGCAAACAGTTTGCACCTTGCTCAGTGCTGCTGCCAACTCTGCTGGGGTGGGGGTACCTTGCTTATACCTCAGGCTTCGTGTGAGCCATGTATCCCTCCTGGTGTGTGCTTCTTGGGAGGAAGAACACCCCCAGACCTGCTGAAGGCGGTAATAACCCTCTGTAATTTGCTTGCAGAGCATACACAGGTGGGCTTTGGTGCTCTGAGCGGTCATAAGGCAACACACAGAGCACCAGAGAACTCTAGACTAACTGAAGGAGGCTCTCAAGAGCTCCTCAGGAGCCTCTTGTAGGAGTTGTTTTGGTGTTTAAAAGTGGGTCCTGAATGTGTGTGTTTGTACCCCTTGTGTGCGTTGTTCCCATCTGTAGTGCTGGTTGTGAGTGCCTGTGTGTGGCGTGTGCTGACAGGTCTGGGCTCGTGTTGCAGAGGTGTTTGCCTTGTCTTCTGGCGGCTGAAAAGGTATAAATCCTTTTGACACCCACTTGGCATCAGTGATGATGCCATGCTGGCATAGCCTTGCCTTTATCTGGAAGCAAAGTACCATGAGCTCTGGAGAACCTCACTGGTATCTGCAGTGTGGTGAGGCTCGGTGAAAGGTCTCTGCAATGCTACACCAGCCTGTGGTTTCTGGCTCTGGGCTGCGGGTGTAAGATGTAAAATAATTACCTGTCTTGAGGGAGCTTGCTCCTTTCCTGGGTGTAACAGAATGAATCAGTATTTTCTAGTGCAGGACACCATTGGAGGAGCAATGAGATAGCCTGACACCCCCCTTCCTTGGAGTCCCTTGGCCTGATGCTCATTTCTACCACTATTTGACCAATACTCTAGAAAACTGTAGCGTTATGGGAAAGTTACTTCCTAATTCCGCGTGCTGGGACACATCTGTAGGTGTTCTTCATGCTAGTGATGCTGAAAAAAGAAACCTGAAGCCCTGAAGAAATCAGAAAGTCTGCTCAATTCTCATGCAATGAGCAAGCTACCCTAACAGAGTTTGCAAGGTTCAGCAAGTAGGTTAGGTGGCAGGTGCCACCTGCTCATCTGAAAGGCCTTATTTCCACCCTCATCTGGTGAAACGGTTAAAGCATCCCGGCTGTGATGGGATGGTGAGCCTGCTCCCTCTACAGGGAGCTTCCACTTCATCGGCGTTGATTTATCTTCATTGTGGAGGTAGAAAAATTCCGTTCTTCTAAGAAGTCTCTTCCAGGATGCCAATGAACAAAATCTGGAAAGATGTTATATTTTGCATGTGTATGTACAAGTATGTAGTCCTCAACAAAACGTTAGTGTGGTTGTGGGGATGGAGGTAGTGCCCCAGCCCCCTCAACAGCTGGGCATCTGCTGAGTGGGAGGAGGAGGCTTCAGCCTACCTTGTAGTTAGCAGGGAAGGGAGGGTTTTCATGAAAACCATAAAGCCACAAAATACAAATTAAACCCTGCTAGGAAATTAAAATTCAAGGAACATAAATAGTTTCCTTGGTAAGCCAAGAATAATGCTGGCAGCACTCAAACTGGTCGCTAAGAGAGTGGGCACATTTATCACCACCTTAACAAATATGCATTAAAGGTAATAAAATTATACTCTTCAAACTACACAGTTTCCCAGTGTCAAAAGGATTTCTTTCTTTGTAAACAGCGTAAGGGAACTGAGGGTCAGTAAAGCCTTGGTATGCATCTTAGAGGCAATCTGTCCATGGTCAAAATACATCTGTTTATTTCTGTTGGTCACTGGGAAGGTTATTCCCCTCTAAATATGCAGGGGATTTTTCTTAGTGAGGTTTAAATGGGCGTGTGTGCTTTGATAATGGCAGCATGTGATCAGATGAGGGAACAGCTAATTGCTGGGCCAGCAGGCAGTGCAAATAAAATGACTTTCATTAATCTGTGCCTTTACATTAAGCGTGTGGGTCCTGATACAGCTTCCCCTGAGATGGAGGCAGAGCTGTGGTTTCAAGGCAAAGTGCCTGCTGGAGGAGACTGAGAAAGAAATGGGAATTGCTGTATTTTTGGCCCCAGTCTAAAATGATTTACAGTATGACCTTTGGCTTAATGATACTTGTGTTCATCAAATGTTAAGATCTATGGGTGGACAGGTGCTATATGAGTCTTAAACAGTGATGGAAAATGCTTTTGCCACAAGTGATGGCAGCTTGCCCCAAATCAGTTTTTTGTTCATCTTCTTGGGCTAACATAAAAGTTGTGTCATAAGAAGCCAGGGCATAACAGAAGTGCTTCTGCAGTTAAAGTTACTGACTAAATTAAGTAAGGTGATATTTTGGGAGCAGGTATTCCTTTCAATAAGCATGACAGGGCAGAGATCCCTAACACCTCCCTTGTAGCTGCACTGCATGGTCCAGCTGTCATCACGAAAGGACGTTAAATGTGTAGGTCCTTCTGAGCCAAGCTGGCTCACTGACTTGGATGCAAACTTGGAGTAAAAGTATAACTTGTTTACTTGTGAAAACTTCTGTCCCAGTGTGTATTGTGATCTCCTGACAGTGCAGTTCTGCCACATGCAGTTCCTGTATTAGCCCTGAAGACTTCACTGCAACCCGTCTCTTCCCGCTTGCTCATGATCACCCACCCCCTTTCCCCACCTAATTGGAGTTTGTTCTTTTATATGCATTCACACAGTTCTAGGAGTTTTCACAAAAGACGTAGATTGTTCTTAAGCATACCTCTCTGCTCAGTAAGAGGATTTTTGCTTAAATAAAATATTTCCCCTTTTGGGATGATTAATCACCCAAAAAAAGTAGAATTTCCCATCTGCTTGTCAAGATCACTTATTACAATGATTTTTGTATGGGCAAATGTAATTGAATAAAAAATTTAATGGGCAAAATTACAAGAATATTTCAACTAAATAGATGCCTCACATTGTAGGGCAACTATAGGAGGAATTACAGTTCATATCACTGATTGCAGCGGTTTCTTGAGAGCTGAGAATCGGGTACCAGAAGATCTTCGGGGATGAGCTGGGGGTGTTTACATTGCATTCACGGTCAGCAATGGAGTTGAACAAAATCAGGGTTTACTGTCTATAGCCAGATGTTTGCCTGGAGAGAGTGGGCAACTTGAAATGTGCTTGTAACAAATGTGTGTGCATATGCCTGCCCTGCTGTTGCGCTGCAGGGATGTGCTAGGCTTTGTCTCGGGGCTCACTTCTGGCACTTGGCAGGAGCTGCAGTGTTCAGGCTGCTTCTGAACTGACATGCTTTCTTCTAGAGGGTCTTCACTGCAGCATCAAAAAAGTAAAAAAATGCATGGAGAAAGTCCCTGGGAAAAAAAATAATCAAACTTTTGAGTTTGGTCAGGTGCTGTCCTTATGCATGATACACACTGTCCTGAGGCCTCACTGCAGCGTAGGAATAAATGTTGGTTTTACTAATTGGACTTTGACCTGTAACAAGGTACTTTGTGTTTGGGCTTCACTCAGGACAGCTAACTAACAGTTGGACTTGATAATGTTAATATTTGGGATTATCTCTTAAACAAACTTGAGCAAAGCCAGACTGTTTTGTTTGGGCAGCATCAACAGGCATAGGTTGCTGAAGGTGGTAATTTCCATGAAGGTGGTAATTACCATGAAGGGTAAGATGTGGCTCTGATTTCTGTGTGCAAAGTTAAAATGTTGAAACAAGCATTCCACTGAATTCCAGCATAAGAGGGAATGTGGGAATTTTGCTAGGTTTAAGCAGGAACTAGATGAAATAAAACATGAACATAGAATAGATTTGATCTTAATGTACCCAGCTAACCACAGCGGTGTGATCCAGTAACCAAAGCACCGCTGGGATGCGACTCGAGGAGCCTGGCCTGGGTCTGGCAGTGGTGGGGACACTGGCTGCAGCACGGAGCTGCTGCATCCCTGCCTTGGGTGACAGCAGCAGTTCTGACTTGGCTTTGTGGAGGCCCAAGGCATCTGCTGAGAGAGGTCTTCTGGAGAACGCTTCTCTGAAGTGCTTGTACTGTTTAGTATAAATAATGTACTAGGAAGAGGAGAGGCATGGTGGCCAAATGATTAACCCACATGAGAACTTGCAAAATTAGATCTCTCCTCGGTCATTAGGTCAGAGACTTGTGCAGCCAGAAAAGCTACAAAAACTGTTTGTAGTATAAAAGATGATACTCTTAACTACCTGCTTTAGCTGGTACCACTGCCGTACGCTATAATTTGAATTACTATTTGGTTTTCTGTCCTGCAGTTGTTGGCAGCTCCTATACAGAATCCTTGTTTTAATGTTTATTTGAATGTTTAATTACTCTATGATAGCGCAATAATTACCATGTAGCTACAGAGGAATTACATGGTTGTCTGTGCTCTGTAAACCAGTGTCAACTTCATCTGCAAACAAATAATTATGCAGCTAACATACCTGTTTAATTTAAACAGTAATTAGCAGAGAAACAGGAGAAATGCAAAAAATGGAGTTCCTGCTTTTATAAATAACCCTGTGTGCAAAATTCTTTAGTTCCCTGGTTTCTTTTACTACCACAATGTTGGATGATACGAACTGGAGCCAGGAAAAACATGATTAAATTAGAATTAAAGGCTGATAAAACTATCTCTGAATTGTGTAACTGTATGCAGTGTTATTTCATAGCCTGTTATTTCTCTAGCTGCAGGTTGTGATCAAGTGAATTAAAATACTTCAAAATAACTTCATGAGTTGGCTGCATCTCTGAATTTTGGTGCCGCTTCTAGAAAGGCGGAGGAAAGCCACGAGGTGGCAGTGTGCACAAGGAAATAAGAGTGCTCTCCCATCTACCGGAAAGATCGAAGATCAAACTATTCAGCCTTGAGATTCAACTGTATTGCCACTTGTCCAGCTACAGGAGTTGGTGTAGGATTTCAAGCATCTTTTCCATTTTAGGAAGATTTTACAAGTGTAAGAATGTAAATTAGTTTTTCAGAGAAAAAAAAAAAACCAAACCTGTAAGGGTACACCTCTGCTTACTACTTCGTTTCATGCTGGTGGGTAACTTCAGTAAATTTGTAGGTTCAGATGTTCCCCATTGAATATTTGGAGAACATGTTTTCTAGTGTTGCCGGTTTCCTGCTTGGAGATGTGTTCCCCTGCAGCCTGTTCATGTACTTGTGGCATGGCTGGTGCTCTGGGCATGGGAGATGGGATGGGCATTGCAGCTTTTGACCCACCAACCCCTCCCCTCCATCCTCCCTTGCTTTTGGTGGGGAATATTTCCAGATGGGAACCCATGGCAGAGGAAGGACCACATTTCCTGCGTGCGGCAGGGCCTACTGATCCACTGCGTATTTAAGTGATAGTGTACTAGTGGTTGAGACAAACTGGTTTTATCCAGTATAAATCAATTTGCAGATCTGGATTATCCCCAGGGATTCTGGGAAACAGAACCCTGAATCTTCCTCCTAAAGAGTGCTGACTTTGTTTCCTACTGTGTTGCTTTGGGGAGGGTAAAACTGGCTAAGTCCAAGGGAATGCAGCTCAAACAATTGCCAGGGTTATCCTGGCACTGGAGCACCGGTGCATGCCCAGCTGTGACTTTTGCACTTCGCAGCAGCAGGGAAGAGATGTGGGGGGTCAGAGCAGCTCACCTGCGGGCAGCTGTCCTTGTGCTCTGTTACACAGGGTCTGCTGGCCAAGGGCCATCCCCTGTGTTAGCCACATCTGCTGCTCTGGAGCTCTGCCTGCCTGCTGGGACTTCTGATGTGCCAAGGTGGGTTAAAAATAGGCAGGGTTCCAGGGCAGCAGCAGGCCAGAGGGCAGACAGAGTGTTTGGCACAGGAAGGGAAATTCCCTGTTCTGTTCCCAAAGCGGTGCCCAGGCTGGAAGCTGTCTGAGGGGCCTGCCTTCAGAGGCTGGCCAGCCAGGCCAGCTGGTTTTAGACTTGGACTGGTTTTAGGAAATGTGATTTCCCATTAAGCAGCCATCAGTGGGGGGAGTCAGGCTTTTGTCTCTGGATGCATGGTTGCCAGTGAGAAATAGAACAAAACTCACCTGGCTTTGGTTTGCTGGAACATAGATGTGAACTGCAAGAAATGTTGAGATGAAAGGTCAGCGATCACCTCCTAGTAGGAGAGAGGCCTTTTTTAGGGAAATGCCATCCACAAAACCACTGTTGTCAGTTCTTTCAAAGCAGACCTATTTCATACTCTCTTACTTTTCTGAGGGAAAGAGTCTACTTGGCTTCTCTGCTTTTCTTTTTTTTAAGTCAACTCATTTATTTGCTTTTCGAAAATCCTCTTTACAGCCCCTTCAGGACCAGCAGTGTGTGGCTGTGGGATGGGAGGCTGCTTTGATGCTGCGTGCTGTGCCAGGACAGCTCTTCAGCAGTGGGGATGTCTGCAGTCCAAACTTGCAAATCCCCATGCAATGGAGACATTAGTGAAATGAAGAGTTAAACTGTTACCCCTGTTCTCCTTGAAGCCCAACCTAAAGCATTAAGACCAGTTGATGGGTTGTAAGTCAATGCGGTGCAAGGGGAAGGTTAATCTTCTGGCAGAATAAATACCGCCAATTGTTGCGTGTGTGCTAGTCTGGGGGCTGCTTATCCGCCCCAAATATCTCCTGGACTCTTAGCCCAGGGGAGGCCCTGATGCTGCTGGGGAAGTGGCTGGTTTTGCTGCCTGTAAACACCAGATGGCATCAGGTCTGAGTGGTGGGAGCCGGAGGAGGAAGCTCTGCTTTGAGTTTTTCTGGGCATGGTTCCAGGCAATAATATCTTTTCCCACCAGTTGTGAGGGATCTGAACTTTAGTTTGCATGAGGAGCTTAAAAAAGCAACTGATTAAAAACCAGAATCCCTTTTCTAGCTTGTACGGTGCTTGGGGAAGAGCTGGCTTGCAGTGGCGGGCTTCCAAACAGCTGACAGCACGCAAAGAGAGACTGTCTGAGTGCGCAGGGTTCCCTGAACCTGGTGGGGCTCGGTGCATGTCTGGGGCTTTCCTAAATGGACTTAATGTAGGGTCACTGCAGATGTCATTAGTAGCATGAGACAAGCAGGGTTTTAAAAACATTGTAATACATCTTGGCCACATGGAGAGCAGGACCAAACACCTTGGAGCAGCATGAGCACAATTTTTACAAAGCTTTGGCCAGCGTTGTGAAGCCTTGCTGACATCTTTCACATCCAGCATTGGCCACCTTGTGGGTGTTTCCACCCCTCTGGCCATAATGCAGGCATCATGCTGGGCACTTGCAGCTAGAGTACCACCAGCCAATTCCAAAACAGACCCACTGGGAAAGGCTCAGAAAGCCAGCTCTGCGTTCTTGAGTCCTAAACGCCAGCACCCACCCTGCTGCAGCAGTTTCCTGGCAGCACCAGGAGAATGCAGAGGCTAGGGCCAGGGCACGATGCTGTGCTGGGCAGCCTGGCAGCAGAACGGGCAGGTGAAACCCATCCTGCTGAGCCCCAGGCTGGCCCCGGCTCCTACCTTTCCCAGCTTTTCTGGTCATGCTTTTCAAAATGTCGATATCCTTTTCCTGCTTGAGCTTTTTTATGTGTAGTTGCAAACCTTTGAAAGTGCAAGATGCTGTCCCCCAGAAAACATTTAAGTAGGGTTTTTTCCTGTGGAAAAAGTTGTCCCTTTAAACCTGGCTTTCTAAAGACAATATTAGTAAAAAGCTATGCTTTTCCCAGCGTAGCTCCTTGGTAGGGCAGGTCAACAGGAGATGAAGTTGCACACTGCCCGATGCATCCACGAGCCTTAGCCACTTGATTTGAAACAATTGCTTTTTCTGTGGACTTATAAGGGCTTAGTTCAGCACAGAAACAAACAGCAAAGATGATGTTCACTTACATATATTTGTGTCCTGCAAGAGAGGAAAGCAAGCTTCACCAGCCCAGATGATTTTCAAATGAATTGCGGGGCTGGGTGGGGAAGTCAGAGGCTCTTTTCTGAAGAATAGAGCCCTTAGTGTCTGTGCTGCAACACTATTCCCCTTCTGTCCGTCTGTCTTTAGCTCTTTGTTATGTCAACATCTGTAGCTGTGAGTAAATAGCATAAGGGGAGAATACATATTGTACTCCTGCCAAAGCAGCCAGGCTGGGTGGGGGCCAGATGACTGCATGAACTGTGCTGTCTCTGTCTGAAGCGAGGAGCTCTGCAGTAAATGTATATATAGGTCTCCCAAAGACCTTCGTTTTATGGTGAATGGTATTGCTTAGTGCTTCATTGACTGGATCCCCAGCCTGTGCAAGCCAGAATAGCCCTAGTGTCGTTCCTATGGATATACTGGTTCACGGGACCTGAGCACCTGATGCTGTAATCGAGACAGGATGCGAGTATTTGTCTAGCGAACGTACAAAACATTCATGTTTTCTCTTGTCAGTGCCCAGGTATTTTTTCAGCTATGCTGATTCTTGTAAGTAAGAATTGTAAATATTTGTAATTGTATAAATGCTCAAAACTGCTAGGAGAACTCATTTTAGCAAGAAGTTTAGAACCCTGCTCTGCCTGCAGCCAGTGCCACCACCTCTTCCTCCTCCCAGCCGGTTACAGGCAAAGTTGGCAGCAGAGCTGGTCTCTAAGTGAAGCAGCTCCACTGTTTTTGTGGAAATAGGCAGCTGAGGGAGATGGTTGGTGACCAGAGAGGGATGGCTGCTGTGATCTTAGTTTTTGCAGGCCCTCGGAGATGTGGTATCGAGATTGACAGCGAGATGTTCGCTAGCGCTGTGTCTTACAGATGCCAGCTAAATGTCACCCGGACCCAGCCCAGGCAGAGCACCTTCTCTGTGAGGTTTGCTGTGCACAGGGAGCAGCTAGATAGTGCTGCAATCAGTCCGTGTGGCATTTCTCTGCTCAGGGAGCCAGCTAATGAGCAGGTGATCATCTGTTTCAGTGCAGCCTCAGAGCACGCTCTTTCCAGAAGAAAAACAAGGTCACAAATACTTGCCAAGTGAATATTGCAAGCTGCTAGTTAGGTTGGAAGAGTGAACTTGGGAAGATGTTCTTCATCTCTCTTCTCCATTTGGCAGCTGTTGTATAGCTCTTAAATCAAAATGCCATCTTCCTTGGAGCTGGCAAGCCCTAGCTGCCTCTGCACAGGGGTTGCCTTTGCTGGGTTGTGCTGTTTGAGCTTTTCTGCTTTACAGTTGTGTTCATCCTGAAGGGGTCCATGTACCTTATATGCGAGTTCACCTTAAAGATGGCTTGTTTATTTCCAGCATCCTTGCATCTAAAGATGTCAGGACAATGACATTGCAGTGCAGGGTGCTGTGCAGGCACGTGGTATGAGGAATCCATCTCCAAAGTGCTAACTCATTAGGCAAGCAGGATCCCAGGGAGCCAGGCAGCAGCTGTATGCATGGAAATTAAATCTAGCATAGCTGGCACAACCTGAAGGCTGGAGCTCAGGTGAAACATGCTCAGGTAAAATTCTGCTTGGGCCTGTGGTCCAGAAGTGTCCTTTAGCTCCCTGGGAACAGAACCATGCTGTTAGTGGCTGGGAGTCTGCAGGAATACTGGGCTGCTCAGATGAGCAGCTTGTTTCACATACCTAAGGGCAAGTCTGTGTTGCAAAGTAATGGAAGTGGAATCGGCTGTGCCATGGTGAATCTTGCTGTGGGATGATCTGTCCTGCTGCAGCTGTGGGGAGGGCTCAGGTATTTCCAGTGTGCTGTTCTGCCATCTAGTTATATGTTGAGTAAATCATATTAAAGTAGTAGATTGGTTCCACAGCCCAGTAGAGAAATATGGGTTGGTTCTCTCTGAATAAAAACACATTTTCCACATGTTCGGCTGAATTATTTCTACACCCTCTTAAATTAGCTGTGTAATTATTCCTTCCACTGAAGTTTGCATTTGTTAGCTTCTGCAGACTGCATTTTGTGTGTATGTGTTGAACTAATGCATAGCATTTCTCTGTAGCACAGTTGGCTGGCTAGGAAGGACCCAAGCACCAGATTTTTCTGTTTAACAAAGTATTGGAAAGACTAGCTGGAAGGCTCGGGCTCTGTAACTTGATTTTCAGCTTTCCTATGTCTTGTTACAAGGCTGGTGGGGTGAGGGGCTCTTTGAGGGAAGTTCTCTGGGGAAGAGTCATGCCTGTGAGTCCCAATGCAGCAGCGAGTACACCGTTAATAGCCATCATCTCAACAGCTTGCGGCTAGAAATGCCAACGCTGGCATGGATATTTCACATCTGAAATAATTATATATATTACTTTATAGAAAATAAACTGGGGGTGAGCAGGGGCCACTGGCCCAGCCTGGGCTGTAGTACAGGACAGTTTCACAGTCACTGCCCTGTGATGCTTTTCTGGACGACACTTCCAAAAGAGGCTTTCAAGGGTGGTGTGAAGTCATCCCTTGGTGTCTGGTTCTGGCAGTTAATTACAGAGCTTCATAAATGAGCATCTCTGTTCAGTGAGCATCTGAAGAGTGGCACAGCCTCCCTTGCGCGGCTCGCCCTGCCTGGCTGGGGCATGGTGGATGAGGTTTAAGTGACCTGAGCCTCTCAATGGGATGTTGGTCTTCAATCTGCAGACTTCAGTGCTTTTTCCTTGGCTTTGCTGTTGCACAATTCACCTCGACCAAATCCTTTCTGTTTACATTCTGCCTTTTTGCCTTGTGTACTTAGACTTTGGTCCCCTTGGGGCATGATCAGCCTCTCGTGAGCAGTCCATATTATGCCTTGCAAACTCTCGGATGTGGCCTGACAATGTTACTGTAGTGCTAACACTAAGAGAATGGGCATTAGCATTGAGATGAATCTGAGTAAATAAACGTGTGTTACACTATTTACCGAACACTTAATTATTTTTGATAGCTAATTAGTGTCTTTTCTATTTTGACATTTTTAAAGCTAATATAATGCATGCTATGAAAGACAGTTCATGTAGGATAGGGTTTCCTTTGCTTTGCAAGGAACCTTTACCTGTCTTTTTTTGTTGTTCTGGTGCATTCAGAAATGCTGTTTGCAGGCCTCCTGACAGTTTTCTTCATTGCAGCTTTTTTTTCCCCCTCTCCTTTGGAGGGTTGATAGTAGATATTTTTTTTACATTGAGCATAAAGGGAAGACTTTTAAAAGCACAGAGGGCCATAAGGAACTGAGTTTCACTGGAAGGTTGGATGCCTAATTGCCCTTTGTGCCATTAAAAAAATCCTCCCCGTATGTGTGTTGTTTTGTTTGTGGGCTTTTCCCTCCCCACATGAGCAAAAATTGATTGATCAATGTTTGTTAGAAAGTTATGAACAAACGTCTCTGGTCTTATTGATGTCAGCCCAGTGTGTTCTCCTTGCTAACAAAATTAGTTGCAAAGTCAGCAGGAGGCTTGTGAGAACACAGAGCATGGGTTTTGTTTGCATAGCACACAGGGCTGGCTGCTACTTAAATAACACATCATCCCTCTCTGCTCACAGATCTTCTGACGGTGGTGTTTTTTGGTTTTGTTTTAGGAATTGTTGTTTGAATAAAAGGTCATTTACTGTCTTATTGAGGGGAAAAACAACAATGTAAATGTACAGTGGTGTACTGCACACTGGGGTTTTTCAGCAGGTCCACAAAGGAGGTGGTGTGCGGGAGCTGTAAACAGCCTGAGCATACCACGTGTGAACATGCGGCTGGCTGAGTGGAATGCACAGGGTGCTCAGCACCTTCATGGGACCCAGCTCTGCAGAGGAAAGCAGGATGTGTGGGGTGTTCAGCACCTTTATGGGACCCAGCTCTGCTGAGACAGGCAAGCAGGGAGCTGCCCTCCGTGCAGACAGTGGGCATCCCATCTAGCCCCCTGCATGGGACTTACTATGTAGTTGTGCCCTGGGGAGGAAAGCCAAGTGAAAGAGAGCTGGGGAGAGGAGGGGGTTCGGTGCTAGCATCCCACTGTGTTTAGCTTCTCTTGCTCCAGTGGGCTCAGCTCTAGTAGGTGCTGAGTGTCTCATTATCAAGGTGCAGGTGTCTCTGGGATGTGGCAGATGCCAGCTGGATGTGGCTGGTGAGTCAGGGCACCAGCATCCTACAGGACCAGGCTCTGGACAAGGTCCTTCTGCCACTCAGGTCCCAATGGGGGATGCTGACAAGGACCTCGTTCATACTATAACTTGCAAAAAGGGATTGCTGGTTGTGGTCAGGCTGGGCAGCCACCTCGCTGTGTTTGTGGTTCTGAAGGTGATTGCTCCCTTGAAAGCATTGGGCTTGAATAGCACCAGCCTCGAACACCCAGGTCAGATTTGCTGTCACTGGAGCAATGATGTATTGGTGCTCTAATCAGAGCGCCCTTCCACATGCTCTTCCAGTATTTAAGCTACACATTTACCAGGGGTTATCCTTTTTAAGTGCTCTGGCTGAGACTTGGTATTAATGACTGCTAAAGCAGACTGTATTTGCCACCCTAGGTGTTCCCATTTAACTCCTGCCTCTCGCCTGGGGCTTCATGCTGGCTGGGTGGGCACGACTCCCCTCCTGGCACCCTGCTCAGGCCTGGGGATTGCACTGCAGCTGGGCATCCTTGGGGACTGGCTTCAGAGCTGGGTGACATCGTGGACCCAGGCAGCCCCAAGCCTGTCTTGGGTTTCTGCTGTGGCCTGTTGCTCCCCCAGCAGGACCGCTGGTAGCGAGGCCAAGGGCCGGGCTGTTGTGGGATCTTTGCCTCCCTGCCTGGTCTGCGGAGTGAAATGTGCCCAGAGGATGGGAAGGTGGCTCACGGGTAGTTCTGTATCTTCTGTTTGCTCACAGATCATTTCTGATGAGCCTCTCATCTACTGTACTCTTATAGCTTTTATCTTTCCCTTTTCCTGCTGAATTTCAGCCTTCAAGTCTTGCAGTAGTATTAAGCTGTCTTATGCTTTGCTTCACTTACTTTCAATATTTACATGTTACTTTTAATGTGTGTAAACAAACATGTACTGGTAACACTGTAACAAAACACAATTATTATTCCACCTCTTTTGCCAATGTTCCTTGGGTTTCTGCTGTAACAGCAGGAACAAAAAATGTGCAAAATGAGGAGATATATTTTTAATTTATGGGAGTCCTTAAAAGGCTCCCTTAGGTTCAGATTAAACCCTACTGCAGGTTCAAGGGAAAGTTTAAGAAAATCAATTTTCCCAGGCTAAAGAGAGCAAAACCACAGCAGTTTATATAGTGTCCTTTGTTACTTGAATCAATAGCTGTGTTCCCATGAATGCCTGAATAATCACTTTTCTTATATAATGTTAGTATACACACAGACTTATCTCCTCGAGACTTTGTTGTTGAACCTGCAGTAAAATATTTTTGACCATTAACAGTTTCTTGCTCTTATCCTTGTTTAATTTCTTCCTATATCTGAGTATTGCTCTGAGCTTGAAATGTGGTGTTCATTCCCCGCTGTGGCACTGGCATGAAGTATGGAAATGTTTCAAATTAATGTTTCTCCAAGAAATCATAAGAAATGTCAAGCATAACAGGATCTAAATGCAGCACCATTTGGGGGGGGGTGGGGTGAGTGATAGGGTTTTTTAAATTGTCTGTTCCACAAGCACTAATAGGGAGAGGAAGCGTACCCATCTTCCGCCAAGCCAAGAGCCATGTTGTGGAAGAAACTGCTCAGGTAAAATAAAATATATCTGCGGAATCGCTGGTTGCTTTTGTCCTGTCCTGAATTTCTTCCCGTGCTGTGTTGGCTGCAGATGCTGTGAAGAGCCCAGTCCCCCCTTTCCCTCTGTGGGAGGAGTTCTTTTCCTTCCAGGTATTCCCACCCCTGGATGCGGATGGGAGTGTTTGTATGAGTAGGTTACAGACCCGTAGCAGGATGGGTGTGCAGGTGCCTGTGTGTTAGAGGTGTGATGGGAGGGCACCCCAGTAGGAGGCTTTTTATTGTCTCTAATGGTTCTACTGTCTTAATTAAGATATTGCAAATTGCCTTGCAAGGACATGATCCCTTCAGGAACCAGGCAGGACATGCCTTAGAAAGGCTGACTAAAAACAAAAGGCCTTTTGTTTTGTTTCAGTAATTCATACTTATTACCGCTTTGTATTTTAAGCATCACCTTTTCCACTTACGAACAGTTACAATATTAAAAAGATATTTTCAGCCCATAGTAACCTTGGCAGTAGTTGTCAAGGCTAATAGTTTGACATTTCAAATCACCCACAACTAATCAGCTGAACGTGGCAGCACATTGGAGAGAGCCATTAGGGATGTGTGGCTGCAGCACAGCATGCCGTGTAACCTGCCATATCCCCCTTGCTGCCTGGGCACGTGGCAGAACAAAAAAGGGCTTTTGAAGGGCTGCAGAGCATCCAGCCATGAGGCCACAAGCGGCGTGCCCTGCCCCTGAATGGCATGTGTGGTAAGCACCCAGTCTTCCCTTCCAATTTCTGCAGGAGGCTTGCGCCATCTCCAGAATGGCTGGAGCTGGTGAGACCTTCCACAGGGTCTCCAGCCTAGCGCACAAACTGATGTGTGGCCAGTGGTTTCCACAGCTGTCTGCCTTCTGGGAAGCTCAGGGAAGTTCAAAGAAGTCACAAGTGGTATTCTGTCTCTCCAAAATCCTCCAGTGCCCAGGCCTGGGAGCCCCCCCCAAAAAAAAAACCCAAAACCAAAAGAAGAAATAGCTGTCTTGCTGCTCAGGTCTCCTGCATGGCAGGGTTGCTCAGGGTACTTCTTAAAGCGTTTGAGCTTGTTGACTGCTGCAGAAATAGCAGTTGTGCTTGGGTGCTGGCCAGGCTTTGCATCTGCAGTGTATTGGGGGAGAGCTTGGGGCTTCTGGAAGCCACCTGAGCAATTGTGGCTCTGCCCCAGGATCTGGCACATACCTCTGTGGGCCCCTGGTTTTGTCCAGTATGGGGGTTATGACAGACATCTTGTTCTGCAAAATGCTCTGAGGTTTATGGTAAGAAATTAAGCACAAGTGTGTGATGGTCTATAGCATGTTGGAGTGCAGGGTGAGTGGGCTGTGGGCTGCAAACCAGCTTCTGCAAAAGTCTTGGCATGGGCTTGGGACTACAAAGGGGGAAAGAATGCTACATTGGCTTCTGCATGATGGTGTGGATGCGGACAGTATAGGCTGACCTGCCTAGGGTCATAGTTTCCTAGAATGCTCGGCTGGTGTTGCTGCATTCCCAGGGTAAACCCTCACCAAAGAGGTTGGGCTGTTCTCCCCAACAGGCAAAGCCAGCCTTCCTGGGGTATCTCCACTGCTGACTCTTCTTTGGTCCACTGGGAACCTCTGAGCAGCTGCTTGGGTTTCATGAAGGGCAAAAGCAATTTCCTGTCCTTGCTCTTATTTAATAGGACAAAACTATAAAGATGAGTTCAGGGCTTTTTTGTGCCCTTGCCTTTGTATGAAGCTCTGCTGCTGCCAAGCATGTCCAAAACAGACTGAATCAGCAGAGAAAGGTGCAGGTGATGTCTCTGCTAATCTCCACTTTAAAAGCTTCAAATTATTTAAGTATCCATTCTTAGTGATGCCATGAAGTCATCAGTGTTGTGTGTGGTTATTCCAGTGCCCATTTAGTGTTTTCATGGACACAGTTCGGCATATGAAAGACAAGTTTCCACCTGGTTACAGCACCTTGGGGTAAATGATGAATGCTAGGACTTTTTCTTTTTTCTATTTTTTCCCTCTTCAGAAACAGTGAAATAGAAGTAGTTAATATGGCTGACACTTTTGCAACTGAACATTTTGCTTGACACCCAGCTGAGGTCATTAAAGAGAAGGTGTGAGGTGTTTGTAAAGCAAACCTGGTGTCCCAAACAAGCTTTTTTCCTGAGGCTGCCCAAACCAGCAGCACTGCCCATATGTTACATGTGGAGCTGGGCCTGTATCCACCCATGGGACCGCGTACATCTTACTTCTAACTGTCACGTAATGGTCTGGGGGAAGAAATTTGTCTGGGATATGTTTGGTTTTTCCTTATCCCTCTTATAAGAAGAATAATAAGGGAAATCTTATTTCAGTGAGATTTTTATTAATTTTTAGCTGGGAGTATTGTGAAGCTCAGAGCTTCACATCCTTGTGTCCCTGGTGCCTTGTTCCAATAGCTGTAGCCTGGAAGAAAATGATTGTTTTTCTTTACTCCCATGACTGCTGGTTCCTGGTGCCAGTTGGGATGTTTCAGCCTTCTGGGGCTAATTAGACATCCGTATTTTAGCACAGGCTTGTGGCTTCGTCAGACAAGCATTTTAACTCAAAACCTGCCCCTTCTTGTGTGCTCTCAGTGCAGTCCAGCTTGCTTGCCTGAGCTGCTATGGCAATTAAATTGTTCCAATGTATAGTTTAGTATTACACTAGACTTTTAACCTAAGTGTTATTGTCTAGATATGTGTCATGACTTTAAAAGTAGCAAAATAATTTGTAGATATCTCTTACTTGCAAGATCACTCAGTGAATGGTGACAGGCAGCATGTTGGCCAGGAATGATTAAGAATAATTAATAGACTTTAATGTGGAGGGCACTTAACAAGAACACGCATTCTATTTGTCTGTGGCTGGAGGGTGGGAAGAAACAAAGTAAGCCAAAACTGAAAGTGTGGTTTAGCTGCTATATGCCTCTACTCCTGATATGTGTATATATACCCTTTTCCTGCTTTGAGCACAGAGGTATTGCCTTGCTGCCTGGGCTTACGTGTTCCAGACACATAAAAACCGTCCAGTGCACAAAGTTCAGAGGCATTTGGAGCCATGGCTGGAAGAATGATACCTTGGGTGGATGCTGAGAACGTGAGGAAGGAAAATCTCCAGTGTAGCTGTTGGGAAATCTCCGTGGGGATATCCTAACATGTCTCCATTGCAGAAGGATGCCTGGACATCTGGACCACTTTTGGTTATACCTCACTGCTCAGTCAGTGCCTGTTCTCACTCACCTGTGCCCTGGGCAAATAACTTGTTAGGGCATTGGGAGGAAACCCAACAAGTCAGCCATGGGCTTGTGTTGCTTCTGAGCTCCTGCTGCATGCAGGCACCTTCTACTAATGGAAACACTTCTTCCTCTTCTCTATCCTTTGACAGCTGCTTGAATTTTGGGGAAAGAATAAGGAGAAAGCATGAACTAAACATCTTTGTTTTCCAGGATTTTTCCTCATTGGCTTAATTGCAATAACATTTATATCACATAATATAGTGCAGCAGGGTTGTAATTTTCCTATCATCTAAATTGCAGGCTGAAAATTGTGTTATGAAAGGACTGTAGAGAATGAATTGCTGCTTTCAAAATGACTACTGTTAACTGACAATGTGACCGGCAAATGGTTACCAAAGGCAGGGTGGTTTGTGCATAATGTTAGTGAACTCTAGCATGGTGTTTCTAAACACATCTCGGCATGTGATGAATAATACATTTTTAACTAAAAGCAACTGTCTCTCTTCACACACGCCTGTATTTCTTGCAAGGCCTTTAAAAAGGGGCACATTCAATATGCCTGATTCTGTGTCTGTTTATTACTGAAGGAAATTAAAAGGGACTTTCAAATTCAATTTGCACTGTTATTTGTGAACGTTTTTATGTCCCTGGCAGACTCACCAGTTTCACCTGTTTGTAAGCAACTTGGCTTTCCTGGGATGGTGACCTCAATGATGTTTGTATGGGACACAAAGGGCTGCTTCCCAATAGCTTAACAGTCAGTGGGATGAGTTAAGAGAAACTCATTTATGTGATTTACATCCTTTATGAAAGCCCAGTGCTGCTGCTCTGACCTCTGAAATACCTGTCTGTCTTGGTGCAGGTAAGGGATGGGCTGGACACTTGTGAAATTTCCTTCTGCTTATATATTTGAATACAAGTAGAAGATGGAAGTTGAAACAATTGCAATTCAAAAGGTTTTCCATACAAAATAAGTCATATCTGAACAGAGAGCTTTCAAAATGTACCTGTGCTCCGTGATCATCGAAAAACATTTTTGTGGATCCTAAGTTAATGATTTCTGGGTGGGGTTGGGATGTTTCTTCTACATTTTGACTATTAATAGAGGCTTTTGCCTAGTTTTAGAAACACACGTGTTGCAAAGCTGGCTTTTTAAAAAGGACCTCTGTTTCAGGTAAAGCAGACCATGGCAGTGCATCATCTGGATTTTCAAGCCCGTCAGTTTGGGCCTGGAGGGTCTGCCTGGATCCCATGTGGTTGGTCGCATTATCCCATCCTAGATGGGTCTTAGTTTTGCATGTAGAGCCTAAAAATGTCTTGGGGTTCGGGTTCAGGCCCATACCCAATGCTAACAGGAAGGGGCTTACTTGGTGAGTGAATGGGAGCGCTGTGTGATCAGAGAGAACAAAAAGCAGAGTTTTGTTACTGTACGCTCTGATTTGCTCCCAGGCTTTTCTGGTGCAGTCAACTGCGATGCTGTGCTGGACACGTTAAAATGCATTAAAGTGCCTGGCACATCAAATGCCCGAAGCCCCGTGGCGTAGCTGGGGGGTGTTGCGGCATGCATGTTCAGAGTGCCTTGGTGCTGCTGTGACAGGGAGCGTTCCTTCTGGTCACGTAGAGCGCACGGGTTCACAATAAGTAAATGACCAGTTAATTTAATGTGACGGATGGCTTTGATATATTAGTAATTCTTACTAACTGTTTTGAAAAACACCAATGTGGTCATACTCAGAATGAATGCAAGCAGCCTGTGAAATTGCCAAATTAATTAGTGGATTTTGTCAAGTGTACAAAAAAGTTGCTGAATTAACTTGTCTTCTCACTGAACAGTCCAGCTCTGTATGTGTAAGCGTGTAGTATCTCAGTCTTGCTTCCAGGCTCAGTTTTAGCTGTCAGAAGAAAAATTCTGATATTAGTCCTGTCTTAATTTTTATGTTCCACAACACTGTCAGGGTTTCATTTTTTCCTAAAGACACCAAACAGTGTTGGTTTAGTAAAAAGCATACTCTGGTGCTCTCGCTCATGCTCTGGTTGGTCTGTAAATTAGTTGTGTAAACATTACTTACAGCAAGTATTAAGCTCCTTTTACCACATAAAGGAACTAAATGTGCTGGGAATAAAGCCTTCTGCATGTATAATTCTGCCACGAAAAGTCCAAAAAGGCTTTTGATTATTTAAACCTTAATTTTTTTCTTCTTTCCATGGCTTCTGGCTGGAAGAACTTTTCTGTGTCACCAGAGCCGAGACCTTAAAGTTTTGAAGCACCAGGTGAAGAAAGCAATTTCATGGTTCATGCCACCATTAATGTTCTGTTGTAATCTCCAGCGAGCAAGCCCCTTCCGTTTTAAGTTTGGGATAATTAAGGGTTTAACTTTTTGGTTCTGTCAAATTAGTTGTGGGAGTGAGGAGAGAGGCCCGCTTCCCTTTTGGTTTTGCGGAGGTTGCCTGCACAGGAAAATAAGTGAGCATTACAGGTGATTCTTTCTTGGCGCGGAGGTAGAGAGGTTCCATTTATTGCCATCAAATGCATTAAGCTGGAAGTCAAAGCCCTTAGCTTTTTGCTTGCTGCTAGTCTGGACCAGAAGACAATCAAACCATAAGGGTCATTTTCTGCATGAGCTAACCTTTTCCTCTCTTATGGTTTGAAGCCTTTGTTGACAATGAGATGCTCAGTGGGAACATTAAATTAACACTTCATATTCGTGGCTGTAAATTTACTGGCAAGCTGAGGAAAAGTCAGGGAAAACAAACACTCCATCATTTCTGCTTCATTTAGCTGCTGAATGGGGACACTCTCACCTGCAGAGAAAAGAGGTCAGGGCAAACAGGGATAATTTTAACCTGACTCTCAGCCTTGTCTTTAGTGGCAGTAGATTGTGTTGCATTCTGTGCTGAAAGTAAAGGTGAGAGCGAGGTGAGAGCAAGAAAATGGGTAAGTACTATGTGAAATGCTTAAGAGACCTTGTCACAGGCAGGGATGGATGGCTGGGCTGGTTACTACGGAAACTAGTGGGCTAAATACTATTAATTTTGCAAACTACAAGATCGGCTTGCTCTCAGATAATAGCTGCATAAAGATTTCCTTGTGTCAGGCAGGAGATAATACTGAGTTCCTCCACCAAAGATTTAAAAAATGAGCCGTTTTTCTTTCTCTCTGAGATAATGATGCTCCATGGTGACTTCATCCAAGTCATGTGTTAAATGTCTCCTGTTTCTTTCCCGGATCATGGTGATGGCTTTCAGGGGCTGATGGGCAAATAATGCTGGTTTGCTGTGGTGCTGACTAATGTGACAGCACGTGGTCGTCACCAGCTGTTACTGTGTGTGACATTGGTGCCCAAGTTCCCGAAATGCTTGGGGTGTCTTAAAGGGGGCTGTTCACGTGTTTTGCCTTGTTGTGTCAGCAGATGAATGTTAAATTCTGTGGAAAGGGAGACCTGAATTACAGAAAGGTGTTTGGAGATCAGGATGAGGGAGCTGAAATGAGGTGTGCTTGGTCTACAGCACTTGTGCATGCTCCTGATGCGAGATGCCCATGTTTGTCAAAGATCTGGTAGTGAAAGGTTTTGGATATTTTAATTATTTGTGATGGGTGTTGCTTCTCTGGCAGTATTCAAGCCTGGTGACTAAAGGGGAAGAGGTCCCACCATGGGCTGCAGAGTAGGGAGGCAAGTGCCTGGGAGCAGGATGCCGTTTTGGAGGATGGGGTGAATGCTGGTGGTTTCCAAAGGGAACACTGCATCTTCTTCCAGCTCCTCTGGCCACCTCGCCCAGGGGGTCTCTGTGACCTGCCCGGTGGTCCCAGCAAAGCGTGAAGTCCTTGTGCTGGTCCTGCCTCATCTCCCACAGGGTGGTGGGGTCAGGCTGGTGTTTAGCCCTCGGTAATGATCTCGTTAGGGAGTTGAATGGATCACCGGCTGCCCTGCCGGGCTTGCCCGGGTGCCGGCTGCCCGTGCCCTGCCAGCCAGGCTGAGCATCCCGGGGCTGCAGGAGAGCCGGCAGGAGGGAGGCGGTGAGCAGCAAGAGAAGGAGATTAGGAAGCTGAGAAAGTGACAAGCCGATAATAGAAAACGCTTTCAATTGTCGTAATCCTTGACATGCAAGGACAAATAGGAATGCTTTTGTTCTCGAATTTAGATTAACTTTCGGTTCAGGAGTAAAACTTCAAGTAACTTGGTACGCCCGCATCTCCCAGCGTGCACACAAAATGCAGGTTTGCGGTTCGTTGTTGCTGTCCTCCTGGAAGTGCTCTTTTACACAGCAATGGAGGAAACAAAGCAGGCAAAATAACAGATATGGGAAGATACATTTATATATATAAAAAACGGATAACAAAAATGTGAAGCACAAAATTATTTTCAAAATTATGTTTTCCTTCAGTTCCTGTTAGGGTGGCTTTTCCTCTACCGCAGCATCCCCAGCCTGTCTCTTCACACCAAGCAGAGCTGGAAGCATTGTTTAATAAATCTCTTACTGCGCTTAGGAGAAAACAGGCTTCAACAAGAGGGCTTTGCCCATCAGGCAGTTTGTGTGGGCACATGACCCCTCAGGAAAGTCTGAGGCAATGAGAAGAGACTTGTATGGAGCAGTGACATTTTCATGGTAATTAGAGGGGTTATGGGGAGTAACAGTAAAGGGAACTGCATAAAATAAAAAAAATAACTAATTCAGCGTGGTTTTAGTCTTTCTGATGGCTTTCTGATCCAATTGCAGAGAATTGCAGTACTGTGCAGCAGTGCTACAAATATTTTAATTAGTTTTTCTTGCCTGCTGACAGGCTGGAATAAATTCATCTGTTCACCTGTGCTTAGGAATCTGGAGTGTGAGCAAGGGCCTGGAGAGGAAAATATGTTCCCCTGATGGCAAGAGGGGGGAGATTAAGATCCTTAGAGCAAACTTGGAGGAGGAGGGTCAATTAACTAAAAATCTCTCCAAAGGTAACCAAGTGGTGCTGGGAATACTGTGCTGGGAATACTGTGCTTCTCCCCACTGCCATGAAAAAGGCGGCTGTGAAATAAACAGCAAAAGTAATGAGCTACATTAGCCAGACTAATGAATTCACAAATTGTTTAGCAGACTAGGGGTGCCTGACATCCTTACCGAGGGGGGCAAAGGCATCAAAACACAACCCCCCTCCCGGGCATTCCTGCTGGTGGCCAAGGAGATGAGCCGAGGTTCCCTTCAAGGCTGGTGCCGAGGGAGGAGAGAAAAATGCGGGCCGGCCGTGTGGGCTGAGCATGGCAGGCTGGCCGACAATGGTGCTTCACTGAGGCAGGGCTCCTGAGCCCAGGTTTTATCTGGTGAGGATGACTGACAGCTTTACCTTGTGATTTCCTGGCTGCTGAGGATTTTCCTGTGCCAGGCACCCTGGGGAGCCCTGCTGGGGCTGGCGGACTGTGCTGGAGGAGGGGAAGGGAAGCCCGGGAGGTATGCTTTTCCTTTTCTCTCTTTTAGCCAGAGTGGGCATTTGCTGGAGGTGTTTCCAGAGGGGCTGTCTCTGTGCAGCCCACCAGCACAGAGCCCAGTCCCAGGTTGCAGGACCCACTGGGTGCTGTGCCGTGCGCTGGGACGGGGTGCCTGGCACCCCACATGCCTCCTTTCCTCCCGCTTCTGATGCATGGGCCTGCAAGGCTGAGGGCATGTCTCCAGCAAGCCAGCCTCACAGGGCATGCTGCCTTACAAATCTGTAATGTGTGCTAAGTCATTAAATGGGGCTTTAGTTTCTTATCCGAGCCCAACCTGAGACAAGTGCTGTTCTGGGAAGTCCAAGGAGGAGGACATGTCCTTTTTGAACCTCAGTAGTTGATGGTGGCCTCAAGTCAGTGGCAGCGTGTTGGGAGTTTTATGGTGATCTTGGCTCTTCAGCCTCAGAGAGCTCAGTGAGCTCTGGTTCTGGATGCTGGGCATGGTCCTCAGGTGGACATGGTCCTGCCACAGCCGTAGGAAGTGTGCCTTGCTCCGAGCTGGCAAATGTTCACGTGAACTTCTAATGGAGGGCAGGCTGGCTACATTCACTCTTTGTTTGGCTTCCCATACAGGTTTAGGAGCAGGAGGGTTGATGAGAGTATGGCATACTCAGTTATCAGTGGATTTATGAATTGTGGCAAAAAATGGGGTCTCTGCTGTAAATCCAAATTGCAGACTCACTGCTCATCCGCTGCAAGAGCAGAAACAGGGCTGTTCCCAATCACTGTTCGAATTTTGGACACTGGGTTGGAGTCTCACACTTGACTACTCCTAGCAATCCATAACTGTTCAAGTTGCTCGTAGGAATTTTGGTGGTTCAGATGCAGCCTTCTGTGGAGTGGTAATGCTCAACTCCTGTGCAAGCTGGAACGAAGCAGCCCGGGCCTGCCTCATGGGTGTTTTGCCTTTGGAGGCAAACTTGTCTGGCTACAAACACCGGGAAGATCTGCAGAGCTCAGGGCTGTGGCAGCCCTAAGTCATTGCTGCTGAGGACATTGGTGCTGGTAGCAAGCTCAGAGGTAAAAAAAAAATCAACTGAGATGTCTCATGGGGGACTTTTTGCCTGTAGAAGAAAACATCTTCATTGAGTAAACTGCTCCTTTGTGTAAGGTGTGGGGGGGGGGGGCATCGACAGTGAGGAAGGGAGCCCCGGTGGTGGGAGCCCTGGTCCCATGCTGGATATAACTAAATGTTTGAGACATATGAAAAGCAAAGAGGAGCAGAGGAGTTTGTCTCCCATTGTCTCAGCAGCTCTTCAATGATCTTCCTTGCAGCTTGCACCCAAAGCTGCATGTTCGTGTCCAAACCCAGCAGTGCTGCTGCTGAGCTGCCAACACCTAGGGAGGAAGGTCTTCCTCGGAGGAAGGTGCTGCTCAGCCCAAAGCTTGGGAGCCTGGGCTCTGGCCCAGTGTTGCCATTTCCAGAGGGATTGCTGGAGCAGGCAGGCATGGGGAGTCCACGGTGAACTAGCAGAGCTCCCCAGGTGGCTCAGGCAGTGGGATGTGCAGGTTGGGCAGCACTGGGGCTGGACCTCAGCACAGCTTTGAGCAGCCCATTAATGTCCTTGGACTCCATGGCGTGGGCTTACACCAGCTGATCTTGCCTTGGGTGCAGGGCAAGAGTTGCTTTGCCTCTCTGAAAATACTACTGTTTATTTTACTGGCCTCTTAAAAAGATAAGGTTGAAACACACAGTCCTGCAGTTGAGAAAATAAAAAGGATCAGACACAACCCCCATTTACACATGATAATTTCTAGTCCCAGCTTATCTTGTAGGAATTATAAGATAATAAGTAGGAAATAAATCATAATGTCAGGACCAAATGCCATTTTCTTTCCTGGTCTGATTTGCAGCATCCCAGTCAAAGAGATTTCATTCCCTCTCCTAGGATTCTCTCCTTTAATTGAATTATGCCCTGACTAACAAATGGGATTCATTCTTTGAGATACAAGGAAATTACCATTTGATGAAACAATGCTTTACTCCTTTCTCACCTGCACAAACATCCTTCAGGAAAACTATTATGCAGATACCCTTGATTACAGACTATTGTTCCTTTTGATCTCTAGCTCCGTTTATCATAATCAACAACAGGGTAATACCACATGAATATCATACAGCAAGCACGCAGATGCATTTGAACTGTCCTCAACAATTGTTTGCTGGCTATTTTCTTAGAACTTCAAAAGAGTTTTTTTGGTTCTATTTAATTAAAGTGCTCTCTGCTGCAGACGGCTAATTGACAGGCAGATACTGTATCAGTGCACTGCTTGGTGTATTGCAGCATCTTTATTCTCTTCCTCTTCTCAGGGGTGGGGCATTTCAGAACAATTAATGGTAATGACCACCAGGAACCCATTTTCCTGATAAATTATAAACTTGAATAATCAAAAATGACAGGGATATTTCAGTGCTTGAATCTGTGTTGCTACCAGAAGTGAAATGGTATTACAACTATTAAAGTCGAACATTTGGAGTAATAGCTTTTGTAACTACAGCCATAGGTCTTCTGAGGTATATTTTTCAAATTTCTAAGTGATCTTTGTCTTTGAATTCAAACTTTCACTTAATTCCCGATTCTCACCATTGAGGAGAAATCAAGAGCTTCATGTTCAAACCCCACAAGGCGAGGGAGGGAAGCCAGTCTGTATAATCATTCGTTTTCAGCTGATGCAATGGTTTGGGAGGGGAAGGGCTGATCCCTGAGGCTTGTGTTCTTGAGGCAGCAATGCAGAAATGTCTCTGCAGGAGGCATCACATTGTCAGCTGATTTGTGGAGGAAACATATAAGGCAAGGGAGGAGACTTATTAATTTTGCACTTGTTAATTTATTGTAATTAACTCTTGTAGCACAACTTAAAAAATGATCCCTGCCCTTGGTCGTGAAGGGTTTTACCTCTGCTTTGTGCAGCAGGGAGGGGAGGCAGCAATGTGCAGCTGGGGAAAAGAGCACCAAAACAGAATCTGCCTCCTGGAAAGTTTTGGGTCCCCCTGGGGTGACTGCTTCTGCCTTCACTTTCCCAGGCTTCTGGGGCTGGCTCACGTCCTACCGCTGCACTCTGCTGAGCACCAGCTCAGTTGTGTGGGACCCTGCTAAGAAGAGGCAGAGACCGCCGGGGAGCATCTTTGGTGAGAAGGGGCAAATCCTAAAACTGACAGATCAATTACATTAAATAAACCAGCTTTGACAAACTTGCTAAGGTTTTAAAACTGTTTTCTCCTAATCCTGAATATGTACCTAGCACTGCATGTCCTCCTTTCTGTATAAATGTAATGTGTTTCTAATGGAGTTTGAAAACTGAGCAGGCAAACCTGGCAAGCTTGGTAATAAAATCTATCTCAATCTACGAGGTGGAGGGGATGGCAACTAATCTGATTACAGTAATGCCATTTCTAATTAATTTACTTGGAGCAGCACTGATCTGTACCATTATTAGCAAGCTTATGCTGTTTACAGGAGTTGCAATAAATATGCAAAAATCTGCCTGCGTGGTGTGGGCGTACTACCCGCGGGAGCAGAGGCTGGGTGCCCTCCCCTTGCTGTGGTGCATTCCCACTTGGAAGCCCCAGAGCTTGGTGCCGCCTGGGCAGCTGCTCCCCGCCAGCTGGGGGACCCCCCAGCCCGGGTTCGTGCACCCACACGAAGGGATCTCTGTAGCATCCCTGTCTCCGGGCAGGCATCGGCTCTGGGAGGCTGGTGTGCACCTGCCTTGAGCGGGGAGCTATAGGGACTGCCTGGTCCGTGTGCGTGATGGGCTGGCTCACCTACCCCCCAGTTACTGCATCTGAACTTTGTAAGGTGGATTCGTTCTTGAACATGCTAAGGCAGTAAATTTACCAGCCAAGTGCAAGATACTGCACAGAGCTTTGGAGCCACAGGCTCTTTTCTGAGGCTTTCTGGCCTCTGCGAGGGGGCATCTGAGGCTTGGCTGTCCCCCAGGCACAGACCCCACGGCGCTGTGTAGCCCCTGCACGGACTGCCGGGCTGCTGGCTCACAGCCCTGAGCTTTTAAGGCAGATGTGCGCTGTTTCATTTCAAGCATAAAATCGATGCTTGCTCCAGTGATATGAGAACCAAAAGGAATAAAGCATAAAAATAATTATTTACTGATTCAGTGGCTAGTTCCATTTATTAGTTTCACATCCCTTACAGAGCTAATTACGGTGAATCTCATTAACTGCGTGGAGTGTGTTGGAGAATGGCTTTCCTGTGGCTGGCTGCTGATGCAGACTCGGTGCCTCTGCACTGGTAGCAATCATCAAGAAATCTTGATTTCCCAAGGCAACAGGCTTGGTGCTAATTTACATGGTCCCTCTTCAGCACATGATGATGTTCAGTGGTGGAGATTTAAAGCTCTGCTTGGCCTGTCGGGTGAATTCTCTGTACTCCTGTAGCAATCCGCCCTTTCTGAAGAACAAGTAACTTCAAGGCCAAACACCCTCCGGTAGTATTGGTGTTGCACCTGGAATGAATTTGAGATTATTTTGCTGCTGTTCCCAAACTGCTGCCTGCAAGATGTGCTGGTATTGCTCGCAGCCACTATTTTATTTCAAGTAATTATTTGTTCTGTATCTTCTGACGGGGAAGAGCCTTACATGTGCAAAGAGGCCAGGAGCCGTGTTAAAACACTGGTTCCTCAGCAGGGTGTTTTGCTGCTGCTACATTAAACCAGTTTACTGGGAAGGGGGTCCACCACTGCTCCTGCCCTGCCTGGCAGTATTCTGTGGTGCCTGGTGTAAATCCCCTTCCTGGGTGTGGAAAGCAAAGCAGACATTTAGAGGTACATTTCTGAATCATCCTCTTAAGCAGTGAAAAAAAAATAAAAATTCGAGTTTTTTCAGTCTTCCTAAAACTTGAGGGGGTTTTAGGAAGTTGGCTTGTGAGAACTAGCTTTTTTTAACTAAAAACAAAGACTCCAGCTGCTGGCAAGTTCAGGGTGAAGTGAAATATTCTTTCATTTGAGATAAATGGAGGGCACCACTGATAGTAGCTGTCCAGCAGACTTGTCTGGAGTTTCGCTGCATCTCCCCTTTGGCTGTTAGCAGGTTTGGAGGGGCGGAGAGGGCTGTGCTTGATCTCCAGTGCAGCATGCAGAAAGTCTGGGGGCTTTGCTGTGGCTGGCCAGGCTTCCAGGCCCCTGACTTGGTGTTTTGATTCAACCCAGCGTTGTGTTTCTGCCTTTCAAGAGCTGTGTGGCGGGTGCGAGATAGCGTGGCGCTGCGGGAAAGCTTTGATTGCCACAACTTCCAGCACATGCCGATGGCTCCATTTGATTCCCGACAATAAAACCCGTGTTTGACTTCCAGTCTAGAAACAGCCTTTGGCGAGAGATTGGGCTTTGGCTGGGGGCTGAGACATGAATAACAGCTCCAACCAGCCTTCGAAGGGAGGAAATTACATTTTTAGGCTGGGTAGGATTATAGTAACAGCCTCTTTGCAGCCTGTATTTTCACAGGAGTCGAGCAAACTTTCATTTATGCTCCTTGCCTTGACTAAAGCTTAAGGGCTTGTTGCTGCTTACTGCTCTAGTGCCTTTTCGTGCTGATAGGGAAAGAAGACTGATGCAGAAGGACCGTTGTTTTCCTGCTGGGTGTGCAATTTACAGTGGGTAGCTCATTTTCATATTTTTATCAGAGAGATGAATGAAGAATAAATTTTTGGCTAGATGCTCATGTCCTGCAATTAATCTTCCAAACTAATCTGAGATTAGTGAAGGCTCAACAGCTAAAAGAGGGACCACTTCTTTTAATTCCAGAAGCCAGGTCCAAACTCTGAAAATATTTAGGTCCCCGTTCCTATCAATGCGTGCCGAGTGTGAAAATGTCTTCAAGGATCTGGGTCATAAGTAGTTAGCAAATGATTTAGCAAGAGTGTTTCTTGCAGTATAATGAAATCCGTCGTCATTAGTCGAAGCCCTGCCAGGAGCCAGGCTGCCTGAGCGGCTGTGGTCAGGTTTCTGTAGCCAAGAGCGTGCGAAAGATGATGGGGCTGGCATGGCAACCTTGCATTTGTAAAAAGATGTGTTTTTGTTGAAGGCTTTTGATGGTCATGGCTTAATCCAGAACATGGAAGAGAGGAAGTCCACGGCTCAAGCTGCTCATCAGGTTCGCCTGGATGCGGCTGCTGTCATATTTGCATTTTGCGATGACTCCCAAGACTTTGGGCGCTTGAAGTGCTGAATGTTAATGGCAGCAGAATCAGCCGTTTCAAAAGCAAGGAGTGCATTTCAGAAGGAATGCAAATTGTTCTGCTGCCAATTTTTTTTCTTGACCATGCAGTAACTTTGTAATTAATGTGTTAGCCAATTGCCAATTAACAAGCGAAATTGTCATGGCTGCTGAACACTTTTGCACTCCCAATACATTCCCTTTTTCTCTCCTGCCTTTCATCTCCGCAGTCAGTTGGATACCACTGCTAAAGCCATCTGCCCCTTTGCTCTGGGAATTGCTGTCGTAGCTTCTGGTCCCTTGCTGTGTCAGATCCTGCCCTCTCTGGGCTTGTTCTTCTGCTCCATGATTTTTCTTACTCCCTTAATCTCTGATCCTGCTTTTCTCCACTCTTGGCTGCCTGTCTAGCTCTTTAGGATCCTTTCCCTCCGTTTCAGACACCAAAATCCTGTTGCTCCATCCCAGACTCTCACCTTACTGACTTCCCAAGCAGTCTGCTGTGCTGTGTCAGTGGCTGAGATGGGTCTCATGCTTTTCCTATTGCTCCAAAGGCGTTACTAGCTCTTTGGGGGTATTCCACTAGGAGGCCGAATGTAGGCAGACTTTTGTGAGGTTTGTTTGAGGGGGGGTGAGGAGGAGACTCCTGCCTTGCTGAGGAGGGATGGTGGCTTCGCCTCAGTGGAGGTGGGCTGGGGGGAGCAAGAGGGGCAGGTTTACTCCATTGCTGTGGAGATGCAAAAGCTTCATCTGCAGCCCAGGCTGAGTGATGGCTTCTCTGAAGCTTGGGTTGAAGCATGGGAACGAACTGAAGATGGGTATGGCGATGTCCTGCCCTCCGACAGCAGCGGAGGGTGGTCTCTGAGTCATAGGCACCAGTAAGACTGGCAGAGAGGGTCTCCAGATAGTCTCTCCATCTGCCTTTCAGCTCTGAGGCGAGACACCTGCTTGTGCTGGGCAGTGCCATTGGAATAGCACACCTTCGAGACGGCCCCCAACCGTGGGGAGCTGCGGTGGGCAGTGGGGGCTGCACAGGACACGTGGTGTAGCACTTGCCCAAACCGACGCCTCTCCTGACGTGGCTGTGGGTAACGGATGGCTTACCTCCGCTGCCCTTGATTACGAAAGGATGGAAATGGGTGGAAATTAGTTCTTCCAGGGCATGGCTCAGCTTGGCTACAAAACAGATGACCCAAGCAGATCAGGTAGGTTGTACGCTAAAAGCATCTCTCTGGGCCCTGATGGTGGCGTGCTGGCATGGGTGCTGATCCTGTGGTCAGGTCAGGGCTGAGGGCCATGGTGGTACAGGAGCCACCCTTCTCCCTCTGCTGGCACCCCAACGGCTGCAAGTGCTGCTGTGGCTCAAGGGACCCCCCCTCACCCCCCAAGACCCCTGGCTCTGCTCTCCTGCTTCCTCATAGCACCGAAAAAAATCCCTCGGCGCATCTAATTCAGTTACCTATTTATTCTGTCCATATGTGTTGTGTGTGTCTCTGGCATGTATATTTATATAAATTCTTATTTGCCGGCTTCATAAAATACCCGTTAGGAGTGGGGCTGGGTGAGGGTGACCCAGATGCACAAGAGGAAATGTTTCATATCTCAAGGAGTGCCGTATGTGCCCCCCGGCAGCCCCTCCCTCCCGCCTATCAGATGTAGGGCTTAATGGGCTTAAGAATTAGAGCAGCTGCTTGGTGCAGAATTTATTGACCGACTGTGCATAACGAGGGGAATTAAAAACCTAATTGGCTGAGCTGCTTCCTGTCAGTTTGAGAATTTTTACTTTTCTCAGGGCTTGATGTTTTTATCAAGGTTCCTGGATGCTTTCCTACTGCTCTCTGGTTTGTAGGTCTGAGATGTAAAGAGGAAGAATCTCCTTGGGATGATGCCGCCCTCTTCAGCGGTGCTCTGGAGGAGGAACAGTGGTGTCCAAGACCCTAGCTGGAGTCTGGCACTAAGGATTGCTCGCCTTGCAAGGCATGAGGGTAAAAGACAGATGTGTGGTGCAGAGCCACTGCATGGGTCACCTCCCAGAGCAGGAGGCCACGTCCCTTGCACTGGCACTGGTAAATGCCCTTGCGTAGATTGGACTGTGCTCTCCCTTCCAGAATAAACTTTGCTTGGCTTCCCAGCACCAGCACAAAACTGGAGCTTGTTTGCTGTACTAAGAAGGTAGGAAAGGGAACTCGCCTGGAAGACAAAGTGCGATTGAAGCGTCAGTCCTGCTCTGTGCTGCAAGTCGCCATGCTCTCCGAAGGCACTGTAATAGCTTTCCTTGCGATAAAACAGTCTTGTTAAATGCCTCCCTGGAGAAACCTCACCTGTGCTCCCTGCTTTCTGCTTCCTTTTTCCAGCTGTGTACATAGAAGGAGAGAACAAGTTTGAATTTTAAAACTCTAGATCTAAAAACCTGTCTATGGGCTTCTGAGGCAGGGTGTGAAGGGCTGTGCTGCGGGCTGGGCGCTGCTCCCATGGCCTAGAGCGTGTCCCCCCTCATCCCTGATGAGGACACAGTTGTGGGGTTTTCCTCCCTGTGCAAACAAACACTTGTAGGTGCACACCAAAAAGGCAGTTTGTGCATTGCCCAGAGCACCACAGCCCAAATTGAAGCTGGTCCTTGTACACAGTACCTCACTGGTGTGCAGCACTACTCATCAACACATGTACGGGGCTTCACTCGACCCTCGGCTCTGCTCTAAAACTGGACATACTGGCTTTCACTGGTGAAAGGCTGGTGTTGCATGACTTCTTCCAGACATGCTGTTAGAAGCCTACAGCCCCGGCTTCAGCCCAGCACCCTCACTGCTCAAATCCTGCAGTAGGTTGCTTTGCATTGTGCGTTTGAGATCTGGAAGGAATGGGCTTGGTTTCCAAATGGGTTCCTCCTAGGCCATCTCTGGAGGTGCTCTGGGAATGAACAGCATGGTACAGCTTTCTGGGGAGGCGGTTTTAGTTGATTTCTTGATGTTACCCAGCACTGTTCTAGTAAGGCTGTATTGCATAAAAAAGATGAGTTAAGTACATCTTGAGTAGCTGTGGCCACACAGATCCTCCTGCTGCATCTTGTGGTAGTTGGAGTCAGGGCTCTGCTGTGCCGTCTCCAGCTCACAGAGACTGGGAGAGGTTTTTCCTGCAGTGTCTCTTGCTCTCAGAGAGGCTGAATGGGCACGGAAATAGCCTCACTTAAGGCTACGTCTCATTACTACATTAAGTCAACAACCACTTGAGCATCCAAGGATTTTGATCAAAGCTAGATATTGAAAGGGGGGACAAAGAGTGGCAAACTTATTTGACTTCCACTTATTTCCAGAGCCTGTTGAGCACATGGCTGTACTCCTCACGAGTGTGAAGTGTGTTCCTGGCAGAGCAGTCGCCTGCTCTCTGCCTCCCCCATGGTCAATAGAAAGGTTTCTCCAGGAGCTCCAGCCTGAGAGCAAGGGCAGCCCCCTCCTTGCCTGTGCCTTGGCTCCAGCACCCGGCAAAGGTGAGGCGAGGTGGTCACCCATCCCATCCCTGGGGGCAGAGACCCTCTGGCGTGGCCATTCTGCAGGAGACCCTGTGAGCACGCAGAGATGCACTTGAGACAGGCATCAAATATTGCTACGAACTCGGGTGCAGACAGTCAAAAAAAAAAAAAAAAGGCAAATCCAAATTAGTGATTGCTGCTGGGAGTTTTGCTCAAGTCTCTTTAATTCACTTTTTTAGCACGAGAAGCAAACCAACAGCTGTCTGACTTTTCATGGCAACTTGCAGCAGCATCTTGAAATGTGGAGAGTAATGACTTGAAAGTAGTTACCAACGTGAGCCTCAAAGCCTGGGCCCAGTGCAGGCTCCTTGGGTGACCTTTTGCTTCAGGTGAGGTTTGCCACCAACACAATTTTGGATGTTGGGGCATTTCTCTTGCTGTGCCGAGTTGCCTGTCTTTAATACGGACCCTCTTCTGCCTTGGGCAGCCTTGCTTGTTGAAACTGTACGCAGGCATGGCATGCAAGGTGCTGGTACGGCACAGTCACAAAGCTGCCAGCACCCCAGCAACAAGTCTTGGGGGGGAGGGTTTGCGTGGAAATCGTACCAGTATTTCAGATTCCAGTGGAGGCAAGACCAAGGTTTTTTACTGCGTTTGGGCTTGTTGGGGTCATCCCTGTATCCTTACTCCTCTGTACCTAATGATGCTGTATACAAAAATAAGTAATCTACAGTAAATGTATCCTGGATACCTATTTCATGGCAAAAACACCTCAGTGCCATGAAAATAAAGTGTTAGTGAGCCTCAGTAGTGTCTACAAAGATGGCACTATCTCTTGAGTTAATTTTAAGTCCCCTCCAGCAATTCTCAGTGTTATTTGCAGAAGGCTGGGAAACAATAAGAGTAGCAGCAGCTTTGATGCATATTTTTTTCTTGCAGGCGTGTCCACCGGCACAGTCACCGAGGGCTAAATTAGACCTGACAGATTATTCATGCTACTGTTTCAGAAGCAGCAAGGGATGTAACAGGGCTGAGAGGTACTCCTACTTTGCATTAAAACCCACTTTTGTTCACATCCCAGTAACCCTCTGGAAATATGAAAGCCGAAGCAGAAATCTGTTTTTGCTGTGGCTGAAAGGCTATTGAAACCCACCGGAACCCAAAGTTTAATATGGGAAGTCATGGTGAAGGAAGAGCAGAGCATGGGAATTTACATTCAAGGGGGAGGAAGATGAGGGGTTTGGGCAGAGAATAACTGATAGGTGCTGTGCATTAAAAACAGGCTATAAAAGATACACTACAAGGTTCTGGTGACAGACCAACAAAGCTTTTTCTTCCCCTTCATTGTTTATACTGTCACAGGATCCTCACAATAGCGGATAGTTTAGCCTTGTACTCCATGGTTCATTATCTATTATTCTATTTATTAATGCATTCTTGGGTCTTAGTGATGTGATAAACCATCCATGCTTTTCTTTTATGGTTTAATAGGATTCTTCTAAAACCCCCTCCATGTTTACGTAACCTTGCAATTCACAGTTATCTATCATTTATTTCCTACTTTACGTGCACTCGATAAAGCCCAGGCAGCCGAGGGATGTTCAGCCCGCGTGGTCCAGCAGCAGCACGTTGCCCATCCACATTCTTCGTAACGCGTGTTCCCACGAAATCAAACTCGGGGCGCGTCCTGGGGTGGGCCAGCCCCCGGTGAGGGCGAGAGGACATCCAGCTTTCACAGCAGGTGGGGTTTGGTGGCACCAGGAGACCTCCTCCATCCCTCTCGGAGAAAGTGGCCGGGGCTTGTGGAGGTCTCTGGCCTTCAGGCAAAGGGCTGGGGGTCTCATGGGCCCCCCATGGAAGACCTGGGCCCATGGA